>NC_136693.1:16080317-16680317 GCF_947650265.1 Symphodus melops | reverse complement strand
AATTACATCAACGCGTTCAGCTATCTCTGCTCGTGCTCATAAAATCATCATTCAGCCGCGAACTCTTTATTTTACCCCTTAAAATGAGCACTGAATAGGGAGATGTTCCCCCATTTTCTCAGTCGAAGCTGCCAGCTGAATGCAGTTGCTCTTGATTGCACTTACACACAAACACCCTCCCCTCCACACACGCACACACATGCATTGAACTTTATACTGTAAATGCTATTTTTCATGGTTGGCGGCTGTGGTTCAGTTGGTAGAGTCGTTGCCCCTCAATCGGAAGGTTGAGGGTTCGATCCCCAGCTCCTGCGAGTGACATGTCTGATGTGTCCTGTTCTTGTACAGATACTTTCAATTTCTTCTACTTCCTTTTACTACTGTTTTTCTTCTTCCACTTTTCTTCTGCTATTTCCTCTTCTTCTACCTCTTGTTCTTCTGCTTTTACTTCTTTTTCTGCTTCCACTTCTTTTACTACATTTTCTTCTATCACTATTTCTTGTTCTTGTACAGATACTTTCACTTTCTTCTACTTCCTTTTCTCCTTTTACTACTGTTTTCCTTCTTCCACTTTTCTTCTGCTATTTCCTCTTCTTCCACTTTTCTTCTGCTATTTCCTCTTCTACCACTTTTCTTCTGCTATTTCCTCTTCTTCCACTTTTCTTCTGCTATTTCCTCTTCTTCTACTTGTTCCACTTTTTCTTCATCTTCTGCTAATTTTCCTCTTTTTCTGCTGATTTTTCTTCATTCAGCAGTGTTTCCGCAACATTTCAGCAGGAAGCATTCACACGCATTTTCCGCAGGGAAATGCAAATTTTCTAGTTATTATTATTCTACTTCCGTACGTTTTTCACTGCTCTTCTACTCTTCAACCGTTTGTGCTACATTCACCGTTCAACTATCATACTGTTCTGCTTCTTCTGGACATGTGTGCTATATCTTTTCACGTTTTTACTACTTTTACTTTTTAAGTTATTTCACTTTTTCCACAAATTTTCAAAAAAAATTTCCCCATTGAAATGAATGGGATTTTTTTCCACTGTTTCACCTTTTTCTCAGCCTTATAACTTTTGCTGTGTTCCACGTAGAGACTTCATTTTTACTTTAAAACGTTCACACGTTTCTCCACTACTTTTACTACATTTACATTGTTTTGCAATCTTTTATACTTTTTAAACTATACCTCCAACTGTTTTGTGATGTTTTTTGCTGTCTTCCCCGTTTTTGAATGGGTGTCTATGTGGTGGAATGTTCAGAGCTAGAGTGCGTGACATCATCGCGAGAGTGCGGCAGAGTTGTGAGAATATTTCAAAATCTCCCGAACAAATTGCTCTAGCGACCACAATTTTCACACCACATGACTAAATTTACCCTCAAAACGTAGGAAAACTTGTCCTCTCGCTCACATTAAGATTTCAGGACAACCGGAGCTACGGTTTGGACACTGTGACCTTCAAAGCGGCAGGTGGTCCAAAAAACTCTCCATCTGCGATAATGTTAAGATTCACCGATTCATTTGGAAACTGATCTCTCTTGACCAAGTTTTTACATCGCTGTAGTTCCCACATTTCTTGGATCCCAGACATAAAAATTACATCAACGCGTTCAGCTACCTCTCCTCTTGCTCATAAAATCATCATTCAGCCACCAACTCTTCATTTTACCCCTGAAAGTCTGCACTGAATAGGGAGATGTTCCCCCATTTTCTCAGTCGAAGCTGCCAGCTGAATGCAGTTGCTCTTGATTGCACTTACACACACAAACACCCTCCCCTCCACACACGCACACACATGCATTGAACTTTATACTGTAAATGCTTTTCTTCATGATTGGCGGCTGTGGTTCAGTTGGTAGAGTCAATCGGAAGGTTGAGGGTTCGATCCCCAGCTCCTGCGAGTGACATGTCTGATGTGTCCTGTTCTTGTACAGATGCTTTCAATTTCTTCTACTTCCTTTTACTACTGTTTTTCTTCTTCCACTTTTCTTCTGCTATTTCCTCTTCTTCTACTTGTTCCACTTTTTCTTCATCTTCTGCTAATTTTCCTCTTTTTCTGCTGATTCTTCTTCATTCAGCAGTGTTTCTGCAAAATTTCCGCAGGAAGCATTCACACGCATTTTCCGCAGGGAAATGCAAATTTTCTAGTTATTATTATATCCTCAAATTTACGCGCGCTACTCCTCCCACAGCGTTTGCGCCACACACACAAAAAAGGTATCAAAACGAGCGGCTCGGTCATGACATGGGTGCTATTACTTTGTGGAAACTTCGGTCACACGGTGTGGACACAAATCGAGTTTAAACGACAAGAAATTGCCCCATTGAAAATGAATGGCAAAAATTCAAATCCTAGAGTGTAACTGCCAAAAACTTCAGTTTTGGAGACATATTTGTAAATCGCCATCCTGAAATCATTGTTGCTCGCACATACAAACAAAATACATCAAAATAAAGCTCTGAGTGTCCTCTCACTCATAAAGCAAAAAGTAAAGACATAAAATGTTTCAGTCTCCCAGGAGAGGCATTTGTTTGACAGTCACGCACCACATACACACACATTGGGCTCTCACTCTAGCTGATGTCCAAAATTTCACAATTTTCACTCATGTTTTAAAATTGCCACTGTGGTCCCAGTCTGAATGTTACATACAAATAAAATACATCGAAACGTGCGCCTATTTGTTCTGTCGCTCACAGTCCAAACGGATCGGTGATACCATGTTTAGTTTTCAAGATATTTGAGGTTTTGCGAGCAGTGGTAAGCCCATTCAAATACATTGATGGAATGTTCTGGCAGATCAAAGCTGAATGTCAACCAATCAGTGAGCAGCTTATCAGAGTTAGTGTTTAGAGTGTGACAGAGTTCTGTCTTAGCTGTTAGATGGCACCATTCTTACTGCTGTCCCACACATGCACGCACACACAGACACACACTCACGCACACACGGCAACCACCCTCACAATTTCTGCAGGAATTGTCTAGTTCTTCAATGTTATATTAATATAATGCTTGTACTTAAATCTTAATTGAGAGTATATCACGTTATAATTTTGTAACCTATTCAGGCCATTTTCACGCTAAATTATTGATGCTGTTAAATGAGAGAACGTGTTCCATGTTATGATGTGCTGCCTCGAGCTTTGACCCAACTGAGATGTGTCAACACAAGAACCAGCAGCTCAAGTTGTCACCCTGCCATCTGTTAACAGTCCAATGTAAATGCCCATTTTTGGCACAGAGCCAATCTCCCCTCTTGACAAAACCCGACCGGGCTAATACAGTCAGCTGCCTATTTCTGACATGAGGGGCTTAAATCCATCTTGCAATGCTCAATAAATGTTTAAATACTGTTTATTGAATCGGCGCTTGAGATTGAATTGCTGCGATTAATTCTAAAATGTTAAATCCACTATTTCAAAAAATATGACCCCTACTCTTAACTGATTGCAGCAGACAGAGTGAAATATTTAAGGGGATATTTTTGGTGGGTTTTGATTTAAGGGAAAGGGATGTTTAGAGCCTGTTTTTGAAATGCTCAACAGTAAGCAGAGGTATTTTCCCCCTCCATAACAAACACATTATTTTGCAAGAAAACCAAATACATTTCAATATATTAGCATGCTATATAGTTCAGTGGATGATTTGTGCATATTTTCTAAAAATCCTCTCCCTCTTCCCAGAAAAATAATATATAAAAGAAACCCAGAGGAACTCATTTAAAAGAGAGGAAAATACCTTATTTTTAGCAACTTTAATCTTCCCTGACTACTGATCCCTGCAACATCCCTTCCTCTTCCCCTACCCGTGCTGCTCATCTTCCCCCCACTAAGAGCTGACGGGGAAAAGATCTCCTTCCTCACATCCCTCTTGGCTGCACTGTTTCCCTTACCAATACAGACACAATCGCTGGCTTTTTCACAGAAGTGAACTATACGGTAAGCAGAAGACCACAACCTGCCCCACTGCCTGCAGCCTCTGTTCCCTGTTTATCATATTAGCCTGTGCCCTTGAGCATTTTGCAGCCAGACTCAGCCTTTGAACTTAGGGGAGAAAGCAAACCAGGGCGACCATACCATAAATCATGGGGATTTAAATTCTGACAGTAAATGGCCTTGTGCTAAACCATCGCCTGGTTTCAGAGAGGAGTGTGTTGATTGGTTGTCTTGGTGGGCATGTGCTCCTGCCATGGCTCTTCTTCAGAGAGTCCTCTATCTTATTTTCTCCTTGGTTATGAAAATTAAATAAATATTTGGTGCAAAATAAATGTTGTGATAAAATCATGCAGACGTGAAAGCTGGCTATGAAGAGCTGGGGGATCAAATTATCACCCGCCATATGCATCGAGGAAAGGCTTAATTACAGCAGCACAGGACTAGCCATTGTTGAGAATAATTAAGACAGTTTGAGTGTCATTACTGACTCCCACAGCTGTAATTTTGCAGAAGAGCCAGCCTGTTGAGCTGAAGCTCATTCGGAGGAGATCAGAGAGGAGGAGCAGTTCTGAAGTCGTATAAAACGCTCTGAATGTCACACACTAGGCTCTGCTTGACCTCCACGCTTCACCTGCAGATTTGTCTTAACTGTGAGCACAAGGGGGGAAAAGGCTGCCCGTTTAATGATGTCAAATTCAGTCAATTTTCCTTATTGTCAGTATTGTGCCCCAAAGCTGGACATTTACACTACATACATATGACCTTTAACCTTTAAATACTAGTAAATTGTTTTTTTAAATTATTATTGTTTATAATTAAGAATCTTCTAAATCAAATCTAAACACTAAACTCGTAGATTATTTTGTACTTACACACAACAAATGAATTTCAGAAATTTATATTTCCAGGTTTTCTCTCAAACATGCCTTGCTTAATTAAATGCTTCAGCATGGTATGTATTAAAAAAGGACATTACCAGGATAACAATCCTTTAACAATCAAACTGTGTAAATACAACTCTGATATAAAAGTAGTGAATTAATTTATGAACGTTGTATTAGGTATACTTTTGTATTCATTTAGGCTCTCGTGAATTCTCTCTGCCTATACAGCTTTTTTTGGGGGTCAGAAGCAGTATTATCGTTTTTTTTTAACAAAGTGTGCATGTTGTAATCCAATATGTTCAAAGGGCAAAATTTCAAATGTTGGAAGGCGGACTCAGCCCACAATCTGCCAGTTCAATTTTTCCGATGTTGTTGATTCAAGACCTAAATGTGTCCCTAAACAAGCTCATATTGAGAGATTCAGAAAGACGGCTGCCAAATGATTAATATTTACAATCTGATAACAAGTTTTCTAAGCTTTTCTGTGATCTTATTCTGTGTTGCATTGCATCCACAATTTTTAACAAAACCTTTCTCATCGACCAACAGGTAACAGATGGAAAGCACAAGTTAAAAGAGACAAAGCCCACTTTGGGACTATCCTGCTCATGTTTAGTGGCCTGTGCTGTTATGTCACACAGCCCAGGAGAGTTGTTACATATACTAGCACTGAGAGGAATCACAATCAGCTGTAACTGTTAGAACTGCGACAATGAACGCCTGAGTGCCATTCTGTTCACTGTGTGCCTTTTTTTTCTTTCTTATAATGGAACATAGACATTCCCTGTTGCTGACCACCTCTGCTGTGCATAAGAGTCAGAATTAGAGCTTAAAGAAAAGCTTAAAGGACTGTTGAGCACTCAGCAGCACATTCACAAAGAGAGGGAGTAGGACGGAAGAGGACAGCTTAGGATGGAGCGAGGCAGAGGAGACAGAAGAATGAGGGGCGTGCACAGGAGGTGATGAGGAGAGAGCCCTCGAGGAGAATTAAGTAAGTGTAACTCAATGGTTACAGCCACATGCACATAGACACAAAAGTGGACTTCATTCCCTTCTTAACTGTTCTCAGACGTCATTTTGGCTTGTGCTTATTGGGTTATTGTTATGTCTTATTGTAGTAAAGGATGTTTGAAAAAAATGTTTGACAAATAAAAGAACATTTTATCAATTTCATACTTCATAAACCTTTATATCTGTTATTAAATACACAGTAACTCATTGATTTAGGCTAATATTACTGTGTCACTTAAACTGGCTGAAAGGCAACATTAGCATTTAGAGAATTTTTGGCTGTATGTGTTGAGTAATTGAATGTAATAGTTTGCATTCTTTGTTCTGGCTCAACCTTTGGCTACCAATGAAAAGAACAGTTTTTTTTAATGATTTCTGCGCTTTGTCAGCATGACTCCAGAAAGAATAAACTCATACAATCTATGAAGACGATTATACAGAAATATGTGTTATTCTGCCATTTACCCTCTGTTACGCTATTGTTTTTCCATTTTTTCCCCCCAAAGTTGTCAGAGACAGCTACAAAAAAAACGCCATGTTTAGCCAAGAAATTTTACAAAAATGTTTCAGAATAAAAGTAAAAGGTCTTCATCTTCCAAAATCTTTTTCAAATTACTAATGCAAAGATCAAACTTTTTCTCACCTTAAGAATCAAAGGTACTTATCTATTGTCTTAAATAAGATACAAATTTGTTAAATTGCTTTTTTGAATGCCAGTGCAGAGGATTTCTTGCCACTTTAAGACAGATTCTAAATAGCTTTGTAATTTTCCCCTTAAATTACAAAAAGAAATCTATTCATGTCTGTATAGTGATGGTTACGGTCTCAAAAGATAAAGCTATAGGGTAAACATGGCAGATGTAGTTAATATTACAGTGTTGCTCTGTGAGTCATGTTGATTTTGGATTGAAACACTTTTTTGTTTTTTTTTGTCTCAAGTAAGTCCATCATTTTACTGACACATTGAACTTACTTGACCTTTGTTCTAAATTCATGTCTAATCGAAATTAGGACATAGCCTCTTCCTTTAGTCCTGACAGACAAATATATATTTATAACTGAAGGGGATCTTTATTTACACATAGTATGTAATTATTTTGGATTCGTTGTTTCAATATTTTTATTTATTTGTTAAATGGCAAGGCTGAGAGCCATGTGTCTTCTATAAAACCTTATCTACCTGTGGCCACCTCTGAAACAGTCTCACAGAAGCTACAGTATAGAGCCTTTATATAACATGAAGAAAGCTGATGCT
This sequence comes from Symphodus melops, assembly GCF_947650265.1. Lineage (NCBI taxonomy): Eukaryota > Metazoa > Chordata > Actinopteri > Labriformes > Labridae > Symphodus > Symphodus melops. The sequence goes on along the minus strand of NC_136693.1, from coordinate 16,673,236 downwards.
AATTTGAGTAAAGGATGACTCACTTTCATTAGCAGGCGTGGATCCTTCTGAGCTATTTTACCTTTGATGTTTCCTCCTAAGGTGCTTCACTGGGAATCCTTTCTTATTTGCAAAATATGCAAGATTGATATTGCATGTAATTGTCTGTGTGTGTAAGTCTCTACAAGCACAGAGCTCACAGCGGTGGATACAATAGACAGTTATAGTATGATGCCAACTCCCCCAGAGCAAAACACAGAAAAAAACAACAAGAGGGAGGAGTGGAGAAAATTGTATTGTGTGTGTGTGTGTGTGTGTGTGTGTGTGTGTGTGTGTGTGTGTGTGTGTGTGTGTGTGTGTCTTTGGCTGTTTCTATTAAGTGTATGTGTTTGAACCAGAACACAAAAGCTGTAAGTGTGTCAGTGTGTGTGTTTTGTGTGTGATAAGAAGGCTGGAGGAGGGGTTGAGATAATGTAAAAGGGAGGATGAAGGTGTGGGAGGGTTGCGCAGGGAAAAGAAAAAAAGGCCTGAGAGGTAATGGGCCAATGATGGGGTTTATCTGTGGCCAGGGTGAGTCTGTGAACATGTACTGTATGTATATATGTGTGTATGTATGTATGCATGTATGTACATACATATGTGTGTATTTAGGCATGTGGCAGACACCTAGGAAGCAGGAGAAAGAGGCAATATTTTTAACAAGTCAGCACTACCATTGGGATTGAAAGAGGCAAATAAACATGGAATGTTTCATGATTTTCATTTGTCAACCATAAAGAAATTTCCTTTTTATCCATTTTTTTTCTTTGTTTTGGTTAGCTTTGATGTTTTTCTTGCTGACCTGTAGATTACCTTCTGTTCCCTGACTCCTAAAATGTTAGCTGAACCCCAGAACCTGAAAGTGATTAGCTGGTCCTTGCTTAGCAACTTGTAGGAACAGCAAGTTGGAGTGATATAAACAAGTTTCCATAGAAGTACCTATTTGTACAGTATATGGGCATGCTAATTTGCCTTAAATAGCTGTATTTGAGCATTAGGCTACTTCAAAAACCAACAATCTCACCAATAGAGTAAGTCTGCTAAGTTACAGCAAATGAAAGTTTTGTCAGTTTACAAAGGGTTCAGACTAACGTTAGCATGTTTGTCACGCTCTTCGTTGGATTTGGGGATTTTTAACTCCAGCTTTTTAACTACCAGCATTATGTTGTATATAAATCTTTTCAAGTCCTCAGTCCCCAAAGCCTGCTCCTTAGCTAAAGCAAAATATATAGTATGAAAATTAATAAGTAGCCTAGTCTATGTTTGATAAAACTAAACTTGTGGACCTGGTGGCCTAACAGGTGTACAGATGCTGCATGTACAGAGGCTCTTGTCTTCTAAGTCACCACAACTGCTAACTCAAATTGTTGACTACTAGGGGGCGGCTCTCCTCCAAATGATGGATCATTGTGTAGAACAGCTGCTAACTTGTTGTTTGAAACTCCAGTAACTGTACTTTACTTTAACTTACTGTATCAATAATAACTAAGAGTTTTTGACTGATTTGTCAGTCTAAGTTTAAGCTTAAACTACATTTAGCCACAGAAGAACAGAGAGTTTAGGATGTTTCGTGATGAAGATTAACTTGAATGATTAAATGTGGTTTCTGTTCCTCTGAAAGGAAACATTTCCAAGTGCAGCAAATTCAAATTGATATCATTGTTGCATGTTACCTGCTCTGTAAATTGTTTCAAGAAAAATCAACATTATAAGTGAAATTCGGTGCATATTTCTCACATTTATTCCAGGCTTCAGAGTTTTACACTTAACCTATTTGAGGAGAAATTGTGGCTGCTTTGCAAGATAGCGTGACTAACTGACTGAATCCAATCAGTGTAGAGTGACTGCAGTGAAATGTCTTAAACCGCGTAGAGGGAGTTGCTGAACGAATTCAATAATTCCCACATAAGACAGAGCTTGCACTCAAAGAGATCCCAGCGAGGTGAAATCCACTTCCTAATCCCCTGCCAAAAATTTCTGATGAAAAAGGAGAATAGGTTTTCCTCCATGGCTTTATGTTGGTCGGCTGTAGGAGACTCTGGAGCTCCTAAAAGGATACTATACTGTCTCCTCTCTCCCTCTCTCTCTCTCTCTCTCTCTCTCTCTCTCTCTCTCCCTCTCTCTGTCCCCCACTGTTACCTCCTCCACTTCCTTTTACCTCCCTCCAAAGCCCTAAATCACTCTGACTGTGGACAAGCATGCTGTTAATAAAAAGCCTGCAGGGAAGTGCGACAGTTACCTGTGTGTGTGTGTGTGTGTGTGTGTGTGTGTGTGTGTGTGTGTGTGTGTCTGTGTGTGTGTGTGTGTGTGTGTGTGAGAGAAGGGCCAGAATAACCTGGGTCTTGGGGGAGGAAAAACACCCTATCTGATACTGATAGCAGCTTTGAGTGATAAATCCATCCATACTATTTTCTTCAGCCATTTTAGACATCACAATGTATGTTATATGCTGCATTTGATTGTATGCATAGCAAAGCTCCCCAGTGCTTAAGACATGTTCCTTTTCCCATAGCCTCATGATGATGATGATGATGATGATGATGATGGTGGTGGTGGGGAGTCAAAGCTAAAGCAAAACATTTTTACAGCCTTTGTGTGCAAGTTACGGCTGAGAGGCTGGGTCATACAGTTTGATATGCAGGTGCACAGAAGCAAGGGGATCCCTGCAGCAAGCGGGCATCTCGCTTGTCAGAGGTTTACTGAGCCATGACACACGCACACAAACACACACACACACACACACACACACACACACACACTCCCCTCTTTGCAGCCATCCGCAACAGTACGGATGATAAAAATATCACAGGCCCTATCAGGCAATTAAACAGGTAGAAGCATCAGCCAAGTGTGTTGGATGCTTAATGGTTTCACTACCCCCCCTTTAGAGGAGCCAGTGTGACCGGCCAACATGGGGGACATGGACCACTGATGGAGGGGGAAATCAGAAGGTTGGTGAAGCAGCTACCGTAAATTCCGGACTATAAGCCGCTACTTTTTTCTCACACTTCGAGCACTGCGGCTTCTACTCCGGTGCGGCTAATGCATGGATTTTTTATGGGGGACAATGAGCTTCTGCCGCAAAAACATTTGACTTCGTCACGTCGGATCTTAATATCAGTCATTTTGCGCTTCATGCACGCACCCTCATGATGGAAAACACACGGAGAAATACATATGATGCAGCTTTCAAGTTAAAGGCGATCGACCTGGCTGTCAAAGAAGCTAACAGAGCTGCTGCACGTTAAGATGACACTGACAGCGACAACAGAGACTGAGGAAGTGAGTAATGAAGTCATTCTGAGGCAGTGGATGGATGGACTTTTTCTTGTGAAATATATTACGGTCATCTTTTTCATCAGCCGTGTTACAGACACCGTCGGCTAGGCTTCGTATTGTAACGGTTCATGTTGTAAAGTCAGTAGTTGATAATGTGTTCATAATTCCGATTATGTGGAGAGTCAGTGAATGCACCAGCGAGAACGTGTTGAGTGGCTGTATGAGAGAACGCTGGGGGAGAGAGTTGGATTGTTACGGCAAGTGATCGGGTTATTAAAAGTTTAAAAGTTATTATTTGAACGCTCTCGTCGTCCTTTAACGTCCGTACGGACGCTACAGTATTTGCGGATGTTACCGGTAGCCTACGTCTGTGTAAATAGCTCTTGTTATAGCGTGGACACCTGCGGCTTATAATCAAGTGCGGCTTATATATGTACAAATACATTTATTTACTTATTTTTAGCCGGTGCGGCTTATAACCAGGTGCGCTCAATAGTACGGAATTTACGGTATATTGGTCTCAGTGAGCAGTTTTTCTGTCATGTGGTTGTAGAAGGGTGCTGAGGGAGGTCTTTTCCACCTGAAGACATGCTTCTGTGGAAAAAAATGATGTTTTAACTTTGATCACAGAACAAATTTAGAAATTATAATAGAAATTCATCATAACTAACAAAGTATATTATGAAAAAACATTATTGTACTACTACAAACATGTTTGTGTGTTACTAATGGGTTTACTAATAACTAATCTACAATAACAAAGCTAACAATAAAAATAATAATAATAATAATAACCGACACTGTCCATTGGATCACTTTTTTTTTTTTTTTACTTTTTACAAAACAGCTGCAAAGATAAAAACTCAATAGATTTCCACTGAAGCCTTCATGATTTCTTTTCATTATAGCTCATTAATTAAACACATTCCAATAAACTATTTAAAACAATGCACATGTTCACTCACCTAATTTACCTTAGACCTTGGATTGAATATATTATCATGTTATATTAAAAATAAAGCTGGGGGTGTCAGTAGCCCAGGGATTAGTGCATGCACCCCAATAAGGAGGATATAGTCATGGCATAGTCTGGGTTCTAATCCAGCATACTGTTTCTTTTGATTATTTCCCCCCTTCAATACAATACATCTTTTTACAGAATAGTAATAAATATTGATTTACTTTGATTGAAAAGGTTGCTTAATTTAGTCATTTATGAATAGAGGATCAATGAATATAAACTGCTTTGCTTTATGAGAAGACTTTACATACACTGCTAAGTATAATGCTGCTGCTGCAATTGCCTCACATGTTTATGTCCCTGGAAAACCTGCAACACTTTTCTGAACAAATCAAGATTAGAATTTGTAATGTGAGCTCACAGAGTCTTACATCTCAGCTTCATTCTTAGGACATGAGGACATCTCACCTCAGATGCTGCTTCACCTCAGGACTTGCAGTACACTAGAGGTGATGGATCTACATCTCTAAAACAGACGGTCCTCCACCTACACTGCAGTTATCAGCTGGGTGATAAAGTTTGGTATCTGCCACTCACCTCAACTCTGCGGTGGACTCCATGACACCTCATTCAATCTCAGCCAGACAATGCAGGGTGGCACCAGCATGGACTTCAATAGAGGTATGTATGAGAGAGAGAGAGAGAGAGAGAGAGAGAGAGAGAGAGAGAGAGAGAGAGAGAGAGAGCAAGGCAGATAGAATGACAAAGATAGTGATATAGTGCATGTGTCTAATGTTCCTTTGATTCAGACTGACATAAATGGAGACAGAAAGTACATACTCCGGTGGAACAACAGCCCTGATAAACCAGTGTTATTGTTAAGCACTCAGGCAAAAATAAACATTCAAAACAGAGGGACAACTTCCTCTCGGATGGCTTAATTTGTTGGTTGGAAACAAAACTCTTTTATCTCCATAGTATGTGAAAAATTAGAAAAGGGGAGACTTTTGAAAGCAAATTTATGACAATCAAACCTGACCTTGGAGAACACTTTCTTAGTTCTAAGTTCTTAATGTGCAGCCTTGGACCAAACACACTGTAAACATTTCAGAGAAAATATCCAACAATATAGAATATTAAATTATGCATCTGTCTTTCTAGTTGTCACACAGCTGTCACATATTTTAGAAAAAACATTAAAATTGCATAATCCTTATTTTTGAAGTTTTAAATTTTTAAATTTTTAAGTTGCTTTTCAACAGGTTTGTTACAGAGGTTAAGCGTCATATTTCTGCTTGCAACTTTTCTCAGGAATGATAACTGGGATTGCTTAGTATAAATAACCATGATACCACATTGAGACAATGCAGGTTACATGAGAGAACATTTAGCTTACAGATGTAAATACTTGGTCACATGGCTCGGAGGCACTTTAGGTTGCAGTATGCACAGTTAATTCCTTGCTGCAAGCTTCTTCTTAGCTGTGTAATTAATCGTACAAAATATGGACCTAAAACCGAGAAGCCAGCATCATGGACTGAATGCACAAGAATAAAATACCATAAACATCCTGCTGAGATGTTGCAGAATAATGTATCCCCTGTCTATTTGCACACGTTTTTGCAGCCACACAGCAGTAGGCAGGGGGAGCACTACTCACAATGGCAAACAAGGATTTGGCTGACAAGAACCACGGAAAGGCATGAAAAGTGACTTGAAATGCAGAATGGCAACTTGATGTAATAACTCTATGTGTGGCTGTATTCACTCCCCCCTCCCCATCACTAACATCCAGATGAAGGTCTGCTAAGTCAGCTCTGGTCCAGCACGCTCCTGCTCTGCAGCTCAGTCTCCCAGTGTGTGTGCTGCACACAAAGATATGACTCTCAAAGGGTCGCTACAATGCCGGACAATTCAAAAGCTCCCATTTCTGCTTGCTCCTCTCACTCTCCCTCTATCACACTTTTTCTAATGGAAAAAAATAACCCGGCCCACACATCAAAACATGCTGTAACATTGAAAAAATTCCCTTTTACTCCTTGCTGCACACTTTTCTCTCTCCCTGGATTCATCAAACTCCTAACCAGCCCTCAAAATGGCTGGTACCTCTTGGCGCTTGTCTAGCCTGTCACCTTTCCTCTGCAGTGACCTTGAGACGTAAAAAGGAGTGATGGGGCTCCTATAACTGCTGTAACACAGTTCTTCTCTCTCCCCATGTAGTAAAAAAAACACAGAAGCATAGATGGCTCTCACTTACACTGACAACTGAAGGAGGGGGAAGAAAAAGCCTTTGCATATCCACATCAATCAAAACAGGATTAGGGTGCCTCTCTCTGGTCCTTTTTATTTCCCATTAACTTGAAGTTGCTGATGAAATACGGAGCTTTTTAAAAGTAACTGGGAATGGAGAGCACCAATGTGTCTTTCACTTGGGTAATTATGTTATATTAAAAACAAGAGTAATAAAATCTGATTTGTTTCCAAACAACCAGCTCGTTGTATATTATAAATCATCTAGTTTTGAGAAAACACAACTGTAGTCGCCTCTCATGCCCTTTCTAATAAATAAATAAAAATTAAGTACTGGAAACATCTCCAGCATATTAGTTTGGAGGCTGTATTCTGACACTGCTGAATTGCCATTGTCAATGACAAAGAGGGGAAGAGTCTTTCTGACAGCAATATAAACAGATGAAATGACATGACAATGTGTGAAACAAAACTGTCTGCTGTGATCAACCACCTTCACATGCAAAGTGATCCGCCACCCTCCAAGGAAACTGCTGTGACCAGTCACGTGACTCATTTGATGCCATTCTTTCATGCCCTGTTGGAAAAGAGATGCAGAGCAGAGATGATGCATGAATTCTTAATCAAATAAAGACAGTGAGAAGTGATAGGAGTGGAAGGCAATCGTCCTGGCCATGCTGAATTAATGAAGCGCTGGCTTCCTTCCGCATGCCAAGTTTCTGAAAAACTCTGCTCATCACTGTTCTCTGTCTTAAACCATCTTGACCATCCGCCTCTATCCATGGGCCGGATCAAAAAACTATCCAAAAACTCTACCATGTGATAACCATTCTTCTGCCGCTCTCAGTGAAACTGAAAGACAGATCATTTTAGCCCACAAGCTGATTCTCCTCATGACCTTGAGCTCATGCGTGGGAGGGGTGGCATTCTGCTAGAAATGTGGGTTCTGACTCTCTGCTGAAAAGTAGTAATCCATAGTTCATCGGAGGACTTGGAAGTTGGACACATCTGTCATACAGTCCTGTCCTAGTCCTGTCCAGAAAACACGCCTCTTTCCACCTGAGCCTCTGCTCCATATGCCTGTCTGCTGACAGCTCAGAACCAATGCATTGCTTCACACCAATTCAAAATCTTGTTGCACTTTTGTCTTGTCAGGTCACAGCTCCTCCTTCACACCTCAACTTTTGTGTGCATCTGTATCCTTGTCCCATTTCTCACAAAAAAGAGAAAAAGATAGAAACAAAAAGTCTCGATAACTGAAGGTGGAGTTGGACATTCCCATGGCAACCAGGTCTTGTGGTATAGACAGGGATATTGGGCCAAGCCCATGCCATTTGCATACAAATTGCCCAGCTGGCACCTTGTTGTTATGACAACGGCACACAGCTCCCAGAATTCATTTGGAAGTGAAATACAAAAGGAAAGCCAGTGAGGAGAGTCATTGATGAATTTTTTTGTCCCTCATAATGAAGATGCTGCTGACACTGAAACTATGTTCTCATGGAAATCCAATCACAGGAAATGAGAAAAACCATATATTTTAACAGATAATGACTGAATGTAGGTCACATTGAGTGCAATATTACATGGGTATTTATCTGCACCATATTTTACAGCAGAAAATTTCATTAAAAATTGGAAATGTTGGTGATATAGTGTAAAAATATTATACTATCTACACTGGAAAATACTTTTTTCCCCTTTCCAAAACGATACAAATTCTACAAGACTCCTGACAGATACTTTCCAAAAGAGCTTGTGTCTTCTTCTTGGCTCACCTATTTCTGCAAACATTTATATAATGAATAAGCCATGAGCCATGCCAAATTCTCAGAGCTTGAGAGGGAGAGAGTGAACTCCGCTGACAACACAGTGTCCTCTACTGGCAGTGTGCTGCAGGAAGTTTACACACCCGCCTGTCTGGCTAAACGGATAATATTTAGCTCAAGGGCAACAGAGCTGATGCTTTTCCATAGTCATCCTGGCTCAGCTTACTGGCTGGTTAAATTGCACTGCCGTGGGCTCCACGAGCTTTTGGTGAACCCAGCAGATCTATTTACCCCCAACAACCCCCACCAGCCTGTGATTTAATCATTGACCTCTGTAGGGCTGTAAAACCATTGAAGGATAATCAGTGGCCCCCTCAGTGGGAAAAAAGCTGATCCTGGACCCAATACTTGACTTTTGTAGTATGGAAGATTGCTGATCTCAGGGCAAGGTTAGCCTCCTGCCCTGCACACATTAGACTACACTTTTCCTTCTTAGCGGTTAATATTAAGAGCCCCAATGATGGTGTTGTTACAGATTGTTAGAGACAACTGGTGCAAACCACTTCAACCTGGGTTAAAAGGCCCGTGTCAGCATCAGCACAACAACAGGGTCCTGTGTGTGTGTGTATGTGTTTATTTGTGCGTTGTACCCTACCTTAGGGTTACAACAGAAGGAAGGTGACACATCCTCCATCCCCAGCATATAAATGCAGGAGCCTTCTCACTAAAATGCTGCTGGCTCTGAGGCGTAGCAGGTAAGTGTGCTGCTTCCTCGTGAACGTGCAACCTTTACCAAGGTCATCTTGCCAGCAGCTCAGATCTTTACTCAGGCACCACCTTGCTCATTTGTCACTTACAATCCAATTCAACATGGCAACCCGTTGGGGACTGTGCGGTGCAGGGAAGATCAGCAATGACTTCAGTGTTGCTCTGAAGACTCTACCGCCTGAAGATCACCAGGTACTTTATACGAATACACTTACTATACCTGTATTGTCAGTCAGATTTTCTCTCTTGCTCTGAACACAGCTACTAACAGAGCAACACTGACATGCATGTCTTTTTTTGTTTGCATTAGATCGTAGTTGTTGCATCGAGGAACTTGGAGCGTTCCAAAGAGTTTGCCAAGAAGCATGGTATTCCTAAGGCTTATGGCAGTTATGAGGAGCTGGCCAACGACCCAGATATTGGTGAGTTGAGCACTATGGGCAGCCACAATGAATGTTCGTTCCCCTTTGAAGCTGAGTCTTGAATATGTGTGTCCGAACAGATATTGTGTACGTGGGAGTGCTGCACACAGAACACTGGAAGGTTGGTCAGCTGTTCCTGAATGCTGGGAAGAACATCTTATGTGAAAAACCTTTCGCAATGAACTCAAACCAGGTGAAGGACCTTGTTGCCTCAGCGAAAAAAACCAATGTCTTCCTCATGGAGGTAAGTTTGAAGTGTAACACTGATGTAGACCTTTGCATTTGGGCCGCAGATGGGTTTAGGTTTTATTGCATAATATACATTATTATTATTATTATTATTATTATTATTATTATTATTATTATTATATTGATTCAAATGAAAACAACTACATTATCTGTGTGTATGTAGGTACAACTGTATAGCTCTGGAAAAAAATATGCTTACCAGTATCTTTACTGTTGAATATTTCACACACTGTAGCTTTATTTATTTACGTTTTCTAACTTCATATATTGGTGATGACGAAAAACAAAAAGAAAGTAGGCTAACTGCTGCCAGCTAAGTCAGCTTATAACCCCCTGTAAGACAAAATCTAGTCATTTTGATTAAAACAATTTTTCTAGAGAAACATTTATTAATGTGAAATTTGACTTTTGGAATTAGCTTCTAAAAGCTATGCAATGCCATTGGTGGTTGTAGCCCAGGTTAAAAAAATCCTACCAAGCAGCCTTTTTTGGTAAAAAACTGACATTTACGTAAGTGCTTGTAATGAGAGCATTTACAGCACAGGGGAGTCATGTGGGAAGAAAATCCCTTATTGTCCTGGGACTTTGTATTGCTCATGGTACATGAAAACATCTCGTCGTGACCAGAACAAATGCCACAACAATCCTGGGAGGTTGGGGAGGTAAAGAGCTGGGTTAATGAACTGCGGCTCAGGTGGAGTTTCAGTAAAATAGTTATAATGTTGCAGTGATTCTAGGCTTTCCTTTCTGTCTCTCCCAGGCCATCTGGTCCCGTTGTTTCCCCCTGCACGGTGAGGTGCGCAGACTACTGGCGGAGGAGGCAGTCGGGGAAGTGAAGCTGGTAAAGGCATACTTTGGCTCCCCTCAGCTCCACATCCCCCGCTCGGTGCAGAAGGAGCTGGGTGGTGGTGGTCTCCTGGATATAGGCGTGTACTGCCTGCAGTTTGTGCTGATGGTGTTCAATGGGGAGAGGCCAGAGTCCATCCAGGCCACAGGGGTTCTGCTTGACTCAGGTATGATTCAGCACGAGGGTCATGCAGCAGAAGTGGGAGGTCGATTAGAATCATTAAGCTCACTGCATGACTCAGTTATCACAAACTGGGTATTGAAACTACTCAACAAACACAAGAAAATAAAAACACTTTTATCAACTTTCCAAAATGCAAACACCTTAGGGAAGAATTCCTCTCAGAGAAAATCCTAGACTTATCTTAAAAAAATGTCAGACTAATCCAAATCCGCCCCCGAGAATACAGTAATACAGCAAAACTGGCAGGGGAATTTGTAACTGCATGTCTCACAGCAAGATATCCTTCAATGTAAAACCATCACACTATCCATGTAATGAGCATTTCTTATCTCTAACTTACCTTTTTGCAGAATATTTGACAATTTAATAGTGCATTGATATGAGCTTCTTCCCCTTTTTTTAATCAAAAATTCATGGCAGTAAAGCGGAACAGAGTTGAACTGATTTGACCTAATTGAAGTGTTCTGATCAAAAATGCATTGAAATGACCTAAAGTGATCTGAAATGAATGGAGACTGAAAGGAAATTGAACTGATATCCACTGCAATATTCTAAGTATTATTTTCCATGTTACAATTATTGACTTTTCTAAATGTTTGGCAGGGGTGGATGAGTCCTTGGTTGTGGTGATGAAGTTCTCCAGGAACAGGATCGCCTTCTGCGCCTGTTCAATCTCCACTCAACTTTCAAACGATGCTGTCATCAGTGGCACTAAGGGCTCCATTAAAGTATGTACAAGGAACATTTGGATTAATTAAGAAATGATTGAGACATGCAAAAACTGAGCTGACTACTGATTACTTTCACATTCAATTAAACTTCAGTATTCAGACATCCATACCCACTGCTTCTAATAACTTAAGGTTTAATTGATTGGATGAACACGGAGATGCGTTGTGTTTTTGACCTCCAGGTTGTTGGCCCAATGCATTGCCCCACAAAACTTTTGGTCAACGGCAAGGAGACGGAGTACCCTCTGCCTGAACCTTGCCTCCCTCTGAATTTCACAAACAGCACTGGGCTTCGCTATGAGGCAGAGGAAGTGAGGCAGTGCCTGCTTAAAGGTAGGTCATGATAAAAGGAAAGTTGTGTATTGGGCTTCAAAGAAATGGAATTGTTTGAACAACAAGAAACCAACATTTCAAAGGTAAAGTTAAAGACAGACCATGCAATTCAATGAAATGCTGCATTAATTAGGCCTTTTTTTTAGAATGTATAATCAAATGAGTTTAAATGTATCAGATTGGTAATTAGTCCTTGAAATGTCCTCTTGCATACTGAATAAAACCCCTATAGTTTCATTAATTTCAGTCATTGTATATATGCTTATTTTTTGACTCCTTAAAAACTGACTTTCAAATGGCCTCACTTTCCTGGTAAACTCCTCTTTATGTTTAGGACTTAAGGAGAGCCCACGGATGCCTCTGACAGAATCCATCTTAATGACAGAGATCATGGATGAAATCAGGAAGCAGGTGGGAGTTGCCTTCAGCCAGGACAGCCAGTGACATCATCTTGAAGCTGGTCTGTTTCACCTGACCTAAACCCACTCAGGCAGAACAGACGGAGCAGCTCCAGGCAGTCTTCAGTTCTTTGTGATGAGAAGATCACACAATTCATGGACAATGAGTGACAAGACCAGTGATAAAATACACAGTAAATTCAATAAACCTTTTTGCATTTTATGAACCAGTTAGAGCTTTTCTACCACAGAGTCAGCACGATCAACAGCTTGTATATGTCTGTACAATACACTGCATGATGAACTCTGTGAGATTACACTTTTTTTTGTAAAACACGTTTTCAACCAGATCATCCCAATGTATACGAATAGAACAACCATGTAATGTGTAACCCTCCTGCCATCAAGTTCTGGGCCTAAAACAAATTGTCACTAGGAAGTTTGTGATTGATGAATCCAATAAAGGACTGATCGTGAAAGCCTTGTTTTATTTCAAATATTACCCAGTAGACCTGGAGTGGCACATTTGAATATAAGTGTTCTGCTGATGCCACAGCAGCCGTGCAAATATAGATGCATTCTCTCCATAAAAAACAAGTTGCATCGAATGGTCTGGACATAGAAAAACCTTCATGAGTCAGCAAAGAGCATGGCTCATGAATAACTGTTCTCAACCTTTTGGGCTCAGAGATCTCAAAAACAGGAGGAGGTCTTGTTTGACTCAACCTGTTAAATGCAAAATTGATGCAATATCATTTCCCCCACTCTATTGCTTGTCAATGAATAATATCAGATTTATGTAGCTATACATAAAGAATAGGGGGGTTAAACATGTTTTTCTCTGTGCTGCAACTTTGAAATATTACATTAAGAGGAGGAATTATAAATGGACCAGAAAGTCTCAAGCAATACAAAGAGATTTAAATTTATATTTTTTCGAGGCCTGACCTCCATCCAACATTCCAGATGGCTATGAAAAAACTATCAAGAGAGATAGCAAATAATTAATTGGAAAGATAATATATCTTTTAGTACAACTCTTATTTATTTTAATTTATATTAGAAGAAAAAAACATTAATACATGTTACTCATGAATAACTTGACATTCCTGCGTAAATCTAGCACAATACAAAAATTATTCAAAAGTAAAATAAATACAAAAATACTATACAGCCTATAGTCTGATACCTTGATAAAAATCACATTACAAATACTAGGATAGAAAATGGTCTATATTAAATTTAAAAAAAAGAAGAAGAAAAAACCAGAAACGCCTATAGCAATTAAATTAGAATAAATAAAAAGTCATCCTGAGTTTCTGAGAGTTTGTGAGATAGCAGAAAAACTCAAATGAAAACATGTCGTAGTCGTGTTGTTTCCTTGTAATCACTGCGAAGGTCATGCATTTGATCAGCCAGCATGAATCGTCATCACTGTGAAGTTATTTTTGTGCTCCGTCACACAGGCAAAATTAATACTTTGTCTCCATCTTGTGGCAGAGACGCAGCAGTATTGATTTTGAACTCACTGTTCTCACTAAATCAGATAGATTATTGTCGTCCAACATGGCAACCAGGTGGGGAATCTGCAGCGCGGGGAAGATCAGCCATGACTTCACTGTGGCTCTGAAAACTCTTCCTCCAGAAGACCATCAGGTAGATTAACACATAGTTACACTGCCGCAGGTTCATACTGTGTTTCCAATGTATGATACTGTAGCGAGACTTCTTAGCTCCGTGCTGACTGTAAGAGTTTGCTGATCCCGACAATCCAAAGGTTAAATATGTTTAGAACTGGTAATTCTGCAAGCTTCAAGCTTATGAAACCATTCGTCAGGGAGGGACATCATAAACTAGTACAAGTTTTAGTGTTAGAAGCACAAGGTGTTAACCCTGATAAACTTTAGTCAACTTTACCGTAGGAAAAAAAGTAACATGACACTGTCAATGGATTCCTGTTCCTCGTGTCTCTGACTGTTGTCCTGAGAATTCTCAGTTTACTGTAGCCTATAGTTTTTTGTTGTTGTTGTTGTTTTGTTTTTAATAATTAAAGGAAGCCTACATTCTGCTCAAATTGCATAAATGCTTTTGACATTTTTGTCATATTTAATATTTATATTGTCTGTTATATATAAAACGAACATGAAATAACCACTCCAAAGACCCTTGAATTTATCCTGACATTCAATTCCAATCCAAACTTAAAAACAAAAAGACCCTACGATTTTTCCGCTGTGTAACTGTAATATAGCTCAGATTAAATAACGCTTATTTTCAGTTTGATCATGTAGGCAACTTTCAGCTAAAAAAGAAGTCAATCCAGATACTTCCAATGGCCATTCGAGCTTCCAGAGTAGACAGTTCCAGAAGCCTAAAGGCTTTATATTAACCATGGCCTTACTGCAAATTAAAACTGCTTCTAGCCAGGTACAAATAATCACTGGCCCTTTTTATGGCAACTGCCAAGGTCAAATATTGTACAACTCACCTGTTCAGGTTATATGACTGCTTAGAGTTACACATTAATGTGGATGCAGCCTCTTTAATCATTAATCTAAATCACTCTTTATTTGTATAACACCCATTCATTACAAGTGTTAGCATATCTCAGGACACTTTACAAAAAGCAGCTAAAAGACCTTACTCTTTAAGTGGTACATGGGCTATTGCTGTCCTCGTAGGTCTCATCTAAAGTGAGTCAAGCCTGTGCAAGTAACCCATCAAACCTGTCAGAATCATGCAGAACATGTGCTGCATCTCCACGTTGGTGCTTTTGGGAGAAAACAAGCCTCAGATGTCAGGCAGCCTTTAGTCAGGATTACAGATTGCAACAAGGATATTTTCTTGTAAATTTAGGGCTTTTCATTCAGGTGAAGCAAGAGCATTGTGTTGAAATAAAGTGTTTGAATGTGTATACACAGGTTCTGGCTGTGGCAGCTCGTAAGTTGGAGGATGCTCAGGAATTTGCCAAAAAGCACAGCATCCCAAAGGTATATGGCAGCTATGAGGAGCTGGCAAGAGATCCAGATGTAGGTGAGAAATTGCTGATTGGTTGATGCATCTTTGCATTTCTTAGGTAAATAACTGCAAGCCTCCAATTACACATTTTCTGCATCAAACATTTCAGTCAGGGATAAACTTTAGAACAAAAGACAGCTGTCAAACTACAATTATTGTTCCTGTGTATATTATACTGCCACTATCGTTTTGACTGACAGAAAGTTATGTTTTTGTGTGAGCGCAGATGTGGTGTACATTGGAGTTATCCACCCTTATCATCTGAAGACTTGTCTTCTCTTTACAAATGCCAAGAAAAACGTCTTGTGCGAGAAGCCACTTGCCATGAACACAAAGGAGGTGAAGGAGATCCTGGCCTCTGCCAAACTCAATGATGTCTTTTTCATGGAAGTATGGCCATAGAAGAAAAAAAAGAAAATAACATTTATTATACAGCCCAACTTTCTCTTGCACTCGCTTTAATTACATTTGCTTTCAGAAATGCTTCCATGTCTGTGTGCTAGGCTGTCTGGACCCGATTCTTCCCGGCCTCAGTGGAGATAAGACGGCTCCTGGCCCAGGGGGAGGTGGGCGAGGTGAAGATGGTGAAAGCTGAATTTGGCAGCCCACTGTTGCACATCCCAAGAGCAACGCAGAAGGAGCTGGGTGCAGGAACAATGCTGGATCTCGGCATCTACTGCCTGCAGTTCATCTGCATGGTGTATAACGGAGAGAAGCCCGAGTGCATCAAGGCCATGGGAGTGTGCCTGGAGACTGGTAATGTAAAAGTGACCAGTAGGGGTCTCGTGGACGTGATAACTGATACTCTGGCATTCAAAGATGGAGAATAATGCTTAAAAAGTATTTATGATGACATATGATGTTAACAATAATAATATCTAAACACAGGTGAAAAAAAAACAGTGGCAGATTTTTTAACCGTGTTTGTGCCTATGCCTATGTTGACAGAGAGGAGGTTCATAGTCTTCTTTTTTTTTTGCCACCGTGATTCCTTCTGTGTATGCGTTAAGAATTTTTAACCAAGGGAGTGTCCTCTGGCCTGATAAGACTTCAGCTCATATCTCTGTCGTTTCATTTTGGCACTATAAACAGTAAGGTTTGATTGTTCAGACGCCTGATGTCGTCCTCCTTTAACACAGTATACAGTGAAATGACCTTACTCAACATTTTCTTTTGTTGGTGACGTTCATGTGACACTACAAGAATCATTAATGTTGCATCTTTTCATTCACTACTTTAGTAGTGTATTTGTTACAATAGTTACATTATATATGAATTGAAATATGAATATATTAGTTATTTGTAATATGTTGCAGGGGTTGATGAGACTGTAATTGTTTCGCTGAAGTTCTCCAGGAACAGGATGGCAGTGTTTACATGTTCTTCTAGCCTGAAGCTGGTCAATGATGCTGTTATTTTGGGCACAAAGGGCATCATCAGGGTAGGTCATCGTAGCAAATTCAAATAGTTTAAGTGTAGCATTAGCATGCACCATCTGCATTAGCATTGTTGAATGTAAAAGTTGGGTAAAGTAAATATAAGGAACTTCATGTGTTCAGCAACACAAGTATGGAGTTTTCTGTTACTGCATAGATGAATAGGTGATTATATCTCTGCTGTTATTGTTGTGAAAAAAGCTTGTTGCATTCTTTTCTAGGTCCCTGAACATATGTGGTGCCCAACATCCTTAGAGGTAAATGGGAAGGAAACTCAGTATCCAGTGCCAGAACCTTATTTGCCTCTCAACTTCCTCAATAGTACAGGGATGCGTTACGAAGCAGAGGAGGTTCGACAGTGTTTGCTTAAAGGTAATGTGACATGAAGCATGTCTCAGTCTGTAAATACTATACTACTTGCACTGTCAAGACTGGAACATTTGGCCTCTAGTTTATTTATCAAGTTCACATAGTACTATGAGAGGTTGGATATAAACCGCATCATCACGGTGTTGAACTCAAAACATTTAATCTGTATGTAATTATCAGGCAGGGTTTTTTTTTAATGCTTGACATTGTTGTTATAGACCAACTCAACACCAGGTGGCATCAGACGTACTGCAATCTTACAGGCCTGTTAGCATAATTCCTGCATGCACTGACACAGTTTCATTTTCCCACGTAGGGCTAAAGGAGAGTGCAGTTCTCTCCCATGCAGACTCTCTGCTGCTGGCAGAGGTCGAGGACGAGATCCGCCGGCAGGTGGGGGTGACTTACAGCCAGGATTGCCAGTAAATGTAGACTATAAAGAAATGCTATGTTATGAAATTGGTTTTCCTTCGATTCTTTACTGACTGTACATCTAAAGGGATTGCAGTAACCCAGGCACCGTGAATCATAGTCATTCATTTTCACATTAAAAAAACATTCAAAGCCGAGGAAAGGTTGGTGCTTATCTCTTTTATTGATGGAAATCCAGTCTTTTAGGACAGCTCAGTACACCAGCTATACATTATATTTCCTCTTTACATAAAGTTAGTTCTCACACTCTAGCGTTACAATCCAGAGTATATTAGACACATGAAGACAGCTACAGTGGGTCATCAACACAGATGAAAAACAAGCAGAGGGGGGGGCCGCCCTTCACCCACTGGGGCTGAGAGGGACGCAGCTATGCCCTTTCCTCAGCTCCTTTTTGTGAGAACAAAAACCTACAAGTGCTCATTCACGTCATTCGATGTTAGTGAACCAAACCATATTCATACAAGCGCCGACTTAGAAATAATCCAAATGCAAATAAACAAAGGCTTTCAAACATTTAGTAACACAAAACATAGTAACTAGCTCAAACAGTAAGACATCCAAAACTAACGTTTCTCTAAGGTCAGACAAAATATAAGTAGTATTGGATGTCCCGAGACAAAACTTTACCATTCAAAAAAGTCAAGTATAATATTGAATGCAACGTTGTCTGGAGTAGATAAGGAGTGCAACACTTAAAGGTAGACATGAACACGGTGACGGCTGGCTTTAAGAGAGGACACTTCATACAGATATCACTACACAAGGGTCTGTTTAGGTGGAGCAAAGGCTTCACCGTGTACGATCAATCCTTTTGATTTAAGATGCCACAAGTTTGTTCATTAAAGAGGAGTGTGATCAGTAATTTGTTACACTACTAATAGTGCTCTGTTGAGATCAGCCTGCACCGCTACAAACGCAACCTAAACAAGCCAGTAAGCGCATGCACACAGACCAGGATGTATTCACTCTCAGACTGGTTGGTTTACTTATAATTATGAGTGAGTGAATAAATACAGCAGTTTTCTGGTCAGTGTGTATTCATCTGAAGCCCTGCAGAATGGTTTGACTGAGAGAACCCATGTGAAAGGAATAGAGACATAAATTGGAATAGTATGAAACAGGCCTCCACCCTGCCCATGAAGGCTATAACCTATGTGTGTGTTTTTTATTTTTAATTCTTTGCATTATTGGCTAAATGCTAAATTTCTGCAGCCATTGAGTCTATGAGCTCAAGTCTTAGAGTGAAAGGGCTGTGAGCTGGAGTGGAGCACTATGAAATAAAGATGAACATGAAGGGAGTCAGCAGAGCAGCTTTGCTGGCTGTTCAGGCCACCAGAACCACACGCATGGTGTTGGTGTAACCGGAGCCTGGACGCCAGCCTGTCAGGACGATGACAACGTCTCCCTCTTTGAAGAAGCCCCTGGCTTTGCCTGAAAATATAAAACATCAATTAACAATTACAGTTGCTTTTATTAAGTTCACAGTCTCAAAAGCTGCTGTTGTGCAATACTTATGAGCGGCACAACAGAATAATAAAAAGCTGGCATGTATACTCACCCATATCCATAGCAAAGTTCACACGCATGTCAACGTCCTCAGCCCACACATCGTGAGAAGGCTTGGTGTAGAGGACGGGAAAGATGCCACGGTACAGGTGGGCCTGGCGAGCTGTCTGAGCGTTACGGGTGACGGCGATGATGGGTGCACGGGGCCTGTACCGAGAGAGCAGGTGGGCAGATCTGCACAGAAACAGAGAGACACTCGTATATAAGATTCCCTTACACTTGCATTTCTAACATTGGCCAAATTATGACAACAAAGGGATGGATTCAGCTATTTATAGTCCTTTCACTTCTACTGTCCACCAAGAAGTTTTAACAGTAACATGTTGAATAGATTAAAGAATGAGCATGGATTATTTAGATGCATACAAATGCAATTTGAAACATTTTCTTTAAAACATACATTCAAAAGCATTTTTCACTGCATAAACCATTAACATTAATACTTCACAGGCAAAATGAAAATTAGTTTGATGCAAATCCAGTCAATTCAGTAATTCAATGCAATTTTACGCATGTGTTTATAGATATTCTGACCGATTTAGGGTCAGCAGAGCTCCTGCGTGTCAACTGGATGAATAGAAAAAAAAAAGTAGGACGCTGAACAGATTTTGTCAATGCAGATAAAGCCCTGAAAGGTCCAATCAGTAAAAACAATAATGACATGTCAAATGTTCAATCCAAATGCCCCTCCACCCTGAATATAACAGGCGATACCCCACTTTATGACAAAGTGGCGTATAGCCGCAAGCAGTGTGTGTACAACTTAAGTTTCCAAAATGTTTTGCAAATGTTTGAAGGATGTACATTAGGATCGTCTCTAGGCAACACAACTTTTCTTAATCTGTTTCAATCTCCCTCAACCTGGGCAGCAGCAGTCAGACACAAACACACAATCAAGGGAGGGGGGATTTTGTTGGAGGGAGAATCATGATCCATGTCAGTCAGGTGGTTGTTAATTCTGCGACTGCCTTACCTTGAAGACATGTCCACCTCTATCCTTCTCTTCCTTACCTTCCAGTCTTGGTGAGAACAATGAAGGCACTCGCACAACATTTGAACGAGGACTCGACAGCTCCCACAGCTACCGCCTCTGAAGGGTCTCTGGTCAGTTGGGAGTGTCTCCTCAGCTCCTCAAACAGTTGTCTGTGGAAGGTGGCTGCCTCAGCCTCTCGTGCTATCTGAGCACAGAGGGACCATGGAGGAGGAGGAGGAGGAGGAGGAGGAGGAGGAGGAGGGGTTACCACTACCACAAACAGTCACTCACACCACTGGGAGTGACTGGCAAATGTTTAACTAGACCCCTGGTTAACAGTAAGGTGTTGGTTTAATGATAGCCATTAAAGCTTACTGAAAGAGGCTAAAGCCTATCAATCAAAGCTTATGGGTAAAGGGTTAGCTTTGTGTCCTTTACCTTCAAAGTCAACTCACGTTGGAAAACAAAATCAACCAGCAGTCTTATTTAATGTATTTGCCAGGTGCTCCCAGTCATGTCTGCACACAGTCCCTGTCTAACCCTACACTCCCTCTCCTGAACTTCCGGTATCATTGTCCTCCTCGACCTGCCAGGACAAGATTAGCTCCCTACCTTCCAGAGCCAGTGAGCACAATGATCCCAGAGGCTAAGCTCTTAAAGGAGGCTTCAACAGCGCCGATTGCAATAGCCTCAGCAGGGTCTTTGCAGTACGGCGTGGAGCGGCGCAGGTCCTCAAACACCTGCCGGTGGAACATGGCTGCCTCGGCTTCGCGAGCAATCTGGCACAAGTGAGGGCAAGATGCATCAAACACAGGCATTTCCACACCAGGCACACGCAGATGGAACATGGGTGAGAAAAGTGGGTGGAAAACAGGAGAATGGACAGGAAACAGAGGGACAAAGTTGAAGGCACAAGAAGAAGAAATGGGGGAGGAGGGGGGGGGGGAGTTTGGATGTGCAGTTAGTGTTATTTTAACAGATCCATATATTACGACAACCATAAATATGAGAAGATAACATTCTAAATAGTAGCGCAGCACGGCCCATGCTAATCTGGAGTCAAAGTTACTGTAGTGCTGAACTAACCATACTATTTAACATGAACCTTGAAGAATATCACAAATATATAAAAAAAGGACCTGACTGAAGTTATTTAGGAGTGGAGAAGAAAAGGAAGCTGTGAGTTAAAAAGCAAAACATCTGCACACATGCAAACACAGCCAGGAGGAAAGAATAAGAAACCAGTCTGGTTGAGGTGTCAAGGTGATGTTTGAAGGTCAAAGTGGCATGGAAGCAGAGTTGAGTCAGTGCATGCGTCTCAATACACATGGTTTGAGCTCCAAGAAGAGCTGCAGTGAACTCCAGGTTGTTTAAGCGCCCTGTGCAACTTGAGTGGAAGGACAGTGAGCTCAATAACAGCTGCTGAGTCACATCAGCGTCTGCATAGCAGAGTGTCGCTGCGTTTAGTGCAGGTAAGCAAAGAAAGGCTTGAACAATAAAAGATAGTCAGGGAGGGCAGCATGAACTGCTTAGTCCTCCCATGCAATTCATAGTAATTGCTTTTTAATACAAGATTACAATAAAATCAAATTACTAGATCTTAATCTTGTGAATGTAAATGGGTTGAGATCTTAAATGTGAATCTTTCCCTGACTGACAAAACAAACAATGACGTGACGAAGACAAACATGGATGTTTCAGAACTTTTTGTTATAAATCATTGGCTTAGTCAATCATCAAAAAATTGCTGAATCATCAAAAATGTATACAGAATATCACAATCCTTTTAAATATAATTAAGGCACTACTTGTTCCTGCTCGTCACATCTTTTAAAAACAAGTACCGGTACATCGATGTGTTCAAGGCTGAGTTAAATATTCACATGACTTCTTGGAGGAAAAAAAGCACATCAAGGCTTTTGAGCTACGGAAGGCCGGACACCGAGTCCTTGCTAGAAGGAAAGGGACAGTCAAAGGTTTGTTGGACCACTCTGTCTAAAAAATGTCCCTTATGTAAATTATCATAGTTTTTTGTGCCTCATTGAAACTAAATCACAGGGATGCAAATGTAAGATAATCATTATTAAAGTCTCTAGATTGTTGAGGTTTGAATGGTAAATGATGATGTGTTTATGGTTTATCATCCCTAAATAAAAAAGAATCATTTAAAATAAGGTAAATGGATAAATAAATAAATCAATGATAGATTCTTCCGGTTAGCCAAACAACTCCACTGACACCTTCTTTAACTGATAATTTGCAAAAGTGGAAAAAAAAAAAGCTGCTGAATCGTGCAACTGAGAATCACATGTGAAGAACAAGCAAACAAAAAGAGAAAGAGCCAACCACTGGTCTGTGACCAAAACAAGTGAAGGGGTTAGAGAAGTGATAAATCATGCAAGATCTACCGGTACTTCTTCTCTCTAATCCTGGGTTAAATTAAAATGACTCTTCATGCTTTACATCAACTATAATGCTTATGCTTTTCTGTGTTTGAAACACATGGACTCACCATGTGCTGTGTGCGCACTGCCTCCAGGGGGTAATCTCCCTTAGCAGTCTCTCCGCTCAGCATGATGCAGTCTGCGCCGTCCAACACGGCGTTGGCTACGTCACTGCCCTCAGCACGGGTGGGTCTGGGCTTCTTGATCATGCTCTCCAACATCTGAAAGTCATCCGTGTGAGTGAGTTAAAGGGTAACATTCACACGACGCAAAATAACAGCGTTTGGTGATGAATGCGTTCATCATTTTTTTTTTTTTTTTTAATGAAGAGTAACTAAGGCTGCTCTTTTTCACGTTCACAAAAACTGCAGATATTTACACTGAAATCTGCAAGTCATCGTCAGGCACAAACACCAGAAATACACTTTGTCCTTTGCCTATGAATTACCTGAGTGGCACATGTGATGGGCTTGCCAGCTCTGTTGCAGCGACCAATCATCATCTTCTGGGCTAAGAAGACTTTTTCTGTGGGGATCTCAATTCCCAGGTCACCACGGGCAACCATGATGCCATCGCTGGCCTCCATGATCTCATCAAATCTGCACAAAATATATATATAACTTAATTTTAAGTTAATTATCATGGGATGTTCCACTTTTGTTCAGATCACTATTGTCCAGCAAAACAAAGAATCAATCATCCATTCATCCAACATGAAACCTTGCACACGCACACACAAACACACACACCTGCGTACACCCTCGTGATTCTCAAGCTTGCTGATGATCTTGATGTCTTTGCCTTTCTCTCCCAGCACCGCTCTGACGGCGTGCACGTCGGCTGCTTTGCGGATGAAGGAGGCAAAGACCATGTCGACTCCATGCTCCACACCGAACTGCAGGTCCTTGATGTCCTTCTCTGAAACAGCCGGGAGGTCTACAGCAGCACCGGGGAGGTTCACTCCCTTTTTGCTGCCCAGGGTGCCACCGTTCTCGATCTCACAGGTGAGGTAATCAGAACCTGAAGTGCAGAGAAATGCATTAAATAAGCTGAGGCCTTGTGTGGGTATGGATACAGTGCAGAATCCTTAAAGAGCAGAAGAGATTCTTTATTTTTGTTTGCCAATCCTTCACTAACCAATCTCTTTAACTTGCAGGGAAATAAGTCCGTCATCAATGTAGATCTTGCTGCCAATTTCCACCACCTTGGTAATGTTCTTGTAGTCGAGCCAGAGGAGCTCATCGCTGCAGTTGTCCTGGTTAGAATCATCGATGGTAATCTTGATCATGTTGCCCTTCTTCAGCTCCACCTCAGCTGTGCCGCTCTGTCGGAAAAAAAAAGTGAGAGTTTGACTCGTTTTTGTTCTCGTGCAAAAAAAAAAAAAGCTCATAAAAAGGAATTCCTTTTAGTGAGTAGAAACAAGAACAGACGATGCTAAACTCACTCCCTGGATGAGGCCGGTCCTGATCTCAGGGCCCTTGGTATCCAGGGCGATACCGATGGGCCTGTACTGGATACTTCCAGGCTCGAAGCTCTCACATGCCTCACGTACATTCTTGATAGTCTCTGCATGGTACTAGACAAAGGAAGAGAAAAATAACTGAAGATATATGGAGCATTCATGTTTTTTTTTAAGCCGTGTTTTTCTGCTATAACACACATTTGAATGAGAGGAATAAAGCAGACGCGTGTGTATTACAGTTCCTGTAAGATACTGACTTTATCAGGCCTGGGTAATTAAAAGATAAAGTGGGACTGACAACTCGCTCACACGGTCATTAACATGAGTCATACTGTCAGCATCACCATGGAGTCATTCAGTTCATTAACCACCTACCGGTAGTTTGAGAAAAAAAAAAAAAAAAAGGTGACACTGCCTACAGACCCAATCATATGCATGCCATTTTACATGTGTCCTTGAAACACACCACATTTATGGCGACATCTCAAACATTACCTTTAAGAACTGCATTTCTCAAAGAGAAACCAAGATTGAGGAAGTGCTTTGTTTCGGGAAATTTCTCTGAAAGTTGCTAAACAAGAGACTCAATAAAACCGACATTTCTAAATGCCAACCTTTAGTAGAACATAAACTGACTTGTTGAAAAAACTCATGTGGTCTGGAATTGCTTACATTCTTAACAAAGTGTGGAAAAAAATAAAATAAAATTGAAAATTATCTGCTACAGATGTTGAAAATGGTGATGCCACATGGCATTTTTAATATTATTCAGGCTGTTTTAATTAAGCGTTACTGTCTGAGTTTGGAACAATCTATTGTCTATTTTCAGTCTCCGTTAAAAAGGAGACACAGACTACGTTTTTTATGGCAACAAACTAACAAAGCCTAGCATATGTTTTGTTCTCTGAATCCAGCCTAGCCTTCAGTTTTAGTGAAACAACCCTCAGGCGGTAGGTACTATCCACCGAGGCCTCAGGATGCCTTTGAAATGTATATTCTAAGAAAAATCATGGTGATTTAATCAATGTCAATGTAGAAAAACTCCTCTCGTATTTCCTGACGAAGAGGTCAAAAGACTGTAAGCTCATATTCAAAAATGTTCATCATCACATGGCAGAATGTCATTTTATAAAAACTTATTGAAACTATTGAACAATTTAGTTATAAATACAAAGAACCCCACTTTTAAATCTGTTGATTAATGGGATGAGCATCTTCAATGTGTCCCTGTGTGTCTGTCACCTCACCTGGACTCAGCCAGTCTCTCTCACCACTGGTTTGAATATCACGATTAATTGGTTTGGCGCATGTAGTTTTTTCACCTCTTTTTTGCAATGTGTATAAAATAAATAAATAAAAAAGCTGATTTTGTTTTTGTCCAATTGTGTGATCGAGTCGGTTCTTTGTCCTGCAGTATCTTGATCTCGGTTCAAGCTAAACTTTATAAAATGTCCAAGATCAATGAACCTAGGGTAAAGAGTGCTGGACGCCAATGTGGAAGCTTTACTTGTGAAACCTTATTTCCTGAGGAGATTCCTATTTCATATCACACAGTGAACAGATTATAAATAACCAAGTGATCTCAGGTAAGACACACGTATAAACACTTAATCAGGCCACATCGCTTATCAATGCGGTTATATTATCCAAACTGTTATCCATGTTAGCACTACTTTATGTCCATTCATGCTGGCTGGCCTCGTCTTGCACAATGTGGGAAGTTGACTTGGGTTTACAGTAAATTACGTGAGGGCTAACTGTGAGCGCTGTTGACCTATTACTTTCACCATACTTATTTCCTGTAGAGTTACAGCAGAGCTTTATATGCTTAAAAAGGACACAAGATAAAAAAAAAAAAAAAAAAAAAAAAAAAAGCAAACACTGACACGTAGATCAACATGACCAACCGATACCATTGTGTGATAAAGCACAGAACCGGGCGTGATGAAAACTATCAGAAAAGTGTAAACGTGACACGGAACAATGTGACTAGTGAGCTGCACTTTCCCAACTCTTTTACACAACGGACAGGGTTGTTGAGGACCCACCTCGTGTGTGCCGTGAGAGAAGTTCATGCGAGCAATGTTCATTCCAGACTTGATCATCTCTTTCAGCATGTCCACAGAGCGGGAGGCCGGTCCTATGACAATCGGGAACAAAGACATAGTGTAACTTTTGATTTATATTTATGGCATTTTCTTTAAGTTAAATATTAATTTACTTCTACTAAATTCATCAGTTAGAGCAGTGCTGTGTTTGTATATTTTATCATCAGGAATTAATTTGGTTATTGTCTGTTTGACATTCCCTCTGAATTAAAAAAAAAGGTAATTGTGACTGTTAATACTTGTGCAGCCTGAGCAGAATCCTCACATCAACCATATATCACAGGGCCTTTAAGGTTAACCAACCGATAGTGCAGATGATGCCGGTGTTTCTTGCAGTGGTGGGCTCAGAGTCGATGTCCAGCAGGCACATGTGTTCCAGGAAGGTGTCGGCCATGGCAGCATTGAGCTGCTGTGTCTGGATGAAGGCAGAGCCCATGTCTGGAACCTTTGGATGAGGCATGTTGTTCACTGGTGAAGTGCTGAAAAGAAATAGGAAAACCTCAACACGGAGAAGGCCACTCGCAGCTTTCAAAAGGTAACAAAGTGGGAAAAAAAAAAAAAAAAAATCAACCTCGTCCGCACTTGGCTGACAAAAAACTAACAAGAGACAAGTACTTTCACAAAGTGGTTGTCTTCACGTATGATGTCCCGAGTGCTCTTCTGTAGGTTCATGGAATTCTTTAATACTCAGGTGTCACACATGAGCAGACTTTAATGACACTGGATCCCTCCCCGTTCTGCAAAAACACCATAACCCACCATACTTCTCTGAAGAGTCACAGACGGAGAATATTTTTGCATTCATCAATTAATTATGTGGATCTCATATCCATTTATAACTCACCTCACTACTTAGACAAAGATCAATCAAGATTAAGGCAGACTTCCTGATTAAATTTATTTATCTATTTAAAGAATGAGACATTGTAATCTAGTTTGACTTTCACTCAGTACTTGCCTTTAGGTTGCATGTTCACTAATGTCACATAAAATAATTAAAAACAATAGAAATAATAGTTTTTAAGTATCTCTATACTGTGAACAGTTTTGAAAAAATAACATAAATCTTCAATTCTTAGCTATATATGAATCCATCGAGCAGTTACACCATATGGTACACTCTGTACCCCCCCACCCACTTCTTTCTGAGTCACCCATGGCAACGACATCTTCATCATCCGGGTTGAATTGGCAAGCTTTGATCACGACTTTTAAACCAGAAAATGGCAAAACAGAACAGACAGTGGCATGTGGTGAAAGGAGGAAAGAGGAAAGATCAAAAACTAAAATCTGTGCATTCTCATTGGATCAATTCTGTCATGTGCACATAAGGCACCGGGATGACACCCCCCCCCCCCCCCCCCCCCCCCTTCAGTCTATCAATGCCATACAACGCAGTTTAATAGCTCATTCAAATCAAGGCTTGTCTCAGCATGCAGTCAAAAGGTATTTATGTTTGAGCAGGGTGCAGCGTTCAGCTCACCGGCGATGAGGCACGTTCGACTGTGGCTCTAGTCGTCGCGGTTACATAACTACAGCACAGCTCGGGGGGGCTGAAATGCTTGCTTGAACAGTAAATCTGGCGACACAGCCAGTAGTAGAAATCTGTGCAATTCAAACACCGTCTGCGCTGACACATTTTAAGCATCAAGCTATGTGATCACCGGTGATTTAGACGTTTCTGGACAAAATGTTGCTCCTAGAAAGATTTTCAAATGCACACATTCGGACTACATCTGTAGCCATTTGGTGTTAGATGCACTTATCATACACTGCTTTTACTACTGCAGGCAACACTGTTGAGTGTATCATCACAGATGAGGGGATGATCTAATGTTATGTGTTCATGATCACACATCTTCGGTTCAAAAAGCCACACAGTGATGGGGAGAGATAGCTACAATAACACATTATTAAAATAAAGCTTTTATAATTTGAGAATTCAAATGGGTATTACTATTCCCATCTTAAATGTACGAAACTGCCTTCAGAATAAAATGACTTCCTGCCAACATTAGATGAGTCCAAAGCAGCCAGTGGAGGGATCAAATTCAGGCTGTTTAAATTATACATCGGAGTGAGCTTCACCAAATGACACTCTCACTAGTTGCTCGTTTGGCAGAACCGGACAACAAATGAACTCTCTTCACTAGAAGCCCCCTGATCGTTTTCTGATCCCCTAGACACAAAAAGCAAGACAGCCATTTGGGCTACAAAAGAGGGTCCCTCACTATCATAAAGACCCCCTCCCATGTATAAGGTCACACACTACAGTAACTGTTCTGCACTCACACAGGAGAGTTGAAAGTTGCAAATGGAAATGTCAGACTGCTCTAAATGTTGTCGTCAGCTACTGCTGCATTCGACAAGCTGTCTTAAACTTGCTCTTCTCTTACTCATCGCATCCTAATTACAAATGCGTCACGTGAGGGGGGGGGATTCCAAGCTGAGCCATTAAACTAACACGCTCCCTCAACAGAACCACGGACTGATGATGTAACAGCCCAGTCAATGGGGCAGACCAGTGCCATACCAGTGCTGTACGTGAGCACAGTCACATCTCACCACTGCAGAGCACAGTGCATCGCAGAGGTGGGATGTGAGTGGGCTAAACCACGGGGAAAGACTGCAGAGGGGGGAGGAGTGACTCAGACCTGGCAGTAGGAAGGAAAGGAAAGGTAGTGCATGGTTTCCAGTGTTATCCATTCATAGAATAATCACGGGTAACTTTGAGAAACAGACACAAACGGTTCTTCATGCATTTTTCTACATTCAGATTTTAAACTAAATTCCCATAAAAATAGCAGGACGGCCTGAGTGGACCATTCCAATATGCATCCTGGTGCTGAAAGGAGAAAAAAGAACTCCTGCTATCTGCATGACTTTCATGAAGGGATCAGATGTTGTTAGTGAAGAATTCACAGCCTGTATCTTTGTCGACTTATTACAAAGTCATTGCCAGGCCACTCAACCTTAAATACAGCGAGCATCTCCAAGGTGAGAATTTATTTTTGGAGCTATTAGCAGCAAAATAACTGGCTTAGGAAACAAGTCCGCCTGATCTAACAACTGAAAGTTATGTGCGGTGAGACAGTGACTATCCTTTTCCGAGTACAACAATGTCATGATCTACCTGAACTGGCTTGCCAACTTCTAGTAAAACGAATTACATCATTGGCTTTAATGGCTGGCCGGCAGACACTGATAGCATGTCTGACCTTAGAACAGCCACCACAGAAGCAACAGCAGCCAGAGTAACCCTGACACACATGCAGGGCTAACTTTAGAGTTGGCTGCTAATAATCCCCTTCAATCCCTTCCCACAATTTCTACCTTTCTGCCACACTCTTATAAAATACACACAGTCAACATTTCTCCTGACTCTCTAAACAAAGCACTTATCTTATCTTGAACGAGGTCTTTGCAAATATATGCAGCCAATGCAGCACTGCTGTCAGTGTGACATGACATTTAGTACCATCTACTATGAATGTGATGTAACACTGGGCTAATCCGAGCTCGCGACAGAGACAGAAGCTGGTTTCTATCAAGCACACTCACTCACAGAGATTGCACGTTATCTCTACATACCCCCAGCAGTTCCTCCTCTTCTTTATAGGGACAAACAGACACCTCACTACCAGTGTCCTCGAATATAATCCCAGAGTGCTGGAGCTCCCCCTTCTAATAAGCCAACCTCTTCCTGCAACAGCAGTCCAGATAGAAGTGACCGCTGCAGCGTGCGTGCATACGTAAGACACTTCCAGGAGCTCTGGAGTAAATCCCTTCAATGAGGATAAAGGACACGGAGAGCGTCTGCTGTGACCAAGCAATCGCCATGACCTGATAGCATGGGAGCACATGAGACTTCGACTGGGACACAGCACAGCACAGCAGTCACATTAATGTACCGACCAGCGTAGGTTATACAACCCCCTAGGGTTAAAAATGGAGTCTTGGCTAAATATAACACACCGCATGCTGAGTCTGTTTGTAGAAATTGAATACAGGGAGAATGTACGGTGGTATTTACACTATGTGGGACTGTAAACTCCAAATGCTTCGATGTGGCAATGCATGGACCTGAGTTCATGAAATGCACAGAATGCGGTGCATATTTTAAAAATACAAATAATCAGGCTTACTTCGTCTGTATGCATGTTGGACTAAAGCACCTTACATCAAATGGAGTTCAGTGTGCAGTCCAGTATATCTGCAGTAACAGAGGAATACCCATAATTGGTTGTGCTCTACCTCGTGGCTCGATGTAGCATTAGTCAGCAGACAGGCTATTGTGGGACGAACAGCATGGGAGTAGTGCCAGCTGCAAAAGGCCTTATCTACTGTGATGACTAACAGCTCAACTGCAGCTGAAGTAGCTTACCAACAACTGCAGGTCAAGGATTGGATGCTTACCTGCCGAAATGCTTTTTTGATTACGAAGAAAACATCAAAAGCTATAGCTTAACTCATAGTTTCACCCAGCAGTATATAATGCTTTAGTTTATTTCAGAAACAGTTAATATCTGTAGATAAGCAGTGTTGAGAGCTGTATGTGATGTTTAAAGAACGACAATGGAAATGTTCTACAGTGACTTCACATTTTGCGACAGGGCCTTCAGCCAGGAAGGACAAAGCAATGACAGTGTCCCCCAGAGTTTAGTTACTCACAAAGAAACCTGTTCTCATGCAAAACAAAGACTATGCAGGCTGCTCCTAAGCCCTAAGCATATGCTATGTATGTTGTAGCAGATATAACCATAAACTATTTCAACATTAAATGCCCCTTTCATTGGTCTTCTGCCTCCTCATTTGAAGGAAAGGCTGAGAAGCCGGGAATAGCTATCAACTTCAAGTAGCTTATAGCACAAAAACAACAAATAGAAAACTAAAAGCCTAAGACATTAAAGGGAAAACACTATTTACTGTAAACAAGGCCTTTTATCTGTGGAAATACTGAGACAGACAAAATGCAGTGAAGCTGCCTAAACAATGCAACATTTAAATACACCATATTTGAGGACGTTTTCTTACCTCCTCACAAACAAAGTTTATGAAAAACTATGAGAAGATGTAATCTATGGATGAAAAAAATGACTATTAATTTATCTATCGACTCAAATGCAGTGTAAAAGATCACAAAAACTACAAATGACTCTCAAAACGTCTGTGAATTTAAGATTTGGTACAATTAAAGTGTTTGGTTCAAACGTATCTAATGATAAAACACAGATACACCGTCCTGACGATGCGCTAAAGGTCACGTTCTCATCCTGCGTCACATTTTCCTGATCTTAGGACATCACGGAAACCGACCAATGAAAGACCGAGAAGACGCAGCGGCCACACCCACATCAGGAGGCAACAGGAAGCGATTTTTAAAAGCTTCATACTTTGTGCATCACGTTTAAATTCACCAGTTTAGATGTAAGAACCGTATTTCGCCACAACTTAATAGTGAAGTCTGTTAGTTTTAAGAAATAGAAGCAACTGTTTTGTGCGCTAAAAGTCCATCTTCCTCTAGTTATCTTCAATAAACTGCATTTTACGATGCAACGTTGAGGAACACACAAAAGCAGGAATGGAAATGGTCCATCTACGCCTATCAATTAAGTCCAGATATTAATATATATATAGGAATATTTCGATAGTAAACGCTGTGTTGAATGAGGAAACAAGCCACGAGTCACCGACTCGTCTCTTCCCACACTTACCGGGTCACAGGATGAAACCTCAGATACAGGAGAAAGCTAAATGCTTTAAAAGGAATTGATGTGAAAGCGCAAAAGTCAAGTTATACAGGTCTTGTTAAGGATACCCACCTTGTCTGGATGAGGAAGTGTTTGGACCGATCTGACTGACTGCCGTGAGCTCAGCTGAAGGTGATCTCTCTAGTCCCTCAGTCTATGCACGACTCGCTCTGCGGAACTACTTCCTAGTGATGCTGAGAGATATTCATCCGAGAAAAATGGGCAGATGAAAAAATATTAATTAACTTCTCTTACGCGTAAGAATAAACTGCACGCATATCAGGCCACATACACACGTGCTATGTTTTAGTATTATTCATGAATGACATAAAACATCAAACATTAAAACGACGCGGAGGAATACGCAAACGCTCTATGGAAGTGCTAGGTAAAGTTGGGTAGCCAATCAGGTCGCGTTAAAGCATCAGTGGAGCATGAACTCAGACATGTGATTGTGATTGAGGATGGCGCGTTGTAGTTTTTTCATAGATGCATCAGTCGTTGCATGTCCGTAACTATTATCGGCATACTGAATGTAGCCGTAAACCACTTTGAAACAATCACAATTTGTCACAATGTAAGTATTATGTTGCTTCATAGTAGAGCAGATTTCAAATAATCACATATAGGATGCGTGATCCCACATGTTTCACTCACAGCATTTTCTTTTAAAGCTAGAACAATTGTTTGTTCCAGTATGTTTGATTGTGAAAGGCTGGTAAAAATTTAGATTATCATGTTTCGTTTTTCAAAGGCGTGGGGGCTTGGGTCATGACTCAAAGTAGACCCCGTAATGTGCCATGCCGTATTTAACTCAAGATCTCCATCTAATGGTTAAAAATAATAATGCAGTTTAAGATGCCCCCCACTGAAATTCCTTTTTAAGTTGGTAAGTTTTGGATCTTTCATATTGAATAGGCTTATAAAAAATATTATATTATATAATAATGAATATTATGAATAGCTCTTCAAATAATTCCTTCGCATTTAATTTGTTTCACATTTCATCCATTTTCCAGAACGACGTACAATCGATATTGCAGTTCTTCTATTCTTATTATAATACATTAGGAATATCATGAAAGTATTATTTTTTTCCACATATCAAGGCTATGATAGAATGTACAAACCTTTGTTGATCTGTTCTGCAATCTGTCACATCTATAACCAGACATAAGGTGTCCAGTGCACGCTATAGACATCTGTCACAACAATTAATGTAGTTGTTGTGATAATCAACTCTTCCAAGGAGAAGCTATGATAAACTAAGTAATTGCAGACACAAATGCCAACCATACCTCTATCATTGTGACAGAAACATGTAAACATCAAACTGATTAGGATAAAAGACAGCCTGACAAATAAACTCCTCTGAGTATGAATTAGTTGGCAGACACAGAAAACTTTTTTTTTTCTAGATTAGCTGTGACTGACTTTAAAGGTGCATGGTCATAGTCTCCTTCTCTTTGTCTCCTTCTGCTCTCACCTGTTAGCAGCTCTTTTGGTGTTAGCACTGCTGCCTCCACTGCCCATGCTGCTGTCTCACTGGCTGCTGGCAGCCTCTGCTTGGATGTACGCCACTCCAACACCTGAAGCCAAAGGACACACCTGTGAAGATGAGGGACAGAGCTTCCATCCAGTCACCTTGTCTGCTGGCCAAGCCCCGACTGTCAGTCAGTATTAGACATGAGGAACTGTAAGACGCTGAGGGAACATGGACAGATTAATCTCAAAGATAAACCCATAGGTAGCCCTCTCTTGCTTCTAACTGTAATAATATGACACAAGCTCAGTGACTAAGTATTAATCAGTAGTTATGAAAAGGTATCAAACAGTCCAACAAAAAAGCACAACATACGCACAACTCCATAAAACAGAAAAACTAAAACAGCGCAAATGCATACTGATTATATCACAATCATATGACAATAATAAGACACGGGAAGGGGAATAACAATGGTAAGGTAAGGCAACAATGGCACATTTCAACAAGGCAATTCAAAGTGCTTTAAACAACATCAAAAGCATTATGACAGAGGGATAATGAGAAATATTAAAATAAATCACTGAAACAAACAATTTACAATTACAGAGAAGAGCCATGCAAACATTTCTTGGCACTTTTACTACCTCCTTCAGATCCCAGTTTTGACTCGTCTGACATTTTTCCATTTTTTGTTAGTAAACTACAACAACAGTCATCACAGTCAATGCCAATTTCTGTCACAAATGTAAAACATCTAACTGAATTGTAAGACACTGAAACTTCCACCCTCAGGAAATCCCAACTCTTATCATCATGTTTTTCACATTATTGTTCGACAACATGAACCATCCAGAACCTTCCTTGGTATTTTTGCCTCTTTCAGATCCCAGATTTGAAGGACTCACATGACATTTTCCCAGAATCCTTTAAAAGGTCTTAACGGGATGCGGCCTCCTGATATTGAAGATTTTTGTAAACATTTGTGACAATATCCAAAATAATTTTCTCCATCCAGAATAGTAGTTGGGTAAAATCTTTTCATGTGACACAAGAACTATTTGCGAACACAACATATAGTCTCATTGTGCAGAACTACACCATGAGACATAATACATACTGAATTATGTTTTAAAGTAGATTGAGATATGTTAGTAGCTTACCAAATTACAAAATACAGCCAGTCCTTGCTTCACGGATTTCAAAGAGTATAATGATACTTCAATATTAGGGAAATGATTTAAACTGATGGACAGGATATTGGTTTTGTATGTATAAGAAGATGGCTCTTCTAGGCCTACGACGTGAGTCCCTTATTTTAACTTGGAACATGAAGTCATAAAAAAGGAAGAACCGGGTATTCTTACTGACCTCGCTCTTTGAAAGGAACTGTTAGCTTTTTTTTTTATGATAACAGCCAAGCAGTAAGCACACAGTTAGCCTCTCACCCATTCATTAATCCTTGCATTCTTTAGGTCAGTTCTTAAACAGATACATTACCTTGAGATAATTAGGGTAAAGACTGCTTAACTTAATGGTCATTGTCTTACACATGCAACCAGTGACACACAGTATCATAGCCCCAGAACATGTGGGATTATTTGTAATGTTTCAGTCATGTATAAGATTTTACTTTATTCTTTTGTTACCTCAGTGTATTATTCCTTTATTAGAGTCTGTTTCAGCTGTCTCGACAGCCTGCAAGCTATCTTAAGTGTAAGTATTAGATGTATCATTATTTCTATTTAAGTATTTTTACTTTTTAATAACGTCAAACAAGACATGAAATAGCTTAAATGTGAGAAATAATGTCCTCCCAAAGGATTGTTATTGACACAAACTACACACAAACACGTACACAAGGGCAGAGCCATTTTTCCTCCATTTTTTCCTCTTTATTTCACAGCAGCAGTGCAGTCAGCTGCAGGTCACATGACTGGATTGCCTGGCCTCACTGAGCATGCTCAGGCCCCTCTGTGTCGTCAGGCAAAATATAAGACAGCAGTAGGAGCAGAGATCTGCAATAGATAAACACACAGACTAACACACCAGCTCAATTGCTCGCAGACACACACACACACTCACACACACTACAAGCACTGTGAGACAGGCGCGGCAGGACGGGGGGGATTGTTGCTCAGATTTCTCTAGTATCTGGTGTTTATGGGCTTATTGTCATCCATCTTTTCAGTGGAAAACAGCCTCTGACAGAGTGCGGGGCAGGTGTGCCCTTTAAGAGCGGGAGCAGCTGAGGCAAGGACAGCATCCTAGTCTCCATCCTCTGTTGAGGTAAGTGTGGACGGACGGGGTGAGGGTGCAGAGCAGGGGGGGGAGGGGAATCCACTTGGCTGCATCTGTGTTTGTGTTGAATATTAACATACGGAAGAATTGGGACAGTAATGGCGGTGGTTGAAGGTGGGGGGTTTGGGGAGGGGATTGGGGGGGGGGGGGGTAGTTTGTCTGCGGCTCTATTGGTATGTGAGACGACAGCGGCTCTGGGTATTGTGGTGGGGGGATGCAAATGCTAGCAGGGGCGAGGACATGGCAGGGCAGCAGGCACATAGAGAAAAGGAGAGGACCTGAAGTGAAGGACGTGCTGTTGACAAGGGAGCTGTATTTAATTGAGTGAAGCTGACGTCTGGTAGGTTATTCAAGACAAGAGAGGAGCCAACCTATATAACAGAAAGAGGACAGTCATCCATAATCAGGAAGAGGGAAACCCTGTTATATGATTATTGAGTGTAGACATGTAGAAAATGGCCTGTTCTGTGGCAGTGATTCGACTGACGTCCTTTGTTGGTAAAGCGAACAGAGGAAATTTGGATTATTTTTTGTTCATTTGATGAATAATAATTACAGTGACCCACATCCAGCATATCCTTTCATGTCTGTGGGTTTGGTGAAAGAAGCGTGTCGTGTGGTGCTCAGCTGTGTTGCCATCTAGTCTCTATTTGTCTCAGTCTTCAGGCCTGTTAAATATTTTGAAACCTTTACTGTTATCATATTTTAATTGAATCCCAAAAAGACTACTTACAGTTGAATGTGTATTTTAATGTGGCAGCCTGAAAACTGCAACTGTGCATCGAAAACTTTACATTCTGCATGAAAGACAACATGCGCTTTGTTTACATGCCTGAAACAAAACACAAGGATCTGTAGTTGCCATGGTTATATCAATGATGTTATTTAATTTTCTTTTGATTTTGTTGTAAGTTTTCTCTAAATCTAGAAGATAAAAAAATATGTAAGCTCTTTTTTTGTGAAAGCTTAAACAGCTTTATTCAAGTGACACATTTATTTTGAAATTCTTATTGAATTATCATAATAATTGAATCAACACTTGTGGTCAAAATGTGCTCTTCTTATACTAGGCTAGGAGATGACGTGTTATTTCAAAAAGCTATTCTATTTTATCGCCTGGCAAATATAAAACGTCTGTCTAGCTCTACTGCGATTTCAACAGATGGGTTATTTTTCCAGTGTGTCTATAAAGGTGTGCCAACCTTTGAAGCTTCCATATTTAGGGTGGTTGCCTGAAAGGCAAACCACACTACTACTATTGTAAATATTCTTATTATTATTATTATATCCTCAAATTTACGCGCGCTACTCCTCCCACAGCGTTTGCGCCACACACACAAAAAAGGTATCAAAACGACCGGCTCGGTCATGACATGGGTGCTATTACTTTGTGGAAACTTCGGTCACACGATGTGGACACAAATCGAGTTTAAACGACAAAAATTTGCCCCATTGAAAATGAATGGCAAAAATTCAAATCCTAGAGTGTAACGGCCAAAAACTTAAGTTTTGGAGACATATTTGTAAATCGCCATCCTGAAGTCATTGTTGCTCACATATATAAACAAAATACATCAAAATAAAGCTCTGAGTGTCCTCTCACTCATAAAGTAAAAAGTAAAAACATAAAATGTTTCAGTCTCTCAGGGGAGGAATTTGTTTGACAGTCACGCACCACATACACACACATTGGGCTCTCACTCTAGCTGATGTCCAGAATTTCATAGTTTTCACTCATGTTTTAAAATTGCCACTGTGGTCCCAATCTGAATGTTAAATACACATAAAATATATCAAAACGTGCGCCTATTTGTTCTGTCGCTCACAGTCCAAACGGATCTGTGATACCATGTTTAGTTTTCAAGATATTTGAGGTTTTGCGAGCAGTGGTAAGCCCATTCAAAGACTTTGGTTGACATTCAGCTTTGATCTGCCAAACTGCCAGAACATTCTATCAATCAGTGAGCAGCAGGTATTCAGAGAGTGATGACATCATCATTTGAGTGGGACCATAGCAGTGGGACAGAGTTCTGTCTTAGCTGTTAGCTGACTACAGTTAAACAGTTTTACTGCAGTATAACTCAGAAACACATACACAGACGGCAACCACCCTCACAATTTCTGCTGGAATTGTCTAGTTAAACATGTTATTCCTAAAAAAACAACAAAAACAAAACATGGAAACATCCTGGGTACCGAACGTACAGCACACATCTCCCACTCATTCTCTCAACAGTGATTAATGCCACTCTGAAAGGAGGCAGAGATGGCTGTTGCTAGGATACATGGCAAGGTGAAGTGCAGACCATTTAAAGAAAAATGGAGGAGGCCACTATTTAAGCATGGCATCACGAGAGCATGTACTCTTTGTTTCATGTTTTTCTTCCTTTACTTATATTTGGATTGTTGTGTTTGTCCAAGGTTTTCTGGATCTAAAGTGTGGAGAAAAGACGTCCGGTCAGTCAAAGCTTTCTGGTTTTCTGTTCTCCTGCCCCCCTCGTGGAAATAAGCTGCAATGGTTGGCAGTATTCAAAGGCCTGTAGCTGTCTGAGAGAGCCCTATGAACAGCAGACCCAATGGTAAGAAAGCAAGAATCCTATTTGTGTTTCAAATGTTTAAACTGTGTCATTTCTTTAAGACG
The DNA here is from genome assembly GCF_947650265.1 of Symphodus melops. Taxonomy (NCBI): domain Eukaryota; kingdom Metazoa; phylum Chordata; class Actinopteri; order Labriformes; family Labridae; genus Symphodus; species Symphodus melops. The sequence goes on along the minus strand of NC_136693.1, from coordinate 16,635,042 downwards.
ATTAAAAAGATATTGTAGTGGTTAAAGAATTGCAGACTTTATACACGTATAGATATTGTATTAGCTTAATCTGGGTGTGTTAAAGTAGTTAAATACTCTAGCTTTATGTAATGTGACCTCTGGGCTTCAGCCTGAGCCAGAAATGACAAGAAACATGATTATTTTTTATTAAAGAAATACATATTTTTAATAACTCGTCCTGTTTAATACTAAGTTGAGTATTCTTTTGTGGACATCATTCAGAATGGATCTCGTCTTTTTTTCTTTTTGAAACAAATGATTCTTCTTTTGGCGATGCTATATATAGCAGTGTTTTGAAGCCCGCCAATGGAAGGCTAAAAAGGGAGATGTGAGGGAGGATGTGAAATGAAAGGATGATAGAAAGAGGTTGTATTTTTTTTCTCCACTCCACTATAATGGCCTTTACTCAACGTGGCGGCTCAAAGGACATCAAAGGCCAGTGTTGGACAGATGAGGAGTCGGATGGGGAAAATGAATCGGAACAGTTCTTGTACGGCATTCAGGTACAAAAGAGTCCTTTTAAGTCACTTTTTAGCAGTAATATATTGGTATGTGTAATCTGAGGTTTGCAGAAATATCAATGTTTTTTATCCTTTTTAAAATTCAAGACAATCTTACTTGAACGGCAAAATTCAATTATCAATAATTTTTTAATATAACATTATTGTATTATTTTATTTCCCAACTAACCGTTCAGTAACTTTTGACTTGACAAGATCTACTGCAGATTTACAGAAAGATTAATATAGCATCATTTTATCAGAAAATCAGCCTACACTTTTAAAAAAATCGTAGGCTGTTAAAAAATAAAAAAGTACACAATTTATCACATCACAGCAATGTCATACTTTTTACAACATTCAGGTCTGGACCTTTATAATATATATTTTTAACCTAAATCAGTCTTTTGAGAGATTTATGAATATTCAGACCTAATGTCATGGACATGTGGCTGATCTGAGATTTCTCTTCTTGTAGTGAAGAGCAGATGGACTAGCTGACTTGACATTATCCTCCAAATGCCAGCGGGTCAAACATTTGAATTCATGTGCAGCAGTGGTTTCTGTTCAAGTGGGAGGCATGTGTCAATAGTTAAATAAATACAGGGAAAGTCTTGAATATAAATGTTTGCAAAATTTAAATGTAAAATCTTGATGTCGAAGTCAGTATTTACAAAGTAGTAAAGTACAATGCCTGTTTCTTAAAATACATGTAGTACTTTATGTCTTAACTATCACTAGCACCCTATACAACCTTCAGTATCGGTACCAAGCAACACCGTCAAATTTAATTCCCCAGCTGCCATCTTCTCAGCTTCTCAAATTCAGAGCTCCATGTCCATACAGGATATTAATCTGAGTCATTCTCTTTCACTGTTATCTTTCCAGCCTTGTGATTGAAATGTAAATCCAGTCTGGGACTTAAAGCTCATTTCTGTGCAGTCAAAGAACATAAAAGCTGCGTCGTGAAGATAAAGATGAAAGTGTAGGATGTGCTCTTAGCACTCAAAGCTGAGGACAAGAGACTCTGACACCAGGTCCAGGATCATTTACAGAACAAACTGAAAACAACGTATTGTCTAAACAACAATCATTTTTCATTTTGTATAAAACTTAATTTTCAGTGCAATAGTAAGATGCACTCAAATATGAATTGTTGAGTATGGGACGAGAGAAAGGTTGTAACAAGCGTGTTGAACACATGTTGTGAGTAAATGATTAACACAGGCAGCTTGAAGCTATATATATATATATATATATATATATATATATATATATATATATAACCAGTTAAGTTTACATTACAATGCACAGTTTAGAGGATTAATTGGTAAATAGTTTGAATAGCTGGTTTAAGGTAAAAAAAACAACAACAACAAAAAAACAACAACAATGTATTACTAACTGTAAAAGTTAACTGGCTAAAATAGTTTACTTAAAGTAACAGACAACAGACAGATGCAATAGGTAAGTAACTGGGATAGATAGCTTAAAGTAACGGATCAGTGCTTCAAAGCTTGAGCAGCTTCAACTCCTGCATTCTTCACCTCATCAACAGTTCACTGTTTAAATGCAAATGTTGTAGAAAATATAACATATAATATAGACATAATATATGTCTTTAATTGTGTGAAAACTCACTTCCAGAACAACCACTCTATAGCATTTTCTGTACTGTAATTGTGTCCAGTGTTGCTTGTTACAGGGGAGCTGTGCTGCTGATCTGTACCGCCACCCTCAACTGGATGCAGATATTGAGGCAGTAAAAGACATCTATACTGACAGCGCTGTCTCTGTTAGGTACAAAACACACACAAACCCAACAACCGGAGTCATATCTGTGACAGTGATATCATTTAGTACGTGTGCAATTTTATTTCTGTACACTGTTGGCAGTTTCTAACTGGGTATGTCTTGCAATAAAAAGAAAAAAAAAACCTGCATTGTACATTTTCTATATTGACAGTTTGAATACTTTAATGGGTCAGAGGGCAATGCATCCCATTTTTCTGTGAAATTCACTGTGTCAGTTGTTTGTCTCTGAACAGGGAGTATGGAACCATCGATGATGTGGACATCGATCTTCATATCAACATCGGTTTCTTAGACGTGAGTCAGCAGTCTCTTTTTCTGCGCACAGCTCCTCAGTCTTTTCTTATTACCATTCTAATGTTGACATTTTGCAAAGTAACACACCATTTATAATGTATCTTGTGCTCATCATTTATTTATGTCATGAGAAATGGCCCTAATTAGGATGCTAACTCTGTGTGTCTCTGTGTGTGTGTGTGTGTGTGTGTGTGTCTGACTCAGGAGGAGGTTGCAACAGCTTGGAAAGTTATCAGAACAGAGCCCATTATTCTGAGACTGCGCTTTTCTCTTTCTCAGTACCTCGATGGACCTGGTGAGTAAAGGTGTCAGTGTGGATGTTGGTTTTCTGGGAGGGACTTTAGGTATTTGTGCCACTCACTGAGCGTGGGAGGTGAGTACAACATGTGCTATACAAAGAGGGAGAGAGAAAGAAAGAGCCTGTGTGTATCTGTTGACAGTGTAATAATATGAGTCATGTTTACTCAGAGCCGTCAGTAGAAGTGTTCCAGCCCTCTAATAAAGAAGGTTTCAGCCTGGGACTACAGCTCAAAAAGTAAGTTATTATGTTTTATTGTGAAAATGTAATCCTGTGTTTAAACAAAGATCCAGTGTGTTAACAATTCAAATCAGAGATTGTGTATTTTTCAAGTCTAGACCTATGGACATACAAAATCGATTGAGTGAAAAGCTTTTTTCTCTTCAAACATTTGATTTAGTTATCGTCTCACTTCAACAAAAAAATAAATCAACTAAAGCCAACAACAAAAAGGATGTGATGTGAGTTTCATCACCCTCAACTAGGATCTCGCACACGTCTTCACGCGTGACTTTCCTCTTTTGTACCTTGGCAGGATTCTGAGCTCGTTCACCTCACAGCAGTGGAAACACCTCAGTAATGAGTTCCTCAAAGCCCAGCAGGAGAAGAGGCACAGCTGGTTCAAAGCCGGAGGAACCATCAAGAAGTTCCGTGCCGGACTCAGCATCTTCTCCCCCATACCCAAGTAGGTCTCTCTCTCTCTTTGTTTATCCTTCAAGGCATCTACACAACAGTACTGAGATTTCATTTATAGCATGGAGCGCGTTTTATCATCAGGGAAACTGTGATGGTGATTCTTGCTATGAGTCAAGTGAGAGTGTCTTTTGATAAATAATAAAAAACAACCAAGGCTGTTTTTTGATTATTTTTCTTCAAAAACATTTTGAGTAAATGAGTGCTTGCACAGTGTATTTCGCATCCAAAAACTTTAGAAAATTCAATTCGTACCTGAATGAAAAACAGAAAAGAAATTTGAGTGTCCTATCTGTGAAGGCTGAATATGCTACTTTTTGATCCAGTAGATGTCGCCCCTGAGCGCCAGCATGAAACCAAAACAACTTGAGCTGCATTGTTGTGTTAGCAGGCTAATAGCACTCTCTGGTTTGCTTGTAGCTTCATATTGACATATTGATACAGACAGTCATGTCTGACAGAGATATTTTGGGGGTGCGTATTGGATTTCTGCTATTTTTATATGTAAAACGTCACAGCCTTTATAAAATATTTACAATTTCCTTTCTTTTTCTTCTTCGCTAACACCCTGGAGGCTCACAAGGGGCTTCTGAGAGACAAACGCAAAATGTCATCAATACGTACAAAATACTGCTGGCTATAAAAACAGAGACAAACACTAATAATAGGTGCGTCTGTGAAAGGGAGAAGCGAGGGAAAGGTATCTCTGACACAGCATGTTGCTGATGGACTTAACTTCAGCATCTGACACACCACTTTCCCCCGAGGGAGAGAAAGGCCTTCCTGTCCTCTGTCGTAATCTTGATGCTTTGACAGTTATTGGTGCAAAGGGAGTGAATCCTTGCCAACTCGAAGGAGGCCAGCGTCCCTAACTACTGGGCTGTCATGGCATCTTCAAAAGTTGACAGGAGTCTTATGTCCTGACAGATATTATGCTGAGAGGGACAGTGACAGTGGACATTGGTCCTTCTACTTGAGAGTGTTTGACCAAAAGATTATGCACAAACAGACTTCAGTTGTCTGAGCGAATAAGATACATTAGGTAGAGGTGGGACAGATCAGATCTTATATCAGTCTAATATTTGCATATTAGATATTGGAACGATGGCGCTGATCCGCATCACTGAGAAAGGCAGATCGCTGCGCACTTTAAACATTCACAACTTGTGCAGTTCTGGCTTTAAAGAAATTCAGACTGACGTTCCGACATCAAGACGTTCAGGCAAGATGGAGCAGCTCCTTCAGCGTTGGTATCAGTACTGTTACGGCTGGCTCGAATGCCGAACATAATCATGGAAACAACACAAAGGATTACAGTCATTGTGTTTTAGTTGATTGAAAAATGAACAGAAAGAAACTCAAAACAACCCACTGAGGTGATGCTGAGCAGAGAGTGAACTTCTCTGGAGGCATTACCGAAAAAGCCTAATAATCCACAGTCGCTTGCAGCCAGTTGACATCACCAAAATAAAAGAGGAAACCATACTGTATACATACAGTATGGTTTCCTCTTTTATGATACATGTATCAATACATACTGTATGTATCAATACATACTGTATGTATCAGCACATACTGTATGTATCAGCACATACTGTATGTATCAGTACATACTGTGTGTATCAGTACATACTGTATGTATCAGTACATACTGTGTGTATCAGTACATACTGTATGTATCAGTACATACTGTATGTATCAGTACATACTGTATGTATCAGCACATACTGTATGTATCAGCACATACTGTATGTATCAGCACATACTGTATGTATCAGCACATACTGTATGTATCAGTACATACTGTGTGTATCAGTACATACTGTATGTATCAGTACATACTGTGTGTATCAGTACATACTGTATGTATCAGTACATACTGTATGTATCAGTACATACTGTGTGTATCAGTACATACTGTATGTATCAGCACATACTGTATGTATCAATACATACTGTATGTATCAGTACATACTGTATGTATCAGCACATACTGTATGTATCAGCACATACTGTATGTATCAATACATACTGTATGTATCAGTACATACTGTGTGTATCAGTACATACTGTATGTATCAGTACATACTGTATTTATCAGAATCGGATCAAAGCAGAAAAAAGTGGATCAGTGCATCTCTAACTTTAAGTTTAGTACAAGTGTGCTGTGTGTATTTCTATCACACACACCACTACACACTGAACTTGAAAGATACACTTCTGAAACTAATGGGGGACCTTGCAGAGTAAATACTTGGACCAAAACAAGACTGTCAAAGTGTGCAATTTTGGAGTAACACATGTGTGCCTTCTCTTGTTTTTTTCTAGGTCTCCAAGTTTTCCTCTTATCCAAGATACAGTGTTGAAGGGGAAGCTTAGTGTCCCGGAGCTGAGAGTGACCCGCCTGATGAACCGCTCTATCTCGTGTACCATGAAGAACCCGAAAGGGGAGCTCTTCAGCTATCCACCCAACAGCCAGGTCAGTGACATGGTGGACAAATCAGCACCAGTCCATTATCCTCCCTCTATGTCTAACTTGCATGCCAACTTAGAAACTCGTGATGCCTTGATGTGGAGTTTAAATCCCAATTCTCCAGCATTGTAATTGGCTGATTTTAAGTCACTGGGGTTTTTTTTTTCATGCATCCTGATCCACTCTGAACCTCTTCTCAGTCACTCCCGCCTACTGAACTGTTCCCACTTGAGGCTTTCCTTACCCCTACGGTAACATGGCTGCTGTGCCCTTTCCCATAATGCTTTGTCTTCACTTGACTCATCAGACTGTGGCTGTCCCGGCGGCCAGGGCCCCAGCGCAGATTACCACGAGGCAGCTGATTGAATTGTTTTTCTCATCCCAGGCGGGCGGCCACTGCAAGAACATCCCTACCTTGGAGTACGGCTTCTTAGTGCAGGTTAGACCTTGAGGATTTAAGAGCCTACTTATACCAACTGTGCTTTTGGACCCCTTCTACTCTCAGAAACAGTAAAAATACCTCACATTTTTAAAAGAATGTGGGTATGGACAAAATCTGTGGAGGAGTTAATCACGATAAAGATATTAAAACTAATAAGTTTAGCATATAAGAGAAGTATGTATCTGATAAGTGAGTATACTAGATTTTTATGCAGGAATTCGGTTTCTGGTACATTGTTAAGCCATCTGCAATCTTAATTTAAAATCAAAGTTTTTTTTTGTCGTATAACTCGGCTGCCAGGCTCGTCTTTTTTTTTTGTTCTCTATCTGGCAGCACTAGAGCTGAGAAGGATAACTTTGGACAAAACTGTGCTTTTTTTTATACTAACAGATAATGAAGTACTCAGAGCAGAGGATTCCAACGCTCAACGAGTACTGCGTGGTGTGCGATGAGCAGCACGTCTTTCAGAACGGATCCATGCTAAAGGTACCAGACGAAAGAAAGAAACGTGCTTTAGATTTATGACGTGATACACATTTGTTAAAGAATTAAAAAAAGAAAAGTCATGAATAAGTAGTAGTATTAGTTGTGTGATCCTGTATATGGATGATCTATTATTAGAGATGTGAGGGAGTGAAGGTGCGAGTTTCAGTATGATTGAGTGCTCTCTGTATATGCAGTAAGATTTTTCAATTCTCTGTATGTGTGTTTCAAAAGCCCGCTGTGTGCACCAGGGAGCTGTGTGTGTTTTCCTTCTACACTCTTGGTGTGATGTCTGGAGCTGCAGAGGAGGTGGCCACTGGAGCAGAGGTGACAACATGACAGCAGACAGTTTATGGTGTAGCTCAGCTTGTTTGTATTGTCTACGGTTATTAAAATAATGTGATTTTTCTTATATCCAAGTATAAAACCTGTATGAGGAAATACTATGAGTCCGACATATTGACGTGGTAATTCATTCATACTGCTGGAACAATGGCAGGCTCTTGTACTTATCACACTAAGTCAATAAAGCTGCAGCAGATAAAGCAGGAAGTGCAGATCTAAAAGCCGTCGTTCCTCAGGTGGTGGACCTACTTGTGGCCATGTGTCGAGCTGCTCTTGAGTCTCCCCGTAAGAGCATCATCTTTGAGCCCTACCCTTCAGTCGTTGACCCCAATGACCCAAAGACTCTGGCCTTCAACCCAAAGGTCAGCATCCTCACTACTTCAGATGTGATCTTTCAATATATCTATGAACGCTGCATTTCACGAGGACCGATCCATTTTTGCAATGCTGCTGTCATAGCATATCTATAGGTGTATTATAGTAGTAATAGGTAGTCCTAAACTTAGATGTATTTTTCAGGAAACAAAAATGAGTAATGTATTTGTGACTGTGAAATAGATTGCAACTAGTACTATATACATTTTGTTTTCCTGAAGCTGAAAGAAAGAGATCAGAAATAAAAGCCATTGTCTGTTCCACACTCTTACCCGTATGAGGGATTTTACATGTCTGTATGTTGTTCCCTTTCTCATTGCATACAATGGATGTTCGGCTCAACCAATGAACACAGAAGAAGAATTATGAAAGACTGCAGAAAGCATTGGACAGCGTCATGTCCATTCGGGAAATGACCCAGGTACAAGACGGGGGAACGATTGAAATAGTCCTGTTCTGTTTACCAAAGGGACATTGGTTAATAATATATCTCTGGTTAAAGCACTGCGGCATTAATGCATCTGTAAAATAGCTTAAACACGTGGTGTGTCTGTTTGTGGACACTTTCTCATGAAGCTTTTTAACGGTCGTTTTGTTTCTTTTCCAGGGCTCATATCTAGAGATCAAGAAACAGATGGACAAACTTGACCCGTTGGCCCATCCACTGCTGCAGTGGTGAGTAGAGACTGTTTGAAAATGGAGATCACTCTGTCTGATGTCAACAGGGTTTGATTCCATTTACTGCTGCTCATCAAATCCAACCTGTCTGATGGTGGTTTCTATTTAAAGGGACACTTCACCCATTTACATGAAGCTGTGTATCATTAGAAACATGGTAGTAGCCTGGAAGTTTTCTTCATGTGACGCAATATGACGCTTTTTGCATCACATGAAGAAAACTTTCAGGCAAAGAAAAACACATTTTTCTCATCTCAGGGCAAAATGAGGGCTGGATTCACGACCATTCAACACTACTACCATGTTTCTAATGATACACAGCTTCATGTAAATGAGTGAAGTATCCCTTTAATGAATATAATGATAGAATTTCATTAGCTTCTCTTTTTTTCTCACGGTCATGTAATTGTGCTTATATGCTCATTGGGACGTTATCATAGTTTACTGGGACACTTGAAGTGAGCAGAGTCATAGTTAATGTCATGAGTGTTGTTGCGAACTCAAACGTCTACATATCTCATCTAAAGAAGGCATATTTTTGTATATATTATTGTGCTTCAAAGTTTCAGCTCAGTGGCAACATCTTTAAATGTTCTACACATTGGTTGTTTTTTTTTATGTTGTGCTCCTTTCTGTGTCTCTGCAGGATTATTTCCAGTAACAGATCTCATATCGTCAAGCTGCCTCTCAGTAGGGTAGGGAGCCTGAACAACATCACCTAAAGTGCCCTATATCTTTTTTCTTTTTTTCTTTAATGCTCATTAATTATTCTCTTTGTGTCTTTATGTCTGTCTCTCCCGTCCTCACTTGGTCCTTATGACCTCATTGTGATAGCAACTGAAATTCATGCACACCTCCCACCAGTTCCTGCTGCTCAGCAGCCCCCCTGCCAAGGAGGCTCGTTTTCGCACTGCCAAGAAGCTCTACGGCAGCACCTTCGCCTTCCAGTGAGTCCACTGTGCTCCTCTCCTTAGCTGACACAGCTTTCTTTCAATCGAAACTCTGTTTTCATTTAATTACGATCTAAATCTGCTTGTTTTTACAGCTAATGAGTCAAAATCATTTAATCTGTTCATAAAATACCTGAAAGTAATTTGCAGTTTTATTGTCTGGCGTGTGGAGGTTTGGCAGTTATAAAGTGAGAAATCAGTTGCTATAAATAATTGATCACGCATCAAGCATAGTCCCTGGAATGCATGTATAATTTAGCACTACAGCAGTACACCCTGTCAAACATGAACACTTCTTAGTGTCACACCTGGTCATTATGTTGCTGACGGAGGAGTCCCTTAAGCTAATATTTTTGGGAACCATAACAAACAGAACAGGGCAGTGGCTATTCTCCTGGACAGAGAAACCACCTTGTTATGCCAACACTGTGAGATAAAGGTTTGAAGTGTAGCAGATGGGGGTTTGGCTGAATATTTTAAGTGAACACAGCCCATCTGTGGACTTGCAGGGTACATCTAACTCACAAGCAGTGTTTACAACTCTGGTTAATACAGTTGTAGTACCAATTTAGTAAATCTATAGAGTAAATGCCAAAGCTTGACCATCATCAGTTTCTTCTGATATGAGTAGAATGAAAGTCAGTATAAGTGCATACCGAGTCAGTTTAGTGACAAGCTGCAGGATTTAGAGTGCTTGAGAATAAGTTCTCCTTGTTTATTTTTGGAAGTCAGGGCCTCCTATCAAAAGCAGTTAAAAAAAAATCCCCACTCATGACACTGCTGTGGCTGCTGTAGTCTATTTTTAGACAGTCCTGATACCGGCCCAGGACGATGTTTTCTAATTACCGTAAATTCCGGACTATAAGCCGCTACTTTTTTCTCACACTTCGAGCACTGCGGCTTCTACTCCGGTGCGGCTAATGCATGGATTTTTTATGGGGGACAATGAGCTTCTGCCGCAAAAACATTTGACTTCGTCACGTCGGATCTTAATATCAGTCATTTTGCGCTTCATGCACGCACCCTCATGATGGAAAACACACGGAGAAATACATATGATGCAGCTTTCAAGTTAAAGGCGATCGACCTGGCTGTCAAAGAAGCTAACAGAGCTGCTGCACGTTAAGATGACACTGACAGCGACAACAGAGACTGAGGAAGTGAGTAATGAAGTCATTCTGAGGCAGTGAATGGATGGACTTTTTCTTGTGAAATATATTACGGTCATCTTTTTCATCAGCCGTGTTACAGACACCGTCGGCTAGGCTTCGTATTGTAACGGTTCATGTTGTAAAGTCAGTAGTTGATAATGTGTTCATAATTCCGATTATGTGGAGAGTCAGTGAATGCACCAGCGAGAACGTGTTGAGTGGCTGTATGAGAGAACGCTGGGGGAGAGAGTTGGATTGTTACAGCAAGTTATGTGTTGCTCTCTGCTGTAAACGGCGTGGTCACGGCCGACAATGATCGGGTTATTAAAAGTTATTATTTGAACGCTCTCGTCGTCCTTTAACGTCCGTATGGACGCTACAGTATTTGCGGATGTTACCGGTAGCCTACGTCTGTGTAAATAGCTCTTGTTATAGCGTGGACACCTGCGGCTTATAATCAAGTGCGGCTTATATATGTACAAATACATTTATTTACTTCTTTTTAGCCGGTGCGGCTTATATCCAGGTGCGCTCAATAGTACGGAATTTACGGTACACATCCTGTTACTGGAACACAGCAGTGACAGGCTGTCAGCTTTGATCTTCATCTTTACGACTCTTCTATTATTAAATTGTATTAAAAAGTGCTGTTGAATTGAATGAACTTAGAGGACTGTGATGATGACGCCAAAGATGACCAACGTATAAATACATTTGTAGATAGTTTACAGGACTAACGGACACTTTCAGATACAGTTCATAATATAATGGTACGTTAAATATTCGTTAATATCCATATCAATCACTATTAGCGGATCAGACATCACAGACAGACTATTTTAGTACACCATTAACATCATGGATCAGGCTGCTCCACACTAGTTACACACCATTTCTATCCAAAAGGAACTTGGCTTTATCTCTTTTTTCTTATCTCTCCCTCTCTCTACACTTGCTCTAGTGGTTCCCATATAGAGAACTGGCACTCTGTTCTGAGAAATGGACTAGTCAATGCCTCTTATACCAAACTGCAGGTACGTAACCCTGGCAGTTGGCTGGAAGTTACGATGCACCTCCTCTCGGACAGGGATCCTGCTCTCAGACAGAGCAGCCTCGCTGTCCGGCTGATTCATTTTTGCAGTTAATAGATGCCAGCTTCCCTTCCGTCAGCTTTCCAATTTTGGCATTTTAGCGAGCGGGGCACACTAGGACATTTCCTGGCACATGCTGGCTGATTTTTGCCTTCTCAGCCTGCAGCAGCAGACAGCACATCTCTTCCTGTTGTGGGACAAAGGGAGGGGGCTGTGGTGTCGGCTGTGATGCAAGGAAACTGCTGCTGTGCCCTGCGGGGTTTAACCACGTAGAGCATGGAGTAGGTTAGGTCTGAAGCTGAACGATGCAGGAGGAACAACTCCGTTACAGTGAGTATAGACTTCCAAATGAGGGGTTCAGTAGAAGGTCAGTAACTGGAACCACTAAGTATCTATCAACACAGGTACGACGATATCCTTTAATCATTTGAAAACGTTTATTTAGATGAGTGCCTTCAAGGCAGAAAAGCAGGACCATACTTTTCTTCCATGTGTATTCCTTTTTCACTCATGTTTTTCTCTTTACGTTATCCTGCCAAGGTTGGAGTTGATCTCTGTTGACCCCCCCCCCCCAGTCTGTAAAGTAATGACAAATAATAAAGCGGCTTGTCGTAAACAGAGATGAAACTCAATTTAGTCTTAAATCTAAAGGATCTTTGAAACGTTCACATCCACCCTGATTGCTCTATCACGGTGATGCGCTTCAATTTTATGCCGCTCTTTGTTCTCCAACTTTTTGGGAACCTGCCCGTCTTTGATCTTGCCTCAGCGCTCGCCTGCCTCCTCGTTTTCCCTCTCCTCTTCACCTTGAGCTTTGACGCCTCCTCCCTCTGTCATTGTCTTCACAAGAGAAGGATGATGGAGCCCGTCGCCGGCTCCTGCCGTCACACAAAACCACTCCTTTATGGTTCCTTTTGATTCCTTCCAAATGTTCCCCGTCCTTCACTGCACCTTCCACACATCTTTCATCTCCACAACTCTCAAGACGTTCTTTGTTCTTCCTCGTTTCACAATGGCTTCACCGTGGCTCGTGAAGACTTCACGTTGCACCCCTTCTTTTCCTGCAAATCTTCACTTTCGTATGTGGAGGCTCATCATCATTGTCAGCCACCGTGATTCATAACCGTTTTTTACTTTGAAGATAGTGCGCACTGTCTCGTTTCTCATGGCAGAATTTCTTGAAAGCTTGAACAAATGATCACGTTTCATTCCCAAAATTTAGGATCAGTGCATGGAGTATGGCGTGTGACATTCCAAAAAATGTGTAGGCGGGTTTAAGGGAATGATTATCAGAGATGCTTTCGATCAGTGGAATGACAAAGTTAGGTTTTTCTGATTATCCACCATCTCTGGATTGTGTGTGTTTGAATGAATGTGTGTACATGAATCCCTTTCTGTTGTGACTGTAAGGTTCAACTTTACAAAACTAAAACAAAGACTTGCAAATACATGCTTTTTTGTGATATAACTGTATTAGGATATGTACATATTGCACTGTGTGTGTGTGTGTGAGAGAGAGAGAGAGAGAGAGAGAGAGAGAGAGAGAGAGAGAGAGGCTCTCCTGTGTAACCGCTCAGTGACCCTTCCTTCCTGCCTGCTCTTTTCAAACCCAAGCTGCATGGGGCAGCGTATGGAAAGGGCATCTATCTGAGCCCCATCTCCAGCATATCTTTTGGATACTCAGGTAGGAACGGCTCATTCTTCGACACTCAGCCCCCGTCCAGTTCCCTCCTTTCTTCTCCCATGTTGACTGAGTAAGCTCTGTGTTTGTACCATGGCCTGATTATCATCCAGGATCACTTCATTTTCACACGTGGGCGCTCTCCATGCCGTCTTATTGTGCTGCTCTGTGTTGTGTGTCCGTTGAGGGTGCTGGGCCCGGGGCCATTTTTCTCAGTGCTTGTGTGCCAGTAACCATACCATATGCTATGTTGAGTTGTCCTAAAGTGGGACTGCAGTGGGTTTGTACTTGTTACATTGTGCTTGGTTTTCTTTTTACATACTTTTTCTGTTGTTGTGGGAGTTGAACCCTTTTGAGTGAACTTTCAGCCTCACCTTATCTCCCTTTGTCTGTTTGCCCTGAAACATGATTTCACTGGTTAGCTGTATGGTCTCACTATAGACGTCTTGTTGCCAAAGAGTACACATGTTGACACAATTAATCAAACCCTTAGTTAAAGGTGCTATATGTAACTTTCAAAAATACTGCGTCGGGCAAACTGAGCCAGTTAGCTGTTGTTCACTCTTCCTCGCGTGTTCGTCGTGTACGTACACAAACGAGCATCAACGTCGCCCGTGGAATACCGGATATTTACCGGCATATTTACAGGAGGAGGTAAGATGTCATACGTATGTGCGAGTCTGCGACGGAGTCTGTGCGTCTCACTCTCCGCCCTACAAACGGCAGTCTGGGTAGACACTGCCTGAGAGCAGGAGTGTGTGATGAGTTTCTAGTTTGTGCTGTTGATTTCTGGAAGCGGAGCGGAGTGAGGAGGATCTTCAGAACACAAATAAAAATGTCACAGCCTGGAGCTTTGGTGGAAAATGAGACCCGATTGCTTTTTTTTAATACAGTCAACACAGACTTGTTCACATTAGTTAAATGTTCACTTATTAGTGGGTGATAAAAAAAACAATTTATACATCAATAATTATGCCGTTGGGTTGTTCCCCTGACAGCAATGTGGTATTGCTATAAACACAGTATTTTTTTAAGTTACATATAGTCCCTTTAAAGTTTCTCTATTTTAAGTGATGGAATTATTTTATGGTAAAGGCTGGAAAATAGATCAACTGTCACTGACAGTTAAAAGAAGTTTAACAATATAAGTAACAATGATGCTTTGGTTGATGGCATAAATAATTAGAACACGTTTTAGTCGCCTTTATCGAGTGAATACTGAAGATTTTTACAATCCTTAGGTTACCCACAGTGATAACTTTCAGCTGAAGGTTATCTCTGTGGGTAATATTTTCTCCGTATAAGGGGTTCAAGAGCACTGGAGGAAGGTTTTTCACAGCTTGAGTGACTGCAGGTGAGGTCGTTCTGACTCATGCTTGTTTGCTCTCTGTGTGCTGTGTCCTGCAGGGATGGGGAAAGGACAGCACCGTATGCCCACCAAAGATGAACTGGTGCAGCGCTACAACCGCATGAACACCATACCACAGGTGAGAGAACTGGACATACATACTACGAACTCACTTTGTTTGCTTTGTTTTAGGAAAAGGAAATAATAAACTGTGCCATTTAAGAGACGGTTGGGATTTGTGAATTAAGATTCAACTTACACATTAAGATGATACGTTAAAAGACAGTAAGAGTAAAATTATTACTAATGTTGAATGTTGGCTCAATTTGCACAGTTTTAGGGTTCTGTCAGACACTTCAAAGTAAGCATCTTGGCGAACTATTTTCCATCTGTCACAGTTCTTATTTTCTCTCCCAGCGTGTAAACAGAGAATCAACCTTTGCACCATTTTAGTTCCCGCGTTGTGTCGCTCTCAAATAAAATGAGCTGTGTTCTGGCACAACAAGTATTCCTATCTTGAGGATGCAGAAATCAATTTACACAAGTCTTAAATCCAGTCCAGTGTGTTCCTGTTTTTTTTAGAAGGGGCATATACAGTATGGATGAGTTCATAAAGGACTTCCAGTCTGCCCTTTAGTCACACACATAAACAGCAGCACTTCTACTGATCAATTTCTGCTGGTATTTTAAAATTGACTTTTAAATCCAGTGATCTTTAGTAACTCTGAACTCGAGGCCGGCTCAGTGTTTGTAATTCTTTAAGTTTGAACACTCCTCAGGTCATCAGAGATGACTAAAACGGTTCCTCTGTTTTTCTACAGAGCCGCCCAATACAGTCAAGGTTTCTCCAAAGTAGGAATCTGAACTGCATCGCTCTGTGTGAAGGTAACCACAAACAACAGGTCTAATGTGTCTGACAATTGAGATTAAGCTGGGTACATGGAATATATAAGATAACATTATGCTTTGTGTGATAAAAGTAACATACTGGCTGAGTTGCCAGGTCAGCTGTCTTAGAGACTTCTAAGACATGTTATTGTAAAGCATTAACACAAACACATTACGAGTTGTTTTATAGGGATATTAAAAAAAATATATATATTTTTTTTATATTATTGTTTATGTATTATGGTCACAGAATTTCTGTCTTTGTCATGTTAGAAAAACAGAAACCCAACTAATGAAAAAATACTTAATGTTGTTTCGAACAAAACTAAAAAGGAGTATAATTACATCGGGGATACTAGTGGACGAATAATTAATTAATAGTAGAAGAAGAAAGTATAATAACTTACAACTTTTACCCATTTGATACTTCAACATGTCTTTATTTTTTAACAGTAATCACATCGAAGGATTTGCAGAAACATGGCAACATTTGGGTGTGTCCAGTTTCCGACCACGTCTGTACTCGCTTCTTTTTTGTGTGAGTATGCCCGACATGTCATGCTCGTTCATGATTCCCATCCAGCCAAAGAATAATAGAATTAACTCTTGGGGAATGAGTGCATCTGAAGTCCTTATCAAGATTTCAAATCATCATCACTGTTACTAACACAGTTCACTGTTAGCATCCTGAAGCTCATTCATCATCTCTGGTTCCACTCCTCTGCCTCTATTCTCGGTGAAGTCACTACCTTCTGTCCCGCCTTGTCAGACAATCCTTCAGAACATGAACAAAACTGTCTCCTTCACACCCTCTCACCCCTGGATCGCTCCTGATATCCATGAAATGAAATCCTGAAAAAGCCAGCTGTAAACATCCCACAAGAAAACCAGTGTAACAGTTAGTCTTCAAAACCTACTCTGACTATCTACAATATCACAACGCATCTATCAACACAGCAAGGTCCACATATGACTCACACCTAATTCACTGTGGCTCTTTCAACCCCAGAGCTCTCATGTCTATCCACTAACAACTTCGAAAACTCAGTTACACCTCCTCATTATTCACAGTCAACATCTTCAATGCCTTCTTTTCATTTCCCCCGTGATTGTCACCATTTACAGCAGCTTCCCCTCCACAAACACCTGCATCCCCCTGCTTCATCACATAGGCACTTTGTTAATTCTCCCTGTGTCCCCACTGAACTGTCCAACATCGTCAAAGGTATGAAAAGCTTCACCAGTATTCTTAACACCATAGTCAAAATAGTTTTTTTTATTTTCAAATTGATCTGTGGACATATTGTGCTGATGGTCAAGTGGTATCAGCACTCCCCTAAAGAGGGTTCCTCTCAGCTCAAACCTTTCAATGAAATACTTAACACTGTGTTTTGTAGCTCAGCAGATAATACACATCGTCCAGGCTGGCGCCTGATGTGAGAGCTTTTAGTCCAAACTTTGGACTCATGTATTCACCAGATGGCTAAGTCTCTATTAGATTTGGGATGGCCTGCAATCAAATTTTGAATTTGAGCTAAATATAAATCAATTCTGAACCTGTGCTGAGTTTGCTTGAAAGAAATGCTCTATATGCTTTGAGGAAAAACCTCCAACAACACCCTAATTCAATAGCTCTCTGATAAAATAAGTAGGGTCATTATCATAGAAGGCTTTCTTTTTTATCATCAGGATGCCATCATTCGCTATAGAATCAACTTTTGCGTTGAATAAACTGTACAAAGAATTGAAGAATTCAGCAAGAGAGGGCGATTAAAAACTATAGCAGCAGTTGATGAGAGAATGACGAGAAACCTTTTGTTTGATCTGTGTGTATGTGTAGGTATGAAGACGGCCAAGTAGGAGACGCCAACATCAACACCCAGGAGCCTAAGGTGCAGAAGGAGATCATGCGCGTGATTGGGACCCAGATCTACTCCAGTTAATGGAGGTTTTCCAACAGTTTCTGGCAGAGGCACACAGGCGGGCAGGCAGTGAATGTTTGGATGAGCTGACCTCATGCCTGTTACAGAAGGGCTGAGGGAGCTCTCGAGCACATCATTTCTGAACTCCTTTTGTTCTGCTCTGCTCATTTCCCTTACTTTCCTTTATTTTCTCCGAGTGTTACATGTTACATGTTCATTCCCACTACTGTAAGGTTCAAGCCACTTATGTCAATTTTCTCAGTTAATTCAAAACTGAGTCAACTTGGCTTTTTTTTTCTGCACCCTAGCTGATCCTTTGTACTTATTTCTCTGTTTATCTTTCTTTTTTTTGTGAATATCTTCTTAAAAAAAATCTAAATGACATCCTGTGTGAAGCAAGCGTTGGTTTAACATGCATATATAAGTCTATCCTGTTATTGTTTTTGCAAAGGTATTATCAAAAAAGAAAATGTTTTTTATTTTTTTCACTAATGACATGACCTAAGGTCTGTGACAGTGAGGTCTTGGGGGCAACACTCCTCTGTCATGTTTTCACTGGATGAAGCTCCCAGAATCCAATAAGCAAGGTGCTACTTGAACTACAGTCATACACTGTAGGCACTTTGTTTTCATAACATTATAAACATGTACAAATCTAGCCATTGACAGTATTACAATTTTTCAGTACAGAATTAGTCTTGATGATGCACTTTTCAAACGTTAAAACACCCAGCTGTCACACAGACAGAAATTGAAAAGAGAAGCAAGTCTCTCCATCTCAATAAGGCTCATAACATAATCTCAGTTTCCCTTTTAAAGGGCAGCGATTTCTGCAGATCCCACAGTTTTTTTCTTCAATATTTCTTACATCTGTTGATGGATAAAATGTGTTCCTAAAGTACTGACAACAATTAAGCAACCACAACACATATACATTTTTTTTCCATCAACTACTGTGCTCATACAGTAAGATTTATTTCTGCATCTCTGTTAACGATTTATGAGAGCTGTTTTTTTCTGGAATTCTGTCAAAGAATAGGTGTGACGGGGCCAAGTTACTGTTTGGCTTTATGGTTTTTGTAATTTGCTGATGGAAGATAAAACAGACAAAAACCTTAAATCTGGCAAAAATATTTAACTGTGAGGTGTCCCTCTTAAAGCCAAACAGTTTGTTCCAACAATTTCTTACTATTTACCCTGGAAAAACAAAAAAGAATGACAGAGAATCTAATCTAACCTGATGGCACATCATTGCCTTTGTTCAATGGGTTGCTTGCCATGATTTTTTTCAAGCAGTCATGACATGAGCAGTCATGTCTTTCAGTGGTCTGCATCTCTTTTTGACCCTTCTCATTGGATTCACACCTTACAAAATGTACTGTACAGAAAATCATGGACAATTTGATCGAACTATCAACTGATCCAGTTGAGGTGAGCTCACATTCTCCCCGATCGTTCCTAACATACACTTGATGTTAAAGATCTGCACTAATGTGCACCTCTATGGTTTCAACCCGAAGAACAGCAACCTTGTATAGCTAATCAAGTTTATCAGTTAGTCATGTACTTTATCTGTGTGTGTGTGTGTGTGTGTGTGTGTGCGTGTGTGTGTGTGTATGTGCGTATGTATGTGTGGGTTTGTATTTTCTTGACATTATAATAGACATTGCACTTATTCAAAGTTTGCCTAAGCTGGAATAATGGACTGTCCTTTGACTTGCAGTAGACGGGTGCTATTGGAGAAAAAGAAAGGGGGAAAGTGTTTCCTGAGAAAGCAAGACTATATTATCAAACATCTGTACCATGTCTGTACTGAGATGGGCTTTCAGCTTCTCCTGGAACTTAAAAGTCGAACTACTAAATGGACTCTGAGGCACTGAAGAGAGCAAACTGTAAATAAGGACACTGGAGACCTGGTTGAAGTGTACTGCCCAGAACGACATGGACATGTACAGCTTACTCTTTGTGTTGCGGGACTGTGCTAATAGCTGATGCCTGTTTTTTTTGCCAAGAGATTTGAGTTGCGAGTCTCTTTGAGAATCTCTTCTCTGGCTGTCTGTAAGTAATGTTTTTGAAGATGATGTCGACGACAATGATGGTGATTACGATGGAGATGATGATGATGATGATGACGATGAAAGGCAACAATGCAGGAGAAAAAAAAAGAATAAAGCCTGATTTTGCACAGTTTTATATACAGCCTCCTTTTCTTTTTTGTCTTATGCGGAAATCAATTGAACATTAAATTCTGAAATTCTCATTCAGGTTTTGTTTGAGCATTCTGGGCAGAAGGGGGCACCATTACTCCACGTGTATTCACGGACCCCCTGAGTCTAGCCTGCTTTTTCCCCCCTATTCATCACTCCAATGATACAATTACTTGAACAAGTTTTCACAATAGATGAAGAATTAAGTTTGTATAATCAGTTTATTTGGACCTTCTCCTGTGAATCATGTGGTGACTCAATCAATTACCTGCAATCTGCATTACTGTTCATGAAGTCAATAAGTCGTTCCTTTCAGTAAATAATAGAAATATGGAAAAGGATTTTCTTGAAATCTAATTCAATATCTGTTTGTGTCACTCAACATAGTTGTCTTAAAAAATGTTAAAAATATGGGAAAATTGCAATTGCACCTGATAAAATAGGGGGAAACATACTGTTACGCAATTACTTTGCTAGTATTTATTACTAAGACATGTAATGAATGAAAAAAAGGATATGTCAGAGATTATTGTGCGCAAAAAAACATCACACTAAACTCTAAAACCTGAAAGAACACATGAATAAGAGAAAAATTAAACCGCAGTCCTTCACCCTTAATAATTATTTTCCTTCAAAGTTATTGATTTATTTCTTCAGGAGTGCAGGACACTCATATTTCATATACTGCACTACCTAAAGGCTAGTTGAAAGTACATCTAAAAGTTTTCAGTTTATTGCATCACAAATTCATTAAAGTTTACATTGATTTCTTCACATCCAATCCCTCCTGGTTGAATATGGCAAGGTTTGCTCTCAGCCTAAAGAAAGCAGATCACTAAAAGTTTTTGACCAGCCCATTGCGCACTCTGCTCTCTCTCTCTCTCTCTCTCTCTCTCTCTCTCCACTTCTCTCTCCCTCCTTTTTCAGACCACAGAAGGCTCTTCTCTTACAAACATTGTCTCATTGCTACTCTGCTGCAAAAGTCCAGTCTGATGGCTGTTGGCAGAGGAGGCGCTGCATGCGTATGACAAGTGCTGGATGTGTAGAGAGTGAGCATAATTAAGGGGAAGCTGAAGCACTCATGGACTCTTGAAAGGCACTTCATGTGTGTATTTGTGGCTACAGTAATTGGGCTCCTCCCCTCATAAGCTGACCCTATTTGATGGGGGCCTGTGTCTAAGCCCCTTGTACTGATTTCTGTACATGTGTGTGACTAGCAGATGATGTGTATGGTTCACATGCTGGTATGATCTCTGAAACCCAGCCCTCATGTTGGACACGGTCCCCTGGTTTGGCTTTGTCCCCATTACCAAAGCCAGCTGGCAGGTAGCACACAACCAGTACTTTTTGTGGTGTAGTTTCAACATCCACCACTCAGGGGAGCTCTGGTGTTACTCTTATTTGCCTGGTTCCAAGGGGCTTTCTTTACATACTCTACACACACTTCGGCACACACACATTTTAGGCATTAGCACACACTCATGAAGGTAAACACACACACTACAAAGGGGTTGTTTGGTCAGATAAAGGAGCACTGACGGAAGGCCAGAAGGTCACAAAGGGTGTCTGGCCCTCTGCGGAAGGGACTGCTCCCATTCTCTCTCCCTCTCTCCTCTGCCCTCCGTAATAAGTGTGACCGTTTGATTCCTGCACAAAAGGAGCAATTACAGGGAGTTGTTTAATCACCCACACTTTTATTGAGCTAGGGGTCTCTTAACTTGCAGCTCAGGCCCCCGTCGTCTGCAGCAGCAGGCAACATGAGTGACAGAGAAGGTCGGTGGTTTAACGGGGCGCGAAGGGGTCTCGTTTGAGTTAAGACTTTGTAAGGCTACTCTGCACGCCTGCCCAGGCCCCAGGGACAGTGACAAAGAGTTTGGACAAGACCAGGAGACAGGCTAGCCAGCCACGCAGAGAGATAGATGGACTGAACAGAGAATCTGAGATTAAAGGGCAGATTTTAGGGTATACGTCACAACCAGAATCGCTTTATTCGCCTAGTAGGATAAATGTCCAAGAATTTCCTTAAGGTTGTGTTTTGTCAGAGATAGTATGCAGTGGCACAGACCAAAATAAGCATTCAGGTGCGAAAGATGCACTTGCTAATCAGGAGGTGGGATGAATTCTCAGGAGAGTCAACGGGGAAAAAAAAAAGTGTCCTGTAAATTATTGTGAGAAAAACTTGAAACGAGCTGCAGTATGAACAAGCACAGACATGATCCTTGAACCTTACAAGCAGTGCAACATGCATGGAGTTGTGCGGACATTGTGAGAGCCGGGATGGCATACAAAAATGTTTTCTTTTAACAACGAGAGGGAAGGGGAAAAAAAAAAACAGAATTCGATTTTCCTACTTTACAGTCAGCCCAGAGCCCCAGTAAGCCCAAACTCCCATTCAAAACAGCACCAACCGCTGTCAGTGTCAGGGCTTTTTATTGGATTTTCAGCCGGGGTGTTACTCTATATTTGTGTGCATGCCGAGTTCCTCCTCCTCCTCCATCTCCCTGGATATGAATGATGGAGTACAAGTCCTTGTCTAGTCCCCCTGAAATGGCAATGGTTGTGGCGTGAAGCATTGATGGTTGGTTGTTTTTAAAATGACACAAAGTGTGAAAAGAACAGCACCTCTGTGTGGTGACCACGGGGAGACGGGTGTTTGCGGGTGGAGAAGTAGAGGTTTAGAAGAGATAGAGAGTAGAAGGGGAAGAGAGAAGGCAAGAGAAGAAGGGAGAGGGGAGGGAGGAAAAGGGAGTGCACCATTGCTGCTCATAAAGCCAACAGCTGTGTGGGTAATGTTTTGTGACACCGAGCCTCTCCGAGCCCTTCTGTTTCCCAGAGAACTGGGAGACGCCATATTCCGTCGCCACAAATGGCTCTGTCATTCACCCCCTAAGTCTTAATTATCGCTCCCGGTTTTTTGGCCACGTTTTGCTCAGGCGTATGGATTCATCTGCACGCTGTATAATTCCACTACGCAATTTTACAAGTGGCATTTATTACAATGGCCTCCATGGCGTCTCCTCTTTAACACCGGCAGCACTTTCCAGAAAGACGAAGGGGGAACAAAAGAGCAGTGCAATCTGGCAGCAACAGTGCCCACCCTCAGCTCCCTCAAATTCTCTCTCTTGTCTCTTTTTTTTTTCCATCTGTACCCTTGCTCTCTGTTCGACTACCTCACTCTCTACGCCCCCGTATTACTAATTTTTCCGCTTCTATTTGTGTGTGTGTGTGTGTTTTTCCTTTGTTATTAATTTAATTTTTATGGGATTCACAGTACTTGCACAAACCTCCCCCTATCTGCCTCCAAGCTGAGGAAAAGGAAATAGCTGATGTTGATTTTTCCCTCCTCCTCTTCTTCTCCTCTCTCTCCCCTTCGTAATTCTTTTTGGATTAATTCCCCTGTCTTCAGAGACAATCCTAATTCTTTATTATTTCCACTTCACAGGCTTCATGACATCCCCATATCCACATATCATATCAAGGGGAAACTTTACACCCAGCAGATCTTCTTGTTTTCTCCACTCTTTTCCTGTCTCGCTCCTTTATTTTTTCTTTATCTCTTATTCTATTCGCTATTACCATGTCTTTCATTTCATGCTTTAAATAATTTTTTTTCTTCCTTACCAATGTCAGTACATTCTTCTGATTCTTTCTCCTAACCAGAGTGAAGAGTGCTCTACGCTCAGACGTTGGGTTCCCTATCTAGAGAGAAAGGCTTTCAAAAGCCAGTCTTGCACACTTCCTCATCTCCTTCGATCCCCATCACAATATGTCAGAATGCATTGTGCAGGTCATGTCTGCCCTCCCTAGTCATTTATACCAATATTGACACTTGCCAATGGCCATTTAACAACCACTGGCAAAAAAAAAAAAAAAGTGCTAACATTGATCACTTCTCCACCTTCCATGTCTTTGACTCCCTCACAACACTGCTATTAGTGATGCTCATTTGCAGATGGACTCATAAGTTTATCATATATAATCTTCATAGTTGTTTTTCTTGGTTGTCTCAACCAAGGTTTTTTCCCCCCTCGCTCATGTCAAGTGGTTTCTTAAATCAGCCTTCCTCAGATTTTTAGGGACCAATTTTTGCTGCTGCCATGGGCGCTCTCCTTTGTCCTGCCCCTAACAAACACTTATCCACAAACTCATACACCCAGATACACACAGACACACACACAAATTTATATATATATATATATATATGTATACTCTCACACACAAGCACAGAAACACACACATGCAATGTCCCATCTCCAATTCACTATTAAGTGGGCCCTGAATTTCCCCTGAGCTCTGGTGTGGTGGCGGCCGCCTCTGGAGTCCGGCTGTGCTAGATGTGTTGTCTGCTCCCTTACCATTCAATTACCCTCCTGTAATCTGACAGGCTCCTCATGGCCTGCGCTGGGACAATCACTGGTGTTTGTGTGTGCATGTGTGGATGTGGGTGCAAGGTCCTCGCGTCTGTCTGCTATTAAATCTATCTGCCTGTACGAGTGTGTCCCAGCCTTTTTGAAATGCACACAGAAGCAGGGATGGTTCTTTACTTCGCACTTTCTGCTAAGCTTTTCGTTTCTGTTGCTTCTCCCATTGTTTTGCTCAGTCAAAGTCTCCCCTAGATCACTGGCCTGAAGTCACTTGACGTCCTGCATGCACCGAAAACACACTGAGGAAATGACAGAAACTCAGGCCACAAAGGCTGCTCTTTTATCCTTTCTGCAACTCTTTTTTTCTCCATGACTTCTTCTCACTCTCTCTTTCCTCCATCATGTTCCCCTAATCACACTCCCACTGATTTCTCTTAATATCTCCATCCACACCCTGTGTCTCTCTGTCTCCCTCCATCTCAGCCACCCACCCCTCTCCCTCGTCTATGTAAGGCAGACTGGCTCTCCATGTTGACCTGAGAAGGACTGACATTCAGAGGCCGGTCCCCTGCCTGCAGCACTGACATTTCTGCCAGACTTTGATGGTGCCTTTGAACAGAGATGTGTGGAGGGAAGAGCTGCCTGCCTGTCTCTCCGCCTTCCAGCAGTTTGAGCTCTGCTTCTCAAATGCTCAGAGTGAGATGTACACTGTAGCAGGCTGCTCTCCCAACACACATTCACAAAAATGCATGCACATATATACATGAAATACAGCTCTGAACTGAATGATTTAGCTGCTTTTACTGAGTCGCTTGCCAATCAACTTCTCTACAAATGCATTTTTGCACATAAACATGACACAATCAAACACCTCCTGCTGGGAAGCCTTCAAAGACCCTCATTGCCCCCTCTCTGATAAAAACGAGAAGATGAGAGAGATGGGGGTTACGGTGTTGGAGGGGACCCCGGTTATCTCTCCCACCTCTCCCCTATCTACCAGACCACCTCCACCCCCTCCCCCCCCCCCTCCCACCCCAGGCTGTGTGGCCTTCAAAGGCACCCATGTCACTTCTCAAACCCTGAAGCTCCTCTCCTCCTCCTCTACCCTCTCCTCCTCCTGCTCCTCTATCCCCTCCAATCTTGTTTAACCTCTCCTCTGAGCACCCCTCTCGCTTGACAACCAGCTTCTTGTAAGGTTATAAAAAAGAGGAGACACAAATATAACAGAAATGAAGACAGGAATTTGTTTGATAGGGATGGCTCTTCTGACAATCAGTACAGCATGATGTAAAATGGCGTCCCGCTCCGTTATTCAGCGAATGCCGATTCTGTGCCAAGCTGACAGCTTTGGCAGACCCCCCTCCTCTCTCCCTCTTTGCTGTCACTGTGAGGGAAATGGATTTTTTTTTTCATGTGTTGGAGGTAGGGACCAAAGCATGTGCTGCTCTGGGAGTCTAATTAAAATGACTTGGCTATTTTGCCATGCATGCCATAGTGTTCCTGAGAGGTGAGTGAGAAGTGAACAACTTAATTTAGTTTCTCTTGGTTCTTACACTTTGCAGAGTCAGACAGAGCTGAGCCTTGATGATAGTGAGGATTTGAAAGCTGTGCATGCATAAGAACGCTTGTTTTTGTAGATATTTGTCTGAAGTGCCAAAAATCTAATAAGTGGCCTAATTTGTACTCAGTCATAAAGTCATAAATAATTTCACTCCCAGTGAAGAAGCATTAAAATGTCCTGACCACAAAGTGTAGAAATTGTGGTGCTCTTGTCAGGCAGTTTATCAGCTGACTTTGACTTGAGTGATGTTGGTTTTATTGACGCTCCTGAATAGAAGCAGGAGACGGATTCCCTAAACGTCCTGATCAGAGATATACTGCCCAAAATACGCAGCTTGTATTGTTTCATCCTGTTATCTGACTTTACATCAGCCATCTTTCAAAGTAAAGCAAATTGACCCAGTCAGTTTCAGTTAACTGAAATGTTCTTAAAAAGCAAGTAGCTATATATATTTTTGCATCATGCAGGACAACTTAGAAAACTGCAATTAAAGATATCTTTGAAATGCCATGATTAAAGGGATACTTCACCCATTTGCATGAAGCTTTGTATCATTAGAAACATGGTAGCAGTGTTGAATGGTCATGAGTCCAGCCCTCATTTTGCCCTGAGACGAGTTTTTCTTTCCCTGGAAGTTTTCTTCATGTGATGCAATATGACGCTTTTTGCATCACATGAAGAACACTTTCAAGCAAAGAAAAACACATTTTTCTCGTCTCAGGGCAAAATGAGGGCTGGACTCATGACCATTCAACACTGCTACCATGTTTCTAATGATACAAAGCTTCATGCAAATGGGTGAAGTATCCCTTTAATTCCAGCCTAGGGTCGCGTGCGAATGAACTGTGGATTTTGAAAAGGATTGTGTCGATTTTGAGAATGCTAAACTTTCATTTTGATACTTTAATCCAAGAAATTGATTTTTCACTTGTCCTTTCTTCAGCCACACAGAAACACAACTGTTATTTCCAAGCTCCTCTGATGTTGCCAACAGCATGTCAACACTCTTCACTAAGTGTGTCGATTTTATTAGCCTGTTTCCTTCTTGTTCAAGGAAAGCAGCCATTGAAGATTGCATTTGCAGACAAATTGCACTTTGCTGCCTTTCTTGCTTTGTGTTTGTGAGCATGTGTGCATAGAAAGAGTAAGAGGAAGTGTCAGGTCCAACCCCTCCAAACAGCCCTCCGGCCGGGCAGCGTGGCATGATTCCACCTCAGCCTTTCTTGCCAGTTCCCCTCCCTTCTCCCCCCTCCTTCTTCTGCTCTCCTCCCTCCAAGCTGGGGGCCCCTGGGTGCCTGCAGCTTGCCTGCACTGGGCTATTGATTGGGAACAGGGCTGCAGCTCACCTGCTAATTGAAAGCCGATTGGGGCCCTGGGGCAGAGCTGTAAAACAGGCCCCACGTGGCATTAAAAGCTGAAGGTTGACGGGCCACTGTAAATCCAGAGCTGCTAATAGTGCTGCCGTATATCCATCTGTGTTAGAGCTGGATCGGGGTGTCTATATGTCTGTGTGCATGTACAAGATGCTAATGCATGTACATTTCATGTGGGTGAATCTTAATATGTGCTTCTTTAGTAGCTTGTGCTGTTACAGCATGTGTTAATCACATGCATCAATATGTGTGTGCATGTTTGAGCCCATTATTGGTGTGTTTTTGTGTTTTGTGCATGTGCATATAGACACTGCACAAAACTCACACCCCACACAGGTAGTTCAGGATGACAGTCTGGTCTCCTGCTGCACTGGGACAACAGTCTTGTCTGTAATGGACACATCCTTCCTCTTCCCTCAATCCTCCTGACAACATCAGCAACAGCTCTTCATCCCTCCCTCCCTCCCTCCCTCCCTCCCTCCCGTCTCTCTCTTCCTTCAGCTTTCTCTTCTTCCATTGTCACAGCAAAATTCACACCTGTGATCCTCCGCTGAGACATCAGCTCTTAAGTTAAGCTTCATTTTTTCCCCTTCCCCCCGCATGATTTTTCATTTTGTTCTCATTTTTCCCATGAATTGGCAGTCTGCTCTCTTTTTTCTTCCTTTCTCTTCATCTTGCTCTATTTATCCATATTTATCACTTTCATATGTAAATCATCGACTCAAAAGGGATGTTTCAGTTCACGTCAAGGTGACAGAGTTGAGGTCAGGGGTCTTTGCGAGACTGTTTTTTTTTTTTTTTTTTAGAGTAAACTTGCATTCGATTGCTTTGTAGGTCTTGCTTTGTGTACAGTATGTGGACATTCTCATGATGACACATGAAAGATGTTTTCTCAGGCGGTTTTATCTAGGCATACTATTTTTCATTAACACTCACTTTAATGGTGAAAAAGTGAACAAGACAAAACGGTGAAAAAAGCTCAAGACGATCAACATAAGCACTGTGGTGTCCAAATATTTTGGCCACACAGTTTATCAAGTCGACTACCTTCAGCTCTCTCCCCCTTTGACTTACTTTTTCTTCCATTAAATCTCACTCTCACTGTCGTTATGTCGCTCTGCCTGTCTCTCTCAGAGTGCTGTGAGTGAGAAGGGAGGGTGTTGGCCGTCCTGCAGCATGGCACATGGAAACAGAGGTTAATTGGATTGTAATTAGAGCGAAGGTGATTAATTGATAGCATCTGTAAATTTGGATGTTTCCATTGTAAATGTGACAAATGAGTGCGTGGTGGACCAGAGGAGAAAGGGCAAAGAAAGAAAGAGAAGAAGAGAGGGAGCAAGACACACATGCATGAGAAGAATGGAGGCGGAGAGAGCGAGAGAGAAAGAGAGAGAGAGAGAGAGAGAGACATTGTAGTGAAGGTTTATCTTTAGTTAATGCTAGATCCCATTGGAGTATGATACTGTGTGGCAGGGTTGATAAATATGATTTCTATATTTTTGAAGTGATTACTTGTGTGTTCAATTCATTTAGTATTACATTTTGCTAAACTGTTCACTGTGTTTGACAGGAAATGATGCTGGTATGTTTTTGAGAAGGTTGTGGTGTAAGTTGAATTGCGACATGATCATATATATATTTATACCCCACATCTCTACAGTATATAAATATAAGACTAGCTGCAGCTGAGGATTAGCATTGCAAAACAAAGATACAGAAATTAGGTGAAAATGACAAGTTGTTGTGACTGAGGGTGTTGTGTTTAAGTTCTTTAACTATTTAATTGGATGGAGTTTAGCCACTTGTGTTAGCCAACACTTTTAGCATTTTACAGACAGTTATGACATTAGTTTTCATATACAACTCCTTCTCTGGCAGAATAACAAAACAAAACTTATAAAATAAAACATGTTAAACATTTCCTTATTTAAGGCTGCTGTAAAGTTCAAGGAAAAATTCACCCAGCAAGTGACCTTTCCAGTGCACTCAGGTTTCTGAAGTAGCCAATAAATTCCCAATAAAAATGTTTTATACTGTATACCTGATTATTATTATCTTGCATGATGTCAAACATAAAAGCTAGTGAAGTTGGCACCTTCTTGAAGAAAAACTTTGCACAATGACCTCAATCCAGGTCAAGTCCACACTCCCTCCAGCCCACTACTCTGTTGCATGTTGTCTCTGTTCAGTCACAATAGAGGACCATCCCATGGTATGTAAGAAAAGGTTGTATATATTTTTTAAACTTTACAATAAGCTACCAGCAATTAAATGCCATTAAATGCAGACTCACGCAGTCTCAACCTGCATGTCCCAACATTTAGCAACGGCTATATTTATGCTGTAAAACAGACATATTGTTAAGTGGCACTGTAGGCAGTAACAATTATGCAACATGGCATTGGTTGGTGAAGGTATGCAACAGGATTCAATTATTAGCAATATACATGATACAATGCACATTTTATTGTTAGGAGGCTCATCACAGAGGAAAGGGTTTTTTGTTCATTGCCATTTTGTCATCCCATAAGCACTTACAAACTGTCGCATTAAAACTACTACTGAGTAATAAATTAAAGGCACACAGCTAGTGAAACCTGGCACCTTCCTGAAGAAATACTTTGCACAATGACCCCAATCCAGGTCTACAGGTCTACTTGCTTTCGCCCATTATACTCTGCCAATGAAAGGCATCTGATCCAACCTTCACAACAGGGTCTTAAGATGCTAAATCGACTCTTCTCCTCTGCTACACTCTGGTGGTGGAACAAACTTCCAATCTGAAATGCGATCTGCAGAGTCCCTATGCACTTTTAAGAAAAAGCAAAACAAATAGCTTTTTCGTCAATACCTACAACCTTAAAGATAATGATGATGTTGGTTTAGTTTGATAACGATGACTTTTAAGATGGTTTCTATACTGATTAGGAGCTCAAAAGAACAGCGTTGCCTCTGTGCAATGACTGTCAGCAACTTTGTGTCCAGTCGGACTTAAAGCTGTTTTTTTGCACTCACTGACGTGTTTCCTCTTTTTCTAGATCTTTGATTGTGTTGTACTTAGTCTGTTATGTACGTTGCGTTGGATAAAAGCATCTGCTAAGTGATTTGTAGAATGACTGGGTTTTTGTGTTGCTTACCACAAAATCCCTAAGACAGATGATGAGCAAGTTATTACAGCTAAAATACATTTCCAAAGTTCCTCATACAGACTTTTTGTGCTTGTCATAAGCCGGTTTTATATTGGCAACAAAAAGCAGATGTTGCATAATGTTAGCTTTGTATATATATATCTAAACAAGTGACATGTTAGTCTCCAATCTGACTTTTTTGACACATGATCATATCATAAATTGAAAAAAAATACAAATATTTTCTCAAATGACATTATTTTCTTATCTTACAAAACTAAAATATATGTGTCATGCACAATCATCCATGTGTGACCCTTCCCTGCTGCTGCTTATATAAAATCATAACTAAAGCTGTGTCTCACATGGTGATCTCGCTGAAATGTAACATATGGAGAAGGTGTGAATGATGCACCATTTAAGGTGAGTGTGTAATGACTTAACCACATGTGGTGTCTGCACTCACACTAAGAAGCATACAGGTCTCAATCTTCCACTCAATACACAACATATGCAATAAAAAAATCATTTTTCGTCCCAGTAGGGATTTCAGTTTGGTTGCCTAACATTGGATGACATGCATTTAGAAGAAAACAACTTCTATTTCAGTGCTCTGTAATAATTCAAGCAATCGAATTAAAGCATCATCCCGGCACATAGAAGTGAACAATGCTTTTCACAGTCATAAGTTCAACTCTCTAATTTCTTGGCAGGTGTCACAACTATGAAAATCTTTAGTGCGTTAGACGGCCCATGATTGCTCGTGAGGTTCGTTGCTCAGTGGAACAAATTGTTCATTAAGTGTGTGCCTAATGCTCCAACAAATGTTCCAGGAATATTGCTGTGTTGGTCCACATGAGGATGGAATTAAGCTAATCAAATAAGCCTCTAGTCAGGTCCTATCAGACAGCTCCAGACTGCAGCAAATGAGCCCACGTCGCAAAATTTACATTTCATACTCCCCGGGGGACAGGTAGGGTTTCACCTCAGCATCACTGTCCCCCACCAATCAGCATCTGGCTCCTGGAGGAAGTAGAGAGGGAATAAAAGAGGGACGTTCTGGTTCCTGGCCATAAGAAGATGCTCCTGAACTTCTCCTGCCACTTCCTGGGCACGCGTCCGATGGATGAGGGAGAGAAAAAATGGAGAAGATGACAGCAGGGGAAATATTTGCTGTTGTGGTTGGAATGCCACACAAATCCCAAGAATGAGGGCCGGGCATATTTGCACAGCTGTCTGTCTCCCAAGCGCTGAGTGTGTGCCCACTGGAGTCTATTTGTTTTTCAAAGTCATACGCCTTCCCTCTGTAACTTCTGCCTTTAGTTGTTTATTACTTATATACAGTAAATGTGTGTGTGTGTGTGTGTGTGTGTGTGTGTGTGTGTGTGTGTGTGTGTGTGTGTGTGTGTGTGTGTGTCTGTGTCTGTGTCTGTGTGTGTGTGTGTGTGTGTGTGTGTGTGTGTGTCAATGAGAGTGTACCCAGGGAGAAGCAAATCCATCTGTCTTCCTCAGATAAAGATGCCAGAAACAAGGGAGAAGGAGAGATTCTGCTCCAAGATAGGGGCTGGGGAAGGAAAGAAGGAAAGAAAGCCAAACAGATGTCCCTATAAGTCCTAACTTCTCTCCTTGTCACCTTCCTCTTTCCAGATGTTCAAGTTGTCATCCTCCATTTTTATGTAGAGTGCGGGGCAACTGTCAAGGAAAAATTCATGCAGTGAATGCACATGTGTGATTTTCCTCATGTATTTCCAAATGATTCTGTAGGTGGGACTATATATATATATATATATATATATATATATATATATAATATTTTTTATAAATATATTTTTTTCTATTTAGGAAAGAAATATAAATTGGTGACTGTTAATTAACATTTCAAATGCATTGTGATGAATTTTGTTGTTTCTTATCTGTATCCAACTGCTACAAAGGCTGATGTATCCCTTGCCTTTCTTTTTTAATTGATTTTTCCTTTGTAAATATTGATTTCTTTTTACAGTCTCCCAACTGCATAGTGGGGTTTATACTACTAGAATTTCAATGCCGGTAACCTGATGACCTGCAATCTCAGGTATCTGAAACACTGCCGGAATCAAAAGACATTTGATCATCAAACAGCTAATAAACTCTACTTTGAGGATCTTGTTATAAATAATGCAACAGTGCATTTAATGTCATCAACTCCATACTAAGACAGACTAACAATCGAATTTTTATGATTTTGTGTCAAGCTTTTAAGTTCTTTGAATAAAAAAATACCTGTGATTAAAGTGAAGTTTTTTTTAATTTTCTGTCCTGCTTCTT
The DNA here is from genome assembly GCF_947650265.1 of Symphodus melops. Classification (NCBI taxonomy): domain Eukaryota; kingdom Metazoa; phylum Chordata; class Actinopteri; order Labriformes; family Labridae; genus Symphodus; species Symphodus melops. Next base: position 16,602,654 of record NC_136693.1, on the reverse strand, counting down.
TTCAGTCACCATAGAGGACCATCCCATGGTATGTAATAAAAGTTTGTCTATTTTTTAACCTTATTGTAAGCCACCAGCAATTAAATGCCATTAAATGCAGACTCACGCAGGCTCAACCTGCATGTCTCAACATTCAACAACGGCTATATTTATGCTATAAAACAGCTATATTGTTAAGTGGCACTGTAGGCAGAAACAATTATGAAACATGACATAGGGTGGTGAAGGTATGCAAGAGGATTACATTGTTACCCAGCAATATGATACAATGCACATTTTATTGTTATGAGGCTCATCACCTGCTTGCACGAAGGAAGGGGTTTTTATACATTGCCATTTTGACAACCCATAAGTACTTAAAAACTGTTGCATTAAAACTACTTAAGAATAATAAATAAAGGCACGCATGCACACACACAGGCACACACTGATAGTTCTCCACCGCCACATTGTGTAATTTGAACAGAGGTGCTTGCTAATGACAGTATCACCTAATTTTGGAGACTAGGCAACAGGAGTTATTTTAAAATGTGAGGAGTTGCAACTGTAGTTGTAGAACATTATGTGCATGTGAAGTGGTGTGGTCTTGGCTCACCCTGATTATTAGTCCATTGGAATCAAAACGTCAATAATCAGTGCAGTTGTACGATAAGTATCTTTATGTTTCCAAGTCTTGCTGAAGATTAAAAAGCTCATGAAGGAGTAATAAACAAGGAAACATTTTGTGCTTTATTTAAGTTGAATGTGGATGGATTTCAGCTAAATCACCTACATACAAAACCGCTAAACACTAGACTTGGCCGTTAATGAGCTGATACGAAAGATAATTCCTTATAAACAAAGTAAATCCTCAAGATTCTTCATGGACAGAAGTACAGCTGGTCTCTTGTGTGACAAAAAGGCTTTAAATGTTCTTCAAACAAAACACTGAAACCAGGATTATCACCAGAAACAAAGGAGTTTGTGATCGGTGAGGGTAAATCTAAAATATTGCCTTATCATTAGCTTAGTTGCTATATTTGGGTATTGTTTTTAACGTTACCGTTTAAAATGATTAACCATTTCATTTATTCCGTTTATTTGGGCCTGATAAATTGTTTGTCTGCTGAGATAAATGATGTCCTGACAGGAAATCAAACACAAACAATAATATAACCATCATCGTCAAACCAAAATCCAACCCTTGAAGTCTGGGAGTATAAAGAGACCCCAAAAAGAAGCTGTAGTTCTCGCTAACACATGACACATGCAGCTCTAATACCTAGAAGGGAGAGTGCAGATGATGGGTGATACCCCTGGGATCCTGAAATGGCTTCCATATGTTTGTATTATCTGATGGAGAAAAATAGAGTGTTGAAATATTTTACCTAGGTTTGCTCAGTCTCAGGAAGTACTAATATCACTCCCTCAACTCCTCTAATTTCTGCCTCGGACCTCTTTGCCCAATTTGTGGAATTGCTTTGGGCCTGATTTCTTTGCATACTTTCGCTGAGATTGTGTCACATATGAGGCTCTAGTTCCCTTGATAGTATTCCCATAAATTTATTCAGAGAGGTTATGAAGGCTGTAGGCCCTGGTTTGCTTTCTATTCAAAACAGCTCTCTTTCATCTGGATGAGTTCCAGATATTTTAGGAGGAGTGATGACGTTTTCTGACCTTGATACTTACAGCAAGTAAAAGAAATGACAGTATGACACGCTGTAAACTCTGGTATCAAACTGCGCCCAAGCACCTAATTTTGGTGAACGGGAATTATTTTAAATTTATAAGCTAAACAAATGGCTGGGATGGGAATTGATGGGATGGTACAAATAAAGTCTCACTGTAATCCAGTTATGAATTAGTAACATTCTGCTTCTAGACTAATACAAAATCTTTTATTCACAGATTACACTGAGTCAAGCTTTTTCCCATTGTTTTTAGCTTCCCTTTGGTATAATTTTTTCCCATTTTGTATTTAAAACAACATACAAGGCTTTTCATGGTGAGGCTTGATTATAAGTGAGTTTTAATCTACTCAAAAAAGAATCTGTTGTAATTTACTTACTGTATCTTTTGCTTAAAAAATAATGTTGGCTATTCTAAAACAGAAAGCTCACGCCTGAATGTTCAGCACCCTGTTTGTGTTTACTGCATGCAACATTCTTTCTCCTAGGATGCTGCTGTGCTGACATTAGTGTAACTTCAACTGCCGAATGGATGTCAATACACCTTAATCTAATCCTATGTCATGCAAAGTAATGAGTATTGAGAGCATTTAAATAATGTTCTTGAATTTGAAAAGAAACCAAATACACCTATAGTTACTGCAAATAGTAGTGGTGTAGGAGGAAGGTTTTACTATAAGTAAAGCGTTACTCACAATATTGTCCTTTTTGCGCAACTAAATCGCCTCCTCTGCCTCTTTTCCTGTCACCTGCAAGATGTTTCTCTGAGAGACACAAAAAGATAAATGGCCAATTTAAAGCACACGATCACAGTACACTGTAGCATTACTAATTGTATACATGGCCACCCTGTGCTTGCATCGTTAACTGTGTGTGATGGTTTCTCAGTTCATTACACTTGAGGAAGGCATTCTTTCTAATGACATTTTGCACAGAACCATTGTGCAGCAGCTGTAAATATTTACACCTAAAAAACAGATATACCTCATTAAGCCGTGCAGAACTTAAGGGCAAAGGACAAATGGGCTCTCATATCAATAATGTACTGATTGTGTGTCTCTGCATTGATATTCCACAGTGAAAACCCTGATGATGATGGAAAAGTGTACAGATGAATAGGATAATGTTGTTGTATCTTGAAATATGCATTATTGGACAGTAATTCAATTCTGACAAGATTACAAATTCCTCTTCATTGTCATAATTTCCCTGCAAGCAGAGTCTCAAACCCCAAATAAAAATGAATACCAGATAAATGCAAGGACCCACACATGCACACACACACACACACACACACACACACACACACACACACACACAAGCGCGCGCATACACACACAAAGCCAAGCAAGCTGTTAAATGAACAGCAGTACAAGTTTCTCAGCACATAGACCGACACAGTGTGTGTTTGTACCCCTCATCAATCATGTCTAAGACTCTCCCTCCATTTGATATTTGTTTGCTTATTGCCTCTGCTATTATTGTTTCTGTAGTTTAATACATTCCCTGACGGTTCTTATTTCCATTATAAGTCATCAATTAATACAGAGAAATTTAATTATTGTGACAAGGAATCAAGAAGGAATAAGCGGGCATCGGAGATGAAGAATGGATTGTGACAGGGTGTGCTTCAAGCTGTCTCAGTGTTGAATTCACACCAACCTTTTCTTTACAGCACCACCCTAAAAAAGTCCTCACTTTTTTATGGAGCTTAATCACCCCAGTTTGTATTTCATGGCAAAAGTGTCTTCTTTCTGCCTGTAAGCTGATGTGAGTTAATGTGCCATGCATTAAAAAAAAGATCTTGTGTTGGAAATTAACATTGAAAGGAGCTGAATAGGAGCTGAATAGGAGAAAAACACTGACATAGTGCTTGGTTTAGCATATCATAAAATGATATTAAGGTAATCTTATTAACCATGTTTAAGGTTCAGGTTTAAATTCCTGTTTTGAATGTTTTATTGATTATCGTGTCAATACTTTTGTAAGTACAGTTGCACAGCATAAAGAGGGTAAGTATTCATTCCTTAAAATAAAAACTCAAGCTTAACCAAGGTTTAAAGAAAATAATTTACTTTATCATTATGCAGAGAGAGAACACAGCCTTGTGTTTAGACAGAGCAGTGACCTGTGTCTAATATTATTCAAGATATTCCTCAGATTTTGCACCACACCCAGAGGCCTTTATTTGCCCTCATGCTGACCTCTGTTTCCTCAGATGCCCTGGCCTTGACTCATCCATGGCTCACTTGTCTTGTCCCATGTACTAATTCTCTGACCAAATTCCCCCTTTTCCCCTCCTACTCATGCATCCTACTGCATCTATCTCTTTTTATCCCTTTTGCTCAGCCCTGTCCTGTCTTGTTTCATCTTGCGTTATCCCGCCAATCTCATGTCCTTGTTATCCCTACCTCTATCCTCCCTAGCCCTCCCTTTTTCGTTTCTGTGGCTCCCTCTCTTCTCTCCCTCACTCCATTCTCTCTGCTGCGGAGGTCAGGCATGATGCAGAGCCAGAGAGCTCGCCCGTGTTTAATTACATTAATAAAACACTCTGTGAGGTAGAATGACCTCGCACCACACAGCCCTCTCCTCTTCTCCTCACCGCTACCTGTCCCTCCCTCCCCCCCAGGTGTTCGGCAGGCTCAGGGTCTGGGTTGAGGCTCCCTGCAGGCTTAGTCCAATCGGTGCCAGGTTGCATTTCATGGCTGATTGCGAGGCATGTGTTTTCCCTCTTCGGCATTTGTTTTGCCCCCCAATCTCCAGCGGTTCCCGACATGCTCACTGTACCGTAGGTCATGTCAGAGACTTCTCCCTCCCTCCCTGACCTGCCTGATGCAGAAGAGTGTGCTAGCAAAGTGAGAGCTCTCTCCAAACAGCTGTAATGAGGGACATGCCCTTCCTGATGAGCCCCTCGGAGATGTAAACCGTCCTGATTGCTCTCTTTACATCTCGTTCGTAAGTTACAGGAAGGCTACACATTTCCCACTACACCTCACAGATTCAATTGGAGAAGGAGGTGAAACATTCATTAGGAGAGGAGCTTCCCAGCACGTGCTGGGTTTGGGTTTGCTTGGCATTGGTAGAGGCTCTAAGCGTCATAAAGCTGAAATCGGAGCCACACAAAATGCCCCCTGGGCCACAAGACAATGGTCCCGTGCACATAAATTATGGCAGAAGCAGGATGGCATATGACAAGCAGCAGTAACTTACTATTATTGCCTGCAACCGATGATGACAATCACCAGGGATGGGAACAGGTCGAAGTGATGTAATATGCATGCGATTCATGCAAATGGAAATGTGTCAGAAATATCACTGCCGTTGGATGGAAAGCTTGTATCTTTGAAAAGCAGCCTTATTTTCGTACTGACAGCCATGCATCCATATTGTAGTTTATGAATAGATTTTGTGGGCCTCGGGGTCACACAGCTGGCACTTCCTATAAAGAACCACATAAACCTGGTAGAAACATGGAAATTACCAGTCGGACTTACGAGAGTTTCATGCAACAGCAGGAATTCTAATCTCCTACAGCCACCTTCATGATTTCATGAATAGTCAACAGGCTTTCTGTAAAAAAAAAAGTAGCATCATCTTCTCCAAGAACATTACAGTTTAATGTCGACACATAACTTACATTTCCTCCACAACGGGGAATCCTAACCTTATGCAGAGTGTTGAGCTTTTTTGGTTATGTTGTTTATGTTCCAAATTTTTCCTCGGTGCATGCATGTTGATACTGTAGCGCTGTTGTGCCACATTGTTGCCAATATATTATGGACTAATGGCAAAACCACAGGGGTACTCTGGCATCCTAATGGTTTGATGGTTGATGCCTTTAGTAAGATTGTGGCAGCAAAAAGTAGCTAAAAGCTTTATATGCTGTGGGCGCTGCCAGTCTTTTCAGTGTCAGAGAGCCGTTTTCTTCCCACAGCCCTTTCAGCATTCATCCAAAGCAAAGACATGGAAAGTGTGAGTGCAGAACATACACTCAAACACTCGTATTCAACTTATAAGAAGCCTTCCAATGATTTTAAAAAAAGAACATTTCATGTCCCTTTCTCACAAGTTTTAAACCTCTTCCGAAAAAGTTTGAAGCTCCTGTGAGAAATTTTTAACTGGTTATGAAACCGGTTGAAATTAATACCGATGCCTCTTTATGACCCACTGAAGCAAACAAGACCATCAAAGACGAGATTGATTCTTTCTAGTTATATTTAATGCCAGCAATTGCTGCTGCAGGGTAAATGTGTGATGAAGTGATTTATAACATTTTGCAGAAACAGTCTTCTCTAACATTTTCCACCTCAAAAAATCGTGAGTAATACACTTGACTATTAAAAGAAAGCAGGATTCACTTTTGTTGCTGTTAAAAACCCTACTTACATACTGTATGTACAAGACAACATTAGTGAAGAAATAAGAGATAAAGCATTAGGTGTGAATATAAATACAAACTGGAACTCACGTCCTCTCACAAACTTTAAGCAAAATAGTTTCTTTACTTCAATTGTGAACCTGATTTTAACTTTCCATCTTTCTCCTACCTTTTGAACACATGGCTTTGCTTTGTACTGTTTCAAATGCAGGTTGTTCACTAACTATATTATTATTAATTAGTTATTTGTGTGAGTATTATTATTTTTACAAGTACTATTATCCTCTGTGCACTCACAAATAGCTTTGTTCTGACCAGTGCACTCTTCACTGTTTTCTTTGTTATTTGTTTGGTGGATTTTCCATTAATTTCCCAAAGAGCAAATAGTGATTTTCTCGAATGTGAAGGTGGAACAGTGACACTCAATGTCCCATCTTTTTAATGCATGGTTTAGTACTCTACCCTTTAGACTCACATGGGTATTAGAAATATCATCTCTAAAATGCAGTGGAAAAAAAAGAAAAGAAATATTGCTAACTAGGTTATTGCGCTGTTTACTTTGCCCCAAAACATCAGGTTAAACAAATTTCCCTCTCGCTTCTTTCACTCTCTCTGTCCTCTCTTTTTTTCCACAGTATGGGTGTGGGCACAAAGAGAGGCAGAGAAGGGAAAGTTAATTAGATAGAGGTCCAGGGAAGGGGGGCACCTGGTAATGGAAAGGGTCTGTATGGAAACAGATGGCCCAGAATTTATTAACTTGCAGGAGCACTTCAAGGAAGCCACTGCGACCAGACATTAGGCCAGCCACTGTCTGGGTGGGGGACACAGCAGACGGCTGGATACAGGTAGAAGCTGTCAGAGCCCAAAAATAGAAAGCAGATTTATCTGTGTATGGTTGCAAATGATCCATCAGAGGAGAACAATGGATGCAATCCAGCTCACTGGTTGACAGTTTCACTAATGCCTTCTGAGTCTGTAAGGATGAAGCCAGACAGCAAAACAAGGAACAGAGTTTTTGAGAGACATTTGTTTTGGGAAGTTTACTATATCCTCCTACATCATCTTACGTATATAGTACTTTTTGGCACTATAATCTTGCCAAATACATTTTTTAACCTATGTGACACTGTATACAACTGGAGATCATAATAAAATACAAATACAAAAATCCATGCATTGTTCATTTTTCACTCTGCTCTCAGTTTCAACAAACTGTGGGGCAAAAATCCCATTTTAAATGTTTTATGTACCAATACACCAGACAAATTCCTTGTATATGTAAATGTATTGGCAATAAAAAACTATTCTGATTCTGATTGTAGCAGTCAGACAAAGGTGCATTGAATGATAATAATAACAATACCTTTCATTTGTTTGATGGCGCCTTTCAAGCCACCCAATGTCACCTTACATAGGATAAAAGCATAAAATAACACGGATATTAAAACCAAACAGTGACATAAAAAGCAAAAGACAAGTGTAGTGCACAGTGACCAATTAGACTGAGTATGCCAGTTTGAACAGGTGGGTTTTGAGTTTGGGTTTGAAGGTAGAGATGGAGTCTGACTGTCTGTGTGGGGGGAGGGAGTTCCAAAGTCTGGGTGCTGAGCAGCTGAAAGCTCGGGCACCCATGGTACTGAGGTGCGGTGTGGGGATGGTTAGCAGTCCGGCAAAGCCTGAGTGGAGGGTGTGTGAGGGGTTGTAGCCATGGAGCAGGTTGCAGAGGTAAGTGGGGGCTAGATCGTGAAGAGCTGTGTATGTAAGGAGGAGGTTTTTGTAGCCAATGCTGTATTGTACAGGGAGCCAGTAAAGTTAGATGAGAATAGGGGTGGTGTGGTCAGATGATTTGGTGTGGGTGATGATCTGGGCAGCTGAGTTCTAAATGATTTGCAGTCTGTTAATGAGTTTGTCGGGGAGTCCAGTAAGGAGGGCATTGCAGTAGTGGATGCGGGGAGTGACAAATGAATGAACCAGGATTTCAGTGCTGGAATCGGACAGTTGTAGGCGGAGTTTGGAGATGTTTTGGAGGTGGAATAAGGCAGTCATAAGTGCAGCACCAGTCATCCAAATGCCAGCCAGGCAATCCAGGAGTATTGTGTGGGAGATAGTGTTGAATGCAGCGCTAAGGTCGAGGAGGATGAGAATGCTGAGAAGTCTGGAGTCAGCTGCACGGAGGAGGTTGTTTGTGAAGGGCTGTTTCAGTGCTCTGTTTTGGACGGAAACTGGATTGGAAAGGTTTGTGGAGGTTGTTTGTGTTGAGGTGGGGCTGTAGTTGTGCGGCAACTACCCTTTCAAGTGTTTTGGAGATGAAGGGAAGGGAAGATTGGAGATGAACTGGTAAAGGTTAAGGTCAGTTGGGTCAGCACCAGGTTTTTTCGGGATGGTAGTGATAGTAGCCAGTTTGAGAGTGGGGAGTACAGTGCCAGTGGTGAGGGAGGAGTTAATTATGTTGGCAATCATCTGAGACATGGATTCCAGACAGGCATTGACAAGGAAGGTGGGAAGAGGATCAAGCTGGCAGGTCGTGGTTCAGAGACGGTGTGTTCTGATACTGGGGTGAAATCAGACAGGAAGCTGATGAGAGGTTGGCCGTTAGTGATCTTCCAAGTTGGATCATTTGTGGAGGTGCAGGATGAGGCCAGTTGTTGTGAATGGTTCTGATTTTTGAGTTGAAGAAGTCCAGGAAAGGTTGGTGGATATGTCTGGTGGAAGGGTTTTATGAGTCTGAATTAGGTGGCTGACCATTGCAAAGAGTACTCTGCTGTTGCTCGTATCAGTGTTGATGAGGTTGTAATAGTAAGAAGATTTGGCAGTAGTGAGGATGTTCTTTTAGTGCAGGTGGCCTGAGTACATTTGGCTGTGTACAGTGAGTCCGTTTTTGTGGGGGGGGGGTTTTGTGCATTCGCTCCAGTCCAGGGGGAGGGCTGGGGTAGGACCTGATCAGGGTGGAGAGATTTGTGGTGTTGATATGATTGATGTTTCTGAAGGACATGGTCCATTGTTCTTTGAATTTGTGAAGTTGGGTGTATGGTGGGGGTGATGTCAGTGCAGCTGATTAAGTCCAGTATGTGGCCTTTGTCATGGGTTGGGAGATTGAATATGTTGTATGATTCCGAGAAAATCCAGGAGTGATGTGAAGTTGTTGGCAAAGGAACTGGATGGATTGTCGATGAATGTTGAAATCGCTGAGGAGGATAAACAGTGTGGGGCATTGGCACATACAGATGATAGTAGTGATGAGAATTCATTGAGGAAAACAGTAGAGGGTTTTGGTGGCCTGTAGATGGTAACAATGATGGTGAGTTTTGGGCCTGTGATTCTTGCAGCTAAACATTCGAAGGAGGAATGATGGAGGACAGTGACAGCAGTGACTTTAATGTTATCACGGTGAAGAAGAGTGAGACCGTCCCCCCTCCCTCTTAGCACAGGGTTTACTAATAAAAGAAAAACCCGGTGGAGCAGCCTCATTTAGCTGCGAAAAGTCGTTTGGCTGTTGCCAAGTCTCAGTGAGGCATAAAATGTCCAGCTTAAGGTCAGCAATAAAGTCAGTGATCAGCAAAGCCTTATTACTGAGGTAACTAATGTTCAGCAGACAGAGTTTCAGACAGGTGAATGATATGTATGTGGTTGCTCTGAGCAGGGGGGACAATACATTGTGATTGACAGGACGGGCAGTACGGGGAGGGGGGCGGGAATCAGTGGACCAAAAGGAGTGGATGTTTGTGTTGCTGTTGTGTTGACTGTACTGAAAGTACTGTCCAGAACCTCGGTGGATGTATCTCGGTCATTTGAGAATGTACTGGTGGTGTGCAATCTATGGTGGAGGGGTCCTGGGGAAGGTCTGTAGATGTGTCCTTTACTGTGTAGCGACAGTGTAGCACTCGTCAGAGTCAGACACAGCTCATTCCAGAGGAACAGGTTAAAAATCAACATGATGTAAGATGGTCAGCATCGTAGTCTAGTGGTAGATGATCAAGGTGATGAACCACAGAACCGCGATGGAGGCAGAGGAATGAAGGTGTAGGTTGTAACTAAACAGTCCCAGGAAACCTGTGCAGGTTATCTGTGTACCGGTGAAGCTACTCAGAGGCTAACCAGTGGCGAAGCAGTAACAGCAGACAGGTAAGGACTGTTTAACTGGTGTTTCAGTGTGACAGAGTGTTAGCTCAAGCAAGTCGAACCTAACTGATGGCTTTAAAGCCCAGAGTTGATATACAACACGAGCAAAGAAATAGAAAAATATCACAAAAACACAAAATCACAAAAATCACGAAAACAGCGGAGGAGGCTTGGCAGCAGCTTGCCAACAGTCCCTCAAATAACAATTACGTGAGATAATGTGTTATTGCAAGAAACATATTACATTGTTGTATTTCTGTCTGTAAAAAAATACATCAGAATACATCAACTTATCCAGTCCCTCTATATTTCAGTATGACAGGAAGACAACAATTTGCAAATTAACAAACTTATTTAAGATGTATGAATTCAGTAAACCCTAGTCTAGTTGCAGATGTCCCCATCCTACATGGCATAAAATCATCCAGTATTACACAATGACTAAATCAGACAAGTTGCATAGAAGGCAACAAAACAAGAATCCAAAAATCAGTTAATCTTAATTTATTAATTTAAAAAGTTTATGAACTAAGAACACTGTTCATGAAATTAAAGCCTCCAGAACACTTTTTTTTTTTTTTTAAATAAATGAAGCATCATTTGCTCAATTTGACCTCTGTCTCCCTATTGGCTGAAAGGTCTAACTGCAGATTAAATGCAATCCCTTTTAGCGCTATAAGACTTGTTGCAATAATCCCTTGTTGCTACAGTCCCCAATTTCCCCTAATTTAAATGTCTTAGAAATACAGGAACACAACAAAAGCACCCTTAAGGATGTGTAAATATAATAAATAAACCACACTCCAAACATTTTAGCCAGTTTTAGACTGTGTGAAAGAAGCTTGCAGTCTACAAATAGTTTTCTCGTCAAAATGACCTCACTCCATTTGGTAACTCGATGTTGTTTTGATTGTATTTCATGCCACACGTCATCATTAGCTGATCAGTTAATAAAACAATTCGGAGGACAATCTGTCTCTTATTTTCTGCTCAGACAGTGTACTTCAATGTTGGAATAATACGTAACTTTGCAACACTTGTTTGACACTTCCAGCTAAATAATAAACCAGTATGTCTAAGCATCAGAGTTACAGAATATAAAAAGAAAAGGGTTTCATAAAGAGTTAAATAGATAAAAAGTTTATGAGATGAAACACCTGGAAGTTAGACCTTTATTTGTTCCCTGTGTCAGCGCTGTTATACAGTATTCAATGTACAACCTTGAGTGCTTGCAGACACAAAACACATCCTTTAGACTGCAAAACAAACACATCCTGTCCTTGCAGCACAATAAACAGCATTATATTGGATGGAAGCGCACTACTGGGAATAGAACATTCTAAGAAAATAAGTAGAAAACAACAATATTATATTGAGCCCCTGAGGTCCTCAGACATCTTAAGAGAGGTGGGCTTCGGTTCCGCCACACACTCAGGCGTGTGTGTGAATCATATATAGATACGCACACATGAATGCACACACAAACACAGATGTACACTGTGTGCTCAACATACAGACCCCAGTGGGGAAATTGAAATAGATTCAGCACAAGCAAGGAAGTGAGGGTGCAGAAAAAGTGAATAAAGAATATTGTATAGCTTTGTTTTTTGTTGTCCTACTTTTTTTTCCCTTTTCATTATTATTAGCTCCATAATATTGCTGTGTATCCTTACATGTTTTTTTTTTTTCTTAAATGCAAACCTAAAACTCATTTAACTCATTGTTATTGAAGGTGTAAACAACAGCATGCACCTCTTTTATCAAATGGTCTCTTTAGGAATTCACTGTATACTTTGAGTCCTCCAAAAATTCTCCAAGGTTTCAGGAGTTGTTGGGAGATGTTTTGATGTGTTGAGCCAAAAATCCAATACTGCTGAAATCAAACAGCTTGCACAACACTGCTAAAAGCTAATGAAAAATAGATTTAGAAGGGAACATGTTTCTTTATTTAAGCCACTCCAAAGCGACATGATGGAAGGCAACATGTGCGTCAGAACAGCTTGTGAACTAGCTGTGTAGGCTCTGTGAACTGAAGCTATGCTGTTTATGAGTCAACGGTGTTAGCTTCGAACGCCATGCTGCTGATCCTGCCGGGTCTCCACCAAAGTAAAAATAGACAGTGATGACAACCCTTTGGTGCTGTAAAGACGCCCATTAACAATGTGTGATTCCAGTTTAGCTTTCCTCAAGCTGTCAAAGCAGCCTTCAGCAAAACAACATCAACCCAACAACACCCACCTTTTTGGTCATACATTTCATTTTGCATATAAGATATTGAAAATCCAACATGACAAAATGCCCAGTCTTTGTAAACAGGGGCTAAAGCAACTAACAGGGTTTGACTGGCTGCAGTGCCAGACTGTGTGTTACATCTGATGGAAACAGAGTGCAAGCTGTTGGTGCAAGGCATGGCATCGAGCCTAACAATGGCTGAGTGCTGTGTAAGCTTCGTAGCGCTCTTTCTGTCAAGCTGCACAGTGTGAGGATCCAACATGTCCTCATCTGACAGAAATATAGGGGAAAACTTTGAACTTGTGTGAATCTGTTATCTTTTTTGTGGGCAACGCTTTCTAAGAATAAGTAAAAGTGTGATGTGGTTTTGGGATGGATGGAATATAAAATTGGAGTTATTCAGAAAGATGTAGGGTTAATCAGTGTTTAACAATGCCCCCCCCAATCTGACACCCTCCCTTTGTTCCCCCTCTCAGAATATAACAGGTTTTTGGCTTGTTGGTACCCTTGATTAATTATTGAACAGGCCAATAGTCACAGGCCCTAAATCAGAAAAAAGATTTATCATATTTAACTGAAAAGCCAATAAGACAATGACAAAAAAACAAACAAACAATAACACTATTTGTAAAAAGAAAAATAATTCAAAGACATGCAAAATAACTACACAGGGAAACAACGCACAGGGGACCCATATAGGCCAAGACAGGGGTTCCTAAACTCACACCCAAAAATAGTTTCTAAAGACTGGGGACCTACATTGTCCATGGAGGTGGTTAAAACATTTGCCATTACGCTCAGCCAGATAGGCTTTTCCAAATATTGTCATTAGAACAACACAAAAGAACACAACAACCTGAACACCGTAATATTATTTTAGGAATTGATTGGAATAAATGCTAAAAGCAGAACACAAGTTCTCTCGAACTATTTTTGTACATATTTTCACAATAGTTTTTACATGTTTTCCAATATTTTTGAAAGAATTGACCACAACCCTCTTCTCCGTGTCTTGCATTCATGTATACAGAAATATATTGACCTTACATCTTAACAGTTAAGCCACTCTTTTTTACAAATGTGTCCCTGACTGCCAAACTGTGTCCTAACTAGTTTTCTATTGCTGGAATATTTCATTATTTCAACCTCTATATAGTAATAGTTGTATTACTTTAAACTCAATATATCACCTTTTCAATATGACATTTAATGGTTTTAATGTTTGTTGGCATTTTCAAAATCACAGCCTAAGCATGCCAGTCCACCTTATCAACTACATACTGGTCTCATCGTCCCTTATGCTGAAACTACTTCAGAGATGTGGGCAGCATCCTCTCAGCATTAGTCTTTCACTTTAAAAGTAAGACATTTGTATTCTAGTCGACAAAGTTCATATTTCAAAGTCTTTTTCATTGCACAGTGCATTGAGTCCAGCTGTCCTTGTGCCATTGTTGTCTCAGTATGCACCATGAAGCTCTGTAAGTTGTCACTGTCTCTGCACCAATGTCACTGAGAAAAATCCTTTTACATTTATTTGCAGTCTGCATCTACAACATTAGTGAAAAATAGCTGCCACTCCTGAGATCATTTATTAAAAGCACGAGGGCAGACTCTTTTTGTTATTTTTTATTGTGTCAAGATGATTATAAACGCATAAGTGATACTAATTTCCATAATGTTAATGCTCTTCTTGCTTTCAGGAACCCTGTCTTAGCTAGGAATTGAAAAAAAATATTGAGGTGAAATCCAAGGACAATCTGGTACAAGTATATTTCAGTCTGCTCTAATTTTATGTATACAAACTACTGCAAACTGAAATAACAATTTCAGTCTGATGTTTGAGACGTTGATGACATTGTGCTGATGTTATAGTCGGAAATGACAAGCTCAGAGGGGTGTTTATTTTAAAGACAATTCTGAGTACCGTTCTGGAAAGTCTTGTCTTCCCAGCTGTTGAAATACCAATAACATTTATACTGTAGTGTGTTAGTCATTATGTCGTCTTTGCCTTCAATGAAAGAAGGATCTTTTCAATCTTTAATTATTTTTTTGTCAAATAAAGGTAATTCCAATTGTTGTTGAAGATTACATAACACGACTATACAAAACCTTTCAATGTTACATCTGTAAACACGCATGGGGTACATATATACAGTAATTAGCAATCACATGTGGAATCTGCTGGAAATAGTGCAGTCCTACTGTTGCCTTACCTTATTAAATCATCTGTGAACAAGTTATTGACTTATGGCACATGTCTCTGAGTCTTGTACATTTAGTGGCATTTGTTCAAACTATCCCGAAAAACAGCCTTATTCTGTCCCCTGTTTTTTCTTATTATGCATTTATTCTTCAAGGTTTTTTTTTGGTTGTTAGTTTTTGGTTTTAGAGGTGCCAGTTGTCATGTGTTTAACCTTTGAACAGAGCCAATCAACATTTTCCTTCAACTTTTCAACTATTCATTGGGCTTTGCAATGCTAACTGTTTGCTAGCTACAGGTCATGATTTCACATTTCAGACTTGTGTCAATCTTCTTACCAAACTTCCAAAGAAAGCTCAAAGAAAGCATCTCAGCACACCTTTCACAGCAACTTTCTGTACAATAGGCCTCTTCATTTTCAATATCCAACAAATCCCTCCCCTCATTTTGTCTTTCCAAAGACCTCTCCCGGGTGTATCCTGAAACTCAAAGTGTAGGTTTTGCTGGTATCCTGAGTCTCTTCCCCCTCACATTCCATCGTCCCCTGACCTCACCCCCTCCACGCTCCAGTCTGCTTCTCTACCATTCAATAAGCAATAAAGCTTTAAACTGCTTTCTGCTGAGGCATGGACTTTGTTAGTTAACTGGAATGTTGTTGTTGTAGAACTGTCTCTTTAGTGTTGAAGTGTTTGTTTTCACTGTCTGTGCATGCACATTTGTGTGTATGCCATATGTTAGTGTGTGATTTGGAAAGACATCAACATTTAAACAATAGCAAAAATGTTGGGTCAGCTTTCAATGTAAACATAACTTCATATTATAGATAAGTGGATTTTGTTTTGGTTTGATTTCTATTATTGACAATAATAAAACTTTATGTATCTAATTATACATTTTTAAAATTGTATGAACAACCCTTAAGCCACACAGCATTCTTGTTATTGCTTGCATCTGGTGCAATAAAGTGGACATAATACTTTCAAACTGCTTCATGAATGATTGACTTTATGTACTTTTTTGAATGTAAAAAAATAATTTACCTTACAGGTCACATATGCAAAATACAAAAAATACTTTACCATGTGTTTTAAACAATAATCGGTGTCCCTGCCTGACAATAAACTATTAGAAAAGTCCATCCGCTCCATCTTTTGCCTTCTCCACATTTCAGAAAATGTGTGCTCAAGCAGGCTATTTGAAGATTTTACTTTTGTGACATCACAAAGGGCAGGGCAGGTGACACTCCTACAGCTCTGTGTTTGTTCTGTCCTCTGAGTCTGCCTTCTCACTGTAAACAATAGGGCATGGATGATGACTTTAGGTAAGAGTGTCTTTCAGACATTATTGTAAATGACCCAGATAGCATCCTGCAACATAAACCCTCTGTAACAGAACACCAACATTTAATGAACCTATCAGAAGTTACACAATGTGTTTGTATGTTTTTATCCAATATGTAATACCAAACCTTTTTTTTGGACTAGAAGCCATACAGTATGAAGTAGATGTTGGCCTTAGCTACCTAGCCAAGCAGGATACCCCATGTCACATGATTTACGCCTCTAATTGTTTGTAAGTCCATGTGATTACATCAAGTGAGAAAAAAAGGAAAATAAACTGAGAGTTATGAGAATTATTCACGTTGTGAAAAGGTGGCAACGTGAGGATAATTTAACCAAAAAGGTCCTTCAACCTTAAACAGAGCCATAGTTTATAAACTGATCAACAGTAAACACATAAAACAGGCATATAGCTCCATTTACATGCAAAAGCAATAAAACCAAAAACCTATATGGCTGTACTCAGGGGAGGCCTGGCTATAATATTCTGGGATTCATTAGCAGCCTGAAAGCGAATGACTCATTGTGGTCTCCCTGACCTCTTATTTGTTGTTTTTTTCTCATTTATTCCCTCCTATGCGTCACTAGTGAACTTAAACATGCAGCAAGAAGCCTGCTTATCATTCAGCAGTACATCAACAGCAGAACAGACAAAACACCACCCATAAGGGAAAACAGATATGCAATTCACCTATTCAAAGTAAAGTGAGCAAAACTTAATTTATCAAAAACAATCATACAACATCAACAACCTTTCCTGAATGTTCCCTGCAGCAGAGACGCAAATGAGGTGGCAAGCAATTTTTTTTTTCTATTTTTATATACTTTATTAATCCCTGAGGGGGAAATTGTGGTTCGCACTTTGTTATTGTGGAGAAATGCTTCTCACACACACAGGCCTGAATCTCAAACATGCTCAAGCAGGACCTGTGGACATGCATTAATGGAGAGATGTCAGAGTGTGGTGGCTGCCCCCACTGGAAGGGCCACCTGAGCTGGTGGGGATTGATTCGCATCGGGACTTGAACCAGCAACCCTCCGGTTCCCAACCCAAGTCCCTATGGACTGAGCTACTGCTGCTCCAAATTGTGTTTTTAAGAGAAAATTATGGCTTCAGAGTGAAAGGTTCTATATCTTGCAGAGTTGGTGTATGTGTCCCTCAGGCAGAGTCTGCAGCTGAGGGTTGCGGCCGCCCTGGTATTACCACATACACTCTCATATTAAAAGAAAAATACTGTCACACCTCTTACTGGCTGTGCAGTGAATATGAACGTTGGCTCTTCTTTTGGACTCTTCAACAAATCAGACAGTGAAAAATGTTCATGCATGGTTATGTTCCACCTGGCTCACTCCATATATCCTGTTTAATGGGATAATGAACACACAGGATAAAGGAATTGTGCATGACACCAAGCTGTTATGCACAATGCATGACTTATGTCACTGATTTTGGCTTCTTTAAGGGACTATATTTTTGGGGGCTATTTCAAGGGGTGTGTCTGTGACATTCCAACAAGTCACCTGACACTGGGATGAAAAATCTACAGCGATTATGACAGAAATTCCAACCATTTTGTACTGGAAAATTGCACTTTTGCTTTCTGAAATACTCAGGGTAAATATTGTTTCCATTAGTCTGGATGTGAATCTGCTGACAAATTTACACCCACCTGTTTCCAATTCTAGTCGGCCCATTGAGGGTAAAATCCTCCTTGGTTGCTAATGGGCTAATACAGTTTCCATCCAGAAACAATGAAACAATAAAAAAAATAATTTGGGGGAAATGTGTCTCCAGGTGTGCATGATCCTTGAGGGACTATTTTTCCTTTGTGCTGCTTTTTGCGAGCTCAAACCCACATCACAAACACAGCTGGAGCTATTCTGACTGCTCTTTTGTCTGAACGGAGAGCAATCGGCAGAGGTGCCCTGCGCAGCCATCCAGTTGCTGCGCTTGGCACAGACAAGAAGAAGAACCCTGTCAACCTTTCTGATACGCTTGCCTGTGCTCGAACAAAGAGGATGCTTACACACAGGCGTAATTGAAGAGATCATGCAGTACCTATGATTCTTCCTGCCAGCCAGTTTGCAAAAACTTCCTAAGGCGAACTATCCTGCAGAGAAATTACAAGAACAAGTAAACTAAATTCACAAAGCCAATGAGCAACACTGATGCTAAATTATTAAGTGTTCGTTGGAAAGAATAGCCCTGATGCGAATGACAAGGGAGACCTGTTGTGCTCTGATCACCATTTGGAGGGAAAAAACTCTGATGGTCTACAAAGACATGATTAAATGTAAAATAAATAAATATATTCATAACAAAGCCAATACAGTGCCAGATGTTACAGTTAGTTTCTCTCAGAACAGTTTGATCCCCAAAGACAATTCAGTCAGACATCAGGGTGCACACACACACACACACACACACACACACAATACAATACAATACAATATAATACAGTATAATACATCAAAGCTGACTTCCTTACTTCCGAGTGTTCCAACGAGTTCAAGGGGGAAGGTTGAGGGGTACGTTGTGACACTTCTCCATACAAATATATGTGCTTATCATAATGTAAGATGGTTCTGAAAAAGGTGACCGCCCCGTTGTTTATTCATGACAGATAAGACTGTTCCTCTGATAACATAAACACTACGTCGCTCGCTGAGATGGCATTCAAATGTCAAATTTGCATCTGTATCAGGGGGGGAAAAGTGGTCAACTCAATTCCTAACTCACAGGATATTCTATTTTTGACCAATTTGTGCATCTTATTTATGTATTATATAGACAGACAGACAAACGAAAGGACAGAGATACATATTTAATATTCTTGAAAGATTCTAAGGCAGCTTTATTTTACCAATTAGTATAAGCAACACAACAAACTACTTTTTAATTACATCTTTTTATAAGCCAATTAATTTTGACCTAACAGAGGTTAAACATGTTGCTTGATTGCATTCCAATAATATACATGAAGTTTTTGGTGATCCTACTCTGATCCTTGAAGATGTTTTTTTTCTCTTTATTTTTCCAAAGTCCATAGGGGGTCAGAGGTCAGACTGTAACAGAACAACACTTACTGTATGTTGTCAGCATCCCTTTCAGCATCCCCCTTCTTTATTCACACCCAAATGGCACATCTTATTAGTGTAAATGCTACAATGCAGCCCTAATTACCAATTCATTCTAATTAATTCTCCACATACAGCTGATTATTGACACATGCTATGTTCTACATTAATGCTGTCATATGACTTATAACTATCCTATCAGTATGATCTGCACAGCCCAGGTATTGATGTTATATTCCCATCTGCACTAATTAGACCTTTCTGTGTACAGAATACACTGTGCGAGTAACAACAACACTGGCAGTGCACATGCTCACTTGAATAAATAACAAACAGTGGCTTTGAATGCATCATTCTCTGTGTGAAGTAAAGGGCAGTCCTTTTAGGAAATTGTGCATGGCAGACAGATAGAAGGCGTGGAAAATGTGAAGTGCAAACATGTACCGTTCAAATTGTAGCTCCAACAATCTATTTCACGGTCTCCGAATGGCAGTGTTGATTCAGCACCATGGACAGTGACAAAAGGCAGCTCTGAATCCTCAGACAGGTTTGAGCTGACATCAGTTCAACCCACAGTGTTTTATTATCTCCTTCTTTTCTCTCCATCTGCTCTCACTGTTATGTTCGGCTATGTCTTTATGAGTTGAAAAAGAGAGGCAGGTTTGTTTGTAAATAGTTAAACACCATGGGCTGCTGCATGTTGCATTTCAGAATCCGGCTATCTTTTTAATTATTCAGCATAATATGCCTTTGATCCCAGCACCTGAATGTGCCTCCATGAAAAGGAACAGTGAACTTTTAACTGCTTAGAAAGATAAATGGACAGACAGACACAGACAGACAGACAGACAGACAGACAGACAGACAGACAGACAGACAGACAGACAGACTACTCAAAGTGTACGTTTTGCTGGTATGGTATCCTATGGGGCTTTTGCACGTGTTTTTATTGGGCTATAGTCTGAAATTCAGGCAGGGTGCTCCGTCTGGATAACATCTCTAGACTATGTACTCATTGTCCTTTGGCTGACCCCACAATGACTTTAGCAGATCTTTCTGCCGGGGCACATTTCAGAATCTGTTTGTTTCATGAACTTTGGGTTCCTCCTTAAAACTCTCCTTGTTTTAAGGAGCTGTTGTAGACTGCAAGTCTCTGTGTGTGACATGTCTTTTAGTTGCATAGACTAGATTCCATTTATTTCAATATAGCTCTTCATATTATAATAAAACTCTAACATAGGGTCTGGGTGACTGCAAGTAACAAAAGTGTTTTTTATCTAATAGCCTTGATATTTGGAATTGTATTAAGCATGTACAGCCCATGTATACCTCCAGGAAACCTACATATTCACTGAATAATGTATACTTTCCTTTCGATAAGTTAAGCACAGTATCATAGAGCTGTGGCTCTTCATCCCCAGGAAGCACAGTTCTGTCAGTTTTCTCCCCTCGTTGCCACTTAATAGCATTCACCTGGACTCCCAGGTGCAAAATAGCCTCTGTTAGATGGTTAGAATGAAAGCTAGCAGGGCCTTGGCTCCCGAGGACTAGGACTGAGAACTACTGCCGCAGAGAACCTTTTTACAAGGATTCACAGCAGTGACTTTCATGACTAGTCCTCAGGACTTTCAGCCCTGCTGTTTTTCTTTCCAAACATCTGACAGGGACTTTTTTTCTGTACAGCATGTCTGAATATTGCAGTAATTTACCCGAGAGGACCAAAAAACTCAGCAGCAGACCTGACAACTGAGTCAAGCAAATCAGAAGGATTATTTTGACAGGGGGTCTAGTAACATGGTCTAAAAACTTAAATCTTTTCGAAAGTATTCAATAATAAGACCTTTAAAGTTGTCAATGTGCACAAATAATATGGGACAACTAGTTAATTTGTTGTACATTCAAACTTAAACCATTTGCCATTAAATAGGTGAGATTCTCATCCAGCCAAACCTTTTTTTAAACTTACTGCTTAAAGAAAACTAAATGACCTAACATGCGGAAGAAGTGTCTCCACTTTAAACGTAACCAAACTCTCCACTCAACATGAACGTTTGCATTCTTACTCTGCCCTATGGGGCCCTTCAGCCATCCTGCCCTCTAATTGGCCCATGCCAAGCTTAATATGCAAATCAGAATAAGGGCGTGGCCTGGCTTTGGGAGTAAGAGTTTACGACGGGGCACAAAAAATGAAAACACCTATAGCGCCACAAAAAAATAAATAGGGCTGATTACAAACAAGGGGTTTATAGGCTGAAAAGAAGGAGGAGAAGAGGAGAGAGTAGGGAGGTAAAACAGGAGGGGAGGAGAGAGGAGCAGAAATAACGGAGGGGGGAGTGTGCACACACAGAGAGAGAGGGAGAGAGCGAGAGTGAGAGAGAGAGAGAGCAGCTCTGCCGGCCCATTGAGGAAAGATGGCTACAGTCACTGCAAACGGAGTGCAGCAGGAGAATGGATTCAGCACCACGAACAGCGCCGGCAGGATGAACGGGCTTACCATCGGCCAGAACACCATTCCCATGAAGGACCACGACGCCATCAAGCTTTTCATCGGCCAGATTCCCAGAAACCTGGAGGAAAAAGACCTGAAACCCCTCTTTGAGGAATTCGGAAAGATATACGAACTCACTGTACTGAAAGACAGGTTTACGGGAATGCATAAAGGTGGGTTGTTTGAATATTTTTACTTTCCTGTGTGAAATGCAAAGAAGAGACACTCAAGAACGTCCCTCTTTTGAGTTTTGAGGCAGAGTGCATGAAAAGTGTGTACATTTGCAGATGTTTGGGACAGAGTGGGAGCCCAGTGGAGCCTTCATACATGCGTGCACAGATACACACACACACGCAATCGTATGAATGTAGGGTATTAGGCATGAGAACGGGGAACACGTGGAAGTGTATGGGTTGCGTACGCAGGGTTAATTGTTTGCCCGTCCACGTGAATACTACAGCTGAAAACGCCTTTGTGTGTTTACATTGACTCTCATGTGCTGAGCAGCCCAGCGGAAGGGGGCGGGACAGGCACGCGCTCGATGCTGTATTATTTGTGCAGCTGTAGAAATGTCTCCACAACTAAAACAAAACACGCTTCTGTCGAGCATCACGGACACCATTTGCTGCGTATTGTCTAAGAGAAATGAATGCTTTCAGGGGAGCGGAAGATGAAAACCATTATCAGGTTATCAGTGATTACGATGGTGCTTACATGCTGCTTTGACCTTTCAACGTGCTATTATGTTGCCTACTTTTCGGACGTCATTATCTGTGGAAAATACTATTTGCATGGCAGCTGAATTGTAGACTAACGCTTTTTCCGTGGGCGGGTTGCAGTCAGGAAGTACAAAGCAGGATAATAGTAGAGCAAGAGATCCAGCATGGATCGTCCTATGTTCTGTTGTCAGCCTCCTCCTCTTCCTCACTCGTTGTCCAAAGCGAGCGGGATCAGTGTTAACTTATTAAATAGTTAGGCCACGGAAAATCACAGATTAAGTCTGCTGATTTGAGTGTCGCGGTGCGGTTGAAGCTGGAAGCTCTTTGAGGTGAAACATACGAAAGAAAGCAGTCTGCTTGTCACACAAGTTTTTGCTATTAAATGCCCTTTTTTCGTAATTTTTACACACAGAAAAATACAAGTAAATAAGCATTGTAATGATAATTTAGCAAATTAATCTTTTTTTTTTTTACAGTTATTCTATTTTGTGCCATCTTTATCATTTTGTTTTAATAGTGAAAAATCTTACACTTTTTCAAATGACTTAAAAAGTAAATTTTAACATTATTTTTATTGTTGTTGTACTTTAAGATTTTATTTGATAGTGCTTTAAACACAAGAATTATTGGAATGCATAATAAGGTCACAACCAGTATTTCTGCATTCATCATTAGCAGACTGAGGACAGTTTGGGACTGTACTGCAAGGTGCAGCGTTAAAATGCCACTGACACTGATAATTGTGCCTTATACTATTTTGTAGATAGTTTTTGTGCGATGGTACAAACATGATTTTAAATCCTCAGGAACACTTTACATTTGAACAACTGTACCATTGAATCCACACTCATTTTTCTCAAATAATCTATACACGAGACAAGCAAACTATGTAGGATTTATAAATCAGTAACTATACAGTTCATGATCTTAATGATTTGTGCAAATCAAGCCCTCTTCTGGGAGAAACAAGTGTTGGATCAGAGTTGTTTCTCTGTTGTGTGCGTGCGGACAGGAAGCAGGTCTCCATGCACCACCTGTTCCTTCAGCCGTCAGTTGCTGAACCTGCTTTTGCTCCTTCCCAGTGCGCCTCCTCAGAGCCCCATGATCGATTAAAACAATATGTCTGATGTTCATGTTGTTTACGCCTGTCCTCAACCATCCCTGAATGTCAACACTCCGGAGGATGGTTTCCTTGGGAAGGATAATCCTGTTCCAAAGCCAGACCGTTTGCCCGTTCAAATCATCCTCCACCAAGGCCACTCTGATGTATGCATTATACCCACTTCAACCCGTGTGACATTCAAAGTCACTTTGGGAGCACAAGCATGCACTTTTAATAAGATTTCTCCAATGCATTATACGGATGAGTTTTTCTTATTGGCTGCTCACCTAAAGCATGTTCATGTAACCCTGTACTTCGTCTGTGTGTTTAATATCTGAACACTGAAGCAAGAAGGTACAAGAGGGAGGAAATGGGATTAGTGTCGTTAACAAAACAGAAAAAGGTTAAGTGAATCATCATCTGTGTCATTCAGGGAAACAAGTCTGAAACAGGGACTGAAAGCTCCTGCTGAAACTAAGAAAACGCTTTTGTAAGTGAATTGAAGGTAAAATTAATGACTTACTAAAGAGTGAAAGTTCTTTGTAAAGCTACAAAAGTTTGTTTAGATTTCACTTTCTACAGTTCTTTCTAAGTATATTATATATTTTGGAGTCTCATAAGAGTTTTTGGGAAAAACTGTTTATCATTTACAGACGTTTCATCATAAAACGTGTTTCTGAACTAAGCTGCACAAGAGCCCTCCCTAAAATATACTACTACTACTTTCATGTCCACACTAGCAATGGCCTTGCCTTTTCAGTTACTGGCTCCCGTCTGTGGAACCAATAACCTCCTCAAGTCAGATGTGCAAACTTATTCCATTCATTCAACGCACAGCTCAAAACCACCTTTTCTTCCTGGCCTTTAAATTAAACGAGGCAAAACTGCTTAAATCTATGATTCAAATGTATTTCTTTATTTTATTCAGTGTTATTATGTTTGTCTGTGATCTTGATCATTTTCATGTATTTGTTATCTTTTTAATATGCCTTGTATGTAATGCACTTTGGTCAGCTGAGACTGTTTTAAACATTAAATAACCTTTTCTAGCTTCAGCTATTTTTCAGATAAATATCTCTGGAGTCAAATGCTTTTTGGCCAGCAGTAAAGCCACCTAGATAAACTTGGATCATATATGCTTAATATATTTGTACATTTATTTGTTACAGATGTATTGAAATCAAAACACATAATTTGACATATTTGCAGGAAATGTGCCATTTGTTATAATAAACGTGTTTGATTACAGGAGGTTCAAAATGTCTGTGTTGTGTTAATGGTTTGTTTTCTGCAGCTTCCCAGGGTAAATGTAAAGATTCATGCAAGTTTAAAGAAGACCACACCCCAAGAACAACTGAGACTCGCTTGAAAACAAATTAAGAAAACTAAACGATATAAAATATTCAGTTATCATAATTTAACTGAAGATATGCAAATCTAATTCTACTGGTTGAAGGCCTGGATATTTTGACTCCCCTGATCTTGTTTCACGATTGTGTGTCACATGAGTTTGGTTTATTGACACATGACACGTTGTCATATAATAATCTCAGATATAAGGTCAACACATACAGTATCAATCCCTCTGTTAAGTGCTGAAAGATCTTCACTGTATACACTGCTCTAACGGTCCACTAAAAATTTGCTGTTGTATTGGCTGTATGGATTGGATTAATCTACACAGACGAGTAGTGTGTGTTGAGCTGTTTAAGTTTTATCAACAACACAGTATTACAGACCTTAAGTAATTTCCTTCAGGTCTGTAATATATAATGTTTTGTATAATCTTTCCTTGCAGTATATCTGGCTAGAAAAGTAGTTTGTCTTCTGTTTTTGTTCACACAAATGCAACAGCCAATGGGTCATGGTTAGCTATTATGGAAATGGCCCAGAAGGCTTCAAATTTTCTAACACTGTCACTAATTCAACCCACATTTTTCATCCAAAACAGTCACATAAACATTTTTCAAAGCAGAGAAACAGAAGCGAGGGGGAGGATATAATCAGTTTGGCTCCATAATCCCTAAAAACATAAAGTTCATAAAGATTTAATGCATTGCCGTAAATTGAGTTTGACTACTACTTTCAAATCCCTCTTTGAGCTGAGTTTGTGGCTGAGAGAGATTTGATTTGTTTTGGATGGATGATGTATACTGCTGTTGGCATCAGTTAGTAAACCATACCTAATAGATGATTTGCAGCACTACTTTTTTTCACAGCCTGACTCCTGTGACTTAGCATTGCACCATAATTATGGATTTAAGGGCAGATCAAAATATGTCATGTTCGCTTATGACTAATTCATAGGGATTGTACTGCAGCAGTTTGAACAGATGTTTTGTGCTTTGTGAATTCTTACTTTGGAAATTTAGGCTTCCTCCAGGGACTTGTCTGAATATCTGGGGATTTATTTCATATATCTGTTTGCTATTGAGTATTCAAAAGGATTTCCCCTGTACTTTCTTTTTACAAAATGATCACTCCCTGTAGTTATTGGACACGGTTGCCCTTAATGCTGGTTTGATCATTTTCGTGTTGTCAGGGAGCCTTACACAGCTCGTGGTATGACTTGACACTATTGGCTGTGTGCGGTGTTGCGGCCAGGTCATGCTGTTTAACATCCATCATTTTGCTGAGCACTCCATTATCATAATACTAAGTGTCAGTGCCAGAATGCATGCATTGTTCAGACATGCTGAATGTTAGCAGGGGGCAAATCTTTTGCTTGAGTAGTGTTATCTATCAATCCGTCTCTGATGCTGAGAGCAGGGACTCTGAGCTTTAGAACGCAGTCAGGAGGAATACAAAGAGATGTTAAATATCCTCATCCATTTTGCTCTCCTTGGTCGGTCCATGCAGTGGCATTGGCTATAAATAGTCAGCCAAGTTGACAAAAAATCTACTAGGCATTAAAATGCCAAAAGTTAAAAACTAAGGGTCGCGGTTATCCTATTGGAAATGTGTCTTTGAAACTTGTTGCTAAATTATTATTATTATTATTATTATTATTATTATTATTTTTAGAGAGTTTTAAGGACATCTATGAAATATTTTTGCTCTTTAAATTGTTTTTTTAAACATTTTGGAGGTACAGATAAAACAATCTTCCTAATGGGGTTTTATCTTCAAAACAGTGTTGTAAAGGATGTGCTGCAGAGATTGAAAGTTTCAGAACGTTGAATGACAGGTGCATCTGAAGTCTTACGATGATCTCTTTGTCATTATAAAGGGGGACTGCATGTGAACCAGACAGTTATCTGCTACAGCTAATGTAGATGAACTCAGGTAAAAACGTGGTTAGAAAAGAAAAATGAAGCAAGGGAAGAAGCTCACTTTGTATTATTCTCAGTACCTATGGGAGAGTCACGGTCATATTCTGTAGCTTCCAGTTGTTTTTCTGTCTCGTGCCTGGATGTTTTTTGGAAATTAATTTGCATTCTTCTTCAAAGTTAATGAACATTCTGGGATCAGACGTGAGTGGAGACTGAAGGAGAGCAAATTGCTCATGATTCATGAATTCCGTGCTAATGAATTGAAATTTTATACAAATTTGTTCTGGAGTTATTTCAATTACAGGTATCTGAAGCCTTAAAAATGCCCAATTTAGTCTTAATGCCTGGATGCATGCAATTGTGAGCACATGCTAATTTCCATTTATAAAAACAAAGTATTAGAAGAAGCATTACATGGGGGAAAGTTCTTTAAATAATTACCCTGAACGTGTTTTGCACACTCAAAAACACCTTTCCACAATTCCTGTGCTCTCTTTGAAGTAGTTTGTAGGGTTTACTTTTTCATTTGCCTTGAATATAATTTGTTAAACTTTTGTCCCTCGTTGAAATTATGGTGTGGCAAATTGTCTTTGATTACCCAAGTATTATTTTCACCCCTCTTAACCTGCTCATCAAAGAAGCCGCGAGCCTTTCTGGTAAACCACCATTAGAGTCTACCCTTATTTTAAGACTCATGTCCTCCTCTTCACATTTAATAGAGGCAAAATGTATCTAATATACTGTAGCTTTCATAAATCAAAACTTCAATTCAGGAATGAAGGCTAAAATGGTTGGGTCTTTTCCAGAGGTTGAATACATCTTCAGCCACATAACGTTTAAAGGAATTTGAATTAAGCAATTTAAAGACTCAAAATATACAAGATATGCATACTAATATCCAAAGAAGTATCCCGTGTCACTGTTAAGCTGACGGTCCTTACTTGCTGAGTTGCTACATCATCTTTATCCCCATTCAAACATCATTCAGGCTCTCAAGGTGTTCTTAATCCAAAAGTTCATCTGTTCCTCCAGATGCTTTCTCGACATTGTCAGAGGAAATTTCGTAAAGCCCTTCCAATGTTTCACCACCCAATAACCTGACCTTGTTGTTAAGACCTATAGTCTAGAAAGAGGCCAGTTAAACAAGTCATTTGAAGAATAGCCTTACATTTAATTTTTCTCAAAGCAGCCTAATAGATCAGCCCAGGGAGATTTTTGCTAAACTTGTCACAAATGCAATTATCTTGAGCTCACTCCTAAAAAAACCCCAACATAAGCAAGTACAGCTACTAATCGTTTTACTCGACAATGGAATGGTCTGCCCTCAAGTTAACTTTTTAGTAAAAATACTTGAGTATGCAATTACTACTTAAACTGTGTCTATACAAACTAAAATCTCTTTTTTCTGAGCGTCCACGGCCGAGGTTGTAATATTGTATCATTTGATTGAAGCATTAACATGCATGCAAAGATAAACACATCTGTAGTTGAGGAAATTATTTTAATTTCCTCAGAAGTTAGATCAATCAAAAGATTATGTAAAATAATTCATAACTATAGTTGTAAAATGATTATACCATTTCTCACTTCTCACCTGTGCGCCGACGCGAGTGGCCGCACATTCAGTAGCGCCGTCCGTCAGAGGGGAGGGGGGAAAGCGGGTGTATTGTAACTAATGTCTTGTGTCCTGCCTGTCTGTATACTTCTACTGGATGCCTTGAATTTCCCTCGGGATCAATAAAGTATCTATCTATCTATCTATCTATCTATCTATCTATCTATCTATCTATCCATCTATCCATCTATCCATCTATCCATCTATCTATCTATCCATCTATCCATCTATCCGTCCATCTACCAGAGTATATTTGTATCAAAATTGTTCTTAATCCCAGAATTTGTATAAATTGTGTTCCTGAAACTGACACTTTTTGCAGTCTGTCATTCAGAAAAGGACATGTCAAGTGAATATGAAAACACACTGATTTAAATTGGGAACATTTTTAAAATTATAAATGGGGAACCAGTGGCCTTGTGATTAGTTGAAGAACCCCATGTACAGAAGCTGTTGTCATCAATGCAGTCCCAAGTTTAATTCCAACCTGTGGCTCCTTTCCCACGTCATTCCCCGCTCTCTCATTCCCTGGGTTTGTGACTCTATCCACTGTTCTATCTTTCCAATTAAGACATGAAAAAGGCCCAAAGATGAAATGTTAAAAGAAACAAGTTATAAATGTGGCTAATAACGAGATGGAAACTTATCTAGCAATATATCAGAATGCATTGTAAACTTGATGACATTTTTCCGCAAAGCAGCTCAGTGAAAAACTCTGAAAAGGTTAGAACAGTGGCAAAAAAGTCACAACAAGCATATGATTCCCATAAGCCTTTGCTCGTACATGGCCCTTGGGAAGCCTCTGCTCTTGTCCTGCAGTTTTGTAATGTCACAAAGGATGAGGAGTGTTTCCCCAGGCTCCCAAACTTTCCTGCTTTGCTGTGCAGCATGTGTTTCATCAGTGTCGTTTAGCAGATTTTTTCTCTTCAGTAACCGCCTAGTTGTGGAGGTGGGTGAAGGTTGTCGTGAAAGGGAGACTCTTGGCTGGGCGCCAGAGTGTGTTGCTGTTTTTTTTTTTTTTTTTTGGGGGGGGGGGCTGATGGGTGCTATGCGTTGCAAGCTGCATATCATCTGTATGTGTGAGTATGCGTGTGTAAGTCTGTGTGTGTGAGTGTGTGTCTCTCCTCTCCCATGGGAATTCTTGGCAGCAGGTGTGACATGTAGTAATGGGAAATTATGCTGCACAGTGCAAAACCTCTTCTGAACGGGGTCACCCACTGTCAGCTCTGCCAAGTGCGTAACAGAGCAACCACTCGCCCTTTAATGAAAGCTGTCACATTAACATTAGGGACTTATTTATTCATGCATATTCATTCTCTTCTATCACACTTTTTAAAATACAGAAAAGTCTCCGGGAATGTGAAAGGGTTCAGTTTCATGTTTTACTTTGATTACTTGGCAGCTAAAACCACAGGCATAATGTCAGACTTTTTTTAAATTCCTCTGTGCCAAGTTCAGAAACTAAGAAAATGATCATTTACTAGAAAGCAATTTACAGTTTTTTTGTTTTTTTTTGTTTTTTTTAAAACAACAACATACATTTTTGTGGGAGATTAAGTATTTTTCCATCAACACTCCACCAGTGCATTTGACTATTTTGAAATGTTACATAAAAAGACAAACAACAATACAGCTACAAACACATTAGTGAAGACAATCTTGAACCTAATGTGAAAGGGTTTCCATATTTTGAACAAAAAAGGCGAGAAGTAGAATTTTATTTCTAAATCAGCCCGCTATTTTCTCTGAGGGTATAGAGCTATTAACTTCAGAGAGCCACATTCCAATTGTCAGCGGAGAATATGAATTTCATTTTAATATAATACATGTTTTTGGCAATAGCTTGTAAAACTCCAGTAAGTCGTATATTATGGGTCTGCGTAGTGTGGAATTACTTCAGTGAAATCACAAATCTCTGAGTCCATTCGGAAGGGTACAATGTGTGTTTTTTTTTTTTGTTTTTTTTTGCAGCCGGCTGTAGGAAAGTTTAATTCCTCAATAAACATCTACGGAGAGGTGTAAGTCTTACTTTGTCTTTAGAGTGGATTATCACAGGAGCTCATTGAGAAGATGTGTGTTTGAGTGTTCACAAAATAGGCCTACATTAATATGATGAAGAGCTGCACGTTTTATTTTGTTATTTCTGCTTTGTGGTTTGTTCTTGTACTGTTTACAAGAGTTCTTTTTTATATTTTAGATCTTGTATTTCTGGTGTAATAACTCTGAAGTCCCAGGATCATAATTATGACAGAAATATGACTTTATATTTTTTGGATTTTATGTTTTGTTTCATGTATTAAAGTCTTAACGCCTACTTGGGATGATAAAAACATATACTGTGAATACTCTTCTGTAAACATAGCCATAATTTCTCTGTCTCTACAACTCTATGTATTCTTTGTATCATAAATGGTGATACGCAGTTGTGCAACAACGGTGGTATAATCATATCTTTTTGCTGTCTCCCTGCTACTTTAGGATGTGCCTTTCTTACATACTGTGCCAGAGAGTCAGCACTGAAGGCCCAGAGCGCCCTCCATGAACAGAAGACTCTGCCAGGGGTAAGTGCCCCCGATCTGCCCTCTGTCATAGGCTAAAGCCCCACAGGGCAACCGTCCTGGCACTAAAACCAACATTATTATAGGAATTATATCATACATGCACATGCTGAGGCACATGGGGATACAGTGTACATTAA
Source organism: Symphodus melops (assembly GCF_947650265.1). Classification (NCBI taxonomy): domain Eukaryota; kingdom Metazoa; phylum Chordata; class Actinopteri; order Labriformes; family Labridae; genus Symphodus; species Symphodus melops. The sequence continues at coordinate 16,571,746 of NC_136693.1, read as the reverse complement.
GACACACACTTAGACACACACAGTTATAGAAACAGATGGAAAGAGTCACACAGCCGCTTTCACTGCGCCTCGTTTTCTGGATCTTTCACACACAACACACAACGCATTCTTCCTGCTTCATTCAACATTGACACAAAACACACACACACACACACACACACACACACACACACACACACACACACACACACACACACAGCAAAGCTGACATGCTAAAAGAGCACAAGTGGCCTATCTCACCTTGCAGTGTCTTATTACACTAATCACCTGAGCAGAGATATTTGATAAACGCTCCTTCATAACAGCCCTTGCTGTCCTTCCACTGTCCTCTCACAATATGGCTGCCACAGACACTAATTGCCTTGAGGAATCCCACTCTCATTATCACATATAATCAAACAGTAAGTATAAACAATCATTTTTACCATGTATATCACCATCTGGTGTTTTTGTTTAATTTTCTTCCCTATTCCCTATTTTTTCCCCCGCCATCCTGTACTGCTTGCCTTTGGCGGACGGGTAACTTTTTCATAAAAAATAATGGTCTCTTCAAACGACACGGGTAAAACGTAGCCAGCAGTGGGCTCTTAAGCCCACACAGGAGAAGACCCTCAATCTGGGATGGAAGTGAGCTTGTCGTGTGTATTTGTGCTTGATGTTTGCAAGGGGGGGATTTGAATCTAACATCAAGGGAATTCTCCATTTCTACACAATTTTCCCAACCTGGGGGGTTTAGTTAGAGAATATCAATCAAAATCTCCTGGGCAGGGGTGTGTCCAGGAGGTGGTATTTGTGTCTAATGAACTGGGTTGTGTTGCGAATGGCTGCAAGTAGCTTTGTGGCCTTTATACATAAAAGCTTTATGGTACTTGTACCTATCATGACTCTTTAAGCAGTGCTGAAGTTGGGCCACCCAAGTCAAAAAAGTCAGGGCAAACCTCTGCTTTGAGGACAAAAGACACACAAAGAGAACAGGAAGAAGAAACTGGTAGGATTGGAAAAAAGAAGGAATGGATAGGGATTGGTTTGGAAAGGGGCAGAGGCTGATGGAGTTGAGGGGCTTCATTTTATTCCTCACTCCTGGGTTAATCAGTTGTTTGCACTTCACTGCATTTCACAGGTACTTTACTGAATGTTGTACACTGCTGCGAACAGTCCCTGAGAAACGAAGGCTCCCCAGCTAGTTCCTGCCTCCTGCAGCTTCATAATGAGATGATTGTCATGATGGTGCTGGATAGGTGTCCCTGTCTTTATTGCCCTCATGGAGGGACATTACTGTTTGTCTTCTGTCTAGAGAGAGGTTAATGGCATGTTCTGTGGGGGTTTGGGTAAACATTTCCCCTGTACAGCTCACAGCGAGGGGTCAGTCCTGCAATCTCAGGCTGAGCACAGGCGGCATACAGAGGGCTAATAAAGATGTTCTGTCTTCTATGTGTATGTGTGTGCGTGCGCATGTGTGTGTGTGTGTGTGTGTGTGTGTGTGTGTGTGTGTGAGACAGAGAGAGAGAGAGAGAGAGAGAGAGGGAGAGAGAGAGCTACAGGGATAGAAAAAAAAGGAAAACAGAGTTGGAGGAAGACAGACAGAAGCAAAGACAGGGAGAGGTGACACTTCTGGACAAGCCTCATTGCCACTGTCACGGCTGGATGGTTTGAGATGTTCTCGGATGTAATGCTGTCCTTCAGTGGCTTCTCTATACAGTTTTGCAGACATGATTGTGTTGTTCAGATGAAGCTGGGTAACTATCATGCAACCTTGTTGCAATTTTCTTTTCCAATGATACATTGGCCACTTTGAAAAACATACAGTCTTTCTGAAAAAATAAATAAAAAAATAGTAATAATAAAGGAAACACAGTAAGATAGTGTAAAAATATCAATATACAAAAACTGACAGGCTTACATGCTTTTAACTTGTGTGTTAAAGCTTTATCTCATTTGCAATAGCAGCTGCACAGTCACTGTATATCATAAAAGCAATTAAGAGTAAATGTTAGCTTCAAAGAATATCCAGCAGCCATTGTCCTTTATTTGATCATGCTAATCTTTTTTCAATATATATGGATTTAATGCATTACTTCTCAAATAGTGGGGCGCGCTCCCCTGGGGGAGGCTTGGGGAACTTTCAGTAAAGGGAAGTTTCTGACAGGAGTGAAAAGAAAAACAGAGGAGGCGTCAGAAGCTAGAAGAGCAAGTGACAATAACCGACATAAACCTGGTAAGACCAGGAAATATGACATAAATATCATCAGGTTCTCAATACTATTTCAATTCAGGGTAGGCGTGAAAACATATCTGTCCCCTGGGAACCACTGATTTAATGTAACATTCATAGAAACCCAAGTTTGTCAGAAATTGCCATTACCAAGACAAACTAATGCACTTTTCTACAAAACTCATGCAAACACAACTTGCGGGATTTCACTTATTGTACTTGCAGGTTTAATACAGAGTAGAGCTTCTTTAAACAGATCTTTAAGATACAGCTGGTATGAGAGAAAAAAGACAATTCTGAATTAAGATTAGCTATTTTGACGAGTCCGCGTGTTCTGCTTTATGCTGCCTTTGGCATTTGCCAAGATGCAGAGGGCAGAGATGATGAGCGCATCCCAATTCTTGCTCCATGTTTTCTGTTTAGTAGTCTTCAAGTCACATTAGGGTCTGCTGAGACTTGGTACGTTGAGAGAAAGTGATAAGTACTATCTTTACTATTTTAGAGAAGAACTGTCTTGAAAGCCTTATTCATATGGGATACATAGCAAGGGTGGGCAAACTGCTTGTAAACTGTAGATCACTTAGCTACTAGTTTATCTATACTAAGTTAAGCTTCACTGCTTTAAAGCTACTTACCAAAGAAAATGTGAATTCCAAGCTTCAGTAACCCTGCAGAGATAGCTTGGTACATCAAAGCTACTTTCTTATGAATTTAACCATTTTATTTAACCTTTATTAAATAAAGAAAACCTTATTTAGATTAAAAATATGTTTTTCAAGAGTGTCCTGGTTGAGACAGGCAGGAGCACAGTTTACAAAGTTTTTGACAAATGGTCAGTCATACATACTTGTATAATTCAACATTGCCTGAAAATCATAAATATATAAGGCAGAACATGTCTGCCTCTGAGTTATCTAACAGCTGCTTAAAAGCATCCAATAAAACCAGCTCATAAAGTCTCAAGGTTCTTTTTGTAATTTGTTCCAAGTAAAGGGAGCAGCAAACTAAAAAGCAAATTTTCCCTTGTTCTGTCTGGCCTTTCAACAGAGTAGGAAAAGTTCATGTGCTCTTCTGTTCGATGTACCAAGATACGAAGAATCGCTTTGTACAAATACAGTTTTCTTTTTTAAAAATCCAAGTTTTAAGCAAAAAAAAAAAAAAAAAGCATAGGCCAAACAGACACTAAGATATGGAAGTAAATAGTTTGCGACAAAAACATATCTGTGGGTCAATTAACATCTCTTACTCTTCTTGAGCAGTTTGATTTCAGGCTGCAACAGAAGGCCCTGCTGCGCTTCAATTTAGTTGTTGAAAAAAGTAACGTTGGTGGACTTCACACTACTTGATCTACTAAACAGCTTTGCGACTGAAAAGGAGTCAGAAAACAGCCTTGTTAAACCACCAAGCTGTTTTAAATTGTATTTAAGTTACTTACACTGCTTTTTGAAACAGTGTTCTGTTAAAGAGCATAGAGCCAACAACTTAGAATTTATTTTTGATTGACCACAACAGATTTTTCTTTTTTTGTTTTCATTTCTAGTGTCAGAAAACAATATTACTTTTGCAGCTATTTTTAACATTTTGCTGACATAGCATGTTCTCGTAGCTAGTTAGCCTAACTTAGTAGATAAATGTATCATTCAAATGACTGCTTTGTGTTCACAGAATAGGCTATTCATTTGCAAGGTAAGGAAGTAGTGACAACCTATACATAAAAATGCAACTGGGTTAATAGCTTGTCTTCATGAACAAAGTTGAGATCATGAAGAAGCCCAGCCACATTTGTCTCTCAGTCAGAATGCTGTTTTTCGTCTTTTGTGTCCTTCATGTAATACTTTCATTGTTACAGGAGTATTTGTCTCACTTTCCCTGCATAGTGTAGACATTTCCATATGCATATTCCGCAGGCGAAGAAGACTTTAGGCTTAACAGCAAGCAAGAGAAGAGGCAGAGAGTTTTGTGTGTGGTCTCAGCGGGAAGCCAGCACTCTTACATCATCTCCAGATTTGCTGTGAATCTTTGACTTCCATAATTCACATTCCTTTTTATTCACAAATTCTTCTACTGCGTGTGCAGCATTTCAGTTGCCACTAGGGACTGGGACTCTGTCTGTTGTGGCTGAAAGGAGATTTGTTTACATTGTTTGATTAATTACATGTAAAGTGCATAATGAGCTCCCGATGTCCTGTGCATACGATCCTGCTGCTACAGTTTGTACAGTAAATGTAATCAGAGATTCAGCCTCTTGCCCTTGGTTAGTACTGTGATGTGGTTGTGTTTATGTGCGCATTCAGCATATTCCCCTAATGTAGGGCACTATAGTATGTGGACAGATTCGGTCATGCCTGTGAAGGATTTCTCCCTGGATCTGATTAATTCCTTGGACATTATCACAAAGACTAAACAGAAGGTAATGAACAATTCATTAGCATTTCCGTTCAATGTTTAGACAATTTGTGTAGCTTAAGGACATTTTTTAATTACAGAAAAAGTCCTTTTGGCCAAATACTTTCTTTGATTGCCATTGGAGTTGATTACAACCATATATTTTATTCAGTAACGAAAACCTGCTGAAAGACAGCAAGGAAGTATAAAAAGTTGAAGCTGCATTGTTACTTACAAAGGGGCATCCCACCATTCTGCAGTCGGAGACTTTGAACCCGTCAACTGAAACCTGTTCTGTCTTTTCAGGGCTGCAAGACTTTCTCCACTCAGGCCAATTAATTCCTGGTGTTCACATGTAACAGGCATGCTAATTGAGTGCTACTGAAGCCCAAAAGCCAATTAAAAATTTCTAGGCTAAAAAGATTCTTTTTTTCTTTGTCTCTCATTTACTTTGCTCTTTCCCATTTCCTCCCCTCCCCCAGTGCAAATTATATCTCTACCTCTTTTATTGCATTATTTCTTCTGAGATACTTTCTCTGTGGAAATGCTGGGTGTCGGGCGGCACCCAAACCCTATACATGTCATTATGTTTTTGAGAAGGGAACCATATTTCTCAGCCTTCTACTATTGATGATGATGAACGGGAGTGGGGAAAAAAAGGAGAGAAAAAAACTAACAACTTTTGGTTTCTGAAGTTTTTCTCTTCAAATTTATAAAGGTTAGTATTGAGGTATCAGCTTCCAAATAAAGTTAGTAGCAAAAGTATTGTATCAGCAGTAGTCTTGGTGCCCCCATCTTTTTCTTTTTCCTCTTCAGTGCATGAAAAATGCTGAAAATTGACTGGGGTGTGTGTCACACAAAATGGGTCGGGATAAGATTGTGCAATACCAGTATCATGTGTCACTAAGCAAACTGCCATGGACCAATGCATCTGTGTGCCTGACACTCTCACAGCATCACACCCCATGGATGCAGCCACAGCAGACCTGCCATATGTCTTTGTCTGTGTCTCAGTGCATGCTAAGAATAAGCAACCAGCATTTTACCACTTGTCATTTTAATTTTCCTCCCAACCAACAAGCCTTACAAAGGCAATTGGCATAAATGCTTCATGGGAAAAGTGGAATAGTGTTTAATTGTGTTGCTTTATTTTAGTTTGATTTGAAGCTAACTTTTTTATTCATGAAAAACCAACAAAACAAAATATACAAACTCACAACTTGTAGAAGCTTACACAACATTTATAGCAACATGTTAAACCACTTTTCAATATTTCCCGAAATTAATGTATTATTTTATTCAGGTAGAAAGGCATCAGGAGGAGTTTTACAGTTGAAAGTTGTGTGTTTATCAATACAATGTTTGGGCATCTCATCCTTGATTTCCTCACCTGGATAGAAATGCCACAGTCTGAACTAATTACTCAGGCCACACAGGGCCTTTAACCATTCTTTATAAGGCACACATTTGCCAACTACTAGTGCCCCTCAGCCATTATGAAGTTAAAGAAGAGAGGCCTGGGCACTGGACATGAGACCTTTAGCAAAGGCTCCCCCTGCTCTCCTCGTCATCAATTACGTCTATATCATTTCCTTTCTGCTGCCCGCTATAGAAAAGAAATTAAAAAGGGCCATTGTTTTTCTAATCCCCCTGGGATGAAAGCATTTAGTACGCTGCTGCACCGAGCACGGCCATCCTGCCGATTAGGGAGTGAATAGAATCACAATCGAGGGATGCACTCAGCATTGTCTCCTATTATGTGGCTGGTGGCCCTGAATATTGTGCAAAAATTAATTTTGTTCCATCTGATGGGATTTTCAACCTTGGAGAGTGGGAAATGTTAATCCTGGCAGTCAGGCGGGTGGACATCGTGTATTGCCCAGCTTTTTTTTTTTTTTTTACTGGCATCAGTGTGTTGTCAGGGTGCAAACACAGTGGATTGTGAGAGAGCCTTTAACCAGCCCATAAAGATGGCTGGCCAGAGGCGCTCGACAAACGAGCAGGAGAGATAGTGCTTTTTAAAGGCCGCAGGGCAGGACAGTCTGGGTGTTCAGAGTATGGCAACAACCAGGTCCATTTGTCCCTTTGAGCTTGAACATATACTGCAATACAGTGAAACAGGCTGGTTTCCAGGAGGTTGAGGTACAAAATCCCAGCTAGAACTGCACATTGTGAGTCACCTGACATTTGTAAAAAGTGCATACTGTCTTTACAAAACCAAAAGGTTTGCTTTCTCAATTATTTAATGCAATCTAAAATCTGTTTCTGTTTAAAATGGGCATCTTATAAACAAAAAACTATGTTTTTTTTGTGCACTTGTTTTACAGATGCATTCAGAGTCCCATTCAAACACAATGCTATTACTCTAAAGGCCACATTTTCACAAAACTGGAAGTGCTCTTTCCCATTTAATGCAATAGCAATAAGCAAGGCCTTTTACCTATTTTTTGTAAAGTGTCTTCAGATAACACTTGTTATAAATTGGTGCTGAACAAATCAAGATTGATCCATTGATTGATTGGTTGATTGATTTCGTCCCCTCCCAATAAAGGGTCATGTGTTACTTTTAAAATAATGTGTACTACTGATGTAATTGCTGCTATTGATTCATTAACTTAACAATGCTGGATATTTGTTAGCTGATAGAGTCCATAATGAATATTCAGACAGTTTGTTGTCTGTCAGTAGAAGTTAAATGAATAGTATTTGTAAATGTATTTATTATTTACTGTTAATCGAGAACAAAAAATTGATTGCATAAATATACTATATAGAGTCACACTAATGATGCACAATCTAATAAGTTGTTTTTGTGTTTTGGTTGATCAAATAACTCACTTTGTAATTAAAAAAGATAACTTTTTTTGTGCTAAAAAAACAAAACAACTATTTATTACTATTTCTGTTTTTCTGATTGTATAACTGACTTAAGATTCTAACATTAGTCAGGGTTGATTTTATGCTTACTAAATGTCAGAAGCTGAACTTGGCACAGTGCATGTTCAAACATCAATTACAAACAGTGTAATATAGTCAACTGATATATGGAGTAATAGTCATGATGAAGACATCTGTAGAATTAGAATCTTTATTCTTAAAAACTGAAAGAAATAGCTCAAGTGTTTTGTTTTTTTTATTTTAGGAGGATAAACCAGAGTCTCCTTTGACTGCTTTTACTGTATTTTAATATCTGCTGAAGCTTGTAAGCTGAGCAGTTCCCTCATACCTTTCCTCGACACCAGCACATTCACTATCTTTCCCTGGCTGACAGGTGGAGTCTGACTCCGCCGTGCATGCTCTCCCCTGCTAATTTATCCACTTCTTTAGCTGTAATGAGGCAGAACTGGTAAATGTGGGGACAGCATTGTTAACATTGCTGCTTCACTGGGAAAGAGGAGAAGGCTGACAAATAGAGTAGGGGGATGGAAATGAGGCCCGGTTGCTGTCATACATCCAGGAAGGATGCTTCTAGTCTTTTTCTAGGTCTGGATGCTGTCTTGTAGTCAGACTGCGTGCTGAAAAGTGACATTTCCTAAACCAATTAAACATCAAAGTTTTTGTTGCATCAAGATAAAGCTGTTTTGGAATACAAACAAGAAAGGGAAACCAAAACAAATATAATTTGCGGTGAGATTTTTACCTCAAAATCATCAAAAAGATGTTTGATTATCTAAAAGCTAATTATCTTCCCATTCAGTTACATTTGAGGAGATGAAGATGCAAATCTAACTGTGCAGAGAAGGATGTCTCCATCTAGGTTTAAAGACTTGTGAAAATGATGTTGCCGTCCCAAAATAAGTTGTCAAATGAAAAAGGTGTTGTCTTTTCCTGAGACAGCTGACTCGAAAGGCACTTTTTATTGAGTCTTTTTCTAAAACTATCCCTATTTCTTTCCACCATCGCTTTACTGCCTTTCATTCTGTCATGAAATTCAGAACACATTTGGGTAATCACTGCAGGATTCCAGACAATCCGTACCTATTTATTTAAAATATAAGCAAGAAGTAAAGAAAACATTGCTGATGTCGGCAAATTACAGCTGTCAAACACTGCATTTAATCATTGTGTAGACTACTGTGAAACTTATGCTTATTTAACAGTGATCTTCACTCATTGGTAACACACACTTGCAAGCCTGCACACACACACACACACCCACACACACACACACACACACACACACACACACACACACACACACACACACACACACACACACACACACACACACACAAAGAGTCTCACGAATACTCCTAGTTATTTTTGAGAACAAGTGATTGGATGTCTGACATATTTAGGAGAGGACATATAAAAGAGGTTAAACAGAGAGCCAGAGAAGAAGGAAAAGGGAGCAAAATGAGGAAATAGATAAACTGATGAGTCATCATGACAGAGAAAGAGAGAGAGAGAGAGAGAGGAGGAGGAGAAGAAGAAGAGGAGATGCATTCTTGCATAATTACCAGCCGAGCATCACCAGGACAAACTCCTCCATCAGCGTGTCCAAAGGATTAACTATGCCACGCTCCTCTTATCTCCCCTATTTCGTTTAAGAAAGAAAATGACCTTGCGCTTGTTTACATGCTGATTAAAGACAGGAGGAAGAGAAAAAGACAGTGAGAAAGTCAAACTCTAATCACAAGAGTTTGTTAAGTGAAGTATTCTAGGTGGTGTGCTCTCAGCAGATGCACTGAACTGCAGCCAGTCTATGTCACAGTGACAACAAGGAAAAAACAACAACCACCTGATGTAGCCGTTAACAAGCAACGAGTGGGACGAAAAGAGCCTTGCCGTGAGATCGAGAAATAGAGAGTGTGTGCGTTTGTTTGCGAGGATAGTGTGTGATAAAAAATAATGTTTGCTGTGTGGGTGGTTCCATTAGTTAGTCTGTGTGTTTTATTGCACTGGGAATAACGGCTGTATCTGGGCTCTAATGAGTCAGTCTATATATTTAACTATACTATACTGTACTATACTCTACTGTACTAAACTAGTGGTGGGTGATATAACCTCAGACTCATATTAATTTATTTTTTTCTGCTTTGACAGTTACAGTATAATATCAAGGTATCACAGTATTAAAAGGGATCATGCATATGAACACATAAATAACCCCCCTTCACCCCCTCAAACAAGCCTGTTTGATTGGATACCTGACTCATTTCTATGCGCTAGACCAGAGAAAGATGTTTTTATAAGTCAGATCTCATAGCTGTAAACTAGCTGTGTGGTTTTAATGTTTGTTTCTCTCCTATGGCAGTGCTGGTGCTGAAAACACCACATTTCCTCATATGATACTTTAAAAAAAAAAGTGTTTGAACAACTTGGGGCTTTAATTGTAAATGATTTGTGGGAAATAAAATGGTTATCGTTACATTAACTTTGCTTTAACTGAGTTACAATTAGCAACGTTTTTTTTTTAATTGTGTCAAAAGTGTTTGTATGAACAGCTGATCCACAGCCTGCTTCTTTTAACTACTGTGGACTTGAGGCAAGAGAGTCATCAGTTTAAACACACCTTTCAGCATGTAGACCTGTAGTGATGGAGATGCAAATAAATTACATCACATGGCCTATAAAAACCCTTGAAAAAAAGAGGCACACTGCAAGCAAGCAATTCCACTTAATGTTGCTGTTATTTGCTATAACTAGAGAGGAGAGAATACAAGTTTGCCTGATTGTTGTGCCACAATTCACTTTCATTGTAATCACCGACACCTGCTCTGACATGAGGAATAAGTGGAGCCAGTGAGCCCGTGAGACCAGCGGCTCTGCACTGAGTGTCAGAACAAAACATGCTGTAGACTGGGAGACTCAATCTAAGTCAGTGTGGCAAATCTCCAAGTAATGCTATTTTTATTTACCCACCATTGTGGCATGAAGGCTGATCAATCAATATTTTATCTGCTTCAATACAACCAAACCAGCAATGATGGTGTTGCAAAAATCAATTTTGCGGCAGAACCTAACACTGTAAACAGGTATTGATATCGCTTCATGCCGACCCCTGCAAGCGCAACATTTTATTTACTGAGTCAGCCGATGGTTTGGAAACATTAATAGAAATTAAAGAGGAAAAAAAAATGGTTATTTAATTGAACAGAACAATGAAATTAAAATAGCTACTTTTTGAGATTAGTGTGAAGTTTCAGTATTAAACTATGTCTTCATTAGATTTTTAAATAAGTAACTCAAACCTAAAAAAGGACACCTGTTGGCAGTCACCCTCAAGTTAGGAATGCTTTGGGAAAATAGATACAGTACATAGCTCAAGTTCTATAATCTTTCAAACATTAATGAGCGATATTAAGACTAAGAAAACGCAGACTGTTAAGAATTTAGTCACAAACTTGATTGACGTATTTCCCACCAATTTAGTAATGTGTTTGCAAGTTATAGTGACTACATTTTCTCAGACAGATAGAAACTGTTCACAGAAAGTGATAGAGAACAAGGTGGGGATAAAGAAAGTGAGGGTGAAATGAGGGTGCACGCCACGGGCCCCAACTAGTTTCTTTTCAGTCAGACCTGCCATCACAGAGGAAGGCTCTGACAGGGAGGTGTCAGAAATAGCACCAAGGCTAACACCTTTCCTCTCTTGCTTATTAATGCTGCGCTCTCATAGCAACCTCTCTTTCACACACACAGACACACACACACACACACACACACACCTCAGACACAATGTACACAACTTGTACACAGTGCTAGTGTGCACACATCCCACCCAAACCCACTCATACAAACACACACACACAGTACATTGTCTGATCAATATTGCATTACTGCAGTATGTTCTCTTCTGAGAGGTTACAGTGATAGGTGAGGGCTGTGGGTAAAAAGCGTCTCTGCTGTCTGTACAGTGTCCAGGCACCTGGGGCAGATCTGAGGAGACTTCACAGCTCTGACAGCCAGTTTCACCTCCTGGCTTCAGCGCTGTCGCTCCCTGCTCTCATCCAAGTCTCTGCCTTGGGCCTGTGATCATCTATACAGCATGTGGAAGGTGAACAGAGGGTGTGTGTGTGTTAGAATATTTTTTACGGATATTCTATTAACTCCAGTTCCTACATTGCTATCAAAGCTATAGACGTTTAAAATTACAAAGGAATGGGAAGCCATTTTACACGGCTGACTTGCAAACTTGTGAAAATATTTAGTTTAAGTTTGCTAGTTTTTAGTGAACTTACATTTACTGTTAAAACTAAATATAATAGGATTTAGATCCAGTTTTGGACCAAACCGGTGATCTCTTTGTGGCCAATTAAAATGTTTGCATGCCCATCGAGGTCTGTGTGTGTGTGTGTGTGTGTGTGGACCAGAGGGAGTGGAGTCCTTGGTACCGACTGAAGCTCCAGCTTTTCCATTTAAACTGTATCATTAAAACAGGCAGAGAGGCGAGGGAGACGGCCCCTCCACACCTCATAAAGTGTGAGTGCCATGCCAGGCGGAGTGGCATGCACCGCTGCGTTTACTGCGAGCCAAACTCACTTTTTACACACCTTGTCCTCTCTCTCTGTGGCTCTCTCTATCTCTCAAACTACTTTCATGGTTATCTGTTTATATGATATTAAGCACCCTCTGCTTTCCAACTTCTTCTGCTTTGCCCCTGCAAAGTATTGACCGGTTTTTCAACTGCCCCCTTTAGATCTTTCCCTCTCTCCTTTTTTATGTCAAATTTCTCCAACAAGGAGCTGAAGCGTAACATTGAAAGAGTATAATCAATGGAAAAGCACCACTTAGGGAGACCATTTGATGCATACTGTGGGGCAGAGTTGATTCAAGGGTGTGGATTGAGTCAAGCCTCATTTCGTATCCCTCCCAATTAGTCATCCAGCTTGTGCCCTCTACAACCCCCTTTTTCTCCAGAAGCCGGCTTGCTTATAGCACTGAACTATGGATGAGTTTTTTAAAAAATTCCCTCTGAATCTTAGAGTTTTTCGACAAGATGATTGAGCCATTGCTCCCCCCACCACACACACACACCTTTGATACGTCTAAACACCCCTGTTTTCTAACCTCTCAATCTCCTCTCCTTCCTTGTGCTCACATTTTTCCAACTTTTCCACCAGTCCGCCTGTTTTCCCTACACTATAAATCTCTATCCAATCCTACTTTAACCCACATCAGCAGCTGTCCTTAAAATTCCATTATCTACAATTACTTTAGCATTAGGGAGCCGGAGTACACCTGCACCCACATAAAAGATGCCTTTGCCCTTGCCCAACAAAAAACTTATACTAGCCCAAAAGGGATTTGTGCTATTTTATTGTTTCCTCTTTTTGTTGTACCTTGTGTTGGGGCAGAACATGGTGAACCAGAAATGCCAGCAGGGTGGATTAGAGCTCCTGATTAGTGGCTGGACAAGTCAACCTGTGTGTTCGCGTAGCCGTTAGATTGGTGAATTTCCAAGTTTGGTAGCTAGTTGGGAGGTCACTGGCCATGGCTCTTTTGAAGAAATGTAAATAGTTCATTTTTGAATATCTAATCATGTGCCAGCTTTGGCAAGATGTTAGATACTTTATCGACATGTTTTGTAGGGAAAGAACATAATTAAAGAAGAAGTGAATATTAACTGTATTTACAAGTTAAAACGCCTGATAATGCAGTTAGACAAAGAGCAAAGTATTTTTAAAGACTAATAATCTTCTGCACACTAAAAATGTATTAACACAACAATCCCATATCCAACACATTTAATGCATCATTAAAATTGATAGTAAAATGAGTTTGTTTTCCTATTAAACATTAAGAGGTCACTAATGTAAAAAGCTATGATCGGTTGTGAAGTTGCATTGTTGTATTGCCTAAGGTACAGTCCAAAATTTGAAAAAAAAACTTTTCTCCCTGATATATTATGGAAATAAAATGAATCTTTTTCGTTTGAAGAAACATTCAAAGATGCACTGGGAAACATCATCAGTGATGTATAATTGTGATAGCAAAACAGCTTCTGTTTGCAGCAGTGCTTTCTGAATTACTGCTGCACTTTGGCTTTGTTCCCCTCGGGTGAGATTCTAATCAAAATCAAATTTCACCCTTGTTTTTGCTATGAGCAGGTTATAAGAACTGGTAATTAGCCAGTAAGGACGCAGAATTTAGTGAACACACATGCTAATCAGCTCTTGGAACGAAGGGGATAAGATGTGTGTGGTCAATGTGCAATAAAGATGTCAGAACAGTAATTCCATTTAAGGGAAAATTGTATTAAAAAAATAAAAAGATATACACATTTGAAATATTCATACTATTATAATAGTCTTTAAATTGCATTTGTACTTTCTTGTGTGTGTCTGATGTGTTAAAGATGCTACAGGCTCTGGGTCCCATGGTGCGAGGAAAGGTAATGGACATGTAGGGAGGCTGGTTGGAGGGGTAGAGGGAAGAGATGGGAGGGGGTCGAGCGGACTCAGCTGTAGGTTGCCTGATCTGCTCTGATTGACAGTGATGGCAGATAAGGTGCTGGTGGAGAAGGGAATGTGAGCAGAGCTGCAGGCAAAGATAAGGGCCAAGATTAGCACCCTGCCACGTAACAAACTCGCACAAATGCACACACACATACACACTCACACATACAGGCGAGTCCAACAGAGAGTGAAAGATTGAGATGTTGACGTGGAAAGGCATTGGCTACAGTGAACACAATGGGAAACCAAGAGTAAAGATTGAGCATTTTGTAATATGTGTCTATGTGGTATGTGTTAGTGTATGAGTGTGTGTGTAGTTCTGAGTGTGTGTCTTTATCACGCAATTTCCCAGGTAGCATGCTCACACCCTATTGAGGCAGTTGGGGAGGGGGTTCAAGGAGGAGGGCAACTAATCAGCTCATAATCCAAGCGGCTGCCGTTTCCAGGGCAACACTGCTGTACATTCATGCGTGGCAACCAGATACACTTTCTCCCTTATTTTTCTCTCTCTTTACATCTCTATCATGTTTTTATTATTACCGTTTTTTTTCATGCTATTTCTCTTTCTTTTCATCCTCTGCCATTTCCCATTTGTACAGCCCCATTTTCAGCTTTAATTTGTTCTCTCCACTCCTTTTCTTCGTGTTTTTCCTAACTATTTTCTTCTATCCTTTCTTCTCTGTAAACACAGACCACATGCTGCCCCTTTTTTTTCTCTTCCAAATAGTCTCCCACCTTTCTATCCAGTCGACCAAACTAGACCTATTTCTCCACTTCATTTTCTTCCTCATTTACCCTTCCCTCTCAACACACCAACCATCCATTCTCCCTTTCTGTCTTCAAACCTTTCTTTCTATAACCCGTTTTTTCTGTCTTCTACATTTGCTTCCCCCTGTTTTCTGCCTATAAACATGCAACACAACTTCCCCTTTGCTTTCCCTCCATTTTTTAACTTTTTAATTTCCCTTTTCTCTCCCCTCCCTTCCCCACTCTTTTTTATATCTCACTCCCTTCTTATCCCCTGTAAACAGACTTGTCTTCCCCCCTCTTCCCCCCTCATGCCAGGGGGTCCAAGGTTGGTGTATTTGTGCAGTGATGTTGGAGGCCTTGATGATCACTCTCTAGGAGATGATTATGTGGTCAGGGCCCTACAGCCTTCTCTCCTGCCCTGCACTGCTGGAGATCTGCTCAGCTACCATGTGTCTCACTGTGCAAGTACACTATATGCGATATAAGATTGGACGCTTGTTTGTGTATGGGTGTGTACATTAATGAATTAATATAGGCTCCTTATGCATGGAAGAACACCTCCTGCAGACCAAAACTTTAATACATATTTCATGTATTTATGGCACTTATTTTTGAGGACTACTAATGAATGTGCTCATTTTGTAAATCACTTTCTGGATAGGTTTACAAATTGTAGTCGTGTAAGTGTGTGTGTGTGTGTGTGTGTGTGTGTTTACAGTAAATGCGTGCAGCCTCCCTCTCTCTTTGTTTTAAGTCAGCCACGTTTTTCTCTCACCATCTGTCCGTAAAAGACCTGAGCATTTCACTGAAATACTTATGTAAATAAAAGATAACTGTAGCACGAGCAAGCTTTATTTACTCTCTTGCATCTCTTTCTGCATCCTTCTCTCTCCTCTCTATCCACTTTTCCCATTTCTTCACCAATATCCTGAGCCCCACCCCGAAGGCAAACACACATGCCTGGATTCTCCTTACTACCTGCTATATTTTTGACCACACCTGCTGTCTTATTACTCTGTGATGAAATAGAAGTATTGGTCATGGTGTTCCAGCCAGCCAAATCACCCTCCATCTCTTTCAATCGCTGCCGGACCGATGGCTATTCTGCATTCTTTCACCCTTGGAAGCAGAGTTTGGTTTGTGCCTCCACGCCTCAGAGACAATCGATTGCGTTCATAAAATAAAACTGGGGACATGAAAGGAGCTTGATAAATGACGGGCTATTTGGCCCTAATTGCAACACTTTAAAACGTCTTGATGATGATTTGAGCAAGCTTTTTCAACTGAAGTTACCGAGATCAAAGTGGAGAGAGAAAGATTAAAACGCACTGACTTGCTGCGTCTTAACTGCACGTCTCCAACATGTGACCCCACAAGGCCTCTGGCTCAGAGAAAATGGCTGATATTCTTCACCTTAAAGCCAAATAAATCAAAGTCTCCACAGAAAGCTGTCTTATCATGAGTTACGCCGGTTCCTGGATCCCGTTTCAGTTAATCATCATCCCTCAAACTCAGTCTCATTATGGCTTTCTAGCTTTGAACAAACACAGGATGGTAGTCGAGGAAAAAAAAGTGAGAGTCAGTTTTGGGAAGAGCATAAGCGGAAAACACTCATTTCCCAGAAATCTTAAAAAGTAAACATGCAGCTTTGGAAAACACGAGATGCAAGCCAAGAAAACAATAAATACGTACATGTATTGAGACATGTGACTGTCAAACCAAGACCTTGTGAAGCAGCAGAGAGAATGTGTGTGTGTGAAGGGGGTGATAGAGATAAATGGGGTTAGATCAGCAGGAGCTATTAGGAGGATGGAGGGGAGAAGAGGTTGTAGGGAGGAAGGGGGAAGAGCAGGGAGCTGATGCTGGTCTGCCTGGCTTCCCCCCTGAGCCGAGGCGGAGACAATGTTTAATCAGGCCTGTGAACCTATGAGACTGAGGTCACCACGGCACACTCATTAGACCTGATGGGAGCACTGTAGCGCGACAGATGAGTGCAATCTTTACTCCGTTCATCCATCTCTCAAAACACACGCAAATAATCACCTTGCACCCCCTCACGCACATCCTCCTATCCTGCCCCAAATTCCTCAACTCTTTCATCCTTTTATTTGGCCGTTTGTGTGAGCATCCAGGGACGTAACTATGATAACACATCACATACTGTAGAAATTACACACTTTGGCTCGGCCTCGTCTTTGTGGCTTTCAGCTGACACACTGTATGCAAGCAATGTGGTTGGACAGCAGCCAAGGATCTCCAGGAAAGATGAGCCTCAAAGTTGATAAAGTGGACAAAAGGAAACAACTCTGTAATGGATGTGCAGAAGGCTTGTAGGAACAAATACATACAAGGCTCCAAATGCACAGTCGGATTAATAGCAATCAGTTATGGAAAAGCTTAATTTGCCACAGCTCTCCTTTAAATACATTCATAAAAAGCAATGTTCTGTCACTGTGGTCTGCACACCTGGAAATGACAATACTCTGCTCGGTCCAGACAGGTAGAAGTCGGGGGACTTGATAATGGTTTGACAGGGATGTTTGCTGAAGCTAAGCACACACCTATAGTAAGAAGCAGAGATGTATTCAAATGACAACCCACAGTGCATGCCAAGGAGTAAATTACATGCCAACCTATCAGAGGAGAAATGTAAAAGAAAGATTTGGCATTGGCAGGTTAGTACAAAATCAGGGGGGAGAGGAAAGAGAAGGAAACAGTGTTTGCATTAGTGTTGCGTCAACTGGGAATATTCCAACAATGGTCACAAACATTTAGAGATTGTCTGGACAAACACTGTCGAACAAACAGACAGGTTATCCTGAAGCAATATTATTGCATCCAATATTACAAAAAAAAAGACAATAAGCATATTGTACGTGTTCTGTTGCCTCTACCTCTCTTCACCAGCTGGATATATTAGAACTGTTCATACTTTGCGTCATTTTGGTTATTGAAACAGGCAAGGATGAGAGCTGTCAATATAATAAGACAATATTCACACCTTCGGTACACAATTCAGAGAAAACAGGGTCGCTAGATATCCCAAAGAGAAGAAGTTTATTTCCTTTGTGAAAAAATGAGCCATATCTCTGCAAAAGAAAATATGAAATACTTTATTTTTCTGTAACGGGAAGAGAAGGGTATGTCCTATAAATCCTTTTTGTGACAGCCGTGTAAATATTAATGTTCACAAGTCTGACGAAGACTAACAGAGGACATTGTGGCAGGGGGGAACTAGGAATGTAGCAGTAGCTCTGCTCAGCACGTTAACACAATATTCATCTTCCTCCCTCGCCCCACTTCCCCCAGTGATTATCCCTGCTGTAGACCACACATGTATATTCATTACTGACCTCTGACTGTCTCAACCATGGAAGCCGTGAGCCCTGCTGGCCGCTGTGATAGCACCATCATAATCGCGCAGTGGATGCTCCGTGAGAGGCTTTTCTGTGTGACAAAAATAAGAAGTGGTGAATACAGATGTTGGTGTCAGCTGTCTACAATGGCTGCTTGCATCTTTTTTTGTTGTTGGAGTGTTGTTCTGCCAGCCCTCTTTGGGGGTAAAGTCGTTTGTGTTGAGGACTGAGAAAGGGGTGACAACATAGGAATGGAAAGACTCCAAGGGCACCTGAGGATGTTGGGGTAGGATTTGTTTTGTCTGCTACAGAGCATAAAGTTTTTAAGGTTTAAAAAAAGACAAAACAATACCTGAATATCAGTGTTGGTACCACTACATGTTATACAAATAAAGACAGCTATCGTCAAGATAGTATTGGAATTTAACAAGACACTGAACCCTAAGTTGCTCCTGATGGCTTGCAATTCAAGTGCATGTCCATTTAAAGTTCAATTTTCTCAACACTGTAGACGTTATACTGGCTTAGCATTGATTCATTAACATTATATGTTTCTATTGTTTGTTTGCATGTCTTGAATAAGCATTTAGAACACAGCACAGCCATTGTAAATGCCGCTTCTCTGAGCTGTTGGCATGGCTGAAGACACTTGCAGTAATAATAAACTTAAATCAGGGAACTAAGCAGCAATCTACTCTACTCTGATCTCTTGTCACCATTCAGTACTGAAGGCCTATGGGTGTGTGTGTCTTTGTGTGATTTCTGCAGTTCCAACCAAGGAATTTTGAAAACAACCTATTGTGTATTGTAAGAATGGCACTATTATTGTATCTTGTATATGTGTTTTTTATTTGAGTATAAGTGTTGGTGGAGATGAAAAGACTGTTTCCGGGAAACAGGGGGTCTCACAAGGATGTATGGGGGTTTCATCATGCAACTGTAGAATTTCTATTGTCATTCACACCTTCTTTCCACCAGTTCACACGCACACACACACACACACACACACACACACACACACACACACACACACACACACACACAAACGTGCAAATGCCCATCCCACCTCTCCAGGCACACACATGTACTCACACTCCAACAACATTGCGCCGTTTGCCATTATGTCCACTATTACAGCATTCTCCCAGAGCTGACAAATCGTAGGCGTGCTTGGAATCCAAAGCTGCACTGGCCCCAGTCTCATCTTAGCTCCTGTAATGGAGGTACAACCATTATCAGTCGTCTTAGCTGCCCTGGTTCTATCTGCTTTACCTTAGGGTTATTTCCATCAACTTTGGCTTCAAATAATCAAGTGTTCTTTGGAGACGTCTTCATATCTTCTTATTTCTTTCTTCTCTTAATGAATAACCTGAGAGTTTAAAGGAAGTGTACACAATGTTTATGCTTGATAAGTAGTTATGGGTTTTGCAGTATGAGGTTAAACCTCTGAAACAGGTATTTTATTTCAAAGTTTTAAACGTAATCTTTTTGACGATTGCAACAGAAGTACACAGATAACCCACATACTTTTTTGCTTCAGCAAAGAATTAGATTTCACCTCAAATCAGGTTATCCTTAATTTTGGGAGTGTTTTGTTTTCTTATGCATCACATGTTTCTGTGCAGCATTTTATTTGGCTTTGTGCAATAGGCTTCTGTAGGTGTTACTTTTAAAACCCATACAGGCTATTTATGCTCAACAGAATGTTATGCACACAATCCTGTCAGAGCTTGTGTGCAGAAGCAGGAATGTGAGGTCTATATGTTCAGATTGCATTTTTTGTAACGCTACTGTAGACTCATTGGATTAGCCCTGAATTGAAACAGCTGCATGCTAATACCCCCTCAATGTGCAGCTTGCTTCTTTATTTTTTTTTCTAGTGCCAAAATGTTTTGAATGAGCTTACTCTCAAAACATTTTCAGATCATCATGCAGCCTAAAATAAAAATGTAAATGTATTTTTTGTAAGATAAGCAGCAACAATACTTGACAGCTGATCTTTTTCTCTCATTTTACCCACAGAGTTAAATAGGAAAATTAGAGCGGATTGCAGAGTGTTTAAGTCATACATGTCAGTGTTGGATCAGGACCCTGTTGTTTTAAGGCAACCTTGACAGCTCAGTCGCTTTTTGATGGGCCTCATTTAGTCAAATGCTTTCCCAATGCAGCACAGACCATTTTGGAGACCTAAAAACAATCTTCTGTCTCTTCATGCATGTTTACATTTAATTCAGTTTTTGGCAGTGTTTAAGTTAAGTAAAGCTCATTCCCAGACTGAGTTTTCACATTTGGATAATCTTTCTTTGTGCAGCTTCATATCCACATCTCAAATACCTTTGCTAACATGAATTGACAGACCATTACCATGTAAATAGAAATTACTCTGCAACACTGACAGCAAAAAGGATAAAGTGATGACTTGACCCAGATTCACAGCTAGTTGCTTTTTGCCAACTACTGTATGTATTGGATGTTTAAAACATTCTGAAAATACATTCTTTGACAATACTTTGAAACACAAATTGGTTAATTTGATTTTGATGAATAATTATTAACATGTTGGTCTTATCTTAATCTCCACAAATCACAGCAGTTAATAAAGACCATAATAAAATGATGCAATATAGTACATTGCAAAAAATGTAAAGTGCACATCAGAGAAAACGCAACATTGCACTTTAATCGTTCCTGTGATACACATTTTAACAATCCGAATGGCACTATGAAAAGGAGGAAATTATTTAAAAGGTCTGTAACTGTTTATATGTTTTTCCAATATAGCTGAAAATATTGGCAAATTCAATTTCACAGTCTGATCTCAGACCTAAACTAATAAAAATATTATGCTGAAGAGAGCGTTTTAATTAAAACACCAGGATCAAAGCAACAGAAATAGTGTGCTGCAGGTGAAGAGTAAAAACCATACCGAAAAATGGCAAACAATTAAAAAAAAAAAAATCTATAAACAGAAAGACGAGTTGATTTGCATCAAGAGCACAAATAAGATTAGTCTATATTTACTGTTACGGGAGAGAAATGCATCACAGTAAGTCCCAATCCTTGTATTACTCATAATAATGCATGTTAGCATATTTTATCAGCCAACAATGCAATCCAATTAAAAATAAATTATGGCAATATTGTTTGTTCAGAGGACTAAGACATTAGGCCAAGTTATTCAGCGAAATTACAGCGAAACTTGTCTGGCTTAATGAATTAAATTGTCAGAGACCAAATCTGTCTGTATTTGAGATAAATTACTATCATGGGATTTATGCTAATTAACGTTTTTTTTTTTTTTTGGTTTTGTTTTGTTTTTGCATGATCATGTTATCTAAAGAAAACTCATTATGCTTTATTCCATTAGGAAAAGTTAAGCAAAATCAAATTTGCAAAATCCTGAATGATGATGTGATAAAAGAAGTGATCTGCGATTTGCCTTGAATCTGCAATGTTTTGTTGCAACCATTAAGGCCCAATGCAATACAGTGCGTTTGTGTCTAGATGGACCCTGTAGCCCAAACTTGGTGACGTCATCATCATCAGCGGGTACTTGAGCGTGCGTCAGCTTCTTCTTGCCTCAACAACTCTATTGTCTCACCTCTCTTTTCTGCTCTTCCATGACGTCTCATCCACCCTTCCGAGTAAAAGTGATCTTGCCTCACCTCACCAGACTTGTCTTCCGTTTTCTAAACTTCCCATTTCTCCCCTGCCTTTTCTTCTCCTTCTTTGATCCATATAGTTAAGAAATATAGACAGGACTATAAGAGCACTTTTGATTATCTTTGCACTCATGTCAGTAATAAGAATGCCTTTGCCTGGTATTACAACTTTTCTGCTTTCATCTCTCCTCCACTCCCTTTTCTTCTTTTCCATCTCCACCTCCACCTGCAGCAGACAGTTTAGATTAATTTCTCTCTGATGGCTCCATCTCAATAGGCTAGGTAATGGAGGGCGAAACACAAACAATAGCTGAAGGCTTTCCTGAGCTCTTTTAAAGATGCCAGGTTGAATCAAACAATAGAAAGAAAGTGAAACACTCCGGACAATAATACAATATTTGTCGCAAACAGTTCATGCATTCACACAGACCGATCCCAACACAACACAGATGCATACACACAAACACACAGCCTCTCAAGCCCCTAAGCTTCTTTTGCCCCTGATGGGAGACAGTGCCTTGCTGGTAGTAGTGATAAAGCATTTCCAGGCTGTTCTGCCCAGCCCCAACCTCCTGCCTGTGTCTCTTCCTGTTCCACAAACCCAAGCCCCTGCTGGTTAAACCTATCGATCCCCACAGCCACACAGCTACAACCAAGACAAAGCCTTTCTTTTCTCTGCTCTCTCTGTCAGAGACAAAACTGAATGTTTTGCCATGTTTATTTCCTCCAGTGCGTAAGCAATGTGGAAAGATTTGTGTTTTGTATTCTGTGTGTGTGTGTGTCTTTTATGGATTATCAGTATTGGTCTGACACATTTTCTCTGTATGCTTGCTGAAGCTCCTGTGCGTATGAATGTGTCAGTTTATGACGCAGGTCCATGTCCAGGCCCTAAAAGTCGGATTGCAATTAAAAGGTGGGGGGAATAACTGTTAATATGGCACTTAAGGACCTGGGAGCTCAGCTGGCTAGACCCATTTCTGTTAGAGTGGCCACTGACGACTCCCAATTCTCTCAACCAATTATCTGAGCACTGATCTATGCACAGCAGGACCACTCCCCTCCCTTGACCAATGAGAGAGCCTATAGTGCCTGAGGTTAGTCACTAAGGCAAATGTGTCCAGCACCCCAATACTATGTTAAGAGAGTAAGGATGCTGTTGGTTGTGCCAAGTAGTACAAGAATAATTTCAACCAGAGTTTCAAGTGAATTATGATTCAAGAAATGTTCAGTCTGCATATATTTAAGGCCAATATACATTGGATTTCCCCCTGCTGACAATCAATTTTCAACCTTTCATATGTTTCGTCGACTCATCTGCAGGACTTTGACAACAATATATGTGTATATATAAATATATGATAATGAAGTCGAACATTTTGAATTTTAAATCTGTATGATTATCAAAACATCATGGAATTTGATGCACTTTGGCAGCCACTGAAGGTCTCAACTTTACAGTCTTAAGACACACATAGTGCGACCCCTCTTAGATAACGTGCAGTAATATTACTGGATTTTGCAACAGTGCTGTATGACTCAACAATCGCTGTTTGCAAACTGCTTGCATGTGGAGTATGTGTTGGCCTAAGTGCATTCAACTGTCGCCATGATATGTATAGGCTGAGGCTACATGTTACTATGGAGATGATTATTTGTTATAATATGAGATAGGTCTGTGTGATTCCAACCTTATAAAGCTAAATTGAAGATAGACAAGGAGAGGACATATTTTTGGCGTAAAGAAATTGATAATTAACTAATTTATTTATACGCAATCCAGAGACATAATTTGGGTTGGATGAGTTTCTCCCCTGGTTAAGCTGCTAAACATGAGAAAACAATTACACCGTTAACGATACATCTCTAATGTAACGTCACATTCTGTTATGAGCAATATGCAGAGATGTGCACTCTGCCTATTGCTCAGTAGCTCTCTTTTTGTCTTCTTAGCTTCATCTGTCATCATCTTTTTCCTCTTCTTCAGCCTCAGCCATTGTATCAAACCATACAGAGACAGACTAACTGGCTTCTTTTAAACACTGAAGGCTGCTTTGTGAACCAGTGCCATATAGCACACACTTCTTGTGAGATGACCACAGCCCACTGCCAAAGTTACATCCTGCGAGTGATTATTTGCAGCACTCGGTCTGCTGCCTCCAACTGTATCATAGCAGTGCTGATATTCTTTACAACATCACTCCCTCTTGTGAGATACTGCTTAATTATTATGCAGTTGAGTTAAAGACTTGATTTTGGTAAGCTAATTACACAAAGCGATGGCCTGGTATTCCTCTACAGATCATTGTTGTGAAGAAGAATTCACAGTTATTAAGAAAAGCACATAGAGGACTAACTGTATTCACATCAATCCATGGAAATTAGTCTGGTTAATTTGATGTTGATAACAACCAGCCCACTATACTTTATTGCCTACTTACTAGACTTTATTATGGACAAAAGCAGCCAAGGAGAGAGAGACTCATAAGGAGTTGGAGCAGCTAACTGTGTTGTAAAGCAACAGTAACATTCTAGTCCCTGACACGAGTGTTAGCTAGCTTGCTACATTTAACAGCAACCAAAAAAGTAACCTCACCTGCAGTTCCTGAGGAAAACCAGATCAATGTTGAACTTATGTACCAAAACAGTCATTCACTCAGCAAACAACAACTGTCTACTTTTGTCATTTCTCAATGCGGAGAAGTAATGCAATGTTGCCCTTATATTAGTCCCTGTGGGACACCATGAGGCATGTTTATGGCACAGTTTAATCACACATTACAATGTTACAAATGCACATACACAACTGTCTTAATACTTTCTTGTAGTTATTGAGTTAGTTATTGAGTTGAGTTATTTGCACACATTTCTTGTATTATTTGAAGTGTGAAGTTCATTGTTATGTGTAAGCTGATCTTTAAAAATGAATGGATTCTAACAATGGATTCTACATCATAAGTTCCACCCTAGCTTTAATGACAATACAAGCACTAAAATGGGGACTGAAACTACAACTAGACATAGACATTGATCCAGAAATATAACCGATATAGGTCCTAGAACTGAAACAAGAACTTCAAGTAGACTGCGGCTTGTGTAAGAACCAGAAATCTAACTAGAACTAACAAATAGAAAATGAACTTGGAATTGGAACTAGATATTTGTCAGAGCAATTAAACATTATATACAGATAAATGGCAAAGCTAATGTTTTGATCATTAAATTATGAATGCATTGCATACTGTGACTTTTAGTGTATACTGTGAACCCTTTACACCAAACCCTTCCCCCAAAATAAAACCGCCATGCACATCCTGAAATACTGATAAGTTATTTCTACATTATATCTAGGGCATCCATTTTATTGGAGGCCTGGAATTAAAACTTCATCCAGTGTTGAAGAGGGTTCTGTGAGTGGCAATAATTGAGGGAATATTGCCTGTCTCGAAGAGTGAGCCACGCTTTTACGTGAGGGCCTCGAAAGTCATTTCATTTTTCTGCCCATTACTTTCACCCTTCTTTGTCTTTTCTTTTTTTCTCCTTTTTTTTTAATCAAAGTGATGTTGAGTCGGTGCTTTGAGACCAGGGGGACGAGGCTGGAACATGTTCGGCAGTGGGGTAGAAGTGGGAGGAGGGGAGAAAAAGCATGGAGAGATGAGTAGGACTGATGTGACCGAGGGAATTACCTGAAAGAAAGATGGGTAAAAAAGAGAGGGAAGGGGACATTGATGGGAGTGAGTGAGTCTCTGCATCAAAAGGAGATGGGAAGAGTGATATGTCAGGGTTTTGTATTTGGGTGTGTGTATGTGTGTGTGTGTGTGAGAGACACTCTGTCTTTATTTCATGCCCCACCCTGTTCTCTCCACTTCTTTTACACATCCACTTTCCCCCCTTACTTCCCTCCTTCCTCCACTGTTTACGCTGACAGTAATTTGACAGGCCGGGGGTTGACAGACTTGAAGCCGGCAGGGTAAGCGATTGTCAGGCCTGGCGTTGTCGGGCAGCTGCTGACTGGCTGAGGAGCTGGCAGCCAGATCGGGGGAAGCTGCGACCAGCCAAGGGGATTGATGGGGAGGCTAGGAAAAGCTGTCGCTGGGCTGATGCGATGAAGTGGGATAGACAGCCCTTGAGAGGCCCGGAGTGTGTGTGTGTGTGTGTCTGTGGGGTGTGTGGGTGTGTGTGTGTGTGTGTGTGTGTGTGTGGGGGGGGGGGGGGGGGGGGGCAGGTTCAGGTTGGCGGAGTGGGGGTCGCAGTGCAACCCCAGCTCAGCCCAAGATATGCCAACTCTTTGATTACTACCCTGTAGTCTCATACAGACAGGAGCGAGGCACTTCTAACACATTGGCCTTCACGCTGTTACTTTTCCCATCAGTCTTCAAACTGCACAAACACTCGGGACAGTTACGGATGTTTTCTTATTTTTTATTTGTACAGTTTGACCAAATATTTGAGCCAGACCAAATTGAGCAGATACCATCTATCCAGGCGGAACAACAGACAACCTGACCATGAAAATACAGAATAAAAAGTCGACTGCCTCAGAAGCTATGTGGGATAGTACCAGATGTATGCCATGTCAGTAACCCCAGTTAAGACTATCTTGAGAACAATAAATCAAAAAAGGACAATAACAAATGTTAATGTGAAGGAACAATATACAGTATAAATTCAGTACTAAGATGTAGTTCAAAAGCAAAGTTAGGAGTCAGAACAATGTGCCAGCTGGGGAATCCCCTGAAGGGTTCAATACTTATGTAACCCTTTGAGAGATAGCCAGGTGGGCACACACACGTATCACAACACACAAACAGAGATAATGTGTGGGGTCGAAGAGTTACTTACTCACACACATACAGACTCATACTAAAGCCATAAACAATGCAGCAGATGCTAGCCTGGCTTGACTTCATAAATGGACAAATAGTCTCGAAACACAAATATCCAAACACACATATTGCATGTACAAACATACAAAACACACACACATGCACACACACTCATTTGCACTGTTAGCAACCTTACTAACCCAGAGGAAATCAGCATTACTTAGGATTGAAACAAAGGGGCCTGAAGCTTTGACGTGACAAGCATGTTCACTCCTCCATCCTCTCTTTTTCTTTCTCTAGCAGTAAAATATTTGCCTCATTCTCCACAAATAAATGCTGCTGTTGAATTAAGCAGGGAAGAGCTAAACAGTTTGTTTTTATTTTTTTTATTGTTGACTGCGGCATGCGGTCCAATCAGGATTCAAAGGTTTATGGGAAACTCACTCAGTATCTAACTATGTAAACTTTAAGTTCCAATGAGAGAGAGAAAACTACCAAACATACTGTTACATGGTTTTTATTCGCCATCAGCAATAACCCAGTACTGCTGTACCTGTGGACACATCAGAGGGGTTTATGGGATCTTTATTTCTGATTGCACCCTTGTGAGCTGACAACGGCATAAATCTCAGTGGTGCTTTAAGCAGCAGCATATGCAGCTATGAAATGCTCAGGGAGGTTGTTACAGTGAAGTAGAGGGAGAAGAAAATTTCTCCCTTTCACCAGATTGGCCTACATGCTTCTCAGGAGAGGCGCGTTTAGCTTCTACGTAACAGACAATGTCTACAGAATGTAGTCAAATTCCATCAGGAAATAGTGTTGTTGATATAAGGTGACTGTTACACACTTTTAAACGTTTAATGCAATTATTCAGTAGGTTCAAACTGATTATTACTCGGATAGTGTCAAGTCTTCTCAAATCATCTACAGAATACTCTCCTTTAACAAAGTTCAAATAGTTCTGCAGAGTTATTTGATTTATTCGACGAAAGAACATAACGGTTTGTTTATTTGGAGATATTTGGCACTTTAACTAAAATCATCTTTTCTGTAGACCAGACTGAAATTTAAAAAGGGTTTTAGGATAGTAGTGGAAAGTAATTGTTGTCAAAAAATATATATCTTTAGTGTTGAATGTTATCCACAGAACAAAAAAAAGCCACACAGGTTATCAAGTCATCTGATGCCTTCAAAACTCATTTCTGAGCTGTATTCTGAAATAATTTTGTAATAATACAGTTGTTTAGCTTGAAACAGTTACAGTATTGCTTAATTAAAATATATAAAACATAAAGAAGTTGATTTGTGTATAAAAAAGGTTAAAGAATTGCTCCTTTGCTCTTCTGATGGAAATGCTGTGGTGATTACAGCGTGATTAATGAGACTGCTGGAGAACACACTTATTGTGGTATACAGACTGATGCTAGTCAACACCGTCATCACTTTGGCTTGTCCCGACCTGCACCTGCTGCTTCCTCATAGAGCTGGAGCCTATTCCCATCCCTGTCTCTTAATCAGCACTGAAACATCAAGTAAGGCTAACTCATTGTGGCAGAGGTGCCAGAGCCCCATGTTAACATCCTCCCAAGTGCTCAGTTGAGCGCAATTTCTGTGGCCTCTTTCCCTTCCATTCCTTCCTTGGTTCAGAGATAAAAGTACATTTGTGTATAAGCCTTTCTGTTTGGTATTAAAACTGTATGTAATATTTTAAGGCAGAAAATGAGATAATGGCTGAAGACAAAACATATTTTTGGGAAAATAGGTTAGTGATCTGGAATTGGAGCTCCTAAATAGGTTGATGTATCTTTAATGAGGCAATAGGAGACTTCATAACACTGAAAACGATGCTGCCATCAATTAATATTTTTATCGCACCTCCTTGTGTGTGTTACTGCTCTTCTATCAAATGATCTCTCCTCGCAGTGGTGTTTCTTAACAATGACTTTCCTGTAATGGACCCTTAACGAGGACAGAGCCTCCCTGCCTAGCCCAGCATCTGTACTCTGCCTTGTCGGGGTATTACGGCACCCTCTAGCCAACGTGTCCATCACCACTCCCTTGCAGCCTGTTACTCCATCCCTAATCCAGCCTGCCGAGATGCTGCACTTTCTCAGCTCTCAGGCCATATGCTCACCCAAAGATCAACTGAGATGGGAGGGTGAAGAGGCACAGCGTGAACCTTGCTGCTTTTCTGACTCGGGGAGCAAGCTATTCCATGGCAAGGGAGCTCTTTTTCCCTTTTCTCTCTCACTGAGGGGAGTGAAGAAAAGCGATGGAGGTAATTCACGGCAGCAGATGGAGACGTCAACTCTTATTGTTCTCCTGTGCACTCAGGACTGGGAAGCCACAATCGCTAATCACAGCCCAGCACATGGTCCCAAGTTGATCAGATGATTACTGGGGATATGGAGATGTCTGACATTATAGAACCCACATGCTGGGACACCAGACTGGGCTCAGGGAAGCAACGCAGCTCTTGGGTCCCAACATAACTTGGATGCAGTGTCTGATCCTATGAAGAGCAACGGGATAGACTGCCAACGACCAACCAGTGAGCTCTGACCTTTCCACAGCCTGCATCCGTTCTGGCTTCCTGGTGAGGAGTGCAGGTCTTGGAGGAAGAAAAGAGGAGGGGAGGGATATAATCAGCTGAACAAACATTGCAACTAACAGTGCAATGAAGAGTTTGTAGTGAATGGAAAATATTGCATTTATAGAGAGAGTTCCTGTTTCTGCAAAATGTGCTCTATAATTACGATTTGAAGGATACTGCTGGTTTATTCTAAAGTTCCTTTACTGTCAAAAACTCCAAAGGAAAAACCAAAACCAACAAAAAAGGCACAACGTTTGTTCTGACCTTCCTACTTCATATGTGGCTCTCAGCCCAGAATCTGTTCAGTTTAATAGATGTTTTTCCTTAAAAGCAGGTCACATATAAATGTAGCTTAACTTTTAAGAAAATGCTTCATCATTTATTTAAACAGCTGGGAATTGTCACAGAGGGTTACTTAAACCTAATTAAATAGCAATAGTAAATTTTATATACATACACACATATATATATATATATATATATATATATAGAGAGAGAGAGAGAGAGAGAGAGATTAATACACATTTTGAGCTCTGATGCACTGAGGAGGAGGGGGGAATCTAGGGATCTGTACCTAGTAAATAACAGTGGCAGTCCTTTATTTGACAAAGGAGTGTTTCAAGAGCATTTCCAACCAGTTAAGTTGTCATTTAAATGACATCTATCCAGATGTTAACTGTATCGCACTGAAATCTGGTCTCAAAAGCTTAAATTTCCTTTTTCACACTCACTGAGGAACAAATCTCAGCTCTTGTGAGATTGCCGCCATTCAGCCTGTGTTCAGCCTCCCTGCCTTACTATGTGGTGACTAAGATTGAGCAGCCAGCACAGCCTATTAGCTCTTTGTTGTTCTCTATTTGTTTGTCTCTAAACAACCAGGACACTCTGACTGGGAGGTCAGCACTGGGAATGCAGTTGGTGTCAGCTTCCATTAAAGCTCTCATCTCCTTTGCAGCACAGCCACTCGGGTACCTGTGCGCCCATATCCTTCTGAGGGAGAAATTCTCACTTCTTTGTCTCTATCATTATATCGCTCCCCCATCTAGTCCCTCACATTACTCTTTGTGATGTTCTTTCCTTCTCTGTCTCTTTTTTTTTTTATCTCAGCCTGCTCATCAAGTTGTGTTCAGATGAAGAAATCCTTAGATGATTGCAGCTCTTGCATTGGAGGAGAGCATTCAGAAGAATGTGTGTAGGGGGGAGGGAAAGGATATGTGAAACGTTTCAATGATTGAAAGGTCAGGATGGTAAATTGCCTCTCTGTACATGACTCTCACTAGTCCTCTGACTATAATGTGTAGGATTAATCCTTTCTACTGCCCTTTGTGTTCACAGTGAGTAAGAGACTGTAATATGTGAGTGGCTGATTTTTTGGAACTTCCTGTGGATGTTTTACCATCCTTCTTACGAGCTCTTTGAGAGTGTGGCTTTTGAAAGCTGAAGCAAAGGGCTAGACTGCTTTTGAAGGAGTTTTAAAGGGGAAAAAAGGTGCATGAAAGTCTGAATTTATGTCCGTGTTTGATTCTTATATAAGAGAAAAGTCTGTGTTGAAATATGGATGTATTTTTTTTATGTGAAATCCATAAATGTATACATAAATATGGATGGGTCCTTCCTCTCGGCAGATGCTCTTGCATATGTTTTTTTTTCCTTCCTCTCACTTTTCAGTGAACGACCAAGCTGATATCTGTGGTGGGCTTCATTTTCATATAATTGAATCAGGGCTCTTCCCACTGCGAGGCAGGATTTGGTTGAGCTGAAAGTCCTTCTAACTGCTGTTACCTCTATGCAGATTTGGTTACAGCTGTTACCACAGCAGCAGCCTGCCAGGGCCTGTCTCGGCGGATACCTCCCCTAATTACTGTGTTTATTGGAAATTAAAGATATACCAGCTAATGAAACGCGGCAAACATTACCGCCAATGCAATGTCATTAATTCTAGCCTAGCTTCCATCTCCCATGTGAGGCAGAGGCGGAAAAGAGGTGCTGCATATTAGCATAAATATGAATTTTAGTCAGCTGGAAAGCACTTGAATGAAGAAAAAAAACATAATGAAAAAGGTGTGTTTTCATTTCCCTCTTTATTTTCAGGATCGGGATAAATAAATGGATGATGGTGGCCTGGGCACAGGAAACGCAGCAGATGCAGATAACATTGTCTGCTTCTTCTTGTATAAGGCCTGTGAGTTGTGTGGATGTCTGGCAGCCAATGCCGAGGAGCTGCTGTGGGCCATACAACACAGACTCCTTATTCTCTGTTATTTTCCTGTAACACTTATGTTCCAAACTCCATTTTCACAACCGCTCTCAAAGGCGAGCGAAGACGCATATAGAGTGGAGTGAGGCTATCATAATAGAGAGGGCATGAGCTGGAATAGAGGTGCTGTACCGGTAGCATGCCCTCTGTCAGATTTAGAAAAATCAGTCATTCTCATTTCTTTTCGATCATTCCTATTATTTTAATCTAATAATTTGGTGATGATTGTAATATCAAAGAAAAGGAAATGAGTTGATTGTGATATTCTTTAAAGTCCTTTTGACGTGCGTCTTTAACAGTTTGGAAGAATAACAAGTCTCCTTCGAGTCTCAGGATCCGCTTCACATTTGCTGTCATTCTCATTGTCTTCCTGTCCCTTTCTTTTAATTCCCAGCCTATGTCCTTTACAACACCCTTTTAGTGGTTTATCTAATTGATGTAGATACTGCTTTGGGTTGGTCTGAGTAGGCTATCGACCACTTGGGCCAAATACTCTGCATCTTCCCTGATCTGGAGTCGTTAAGCTGCTATCCGCAACAAGAGAACTCAGGTTTTTGTGTTCATGGGAGTAAATAATTGACAGAAAGGCAAGGAGTACATGGATTCAAAGAAAACTAAATAAGGGGATATTTAAATTGTGTCTCATTTTGTAAAATGATGCTTTTGGACACTACACATCTGTAGTTAAAGATCAGAACATATGGTCAGAAGAACACACTGTAAACAGCCTTTAGCTTTTTAGATGCATGCATATCTATTCCTAATGTTGATGACACACAGAGCACGTGTCAATAAAAAGGTCCCACTCATGCACTTTTACGTATACATTACTTCTACATCCATTCACACTTTTGGAAATCTAAGGTGTTGGGGCAAGTATGTACTGTAGGCAGCACATTAAAAAGATGTTGCATTTCCCCCTCTCTCTTGAATACCTGTTTAAGAAAACAACTCTAGTGCTTTGCCTTCCACACTCTACCTTGTCTTTTCTCCTTAGGCTCCTTCATTTTTCTTTGCTTCTCCTCTCTCTTTTATTTGCCTGGGCTACAAAGACAAAAAGAAAACCCAGGTATGTGCCAGACACACATCAAAGATGAGAGAGGAAAATAAAAAAGGGAAAGTGTTTTTAGTTTCCCTGTGTTTTTTCTTCTTCTTTTCTTTCTCTTTCCTGTGCTTCCCTAGAGAGCAGGTCTGCTTGGGTTTCGTTCGGAGTGGACACAGGAACTCTGGGGACTCTCTCCTACTTTCAGGGAAAACTTGTGAAGAACTATTTTATTAGACTGCTTCCGTGGAGAATCCTTTCTATCCTATTGCCTTTGTTTTTTATTTTCAAAACATGTAGATGGCAGTGTAAAGAGAAGAGATCAGAAGGACATGAGAGACAAAGATGTGGGCTCTTTTTGTTCTGTAAAGATACCATCTCTTCGCAGAGAGTTCAAGGATATACATCAGAGGCAGCTTCATGTTGCACTCTTTTGTTGTCTTTTAGATGCTTCTCTGCTAATTACAATCCCCTTGGAAAGTAAGTGTCTCTAGGCGCCTTTAAACAGTAGACATATCTCCTGTCTTTTCAGAACTGTAAACTTGCCTCCCTGGCTCATCTTTTTTTTTGGGGGGGGGGGGCTTCCTCTCCTTTTAGTTTTGTCCTACACACATTTCCTTTTGTGCAAACGTCCTCTACACGCACACCTTGAAGCAGCACTGTAATATGATTAACGCAGAAGTCGTCCCAGCAGTGGCCCGTGCTCCTGAGCACTGCGTCTGCCCTTTGGACCGTCTACAGCTGCAGTGATGAAACCAAACACATTTATCAGGCACGCTTATATTAAACTGCACCAATTTCATCATCCCACTACCAGGCACCACACCCCTGAAAAAAAGTAAAAATAATAACAGCAGAATCCAATTTGATAAGGCAATAATTGGATTTACAAATATCTGAGGAGAGATGTGATCCCAGATTATTTATTTAATGAAGTCTTGTGATATTGGCTATATGTAAATTGTTAACATGGGAAGTGATTTTAATAAATCCCCTGACACATTTACTGGGAAGCCGAGAAAGGAATACGTTATTAGTAGCTTGTGTGAAGCCTACTTGTGTATATTATCAGTGACGTGGGCTATTGATAAAATAATGCACTGATTGATGCACATGAAGTATATCCTTCTTGACAAAGAAGGCTAAGACATGTAGAGGGGTCTGAAGTGAGATGTGTTTAAAATGATACAGATGAAATAGCTGAAGAAAGAAAGCTTTCGATTAGTAAGCAGGCCAGGAAGGCCTTTATGAAATGTCCTACTCTCTCCATTCATCTTCCTCACTTCTTCACAGTATGATTCCTTGGGCCTATAGGACACGTTGAGGTTGCAAGGCTCTTACTTTTTTATTTCTTAACTCCTGAAGCAACTTGTCCCCAGTGACTGAAGGTCCCTCTCAGGCTTTGATTAAAACCTTCTGCCCTGAGACAACGAGCGTCAATATGATGATGGTTCATTCTGTGCAGGCATATTATTTCATGAAGACTGTAGACAGTATGGGGCCTTCAGTGCAGTATGCATTAATTGCCCTGATGTCAGAAAACATAGAGACCCCATGCAGTCGCTCTTGCGCAATGGCCTTAAGGGACTCATTCTCATATGCCCTCCTCTGCATGATGTCTTCGAGCTTCAAGCTCATCAAAAATGTCAAAAGTGAAATTTTAATGAGCTACAGGATGCAATACTATATGTGACTTTTAAAAGTGGATGCTAAAGGATGTGGGAGTTAAAATTACCAGCAGTGCAAAGAGTTTGAATGGTGATAAATACTGACCTCTGTGTAAAATCCAAGAGTGGATCAGGATTCTCCTTCTGTCCCATAATCTCCCAGCAGGATGAGGATGATGGACAGACAGACATCGGTCCGTTCCCTCTCCTTGCTGTTGTAACCTCCCTGCCATCCTCTCAGGCTATAATGTCAGTGTGACCTATTTTTATCAACACGTCCCCATCCCACCTCGAGGCCAGATGCGGCACAGCTCCGAGCGACATGGAAGGAAGATCTGCTGTTTACCAAAGCCTCTGTCCCCTCTATGTCTTCAGTAGAGGTCGACACTGCATGGGCTCTGTTTCCAACAAATGAACACACACTCCAAGGACTCTTTTCCAAACACATAGTCCAAGGAATCTTTTTCCAACACAAACAAACACATACAGTATAACAAATACAGGGGCTGAAGTATTAAGACACTCCCACTCACCTTAAACACACCATCTTCTATGTGTTAAGAGCTTTTAACATTTTTTTTTTTCTCAAATTAGTTTCATAATGTTTAAAAAAATCTAGCATTTGAAAAAAAAAAATTTCATTATTTTGAGATTTGAGAGCAACTTTAACACACAATATATTAGATATAAAGTGGACAATATTCCCCTACTTACAGGTCTGAAATCTCCAGTGTACATGACCAATTTAAATAAAACTAATCTCAGATATAAAGTGTTAAAAAAAGAAAGTGCTCCTTAATGGGTAAACGTGCCCATTTTGTGTTTTCACAGTGTAATGTAGTTTTATGATACAGTTTAATTACACTGTATACTAAGGCCCAAATAATGACAGAAGTTATTATGAAGCTATTAACTCTGTCTAACAAATACATTGCAGGATGTGTATTTGAACTTTATAGCATTGTTATTAAATAAAAGGCTTCTGTTTTTTAGCACACATCCTTTTGTTTGCTCACAGGCCTCAAAGTACTAACCCTATATTATAAATGATAGCTCTAAAACAGTTTAACTTGTTTACGATGTAGGATTCAACATTTCATTTTGTTCTTCTTTTGCAGTCCTTTTCAAAAATAAAAAACTTTGTTTCAGTTTTATTAAGGAATCATTTCATTAGGCATTCTGATCGTTTACAAGGAAAAGTTACGCGTGTATTCGCTCTTGCCTAACTTATTCATATTCCCAACAGATCTTGTTAATTTGTAGCTCCAGTTTAGACAGGGTTTTTTGTATTTTAAAAGTCAGAGGCCCAGGAAATACAGAGATATCTTCAAGAAACTCAGATTTTATGTTTTGTATGAGATGTACTTTTCCCTGATCTTCTCACACCATACGGGACTCTGTGCTGTGGTCCAGTAACTCCGTTCAGAGACAGGAGACAGCACGCAGACAGGCCGAGGGCTGAGTCTCACTTTGTTATCGGTCCCTGGCTACAGCATAGCCTCTGTCACCTGATTTTGGGTAGTGATTTTTCAGCCTCCAGGTGTTTACCTGCAGGACACGCATCCCTCCTGAGAAACACATCAGTGTCACATACTAGCTGTGGGCAGGCACATCGCTCAGTGCTGAGTGAGCGAACAAGCGAACGACTGAGGGAGAGGGTGGGGCCGACGGTGGCAAAGAATCGAGGGCAGCGCTGCTTTGTGTGCAGCCCTGCTGGAGCTCAGACTCATTAGGTATGA
The DNA here is from genome assembly GCF_947650265.1 of Symphodus melops. Classification (NCBI taxonomy): domain Eukaryota; kingdom Metazoa; phylum Chordata; class Actinopteri; order Labriformes; family Labridae; genus Symphodus; species Symphodus melops. The sequence goes on along the minus strand of NC_136693.1, from coordinate 16,535,859 downwards.
AGCCATCTCAGAGCAGGCATCTGTATCCTGCAAGAGATCCCACCAGAGACCGCACTGAGAGAGCCATCAGATCTTCTCCAGCAGGCCCCTTTGAACATACACTAGCAGCTCCCCCCCCCCTTTATCTCTCTCATTCCAGCTCCCATCTAAACACAGAGACAGGATGGAAATTTAATGAGAATTCTGGTCTGCTTAAGCCTGCTGCAGCTGCTGTGTGGAGACCAGATAGGAATGTTTTGTTCACTTATTTTGCCCTCTGTGTGCAGGCTGTGGTGTGAAAGTTGCAAATGGAAGGGAGAATAATAGATGAGTATCTGCTTGCATCTGATGAAAGGTCTAAGTGATACAAATGTGTCCCATTTCAGTGATCTATCCAGGCCCGTGTCATCTCCGTGATTTGTGGGAAAGGTCGTGCAAGAAATGACTTTGGCTGAGGAGGCGAATCCCCGTGTTTATGTTTGTTGTGCTTGGTGCGGTGGCCCACAGAGCGATGAGCTGGGGAGATGGGCGTCTGGTGCAGGTGGTGTTTTTGGAGGATAGGGCTGATATATCATTTGCCAAGGTCGTACTCAATTAGGCTATTTGTTGAGCATAGCTGCATGAGGTTGGTTTAATCAACCGAGGAATGGAGACAACAACGACAAAAGAGGAAATAAATTAGGCATGGCTGGGCCACACTCTCAGGCATGCAGCAGCATGCAGGAGAAATGCTCCATTTAGCTGGCCACCTCCTTTCCCCAACTACTGTCTCCATGCTTACACAATCCCACACATATATATCACAATCTCTGACACATAACTTTCGTTTTTTCTGACTTTCTGATGGAATTGAAACAACCTTTTTGAATCATGACAGGGTAAAACAAAAGGTCAATTATGCCACATGGGCACAATTAGTAGATAGATTTAGGGGAAAAAAAGCTTTTCGGAGGAAAGTGGGAATGACTCATGCTGTGAGGTGCAGCATACATCAAACAAAGTGGCACTGCCATGACAAAGAAACAACATTTGTTTACCCTGATTAATCCAAGACCTAGAGGGGTGCTGGAGCACCTGTGTAAGTGTGCACAGCCCTTGAGGAGAGAAGTCAGACAGTGTTAATGGTGGAGCAATCAACGGCCTTTCAGGTTAATGGGCTTTCAGCAAGTCGGCCCGGCTAATGTGTGATTTGGAGGGTCAGCCCATAGCTCAGTGGCAAACACCAGTCACATTAAGCCTCGCCACATGCTGCCAATGCGGGCGTTAGCTTTCCCACCACCCTCAGGCTCCTCGGCTGCTTATCGTATGACAGTAAATATTTGATTAAATAAATGAAGGTTGATTAGCTCCTGAAGGCACGGCACCAGTCTGTATTATGCTCAGATGCAGGCGGTTTTGGTTCAGATTCTTATCCAGGGACTGTCTCTGAATTACTAGACATCTACATTGTCATCTGTTCAGGTTGTAAACTAAGTTATGAGGTGAATTGGAGGATTTGGGGAGATGCCAAATAATTACTTTGATTGCACAGAAATTCCATAGATAATGTGACAGCCCTGCAACAAAGATAAGGAGTTATGGATCGATCCTGTTGCTTCGTACCTGTGCCTTATTTCTGCCTCTCTTTTTCTCACTCGCTTCCTGTGAGACCTCTTAAGCTGTGACATTTCCGTCTCCCTGGAGACAGAGCATGCCGGGCGGTTGTCATAGCAACTTCCTGCTCTTTAAGGCCCGCACAGCATTAGCCCACCCCCCTACCCCATACCAAGGATGGGGGTACTGAGAGCGGGACTCTGGAGAGAAAGCACACCTGCTGGCTTCCTGCTAATTGGCTATTTCTTTCTCAGTACTTCCTGTTTCTGTTCTAACTTTTTTACCCCTGGCTTGCCTGTCTTTCTCTACTTCTCTAACACTTTCTTTTCTCTCCTTTATAAACATTTTAAGCTTCTATTTCGAGACAGACCACAACTTGTTCTCTCGTACCTGGCATTTATCTTCATGTAGCAATTCGTCCTTTCTCTACAGATTTATTTCTTTTTCTCGTTAGACTATTTGATATTGTCATCCTATGGCCCTGTCACTGTTGTTCTGACCCTTGCATGTACTGAACTTATGACTTGTTGCTGGCCATGTTGTTGGCGATATCACAATTTCAGCTCATTCTGATAGGTGTCCCTGTCTAACAGCATTGAGCAAATGTGAAAGGTTAAACATGATCCCATGTCCTTCCACCTGAGCATCCTCTTAACACTTATAGGTCGGGATAAATCTGCCTCTCATACACATCCTTTTACAATTCACCTTCATTCAGCCTCAGTCATGACGTCGACGATTGTACATTTTTCAAATGTCGTGGGTTTAGGGCTGTGGTCGGTTAGTTTCTGACTATCTGTCACCAGTGAATGATCCTGATCCTCTAATTCTCCACAGACCTCCAGATTAGAAATCATCATCTCTTTCTGTCTCACCCCAAGCCATGCCTCAGCCCTCATCCCCACAGATCCCTGTGTGCTCTCTCAATATGCACACCTCCATTTGGCAAACCGCACAGCTGGTATTCCTCATCTTTCTCTGTATGCTGTGCTGCTTGAATGCACCCGCTGATTGAATGACATGTTTGCGAAGTGATGCTTATAGTGAGGACTGTATTGTTTGTCCTGCTCTGTCCATTTCAACTGCACTGTTGTCCCTGTATTACATCGGAGTAACACACTCATCAACAACTGTAAGTTAATAATGCCCCCTTTTAAGATTTTTTTTATATATAGATGGTGAATACAGAGATTCTGATGTCATTTTCTCTGTATTAGATGCCAGGGTCAGAGCATTGCCTTCTGTGGTACTTGTCAGGGGGAGGCTTGACAGGTGGCCGGACCAGCATGCCACCCCGTCGTTAGTGACATTTTAGCAATATGAAAAGGACTCTTTGTGCATGACGCTGAGGCTCAGTTATTCTTATTCAATTAAGTCCATGAACAAACCTTGTGTGTGTTTTCCTGCTGATAAAGTCTTAGCTATTGACTTGTGAGCAATGCGAGTGACGATTTTGAAATCTGTTTGCCAGCACACAATGAATGTCGAGCAGCCTGTTAGTCTATTTGCCAGCAGAAGAAGATAAGCCCAATAGATGGCTACATCAGTGAATTGGTCCTGAAGTAGATAAAACAATAATAGCAATATCTAAACAGGAATAATATGCCTGCATGTCAAACGTTGTGAAGAGAATATATTTGCTGTCATATCATTTGTAAAGGTATATTTTTCTGCTGTCAGTAACTGTACATTATGTTGCCCGTGGCACATGGTACTTGATAGGATTTGGAAGCACTGTGCCGTTCAGTCTCATAATGGTAGATTTAAGGATTTAAGAAAAAGAGGACAGAATATGAGCACAAAATGCCTTGTGACCTTTACTAAGTTTTCTTTTTCTAGGTCCCCTCCACATGTCCCATTTAGCAGCAGCCGCACCTGGAGCTCACGATTACACTATTGATCCATTGACTGGCTTGGCTTCATCTGTCCAACCCATCCACCTTTGAGCACTTCAATTATCAGAGCCATCACAGCCTCACTGCTGCGAGTGGCAGCATGTCCAACACTGTAATCTGTCAAGGAATGAGATCTTGACTGCAGCGTCATAACGCCAGACGCTCCCACATAAGTCACCTTGATCATGAAGGGTCGTCAGGAGCGGACAGTGTTGTAAAAGGGCCCAACACGCCTCAGAGATCACAGCAGTTCAGCTCAACTCAGCTTAGCGGCCAATCTACCCAACCAGAAGGATGGATCCTCTAATGCAACATCACATGCCTAAAATTATAAGGGGTAATTTATACAAGCTTAAGTGTGATTTGCTTTGGGTGGGATTTGCGGTTTTGTTGTGGTTGTGTGGTCGGAATGAGAGAGCTCAATTCTTCTGATATTTCCCTGGTGGAGAACGATAATGAAGACCATTTTAAAACCTTTTCTAATTTTGCAAAATCCTCAAGTCCTTTATTCTGATTCTTTATTCTTATCCGATTAGATCTTGTATATCAACAAGATGTATCCTTTCATTTTGTACATTACTTCTATCATTGGAAATTGTATCTATCTTAAAGGTAACATATTGTGCAAAATACACTTTACCATGTTTTTCCAAACACTAATATGTTTCTGTAGCCTGTTTACAAACCCCGAAAATATGAAAAGGTTCATCTTTTACCTTACCTTTACTTTTCAAAAAAATGTGTTCTTAAACAGGCTGTTTTCCTTTCATGTCATCACAAAGGTAGAGTAGGTAACCCCTCCCCTCAAACGGTGACAGCTCGGTGTTCAAACTGCCCTCTCAGTCCACCTTCTCACCATAAACCATCATGCGTGGAAGCCACCCAACCCAACCCGAGGCTGAACACAGTCCACTTGCATTTAAAGTCATACACACAGAAACAGCCTGCTCTGAGCAGGACTGAAATAGAGGAGTTTAAAGGCATACTAAAATACAGGATCAGAGTGGATTTTGGGCAAGACACTTTACAGACACGGGAACTCTAGCTTATTTAAATGGGTAGCTCAAAATAAGTCAAATGTGTCACTTTTAAGTACAAGGTAGAAGGCTGGAAGACTTCACTTCGGATAATAACATTTATGAATACTCAGAGTGGTTAAACACCATGGAAATCCTTAAATAAGTATGTTGTATGTTCATGTATTACAGATGAGCAAATAGCCACTATGAATTCCTTTTCTGAGACATGTCAGACATGAATCCATAAGGACAGGTTTTCAGTAGCAGCATGTCCGCCCTGAACTTGCTGGCCGGCGGGGGACAGGATATTGATCTTGAGATCCAGTCTGAGCTGGGTGAAACAGCACGGCCCTACCACCGTCCACGCCAACACACAGTGGCTCTATAAAAAGATGGGATTCCTGGGGAAGTTAGGCTTTGTGTGACAGAGAGAATGGTAAAAAGAAGACTGGTTGTGGGTATGTGTGACAGAAACTGTTTGTGTGTGTACACAAAATACTTGTCTGTCTGCTACTCTGTGTAGTCCCCCCCCCCCAACAGGGTGACTATTGCTGATAGCCTCAGGGTGCAGGTTTGTGACTCAGAGCTGCAGTAATGGACAGAGTATGTTGGCAGTGAGGCTAAATGGAATGAATTCAAGGCAGGAATTAGTCACCATGTCTGTCTTGGAACACAACACAATGGTGCTACTACTGCAATAAGATATGAGTAATATCTTGACATGAGAAATCTGACAGTGAAGTTCACCCATATGTGGTCTCTGCTACCTATGATGCTAGCAGAAAATGTTGAACAAATTGAGAAAATTACTAAATATACAGTTAAGATGTTCCTGTTTGGTGAAAGATTGTGTCCCACACAATTGAATGTTATTTTCTGGATCTTTACTCCATCTAGGGTGTCACAGATTCCCCTAAGAGTAAGTTGAAAATGGATTTAATTTATTGATCATAATGCTTTACTTTGATTTGAACTGTGATTAAGATAAACACAATACATGTTCCCATATTGCATGTCTTTCTGAAACTTTGGTTTGTTCTTTTCATTACAACATAATAGAAATGTGACATTCTTTAAATAAATGAATTCAAACTTAACTGCTCTCAAACAACATCTAATATAAATGAGGAATGGAAGAGGCTTTGGCAGCTTTATAATATGCAGCAGATAAGGTAAAAAAAAAAATGCAAACCCCTTGGCCATACAAGACTTTCATGCTCTAATGCCTACATCTAGCACATCTTTCACCATCAAAGAGGAAGTAGTTTTTTTCACAGTCTTAACACAGTCATTCACTCCTGAAATGTGATACATATAATCCTAGTGGTAAAGTCAAACAATTGATAATATTTAAATAAGTGGGCGTGGCTAAATGGCTCAGTGGCACTCCCTTGAAATTCACAAAAAGGCCTCCTTATAGGTGTGTTTTTTGTTATGCACATTCACCATGACAAGATGTACATAAAATCCTCTTACACTCATAGTCAAAATATAAAAGGAAGACAGAATATTTTTTGAATGCAAGAAAAAAGGCTCAAATTCACCTTTCACAGGTTACCTATTAAAACAAACCTTTACGAGGGGGTTCATCCGATCATCATAAACTCAGTGTCAGTTTGTTCCAAATATGTTGAAGATCTCAGCTTGTGCTCTGTACGTTATTTCGTGAAAGGGCGTGGCCACAGCCTACCATCAAACTTTGATGTCTCAAGGCGGCCCTTTTTAACCGTTCTGAAATGCCTCCCCATAAATGTTTTTTCTCCAATATGCATGACCATTTTTCTGTATGTTAACCATGTCAGGATCTATCAAAAATCCTCTTGTACCCCTGTTTAAAATTCAACTGGAAGAACACTATGAATTTTTGAAAGTAAAAAATCCGTGATTTTTGACCATTTACTTCAACGTTCTGGGCTCAATTGTAAAGCTAAAGGAAATATAAAGGTATGTCATGAAATTTAACATGAAATTCTGCATCCTATGGTACCAAACATGACAAACTGTAAGGCCTGCTGCTCTGCATGCACAAGGTGTTTTGGGCCTTTCATCACAATTTGCGGTTCTAATTCCAGTTGGACTCTTTGTAGTAAAACATCGAAACTTTTCCTCTTTTCTCCAAGACATGTTGAGCTTAAATGTTTTCTGTTTTCATTATGCTTGTTCATGTAATTGAACCTTAAAGGCATGATATGTGACATTGTGAATAATAATATGGCAAAAATATAATATACTGTGTATTATAATGGTTCCCAAACTTCTTTTGCTGGGCCCCCCCCTGAAAATAAAAATGGCTTTGGGGCCCCCACACATTATCAAATACATTGTATGTAAATGTGTGTGTAAACAAAAAATACTGACAAAAACATCCAAAAACAGTAACAGTTCACATGTTGTAGACGTAATGAATCAGTACTTAACATTTATCTCTGGATTATTGGTGAATTATTTTTTGTTTAATCCTGGAAATCAGGGAGAGGGAGAGAGAGAGAGAGAGAGAGAGAGAGGGAATTGACTTGCATGAACTAGATTTTTCTTTTCATTTTATTCATGACATTCAATGTTGTCAGTAGTATAACTTGTCTGAAATTGCAATATATTTTTAAACAGGCCATTTGTTGCAAAAACAAACAAACAAACAAACAGAAAAAAAACCTCCAGTTGTATTAAAGAACCGTTATTTACACATTGGTAGTCATGTCTTTCAATAACAGTTTAGAAGAGTCTTCAAGGAGACTATAAAAGTACAAGGTGATTTAATAACTTTCTTAATGTGTTTGCTCACCCCTACCTTCAGTACCAACATTTATACATAAGTCAGGGATGTTTGTGAAAGTATGCTCTGGTAAAAATAAATACAATTTCAGGCAAGGTAAAAAACAAAAAAAACAAAACATGTGATGATTGTCAGAGAAAGAAGAAATAACCAAATCAATGTCAGTAGATCAAGGATTTGCTTTAAGTGGTAAAGCTGGAGTGACAAGGCTAAAAAAGGAATTATCAAGATGAGTCTGGCCCGACTTCGCCCCTGTCGTGCTTAAGCAGGCACTTTCCCTGGGAAAACTGCTTTAAGCCAGAGTATTTTCTCTCTTATCTTCCTCATATCATAAAACTGTCAACATTCCACCCATTTTCATTTATATTGGATTTTATTTGAGAGGTACTGAATTAGAATTTTTCTTTTGTGAGGGTTCAAAGTCTTTGTTATGGTAAATTCATCCCAGTTAAATTGCACAGGAGGCCAGTTAAGTGCCTCAGTGGTTGGTACTGTCATTGCACAGTAAAAGGAGAATACCTGTTCCTTTCCTTTGTGGCACTTGTAAGTTGTCCTCGTGTTTACAATGGATCCTGAGGGGGCTTCGGCATATAACAAGCCAGAAAAGTGAAGGTGTAGCTGCAGGTACACAGATAACTTTTGGCAATGCTGTTTTGTGTTAGTGCTAAATTTTTTCCCCTTGACTGGAACAGCAGAATTACTTCAAGTATCTTTTTTTTTAAACACTCTCAAGCATGTTTTCTTGTCCTTGGATGTGAGTGATGGCTGACAGTTACTTGTGATTGCTCTGCCAGGCCCTATGCCCCGTCTGTGCCCGGCTCAGGTGTTACAACAGATTGTCGAGGCTGTCTCACAGGATGAAGACTCCACCCTGCTCCTCTCTTTTTAAAGTAACACAGGGATTAGTATCTGTGCTTCCTCTCCAGCCTTTTATCCAAAGCTAACACCTTTACCGTGACACCAGCCACACAAAACAAAATGCTGTCTGAGCCATGCAGCATACCTGCATGCAGCAGGTTCCACAACATAGGCACTGTGACTGCACTCGAATTTCAACACTACCCAACTCAATTACTTTAGTCTGTGGCGCACCACTAATCTCCTCCCCCCCCCACACACTATTATTCGTGTACATCCACAGATTTGCATGTACTTTCACGCCAGTATTTAGTTTGCTGTTTATTTTTAGAAGCCCATTCCCTAATTAGGGAGAGCTGGTGTATAACACAAGCATAAATGGCAACATTAGTGCTCGAGCTAATGAGAGAATATGTTGTGGGTAAAGCTCAGTAATTTCATCCTGTACTCTCTTGTTATTCTTTCATTATCATCTCAGCGGATGGTTGACCCCTTTACCTCTCCCATTCTTGTACTCTTTCTCTTTCTTTTGACAATTTTAGGCTCTATCATGTCTGTGATGATGTTTAAGTATATGTAGCTGTGAGTAATTCCACACAAAAAAAAACCCTCTTGGAATTGTCCTTAATTATTCAGGGTGAGCTACAGGTATGAATGCAAAAAGTCAGATTTTTCACCCAGACTTCACCCATACTTTTTTGGTTCCAGCTGCTTTTTACAACCACTCCACCCAACCCTCCTGAAATTTTCAGGAGTGCATGTGTGAAAATTGCTTGGCATGTTTGTGTTGTAAAAGGACCTTCTGACCAAGAGCAATCGACAATGATCCATGGGAAATGATCCGGATCAGAATCAGCTTTATTGGCCAGCTATGCTTACACACAAAGAATTGAACTTTGGGGAACTGTGCTCTCTTATGCACAACATTAAATATCAACAATAAACATAATAAGCAAAGACTCCGTCAAGGACACTGCATAAACCTTTTGCCTGTGATGCAGCAATGATCTCCCAAATAATTGGCTGATTTACATCCCTATGATTTTACTTTTTACATTAATAACATTCATCAGTTAGTATGCACCGGAGCATGTTGTGGTGCAGGGTGAGGAGGAATGGAGGTATTATGCAGATTTTTTTCTCAGAATGGCACAGTGTCCATGGAGGTGATACATTGCTTTGGGCAGTCAGCTGTGCTGAGCTTGATGCAAGCCAGTGTTGTCATGAGCTCATGATCTTTTTCATTTTGCTCCGGAGACAGCGGAAAGTAGGCCGAGTTATGAAAGACAAATTACCCATAGGCAAAACACGCTGGATGGTCTATAGTATGCAAATACATATACCTTTGAGATATTTTTTGCCTTTTACAATTTCACATATCTAGAGATATACTGTATACAACACACACAATCTAAAGTATATTTAAAGGTTGTTTTCACAAACTTGATCCCATCAATCAAAAATATGATCGAATTTAAACTTCATCTTGATGTCAATGCTGGTACCCAGAAAGTTTAGTGGATTCATCTTTCATGAATGGGAATATGGTTTGGGAGTTGTCATCAGTTACCTGGTGGTCAGTTGTGGCAGGGAGCTGTAGGACTGTGTGCCGTCACGCCTGTCTCCCCACTGGCCCTCTTGGGCAGCAGCCCCTCTGTGCTCCTCTGCCTAATCAGGCTATTCAGCATGCAGAGCAGCCTCACGGTTGGCCCCGCTGCTCAGCCCCTAGTCACTGACCTCCCCTAAAGCTATGAAGCCGAGCTGGACTTAGCTGTGCCCACTCAGCCACTGCCAGATGTCAGAGGGGATAGATGGCAGAGAGTTATGCAGAGGAACAAGCATGCCCAGACCAGGTAAAGTAGTACCATTAGCAAATATATTGTTTAGAGTTTGCCTGCTTTAGAGTCTTTTTGTTTGTCACAAACGATGACAAACCTCAATAAGGTTGAACTAATAGACTAAAATAAAAATCTAGGTTCCTGTATTGAATACCTGTTTGACAGCTGCCTTTCTGCGAGGAGTCGGTCTGAGCCTAAATGTTTGTCTCTATATGTCAGTCCCGCGATTGACTGAAAAGTGTATCCACCTATCCCACTGTCCACAGCCTGCAGTGCTGGGTGGTATGAGCTTCAAAGGTCGCAATGACTTTACAAACTTCAATAATATCAAGCACCAAAGGGAGGATCCAATTTAAAGCAGACAATCAAGATTTAAAAAATGCAATAACTAGAGCCAAGCAAGAATATTGAAAATAGGCATCTCTCAGAAAACAAACAAACATCAGAACTCAATTCAGAGCAAGTCAATCAAAAGTCTTGCTTATTTGGAGCTAAAAAATAATGATAAAAAAAAGGATTGAGAAATGACTTACAATATGTTGCTCGAGGATTGTCTGGATGTGCTGTGTATTAGATGCATTTATTCTTGTTTATTAGCTGACAAGGCATCTTATAGACTATCTCAGAGCTGCAGCTATAGCAAAACAGTCGTTTAGTCATTTTAGATATACTATATGTAGTGCAGATAATACATCCTCAGCAGACTTATTCACCATGAAGTGCTGGCTAAATTTCTGTTGTTCTTTTTGTTGTCGTTTCACTAGTCTCAGTTGAACAGCCTGTTCTTGTTTGTTTGGGGTTTGGGGAACTGCTGTCACTCCTGCGACATCAAAGTACTGCCAACACTTTTTTAATGTGATCATAGGGAAGCGAAGAACCAAAATACCAAAGCACTGGCCACTTATTACAGAAGGTGAGACCAGGCAACAAAAACAAATATCACACATTTGCGGTCGGTCCCAGGTTGAGGTTGAGATAGAAACAGTGCAGCTACATTGGTCACAATACAGTGTTAGCTTTCAAAAACGTGTGCTGATTGAGTGCAATGGCATTCAAATTATTTGAAAATAGCAATTGTAGGTCTTTATAGGAAACGGGATAAAACATTTTTTTAAGCAGTTTACTTTGCATTCAATATTTTTTTGTAATAGTACAAAGGTTGAAAGGTAATTTTTAAGAATTATAACTGACTATGTATAACATTTGATTAAAAAAAATGACACACAAGTCACATTATTTGTGCACATGTTGAACATGCCCAGTCTCTCCCATTCACCCTCCCTAATGAAGAAAAGGCTGATGTAATCCAAAGTAATACAGCATTCATAACCACATACTGGTGTTTCACACCTACTATATGTCAGCCAATTTCAACAGAAAATCACTTGCCCCCCCCCCCCCACCCCCCCCCCCCCCCCCACCCCACCCCACCCACCCAAAAAAAAAAAAAAAAAAAAAGGAAAGGAAGGAAGACTCTCCTCCCTGGGAATTCAGGAGTAGAATTCCTTGTCTGGCTCTCAACATGTCACACTTTAAAAAGGAGTTGGGGTATTGATCTCTGGTAAGAGAGTCTGTCAGGCTTGCTGTGTGCCTGCCCCACGCTCCTGGCTCAGCCAGAGCCAAGAGAGGATGTTATCCCCCGGGGCTGATTAGAAACGTTTCACTGGAGACTCCCAGGTCACTCTTTAAGCTCCTTTCCCCCCTCTACAAGCCTGCAGTGTTACACACCCAAGACTAAGGAAACAACTTCAGAGGAAAATGACACTTTCCTGTGATAGCTTTCAATGAGTCCTATTTTAGCCTTTAAGTGGTGTGTTTCAAATTAGTGATTTAATTTCTGAATAAGTCTCAGGTTTTTAACTCGTGTGTGTTTGCGTTTGTGTGTAATTTCACCAATCTACCCTCACTGTCACCGCTGTGCTCTGATTGATCACATGGTCTAATTCTGTCAACACTGGTACCAACTCTGCTCGCTTCTGTGTGAGAGCAAGGAATATGCTGTGGGACAGAAAAGAATAATCTATTTCCATTGATGTCATAAGTGTTTTGTGTGAATTTGACAGTTTTGATCAAATCCATCTTGTACAGATCAAAGGAAAGGACTTTCGGAGTCTACTTTACGTTTCACAGGCAAATTAAATATAAAGAAGAGACTGTGAAAGAGGAAAGAAGAGCAGTGTAAATATGAAGTGTGAGAAAGAGGAATGAGCGATTGGTGTAAGCTGAATGAGGCAGGGGGGCTGGAGAAACAGATCAAGTAAGGCACCGAAACAGTTGCTATGTAATATTGTTCTCAAGAAATGTTCAGTAGTACTCGGATCAAGTTGTTAATTTCTTAAGATATGCTTCAACCTTTCAAAAAAAATTAAAAAATACAACTGTGAGGTAAGTAAAAAAGCCAAACCAAGGGCACCACCACAAAATCTATTAAAAATGTGTTATCTAATTGTAACCATAAAGAACCAAAGAGCCAACTGAACAATTAAGAGTGCTCTCAAGTTATAGAAATGTTAAGCATTCCTGACCTGATGAAACAAATGACAGTATCTCTGTCGCTTTTTTTTTTTTTAAATACAATAATTTTTCTTTCCATGTTAATCCTTTTCCTTGTGCATGTGCTGAAATCATTTGAAATGCTCAGATATTACATTCAGTGGACCTGATGAGGCATTTTAGGGCTCAGTGCAGCCTTGAAACTCGTAAAAAAAGACACCAAGCATTGCAGGGAGTTTGTCTGTAACTGTATAGGTGTTGACGCAACCTCCATCAGGTGCCCTGAGGTTGTGGGGCCATGTCTTCTATCTCTGAGCGGGTCAAAGCAGGGACAGGGTATACACTTGGGTTGGAGCTGACCTTTATCTTATTGAGTTAGTTGTGATGAGATTACAGAACAACCTGAACAGCCAGGCCCATTACCACCCTGTACTCCATTAGTGACCTCTGGCTGGGACTAATATGTGTACAGCATGTGGATCATGACGACACAAAGAAACACTCTCACAAAGGCAAGGGTTACATGTAATAAAGCACATACATGTGCACACAAAGATACGCATTCCCAAGAAAGAACATAAAACATGTGCAAGTCATTAAAGTCCAAAGAATACATGTCCCAATATAAGTGCATGCAGTTGAAACATGGACATGTCTATATGTCTGTGAAGTAATTGTGGTGCTCTACGTGTATAAGTCTGCAACTATTCTGCAGCAGAGGCGGCCCGCGGGGCGAGCATGCTCTCTCCTTCTTTCGCCTTGTCGCGTTTGTCTGTTCCTATCTGCCTCACAGCCTCCTCTGCCTCCCCCACACTCTGCCTGGGGAGTGATTAAATCAGTGTATGCTTGTCCACAATCCAAAGAGATTGGGATACACACACACACAAACACGTACAGACCATTGTCACCCTAAAAAACACACTCTTATACACACAAGATTTACACACAGTGAAACAGTGAGGACCCAATACAAATGCATGAATGTACCTACATCAACCAAAACCTGAAGCTGCAAAAAACATCTACCAGCACTTAATCTTGACCTCTTTGAGACCTTATGTGGCAGCCTACATGCAGTATTAGCAACTATAAGTGTCTGTGTGTATCTGTGTGTGTGTGTGTGTGTGTGTGTGTGTGTGTGTGTATGACAGTAATAAATATTCTGTCTGCACTTCTGTACACTGTGATAGGTGATACTGTGTTTGGACTGAGCTTTGGTGATGTATTTCCAAGTGTGCTTCTCTACATGAAGATCTGTGTGTGTTAAATGAACGAATGTGAAACCCTGCGCGTGCATGTCTCTGTGTGGCAAAGCGTCCTTATGATAAGTGACTCCCAGCCTGATTAAAGAGAACTCTTTCCCTCCATAATGAACGCAGGAGATCCATCAGCCGTTGCCTTTGAGGAACGCCAGGCGCGTCAGCAGCTAAAGTGCCTGTGATCTCTCGGATTTCAACCAACGTTGATTAACTTGGCAGCATATTAAGTGGAAAGGTATTGAGTCGGCTGGAACAGCAAAAAAAAAAAAAAAAAAAAAAAGAGGAAGAAACATCAGCGAGACTTTGTCATGTAGGCATTGGTATGAAGTCATATTTGCATATTCAAGTAAAGTAAAAGTGCTTATGTTTGGGTATCGCTGCAAAAATGATTAGAGTTTTTCAGGTCAGATGAGTGGATCAGAGTATTATCGGGATTATGTCTGCTGAGGTCTAAGGGGGAAAAGGGAAAGTGTTCTTACATTTGCAATACGTTGCACGGACATTGCTCATTTCACATGTTTGACAGCATGTCCTTTATAGTGAGGTTAAAGGAACTACATGAAATGAGAGAAGACAGGCACTTTATTCAGTGATGACATCATTATAGATTAAAAGTAAATATCAATCTCATTGCGGTCATCTATTTAATACGAGCTAGATTATAAATGAGCAATGCTTCAATTAGTGTTTTGATTAATCAAACCTCTAGGTTAAAAAAATACACAAACTGAAGGATGTTTTTCGAATTAGTTGTTTGAGGCATGATGTAATTGTGATATTATAGACCTAGGCTAAATATTTCCCGGGGTGAAAGCAGAGATGAAATAACATTAAAGCAATACTGTAGGTCATGTGGGACAGAAATTATAGTAAAATATCTTATGAAGTAAAGTATGTTCACATGCGTTTGGATTTGGACTTAAACTTTTCACCTAGATCAAAATTCTGCACATCAATAATTTGTTTACAGAGTGTAAAACCAACAAAGAGGGTTTAATGGAATTAATCAATCACATGGCTTCTCAAACTCAACTATGAACAATTCAAGATAAAAAGCCTAAGTAGTATTTCAAATTTTACTAGTCAAGCTTATGTTTTCATATCAACCTGCTTTCTATAAGATGAACAATGGATTACATTTTCTGATTTCTCTATGCAAACATTTAAAAATATGTAAGAAGCACAAAAATGTTTTTTCACATCGTGTGTTTTAAGAGATTGGGAAAACTGTAAGAACTAGACCCCTAAAGAACCTAATCTTGTACCTTGATCTTGTAAGAAAGCAAATACTTTTATGTCTTGAGGGAAATACAGTACTATTTTATCAGCAACAGCTTCTGGGATAGGGGAACTTCTCCTGCAGCTTAGTTTGATTTATTTTATCTTCCCTCTGACAAAGGCCAGTCAGGTAGAACAGTTGTGGATATGTCTGGCGGTCCCCAGACATCCTGAGGGGAGATGGTATACGTGTTAAAAAATGCAGGGAGGGCAAATTGGGATTCAGTGTAAATGTACAAAGGTAAACTTCAATAAGGCAGCGTGAGGACAAGTCCTGTTCTTTTATCATTTATTGGCCAGTGCTCACACAGCCTGCTGGGAGTTGTCCCACTTATTCCACCATACACACCCAGCCACGTAGGTGAACCCCCCCATCCCATAATACAAGATAGGCCCCTTCCTCTTTTGCAACTTGCTGCCTGATCTGATACCAGACCAAAGGAAAGCTTTTCTCGCATTTTCACTCCAACTACATTTCCCAGAAGGTCTTACTCTTGGCTTTATTGAACTTAGGGGCACATTAGTAAAGAAAGGTCCTCAAATCTGATTCTGATCTGAGGAAAAACATAAAGAATGAATCCGCCTTTGTGCAGGCTCATATTTCATCTCCCAACATGTCAACTGTGAAAAGCTGTCCCATTTTGAAGTGGAGTTGAAAGAGAATCTTAAAGAATTTGAGGCATTCAAATGTCTCCAATTTCATCCTCCTTTTCCTCTAGTCAGTCATGGATTGTCGCTCCCCCACCATCGTGGGTAATTTGTTTCCTCATGTTTACAAGATCAGACATGGCTTTTGATTATGCATTTTGGGTTTTGGATGAACTCATAATTTCAGCTGTGGATGCCATCTAACAGAGCCTTTAGCCTGTAATGGACCCAGATGTCGAGCCCTTTTGATCGCTCTACAAAGTGACATACTCTGCCTGACCGCCAGGGGGAGGGTTGAAAATTATCATGTGGTATAGCCCACACCCAAATCTCTTTTTCCTTCTCAACCCTGTCTTGATGGGACTGAATTTTCCTTTGTTTGCTGTTGAAGCTCTCAGCCTGGATTAAAATCTTAATTAACTTTAGTGTCAGTCTGCTTTCCTGTGGTTCAAAAGACATAGAGATGAGGAGGCTGAGGAGGAGAGAGGACTGTTGTACAGTACATGGGATCATAAGATACAGGCTTGTCTACTGCAGATGCCTCCATAAATGTAGCTGGTAATACTATTGGCTTGTGTCTGTTTTGCCCCTCCCCCTCTCAGCTCACTCCATCGTTTAGATTTCTTTCCATCTGTCTCTGTGATGAGCGCTCATAAAGCAGAGGTTAGGCTATGAAAGAGGGGAATATGTAGTAAAAAAAACTTTGGTATAAAATACAAAAACAGCAGATCTCTCAGGGTGTGACCTCATATTGTGAGGCTGACACAACAGCAAAATAAAGATTTCCTCCAGTTTTATATTTGAGAGACTGGATATGGAGAGTTAGCCTAGTTTTGTAGACACTGGTGCAGACTCCAGCTCGTCGCTGTGGTCTTTTCTTGCGGGTCACCTTCCAGACAGGAATGATGCGCCTGATCAAAGGCTGGCCATTTGCCGATGGGATGCCTTGGTCTTTGCTTCCAGCTGTCCCTGTCTGCTTGTTTGACCTTGGCCTCACATCACAAGGTTTTTCATGGAAAATAATGTTTTGGCTAATCTGGCCTCTGCTAAACCTCCTTTAGTGTTTCCTTCATCCCACATTTCATCTTGGTATTCTGTTTCATGCGGTTGTTCAAGCTCGTGGGCCTAATGGGTCAATGTGAGCACAGCAGATCAGGGGTTTGACAAATCAAATCAGGGGTGGCCGGGGACTAGCATTGGGGAAGAACCCAACATAGTTGAGAGAAATATATTGCTATCAATCATTTGCTGTCAAAGATGAAACGACAGCGCAGTGACAACATCACCTCAGCTGCAATCAGAAGCTTTGTTAATTTTCAACAAGAAATATCATTTGAATTCCTGCTCGAATAAAAACATGCCATAATCTGAGTTTAGAGAATGGTGTTTATTTTCTGCTCTCGTACAACAGAGCATATATATGCGGAGGCTATTCTATCAGCTCCCTATAAAAGCCCTGTGTGTTTTTCTTCCTACTAAGCCCTCAGCGAGTGATCCAACGGGCCTCCCACTGCAAATGGCAAATGTCTCTTACCATGTAAAGCGCTCAGAGCTCTTTATTGAAAATCATTGCACTGGCAGTATCTTTCAGTCAAAACATCAGCGTTACCATTCAGATACTGGAATTAATTCTGCAGCCAGTCGGGGTAAAAAGGTGAACAGTCATAACAGTAAACTCTCTTCCGCTCTAACCCTCTCCCTCTCTCTCTCACTCTCTGTTATATAGCCAGGAGTGGCATTTTTCTTTCTTTTCCTGTCCTTTTTTATATATTTTTTTTTTTGCAAGGAGAGAATGTCTTTGCATCTGAAATGTGCATTAATGCACCGCTAAGGTCAACTCTGCTCATTTAAAAAACAAAGCATTCGGTGAGCTGTGGGTCCACAGGTCTGCTGGCACACAGAAAAGATTTATTGTCTGCCCTGAGCTTGTGCTGCAGCTCCTCGTTACCAGACAACTCTGACCCCGAACTGCAGACACCGCAGAGACATTTAATCTCCATGGACAACTTCTGTATGAATACATTTTAGTCAATGTGGTGCCCGGGCTAGTGCGCTGGCATTGGCTGACATCACATTCTGCCAGGAGAGTTGGGTGAGAGAGGCATAGGGAAAGGGAGAGACATCTGCTCTGGTCACCCACCCTGCCCTATTGCACCGGGACCCGAAGCATCCATGTGGTTTACTCTTGTCTTCTCCTCTGTGTGTGTGTGGTGTTGGAGAAGACTGGTGATGTTGGAGAGCACACAGTAGTAAGGGGATGGTTTGCCATATGGTTGATTCCTTGCTCGGGTTGAGCAAAGGGAGTAAGCGCACCGGAGACAAGGGACAGGGAGATAACAGGCGAACAATGACGGATTTGCCAGCATGTAAAATCACATGCTCAAACTTTTTTTGGGGTTGTTAAATAGATGTCCTGCATCCTGAGACAACCCCATGCATGTACAAATTACTGTAGGTTCATTTTTGAGTAGACATTTTTACTGAAACAAAGAAAGGTAAACAGGATAGAGATAAAATAGGGATGGTTGCCTCAGGTAAATAAGCAGGGTTAAGACTGGTGACCAAAGCGAGGTCTGTAATAATCTCTTGGTCGACAGCATATTCCCCTGAAAGGACGTGCAACTATTACAAATATCACCAGAGGATTGTTATACCATTCACAATGAGTGAAAATAATGGTGCCAAACATTGCTCCTGCAAGATTCAAAGTGGATGAACTCTGCTATGGCAAATTATTAAGTTCATTCAGTCACATATCAGTAGAATACAATTATGTCTTTAATGGCATTTGGAAACTTGGTTTATGATGATTTTTGGCATTCCAACATTAACATTGAGAGCTGAATAAAAAGTGGGAAACCAAAACGTCAATTTCTGATCATAATGATGAATGATTGACAATATCCATGGTCAAAGTACGTTTTTTTTGAGTGACATATTTCATCATTAACTAGAATTTATAATAAGTATCCTGGGGATTTGAAGAACTCATTGCATTTCAAAATAGTTATGATGGGCTTTTAGGAGGGCTCAGAAATGAACTGCCTCTTGATTTCAGCATCTCCACCGAGTTGATGAGGTTGTTAAAGCACTCGCTCTAGGATGATGTTTGTGCATGAATTTGCTGTGACAGCAAAGCTGTGGATTCTATCACTTGGTGAAGCTCACGACTTTAATAATTCACATTCAGTCATCAGATAGCTTAAATCAGTGCAGCGAGATCTGAACCATTCTAGATCAATGAAATCAGCAAAGATAAGGGAGAACTATTCTATTCCACACGTTTTGCCTTGACTTAAAATACTTGCAATTGCTCACCTTGCAGACATCTGGCATACGTGCCAAATCCCAACCTCATAAAATGTATTCAGCTTGTTTCTAAATATAAAAAAACAAACAAACAAACATTAAAATAGTTTGTTGCTGTTTCATAATAATAATAATAATAATAATAATAATAATAATAATAATAATTCATGCTTTATTAATCCCATGAGGGGAAATTCAGTTTACACTGTCTAATGAACATAAAGGCCGAGATACACAGTCATGCACAAACAGGATCCTAGTGACATGCATTAATGGAGAGGTCTCAGAGTGAGGGGGCTGCCCACAGCGAGCACTCCAGATCAGTTTTTTGGGGTTCGATTCCTTGCTCAAGGGCACTTCGGCAGTGCTCAGGAAGTGGACTGGCAAGGGCACCTATCCAGCTACCAAACCAATTTCCGGACTTGGTCCGTGTCGGAACTTGAGCCGGTGACCCTCCGGTTCCCAACCCAAGTCTCTATGGACTGAGCTACTGCCACCCATTTAAACTAAAAAATGTTGCGGCAACGAAATTGTTGCAGCAAAATTTGTTTTCAAAACCTAGTGTGGTTGATCTGTTTTTATCATTTATTGTAATCTTTACAGAAATACTCGTTGTATATACTTGTAAGTGTGTACAAAGGATAAATGAGAAGGATAAAGGAATTAATGAGAAGATACAATCAAAATACTGCATAGGTTTTATAGATATATGCATGTAAGGTTGTCAGAGCTTTTTGGATTTTTATTCATGTTCATAATATGGACAAACTGCCACGAAGATAACACTCATATCTAATACTATACTCTTATCTAATATACTGTACATGTTTGATCCTTCAGACCTATAGTCACAATGTTAGGCATACTGGTTAACATTTCCTGACTGATTTTCAACAAGTGCAAGAGCAGACTGAGCTGATATTAGATTTACAAAAATGCAAGCATCCAGCATCATAAAATGTATCATTTGATGCCCCGGTGCACTGATAATATTCTGACAGCAGAATGATCAGAGTGAAGGACAGACACGCAAGGGATATTTTTCTTTTTGAAATCAGGAAGGTGAGAAACGAGACAAGGAGATTCAACTGGGACAGAGTAACAACAAAAAAAAAAAGACAAGGAGAAAGATGGAGACATTTATGGGGAAAAAAAAAAAAAAAAGACAGACAGAGAAGCCAATGATGCTGCTCATACATCGGGATCCCCACACCCACTGAGCAGCCGGGAGGCTCAGGAGTGAAGGAAGGATTTCATCTGTTTTATCTGCTTCGTCTTCCTTTTTTAGGTTACACAGAGCACGTCCCTTTTTTCCTTTTCCCTGCTTCAGTGAGGCAAGATCCTAATCGCCCCTGACCGTAATCTACCAGAGTGGAACGCTTTTCTTCAATAGACAAAAAAGGAGCTTATAGATGCTGCACCCTGCAAGGGTATAACATCACAGGGTTATCCTCTGGCATAAAGGGAAAGGATGTGTAGTGTGGGTTTGTGTGATTTGTTCCTATTGCCGTGACGGGCATAGGAGACTGTGGACATTGACAGGCATACAGAACAAGTAGGGAAAAAAACAAAAAAATGTGTCACAACTTCATACAACTTCAGAGAACAGAAAGCCTGTTGGTTTGTCTTTCATCTTGGTTGTGTGTGTACTTGTGGAGGAATCAAATAGACGCGAACGCCAAGGATCATCAGCAATCATTGTTTTCTTTTAGTAAAGGTTATCACAGACAGATCCAACTGCTTACATAAAAAAAATACAAAAATCTAAATGTTATGATACAAGGGGCAACTGTATTAACAAGCAAAAAGTTATGGCAACATTGAGGGTTTCATTTCTGAGAATGATTTTGTTGTCATCTCTTCAGGCAATACTGATGGATGACAGTGCCCCAGTATGCATAGAACTCAAATAACTAAATATTTGTTTTGTTTTAATCTCTGAGCAGTCTGACGGTTTGACATATGACAGTTTAGAACATTTGGAAAGTCAAGTTACTTCTTTACTGTTTGCAATTTAGTATTTCTTTTTCCTCTCCTGGCATCTGAATTGTCCTTATATGACAAAACATCTGCTGCTTGGAGCAGACTAAAACTGACACTATATGTCATTTGCAAAGAGAACAGCAATCATAGAGAGATGTTTTTTGTTGCCAAAGACAATTCCCCTTTAATTTTCTCTCTGTCGGTTCCATGTAGCCTTCTCTCTCTCCTTTTTTTTTTCTCTTTTTCTTTCAATTTGCTTTGTTTTGTTTTTTATTTCTCTTTCCCTCTGTTGCCTCATTTTACTCTTGCCACTTTCTTATTCTCTGTCTTTGTCTTTTCTCATCCTTTTGTTATGTTGTCACTTTCTTGGCAGCATGTTTGTGTGTGCCATTTTTTAGTTCTTGTCTTTTATACAAACCTTCATACAAATACAGATATAAATAAATCCTCTTTTCTGTGAAGTTCCTGAAGTCAGAGAAACGGCAAGAGTTCCAAAAAAGCCACACAAAAAAATCCCTTGCAGTACATTATTTTACTTGGAAAATAGCACTCGCCCACCTAGCCCAAAGCTGAAAGCTGGCACATCAAACTTTATGCGCGTTCATCTGAGGTTTAGGCACAGTATTTAGGCAGAGGTGTTTAGGCATAATGTGAGGATCTAGTGGCTCTGTTACATGGTGAGAAGAGAATTTTATTCAAAGAGCTTTGAGTAATCCTCACCACAGTAAACATATAGTCCCTTTACCAAGACTAAGCAGTTTAAATTCAGGCTGTATCTTTTCGGCCGAGCCACAATATAAGATTTTAATTTACTTATTAGGTGTATAAGTGTATCTTTGGAGGTTTATACGTGTTTTTTAACATGTCTGACTCTGGCTGTCTGTAGGCAAGCCAACATTTCACTGAAACAAATGTGCATTGGTCTGTGTCTCACAGCAACAAATCTTTTTCATATATATATATTTCTCAAAACAGAAACTACATGTGCAGGCTGGCAAGCCTCCCTTTGAGTCCTCCTTGTTAAGTGATTGTGTCGTCCATGTCTCTGTAAACACTGTGGATTGGCAAATTGGATAGAATCTCATCAGCCATAAATAATAGAGGCTATCTGAAAATAACATTGGAACACAAGCGCAACAGATGCTTCTCTTGGTGAAGGAGAAAAGCTGCTCTCTTCGAGCCTGCTACCTTCATGCTGTCACTCACATGCATTATTGGGCTCCCTTTTAAACGGATCCATATTGAATCCTTGGAAAATAAGGAGGGAAGAATAAGGAAGTTGATGAGGAAATGTAAATCTATTATGCTGAGCCGATGCTCAATGTGTTCCAGTCTGTTTCACACACTGTAATTTTTTACCTTAATGGCCATCCAGTTAGTCACAGATCAGCGAAGCAAAGCTGGAATGCGATGTTTATTTATCCATCTACTTAAAGATGTTTTTGTAGAGTTATCTGCTCCAGACTATCCTGAGAAATTCACTGGAGTGACATCCCAACTGTTGATGATAAACATCAAACCTTTCATGTAAGTTTAGTCTCATCCTGTCATAAATTCTGCATGAGTAGGAGTCAACAGAAACTCTGTGAGCTACAGTCATCTGATGAAATGTACCTGGCATTTATCAATAGCTGGAATGAAAGCTAGCGCCTTTCTGTGTCCACAGAGGCTTGTATCCTCCCATTGATTTCTGGCCAGGCATTTGCTCACCCCAGCCAAGGTCCAAATGCAATTTAAGTGCAGTGTAGGGACGTGTTTCTCGAACAGAACCTGACACGGTGTGGTCAATAGCCCCCGGCAGTGAATGAGCTCTCAAGTGGTGTACAGCAACAGCGAGACGTATTTCCTCTTGCAGCTCACCTCACGCCCACTCTTCAAATTAAACAATAGAAACTAGAGGGCTTTCTGCAGGCTTCCAGCATGCTTTCACCCGTCCATCGAGGAGAGGACAGAAAGGGCAGGGCTGTGACAGACAAACACCCCTGCTCTACGTACAGAGGAGAAAAAAAACTTCAATTATTCCATTTAAAATGGCATCAGCTCTCGACCCTCCACTTCAGGAAATTAAATTTCAAAATGGACCAGAGTTATGGCAGCAAAACAAAGGCGCTTGATGATTAAAGGGGGATTTTAATAATGCCAGATTTTCTGCACAGGTCTGCAGAATGTGGATGTAATAATTTTCAGGTCTTGAACGGTTAGTGAATTGAACAAAACGCTCGAAAAAGTATGCAGAGCAAACTTTCATTGATGATATCTTTAATGTTTAATGGGGTAGTTGGAGGAACTTTTGTGTTCCTACGTTTTATGATGTGTTGTTGTTCTGTATGCGCAAAAAGACCAGAGTTGCAAAAAGAGCTTGTTCAAATAACCACCGGATTGTCACAACAGAACTTTTTTTTTTTTTTTGCCAACAATATCAACACCAAATGTATGCCAGCATTAGCTGCAGCAAACAACAGCAAGACAATATACATAGACATGTTAAAAATGACACGTCCTTTGTTTAGTTGTGAAGATAGTTACGAAGGCCGTTACCAGCCTCAGCACCCGACCCTTCAGCCCGGGAGTATAATTGCCGCAGGAGGCTGATGGACTGTCAGCAGTCACACGCGCTTGTTTCCTCTGTTCTCCTCTTTTCTTCCCCTCTCGCCGGGTGACACAGACAGACGCTACGGAAGCACCTTGTGTTCGCCATGCACGGAGATAAACTGCATATTGCATTCTGTTTCAAGTGTTACAAATCTCTTGCAATAATACAATAAAAGATGTATTATTCATTGCTTCTTCAGTGACAGAGGGGAGGGATGAAATATGCATATGGCGTGTGTGTGCTGTTTTAAAAAAAAAAAAGCGCCAGCGCTGGGTGGCGTGTGATGGGGTATGAGGGAGCATCACAACGTGTCTCTGGTGTAATCAAATATAAAGAAAGGGGAGACAGATGAACGAAGGCCCTGTGGTCACCTATAGGGCCACTTCGTGGTTGGCTAAAATGGCTGTAGTATTTGGAAAGACAGGGAAGCAGGTGTAAATAAGCATACATTTTCAATCTACTGTATGATGAGAATCCATTTGCAGTTCCCAGGTGTGACAGACAAAAGGTTTGGATGTGTTTGTTCCAGATCTGTCTAAATGGTTCTGCTTTATTTCCCATTGAGATAGGGTGTGCAGGGTAGTGTGGGATTGGTGTGCTGGTGTTGCCAACCAAATAATTTTGCTGCCTACACTCTGCCGAGTGTATAATTGCAGACTTTAAAAATATCCATTCTCCTTTGGCACGTGTGAAAGGATGGGGGGGGGAGCAGCTCTTGTCATGAGGGTACACAAACATGTGCTGTGTGGATGATGGAAAGCAGTTTTGTACATTAGGATGAGTTGTTTATAACACATATGCATGAGCACTACGATACAGTGTAATATTTTAGACAAATAGTGGGCAAAATGCCTCGGTTGTTTCATTCCAAGAAACCAGAGTATATTTATGAAGGCACATAAAATGAACTATTCTTTTAGGGGAGCATGTTCTTCTTTCAGTTAGTGATTTCCAAGTGTTTTCTTATTGGCCTGGGGGCCTGTGCAATGAGTAATAGATGGAGCAATGGCTTCATCCTTGCCCGCCTAATTTTTTTTCTTCCTCCAGTCTTGCAAATAATAAAAACTGCCAAAAAATGATAAATAACAGCCACCCAATTACTCTGGCATCACTGTATTCAGGAATTTATGTTTACATTATCAAGATGTACAACTGCTCTGCATGACAACACCTTGCCACAGAAACAAATGGCATTTACATTTCCTCTGGGTGCTAGCTGGGTGCAGGTTCCTATTCATTTAGCCAGTTTGCCTCCTGAAGTAATGGGAGGCCCTGACCTCAAGCCTCTCTGTCAGCCCATTAGTGAGTGTTGAGAGCATTGCATCGGCTGCTCTGCTGTTCTGCCACTCGCATACACCCCCTAGAATCAACACAAACAAGCCCAGAATGCTGCCCCTCCAGTTCACACAAACACACACACACACACACAAACAGCCAGGCGAGATGAAGCTGGGGCATTGATTTTATAATGATGCCCTGGCTGCTTCCAGACATGGAGGAATTGAAGCTGGCTGAGCGGAGCTCTTGGTGTGTGGAGAGTTTTTTGGACGTGAGCCTTGCTGGTTTGCTGGGACTAGTCCGGTGGAGAGGCAAGGCTACAGACGTGTGCAGCTGGTGGATCCAGAGCATGTAGAACATGGAGAGGCAGCCGTGCCCAACTTTTACAGAAGCACCCGGAGCCAAGCGTCCCTCCTCAGCACACACAGACCTGCAACTGCCAATCAAAGCAGCCTCGGGCGCTGCCACTGCCTTGTGCGCATTAATTAGCATGTATTTGCATAAGAATCCACTCGTTTAGCAGACCCACTTGGCTCTCCCCCCAAATGGCATTTTCTCTCGCCCCACCCTCTCTCTATCTCTCACTTTTCCTCTCCTTATCCTTTTACAAGCACCGATAAGAGCTAGAAAATAGTGTGTTAACCCTTTTCATCCCAAACCTCTCTTGAGACAAATTACACGCATGCATGATTGTTTGGTGTGGGTTTGCAAATGAGTAAAATGAGTCAACAAATGAGTCAAACAGCAAACAAACAAACAAAGGTACGCTAACATATTTAAGTGTTGAACACAGAGCACGGCAGGTTGTGTTTTTACTGTTTTGAAAAGTTGTGCTTGAGCCAACATCAACATCTTTAAAATGTCTTGCACTTCAAAGTTGCACAGCAGCTTTATGTGTCACAGCGTTCGCCAACACGGCAACATTATTCAGAGACGACTTTAAAGCCTTGTTTCACACGGTTCAGCATCGGTAGCCTGCAGAGAGCAGTAGTGCATGCATATACTGCTAAATTACAGCTAAGAGGACAGAAATACTCAGTTACTAGTCAACAATGGTTACAAGGGATGTGTGTGAGACAGAGAGAGACAATGAGAGCGCAAGATGTTTTCAACCATGAGCAGTCAATCCGGGT
This sequence comes from Symphodus melops, assembly GCF_947650265.1. Classification (NCBI taxonomy): domain Eukaryota; kingdom Metazoa; phylum Chordata; class Actinopteri; order Labriformes; family Labridae; genus Symphodus; species Symphodus melops. The sequence goes on along the minus strand of NC_136693.1, from coordinate 16,509,930 downwards.
ACCATACAGCCAGCCTGGTAGAGAGGGCTACCCGCTGCCCTGAGCACAAGTTTTGGAATGCAGTAATTGGAGAGGATTGTGCCATCAGATTCAACTTGAAGCGTGTACATGAGTCTAATGAAGGTTTTTTTTTTTTTTCTTGTGGTGCTTTTCTACACATTTTGCTTATTTAATGTCTTCTTTCATCCATGAAATATACAGCTGATAAAGATACAGTGGATGTAATAAACAATAGCTCTGTTTCCATCAAGCGGTCTGGTATGGATCAGTTCATTTTTGGTACCGTTTGGTTCGGTAAAGCCTGATCCTGTGCCCTAGTTGGTTGGCGGTGTGTACACCAGGAGCTGATAGCCACGTCAGCTACATGATAGTATAACGTCATCACAGTGTGACACAGTGTACCCCACTAATAAATTCAACAAAGAAGACAAACGTTTCACAGTAAACATTATTTTTCCCAATCAACCGACTGCAGTGTTTAGCTCCACTCTTTAGGGTCCGATTGATATACTTGGCACTCCAACCCAAAGGGTACCAAAAAGTAAGACGGTACAGGTCTGTAATTTGTGAATCTTTCCCGGCTTTACTACTTACTTAATTTGTGCCTACCACAAGGAACCACTCATTGAATGTTCATCCCTATATTGTTGTTATGTTTAGGGATATACATTCAGGGACTTTTTTTGTAGATTTTTAAATGTACATTTTTGATAATTGAGAATTTTAACATTTTGGAGAGAGCCTGGAATGGTAGTTTTGATTCACTTTTACATAATATTGTTTATCTGTGCATGAAATGGCATAAATGAGGCACAAATACACATTCTTAAACACATAAATAGATAACAGATATCAGCATCAGGTGTCAATATGTGAAAGTCTTCACAATAAGAGGGGGACTTATGTGCAAGCAGCATGAAGTTAGGATTGAATGTGTTTGTATTTACATGTCTGTGCATAACGGTGGAGTGCGATAATCAAAAATGATAGCACAAACTTTGAAGTAAGCATTTTTATAGCCTGAGGACAATTGGCAAATTTCAGTTCAGTGTGTGTAGGTCTGTGTATTTACATCTGTGTGGGTTTGGGTTTTTTTAATTTTAAGTCCAGACAGCGGCTCAAACCACAGGAGGTTGCACAGTTGCTCAGGGGGCCTCCCTCCCTCCCAGCATTCCCTGCTGGTCCAGGCAAAACGGCTGAGGTCCCTGTCACAATCTTCAACCTGTGTCTCCTTCCTCTCCTCATATCTAATTTGAGGCACACACACTCAAAGGAACAAACACACCCAAGGGGCTTAGACCAGCCTGTCTCATCCCATTTCCTCAGCGCCTTTGATCCCCAGCCCACCCAAAAATACATTGCTCCCCTTGCAGTGTTAACTTCCTGCTATGCTATTTAAACTTCCTTTTTCTGCCTGAAGCAACCACAGCTTTGGTGCTATAGCTGCTGCTGGGATCTTCTAATGACAGCGGTGCAATAAGAACAGGCTGGGGAAAGTAGGATGACAGTGACAGGACAAAAGGCCCTGAGGTGCGCTATAAGATAAGAATGGCTCATTACAGCTTGGTAAGGGTTAATGTTCATAAACGGCTCTGAAGGACCCCTCCCAAAATGCTGAGGCTTGTTACGATAGCTAATGATGTCAGCGGAGGGTCTTGCTTGATGATTAGCTTAAACGGAGGACTAATAGAAGTGTGTGAGTGTAATTAATGACTGAAGGGGAACCAAACAACGAGGAGAAAACACTGCTGTGGTCGTTGGTGTTCCAGGGTTAAACGTGTCCTCACAAAAAAAAAAAAGCCAGGGCACCTTATCAGCTGGTCGAGCGATCTCCATGCCATCCAAAGCCATGCCCTGGCGTGCCATGCCACGACTCCCACTCCAACACCCAGACAGACCAGCCTTTGTGGCTGGGCCTAATTAGCTGTCACAGCAGGTGGAGCAGAGACCAGGGACACTGTGGTCGACTCTCTGACAGCACAGGTCCCTGCAGAGCTCCCCCAGACACTGACCGCACACCAACAATGTGTATGTGTGTGCGTGCTTGTACGTGTATGTGTGTGTGGGGCCCAGAGTGCATGTGCGAATGCATGACTGATTGCCCACATGTATCTATGTGAGCGCTCGAGTTTGATCGAGACAATGAGTATAAAACAAGCCTGGACATGATGATGAAGGGCATTTATACACAGGTCTTCACAGACAGGCAGAAATAAGATTATTTTATTGCAAATTTGGTTGAAAAAGACATGAGGAGACGCCTGGGGAAGAGTTATGTGTCTGGAAAAGTTGAATGACATTTCATTTAAGTTTGTCTTTCACTTTCCACAGAGACAGCCAGTCCTCACTTTAGAAAAAAAAAAGAACACAAGACAACACTTGACACTTGTATATTTTCATAGTAAGGTCAGTAAAGGGCAAAAAAGGCCTGAAAACACTATATATATATGTCAGTATAAATTGCTGAGATAATATTATGTGTCTGTCATGTTGTATAATAAACACAATAAAAACAAATCACAAAATCAAGACATAACTATGGTTTCATCGTCACTGACAGATTTACAGCTTGGAGCAGATGTGTATGATTTATGGTGCATGTGAACGAGAAGCAGTAGACGTCAAACATGATCCAGACACCAGGGATAGAAAAGGTAAACAACTAATTTTAGATGCAGAGATGTTTTCTCTGGCCCTATCTACGACCATAAACAATCAGTCAGCTTTCCTCTAACTTAATAACAGCCTATGTTCATGCTTCCTCTGAATCATCAGGCCTATGTCACTTCTTCACCAGAACAAAACATTACTTTGTGTGTTCCCCTAAAACCTGCGTTCTGTTGCTTTTTGCGTTTACGTGGTAGAAGATACCATGCATGCTGATACTGTGTTTTAGTTACTAAGGCCTGTCTAAGCTGCAGTAATACTTCTTTACTGATTGCTCAGCTTGCACTGGCACACAGGTAGACACACACACACACACACACACACACACACACACACACACACACACACACACACACACACACACACACACACTGCACTTCAACACACACCCCTGGTTTAATCTATTACCATTTTTATGTGGCTCAAGTATTCAGGCCGTGTTAACCAATGCATCATTATGAGGCGTATAACTGCAAAAGCCAAAGGATTTATAGGCTTAAATAAATTATGGGAAAGGATAGTGCAATTTTTATGAGTTGCAACTTGGCAAATATTCTTTTAAATAATAATAATGAAAGAAAAATGTCCTGGTGTTGTTGGACGATGTGAGAAAAAGATTCCTCTCCCTGCTGTTCAAGTCAGCCTTTAAAAGCTCATCCATCTCAAGATATCCACACTATAGCTTTTCTATACAATCATCTAACATACATTATATGAATTGATGGGTTCATTGGTGGTATTCAAACATCATGAGTTTTTTTCTTCCTCACTGTATTGCAAGTGTGATCATTTTCTACATGTCAAACTCATGCTCCTTTAATGTATCTCGAATCACTTCTATTGAGCACACTCACACTGGGACTCTGATGGAAAATGTTATGCTGAAGCTTACACTACAACATACACAATGATTTATTGTGCATTTGCAGGGTAATATGTTGCTCACATGGTCACTATACATCACCGGTGAGGTTGTGTGAGTAGGTCTATTTGATCCCATTTGGCAGATGGATCCAATTGTCCGGGTTGATATTGGCCTGTGACAGAAAGCAATCTAATGGCAGGCTCATTGATGATGATGAGTTCTGTTCCATTGCACTGAGATCCAGTCCAATTTCAAAAGCAAATTCAGCCATTTGTCTTCCAAATAATTGTGGCACTTTATCAATTGCTCCCAGTCTTTTATCTATCACTTCGATTGATGTGATCATTTTCACAAACAGCCCTCTGTGCTAACGGCTTCTTGGAGCACACTTGCAGGGTTTTGTGTGTGTGTGTGTGTGTGTGTGTGTGTGTGTGTGTAAGTATCCGTCTTAAGACATCTCAGCACAAGTTTTCTAGCATGTGTTTGTAGATGACTATGCATTTGTTTGCAACCGAGCATATGCTTGTAACCCACATGCCTGAATATTTTGTATGCGATGATATTCCCCTATTGACATTACAACAATATATGTTCTGCGCCGCATGATTACTTTTATTTTATTTCAGTGTCTGTGCTGCTCTGTGTATTTATGACACTATTTAAGTATGATAGGGCTGGTTTGATGAGCATCTTAAAGCTTGTTCCTTCTATAACGATCACCAGCCCTGTGAGTAAGTTTGGATGAATAAATCTCTTATTTCTTTGTGGTGTGTTTACAACTCTTCTCAGGAGAAGTAAGTATCCCAAAGAAAACTTGGTCGAACATCTGCTTTGAAGGAGAGCGCTGACTATCTACTCTGTCGGGTAAACACAATAGCATTTGTACAATCTCGACCCAATTACGTCTGACAGACATGTAAAGCTTTACTTCATGTCTGCTCTTACTGTCATCACACTCAACGTTTTATTTATTGTGTTTTGACTGTGATGATTTGAGGGATTTTTTAAGGTAACTTTAAATTATCTCATTGTGGAAATCTTACCATGTAGATACTCTTTTTTTCTATTTAAAGGTCCCATACTATGCTTTTTCTGGTTTCATGTGCTCTTTAGAGTGTTTTCCAGGTGTTGTGTGCGTGATTAGGCACGTCTATGTGCACAAGTTGAAAGTCTGCGGAAACGTGTGTCCTCCTACAGCCTCATGTTAGCTGTAGCAGTGGCTGCATTTAACGCTCAGTCCCTTGACCGTCCCTTGACACAAAACTGACAGATGCGTGGTGTGTAACTGTACTCAACTTATTATTACTCACCCACTCCTCTTTAAAATGTAAGATACTTTAGTTCTTTTCCTGGCCAAGCTGAATTCATTTTACTGTTGTCTTTTGGAGTTATAGATGCTTCTGGGGAGGAAACAGGTTGTTGCTGTGCTCTGGCTTTTATGTTGTATCTGGGCATTTAACCCTTTATGTTTGAATGGATGCATCAGCAGTGGCGGATGTGTTCTGTTATCACCTTACATCTTTTTTTTCCTGCACAAATCTCATGCATAAACACGTGTTCACTCTATTTCTCAAATATATACTCACATAATCCTTTCATCCTCCGTATTCCACCACTCTCTTTTTCTTTTACTCACAGATAAAAGTACCACACATACATGCACATGGCCCTGGTGAGGTGTTCTCATGGCTCGGGGAATGAAAGAGAGAGAGAGGTGGAAGAGAGAGAGAGAGGGTAGAGAGCAGCAGTCGCCTCACCAGAGCAGACCTCATAAAACTCCCTGTCACTTTGACTAATTTGTTAGTCTTGTCTCACTGTGTCGAATCGTCAACCCTCTCTTCCCCCCGATGCACCTCTACCCTGACTCCCCCTGTCCTTCTTTTCACAACCCCCCTCATATCCACAGGAAGAGGAGGGAGGGGTAAAGGGAGGGAAAAAAAAGGGGGCAATAAATGTAATATAGTGCATCAGCCATTGGTTGCAGTGATCTACACAGCCATCCATCGGCAGTCAGAGGAAGAACAGGGGCTTTATGGAGCAGGGGATAGCATGATGGCTCGATTTCTCATCCACTTTCTGTCTCTGTCTGACTCTGTCCTCCCTCAAGAGTAAGCCTGCTGGGCAACCAAAGAGAAAAAAATCAAGAAAAAAAAAAAGGGGAAAAATTGGGTTTTTATGTATCTAGGCTGGGCTATCTAGGCTGGGTCCTCAAGAAGACAGGTTGTAGTGTGCCACGCAGGATTGAGTTGGAAGGCATTGGTTCTAATGTTCGGTTTGGTCTCCCAGAGGACCAGAGAGCCAATACAAGATTCAGATACAAATTAAAAATCCAAAATCCTGCTCCGGTGGGATTTAATTGCCAAGGTAATTATGCAGAAAAGGACAGAGATTACAGTGACAAAACAGATGAACATTTTCCTCAATGACATGACATCATTATCATCAGGGAGAAAAATGTGTTAGCTGGATACAGGCTACAATTTTTTGTCATTCCTGCTCCCCTCCCTTCCCAAACCGCCCCCATGTACTTCGTCTTTAAATAGGAGCACGGGCCTTGGGCTAAATATAGGCCATATTTCACTGCCAGCTGAGCTGTCAGCGCCCCGTCTCCCTCTTCTTCACTGTGAGACAGACACAACCCTCCTTGATGTGTTTTCGAACGGAGACAGGCAGTGTGTGATCATTTCAGCTCTATCTAACCCGTCTCCTCCAACACACACGGCAGGCCCCAAACGCCCCTGACTTGTCGGGCTCCCGGGGAGGCTGTTGTGAACTCACACTCCAATTTGAGAGGAAGGCTCTTTCCCGCTGCGCTGGCCCTGTTTCTCTTCTACATGAGGGGCAGGATGTCCTGACATGCGAGCCATGGGTGATGGAAGCACTTACTTGCGCTGCTTCAGTGCAAGGTGTGCATGATCTGGGAGCTTATACTCAGATTCAGAGAGGCTTTATCAAGGAATTTTGTACTTTGTTTGTGGTGACAATTTTCTTTCCATCTTTACCTTGAGGACAAAAAAATCCATATCTAAAGTAAACAACAACAACTAAACTAATTACAATCTTACCAAAGCCCTTTAAAGTGACTATTGACAGAAATGCCAATACCATTCAATGCAAGAGGAAAATACTCTTAATTACCTAAACCTCCAAAGGCACTGATAATAGTGACAGAGGTCAGGACACTTATTGTGGCTTTAGAATGGTCACAGGTCGGGGTCTTAGCATCCTCATATTCCAGTTTGGACTCAACCAGCCCTTTAAGAAAAGTCAGAATGCTTTCACGTCTTTAATTGAGCTTAAAAGGCTGCGAATAGCATCAACAGCTCCAATGAATTCATTAATGGAGAAACCACAGAATGATAATGAGAGGTATCAAGCAAGGACCACATAACAGTTGAACGATACCTGATGACATAAAACCAAATTGACTTTGCATCAGATTTTTGAAATGAAATTAGATAACTAAAATAAATTGACTTTTTTCCATTATTATATTCTGTACAATATTATTTGTTTACTCTTAAATATCGAAAGGTTTTGGCTCTAATACAGTGTGTTCATCATATTGACATAGCATGCATTCCAGTTACAGCAATCTCTGGGTAACATTGGCAATTTAATGCATGAAGTCCTTCTCTACTAAATTTTTTTTTTTCAAAAGAAACTGTATTTTTTTCATTGCATTTTAAATAAGATAAACACCATCAGTAGGTTTGATGAACAACATCATGATTTAGAGAATAAACATGGGTGTAACTGTTCCAGTTATATGTGAGATGAGTCACAAAACAAGTTAATTGTTTTGGAAGAGAAACAACTAATTCCAACAGTTCTCTCGGGAGAGAGACATGTAAATAGGATTATTTGGGGGGAACTGGGAATTTTTTGCAAGGCTCAAAAACAGTAATGCTCAATCACAGAGTTGGCAGTAGAGGCTTTGTTGTTGCATGTTGCAGCCAGAACTTAATGAGTTTTACTTTATTAATCTCACAAATAAATGAAAAGTGTATCATTGAAAATAACACATTGCCAAAAGACGTTCAGTATCCCCGCAAACACACATTTACCGGTGCTCCTGCATATGCCTGCAATGGGCCAATGCTTAAAGCCGTTTTATGGAATGATCATCTGCAAAATGTTTGCAGCAGGATTGCCGTCTTTTTAACTTGACCATTATCAAACACTTTTAGGACAATTAATGAGTCAGGTACAAAGTTTGAGACTTTAAATTTATGTACTCAGAAAACATCCAGTCTTTTGTGTCTCTGGTCATTAAATTCATAAGTTTCATAAAACCTTCACCTTTTTGTCATTGTTCTGAAATAACGTTTTTCTGTTTCTTGAAGTGTCTGGAAAAATACACATTTTGTGATCGGTGGAATTCATAATGCATGGTCTAACAAGGTCAAAGGCCAGCAATGTCCTTGTCTCTCTAGCTCCCTGCCCCACTATCAATGAGACAGACAGGCCAAAGACAGAGCAGGTGAAAAACATACACACACACACACAGTCACACAAACACGTTTGGCAAATGCTCTCAAACTTACACACAGGCCTTTCACCAGAAAAATGTAAGCAAGATTCTCTCTTCCATGCACAGTTAGTTTTCAAGCCTTGTGTGGCTTCAGTTGACTTTTATTCATCATAACAGAACGAAAGATATAGATTTTCTCCTGGAGATTAGAACAAAGAAAAAAAATGAATGTATAGACATAGAGGAAATAGAGCATGAAGGAGGTGGATATATGTAGGGGGAAAAGTGAGTGAAAGAAGGAGAGAGACAGAAAAAGGGTGATGTGAGGAAAAGAGAGATGGGCCTCTCTAAGTGCATAGACACAAAGCTGTGAGTTCCTAGGCAAGACAGCATGAGCTGCCTATTTGTCAGCATTGATCAACCCATTAAGGGGCTGTGGTGGGAAGCATATTGGTTTTGGAGGCCAAAGGGGCAGAGAGAGACAAAGATAAAGCAAGACGGGGGGTGTTGAACTCCTTTTAGCCTCAGCAGCTGTACGTCTGTGGGATGAAAAAAGTCTGCAGTCGTCCTCTCCAATGTCTATGCAGTTCATTTTCCAAGAGCCCAACGGGAAGGTATAGTGGATGTCATTTGTCTTACAGCGTCTCGCGAGGCCCCACTGTATATGTTATCTTAGCTTTCTCCTGCTTCTACGCTATTAAGGTTTTAGCTAGCTCCTCAGACAGACGGCTTGTCATTTGTCCTTTTCCTTAGTGTGTGTGTATCTGTGTAAGCTCAAAGGGTGGGTGGTGGTGGCAGAGGTGGGGGTAGGTCCTGGCCCTAGGGAACGCAGGCTGCCTCTTTGCCCAGCCTCTGATGAATTCATATAATTAACTCTGCCTTGATCTGTTGGCTAATCCTGCACTCAGTAATAAGGGATTAAAATGTCACCTAAGCCACCTGCTGTTATTGAGCCCCTAGACTTTTTGTATGTGTGTGTGTGTGTGTGTGTGTGTGTGTGTGTGTGCGTGCGTTTGTGTGTGTTTGAAAGAAAGAGAAAGGGAGAGGTGGAGAGATTTAAAACAAATTAAAGTGAAAGATTTTTGTACTAGAAAACTTTTCTCTGTGTACAGAAGGAAATATGTGTAAAGGACACTACATACTGTAAAAGTAGGCATCTTAAGCACTGCCCTTTGCATTTTAGCTCCATTCATAGTTTGGCAGTTCTGTTCTGTAGTAAGGCATCAAGTTGAACTCTAGAATTTGCTGGAGAAAAAGTTGCAGCAGACTCGCTCTGAGAAACTCATTGTCACATGCAGTCACTAAAAAGGGGCATGAAAGTGGGACATACTGGAAGTGGGAGTCGAGAATGTTTTTCTCCTCCCCTCTCACTATGACCTCCTTGGACCAAGTAAAAGCAAAAAAAAAAGGAACAAGAAAAGTGCCAGTTGGTTGGCTAACAGCCTGAAGAACAACATCCAGACTTGCCTGCCTGCTGGCCACCACCACTTGGTTGCCGAGCAAACCCAAATGACTTGTGTTGCTTCTGTCGGACAGGGGATAATAATAAGGCTTTCCAACCAATCGCTGCTGTTTAAGACCTGGAAGCTGACTGATCACATGGCAGGGACTGAGGGACTGGCCTAAAACTCTTTTCTGTCGCACACACACTTCCAATATGTGCTAAGATCACACCTTGACTTGTTGCTTATGCTCACACTGACCTTAATTATCTCCCTCACAAATACTCTCATACATCAATGTCTCAGCCTACCTGAACTTTATCCCAGATGCACATGTAAACATGTTTAGAGCAGGAGTGATGACAGTGATCCAGAACAACTAATAGAATGAAACTGCTCCTGTTTGGCTTTTTAATGCTTAAAAACTGTAAACAATGCACCTTTGTCACTTGAGCTAACAAGAAAAAAAAAATCTTCTCTTGAAACAAATATAAGTCACTTAAATCTTACTGTGATGTAATCCCATAACTGTTAAGACAGTATTTAAATGTGCTTTTTTTCCAAATATCTCCCTCTTTCCGCTTCTCCCTCCTACCACTCTACCCCGTCTATTCACCATTTAGTCCAGTTCTACTCAAGTTCTCTACAAAATAAAAGGAATTAATTATTAGATTGAAGATGTGACTCCCTGTGTACCCTATTCAGTCCTTGACACAATAATGACTGTGCATCTGGATCTCTAAATCTTCCATCAGAACAATATTGTCTCTTTCTAAGTATTTGGTAACCCTATTAATGCTGTTCACAGTCAAACAACAAGTCATGATGTATTCGGCTCCATTGGTTAGATTTGACACGTTATATAGCATGAGAACTTACATTTGGTTAAACTGATGTGGAGATGCATCTGTGCAGGTCAATCTGTATGGGTGTGACTGCAGCTGCATTCTTTTCCCCCTCTGTCTACAGCTCCATCCACTTGTCATTGTGATGTATCTGTCATCTCTCAGAGCTTTGTTCCCATGTCACAGCATATTGCTAGACATGTACGATACATCCCATGGGTGTCACCATGTATACACATGTCCATACAGACATGTCCATGGCAGTCTTTGGTCTACATTTTGACCGCGGTCAACTGTTGTCAAGGGCTGCACTGCCTAAGGGCCTGACACCCACTGTGCAGACAGTCACGCTGACTGATCTGAGGGGGGCAGAGTCGTGTGCCATTCACTGGCACTCACATGCTGGACTTGTCCACATGGCCTGGTTCGGAGTATGCAGATACAAAAAATGTTGTGCTGAATATTAAACACAATGCCAAATATGACATGTGTGTGTAGCCTAAATAAGCAATGGTCTTTGAGGGTGGCTCTAAACAGCCATCTTTTCATGCGAGAATGAGAGGATATTATTCCTGTATTGAAGAAGGTGTAGCCTACAGTATTTTTTTCTGTTTTCATACAATAGGGCAGGGAGTACAAATGAAACCATTGACAGGGGAGGAAAAAGAGCCATGTTGGGTTTATTTCTTTTTTTTTTATATTGGTGACGATTTGCTTACTATAATGGATCTTCAAAGGTTATTTATTGATTTCTTGCTATTAACCTTTCACAAGCCTATTTCACAGATATACTGTTCAATAGCTTCCAGGAGGAGGAGGAGGATGCTGGGGCAGGGGCAGGGGGCTGTTGGCCATCCGTCAAGTGGCATATTGTTTGTGAGTTGCAGAGGGGAATGGGAGACCTGAGGAAGGGATGGAGGCAGAGAGAGAGGGATTACTAAAGGGTCATGGATGAACAGGATGTAGCTGGTGACTGTGAGTCTGGAGCCAGGAAGGGGACAGGAAGAGCAAGGGCCATCTTGAGAGGACCTCTCCCTGTGGGGCTGGGAGTGGCTGATGTAATGGCATTAATCTCCAAGTGCCATCTGACACCCAGTGTGGCATCAACATTGAAAAGTGCTAATTCTGCTGAACTGTGAGGGGAATTTAGGCATCTCTAGAGGCAGTGCCCTGGATTAATTAAACATGCTGGCATACAGCAAGCGTACAGTTTCCTTTACAGCATCGGAACTGTTGAATTTTTGCGTTCAGCTCAAAGACTGGGACACACTCAGGATATCAATATCAGGAAAACTGCCACATTTCAGATATTTCTTCCCACTTAACACATTGTAGATACTGCTCTTTTTGTTTCATGCTAACCTGGGATTTCCCCTTCTCTTTCTCTCCCTCAATTTTTACCACTTTCTCTAGATGAACCGGCCCATCCAGGTGAAGCCAGCCGACAGCGAAGGACGAGGAGGTAATTAACCTTCTCCTGGTCTCTGTTGCATGCACACCCCCCCTTTAGAAAACACACACACACACACACACACAGGCAAACACACAAATACACTGGCACAGCGCACACTCAATCCTTAATATTCTGCTCTCACTTGAGACACACAGGGAGTTAGTGTAGTAGCCCGTAATATAGGTCACTTGCTTCTATTGACTTCCCATCTGTGCCAGCAGAGGGGCTGTCTCAGGTAGGTTCACAGTCACTGGGAGTGGTTCAAAGAAAATACAGTGAAAAAGAGAGAGAAATAAAAGAGAAAGAGACAACAGAAATGAATGACGAGTGGGGACTCTCCGTCCCTTGATCTCAGTTGAGTGACAAACGAGTTTGCTCACAGAGCATGGCAGAAGTGGCACACAGCTCAAACATAGATAGAGACAACCACACAAACGCAAAGTGGGACGTTTGATTATTTCTGTGGATCCCCATGTGCTATACACATGAGCTGTGTTTTAGTCTGGGAAAAAAAGAGCACAGCTAAAGGATTCACTCCTCCAAAATCAAGACATAATCTACAGAATCACCTCTAAATTAACCAGTAGTACTTCCATCTACATACCTACTCAGCTTACTCCTTGAATATCAATGTCTTTGTATGTCATGTGCCTTGCATATTAGGGGTGGAAAGATTCACAGATCCATCCATCTTCTTCTAGAGTTATATTGGCTGTCATTCGTGTCTTTTAAGGGAATTAAACATTTCGTTTTAGCGCTAGCAAGTTTAAAAGAGCCCATGAAGTGAGATGTTTAAGAAAAAACATTATGTTTTGGCTTTAATACAGTTCAAATGAATAAGGTCAAAAGTTTTTTGAGAAAAATAGGTATGGTCTTTTGTCTTTTGCAGGAATAATAAAATGTAAAAAACAACAACATAACTCTCATATATTCTGTTTTCAGTGTATCACAACAATAAATAAACACCTGCATGAATTTATGAAAATGGTTTACAACAGAGACAATATTTGATAGGTGGGTGGGAGAAATACTAAACTATTTTCAAAATAATTTACACATAAACATGTGAATAGTTTGAGTATTTGATTTTAAATCTCAAACTAAGATCCAGTGCAAAAACATGTTGTCATAATAATGAGTGAATTCAACAGATACTGTATCTGCTTTTATGATTGCTCCTCTTTGGGATTCAAGTGGTTAAACAAGTCTATCTGAATTCCAGGTTTTGAACTCTTCAATACATTAACAGTACTGTCACATGATTTAAACAGGGATTTGGTTATACATTTTTGAGCCCCTGAGCATTATCGTATTCGTATTCCACGTGACCCTGTTGAGTTATGTCAACAAGCTGCAAATGAACTAATGATTCAATAAGATGACAACATTTCAACACAAGTTAACCTAATCTGTTTAAAGCATAAATTGTGACATACAAATGTGAAATTTTGCATTGAGAAAGTACCAATTCTTTGGTCATCCTATTTCCCTGATCTTGTACAGCTGACATGACAGACGAGATGATTTGTAAGCCATCTGTAACAAACAGCACTGAGGTAAATGCAGATTGAGCCAGTTAAAGATGTACATGGGTGGCATTAAATCGAATTGGACTGTTCTGTGTGTGCCCAGTATTCCCATTTTCGAGTTGTGAAAATGTCTACCCAGGTCAGAATATACTGTGCCTCATGGCCGATTTATATGGTGAACTGTGAATCAGATGGTCTATATCTATTGCCCCACACACCCCCATGTAGATCTTATTTTTTGTCGCTGTGGCACTTTAATTAACGGCCATCTAAAAACAGGCAAAGTCTGACCGACAAGTCCAGGGCGAGAGCCAATCGGCATTCTCACAAAGATAAATTGGATCTCTGGACTTAAGAGGGGAGGATGGATGGGTCCCAATATCAATTACTCCCCTTTTTCAGCAGAAAGAGAATGGAGATGAACTGGCAGTGTGAATGAAATACAGAGGGCTCTTAGGCTGGCAGGACCCTTGCTAGTCTGTCAGAGGAACTTTCTATATGGGAGGACAGGGTAGGACACAGAACAGAATGAAATAAGACCAAGCAGACAGGCACCAACAGAGATATTGAGCATTAATGGCAACAGGAAGTCAGCAGACAGGACGGGGAAGTAAACCACAGTCTCAGCTGACAATGAAATGAGATTTACTATGAAGGCCTGTGGTTAAAGGAAAATAGACAGCCCCGCTCGGACTGGGCTGTCTAAAGGAGAGAAAGCAGCAAGAGATTCATCCGTGGGAGGTAGAGCAGCAGTCAGGTCGACCACTCCCAGTGGGGCTTAAAGATTGTCAAACCTGGGGACATTTGCACCCCTAGAATGGAGTCACATTTATCACTAGACTCAATTATCTGTCATGGGAGCTGGTGGCAGGGACTCGATTGCATGACTGGTATTAGGGTCCATTACTCCATTTGGAGACTCCAGTAGCCCCTTCTTTGTTAAAATGTCCCTGAGAGACTTCCTTACTCAGGGGAAATGGGAGTGTCAGAAAGAGAAATAAAACCAAAGGAGGGGCGGGGGGGGTTAATCAATCCTGCAGCTTTGCTGCCATTTTGGATCACAGGAATAGTACTCTGGTTGTCTACTGCAATGACACATGTTCATTTTATGTTTGGGATTATCTAGACCACGGATCCCCAAGCTTTTTGACTATACCGACCAGACAGCAGCTTTAAAATATCTGACAGACTGAGGTCTCCACTATACTCACTGTCCGTGAGCCTTTTTTTAGCACCAGTAAAAAAAAACAAAAAAAACATGTTAATGTAGTTTCAAGTGTTGAACTTTTAATGGAAATATTTCACCTCATGAAATCTTTTAAAAAAGGTTGGCCATTTCCAATGACAACTTAACACAAAGCAGTAGATATGTGGCTATTACAGCCACCCTCTTACTTCCGACTAGGCAACACAAGGCCTGGTTTGAAAAAACTCAAGGACTGGTCCCAGTCAGAGGCTGGGAATTCCTGATCAAAAAAGACAAGACTAACAAAGGGGTACTTAACAGCCATTAAATCTATTTCTGTTCCTGAAGTCATTGAACCTCTTTACTGCAAAGTCAACATTTATCTGACAAGCTTAAAACCATTTCCTGTCTGGCTAATTCTATCACACAATGATTTTAACTCAGAGATAATGACATGCAATCGTGACATTGGTCTTCTGATGTAAAGTTCTGTGGTCAGTGAAGGAGCAGACTGGCAACTGTATCTCCACATGAAACACAAAACATTTTTTCCAACTTAGAAGGCGCATACATGAGGAAAAATAAAAAACTCTCCCTGTTGCTTCTTTTCTTTTCCCACATCCCACTTTCTGTCTCACTAGTACCAAAAAGCAAGGAGAGAGATGGAGCAAGTGATGGGAAAAGAGGTGGGGATTCAGTACAAGGACCAGGGAGGAATATGAGAGGGTGAGAGATGGAAGACAAGAAAGTCAGAGGGGGGGGGGGGGGGGGGAGACGACAGGATGAGAAAGTTAACGGAGGGTGATGGAGGCAGCTGAGTGAATCTCAGCACTAAATCATCTCAGAGCCGCCCCAGCCCTATCTCCTCCTCGCCTCGCCAGGAATCTTTTTCCCCCTGACCTTGTCTGCCGCTGTGTCTGTGAAGAAAAGATGGGGACAGATTATCTATGATTGGAGATGGCTATTATCTAAACACAATCTTGGAGCTAGGTCCCACTTCTCTAGCCACTGCTGTGAGACAGGAGACCACACTGATGAGAAGAGAGATGACGGGTCAGCCAGCAACACCCCCTTCTTTTATTAACTCTGATAAGATGGGTTTAACACTCTCCCAAAATACCTCGCAACGTCCATCAACATTGACTTTTTTTCACAAGGGCCATTCTGTGCATTTTTCCATATCTCCCCCTTACTTTTGTTTTATTGGATACTTATACAGTGCCTGGGGTGTCATAATTCCTGTATGTAAAACTCAGCAGCCTTTTTAATATTTCCTCCATGGACTTCAGTTCATGTCGCGAAGGGGAGTCTTTGTAAATGACTCACGTTTGTCCTAGCCAACCTGCTGCTCTTCAGAAGGTTGACCCTGGTTGGGCTGGTGAAAAGATTGACAGAACCTTAAGATGTGGTGCTCTGTTCAGTCATGGCCCACACCCCAGCAGGAAGGAGAAGAGTGAGGGGTTGCTGGCTGAGCCCAGTCTGGCAGGGCCACAGGGGAGGGTCTGTCTGGAGGCACCTCATGCCCACAGAAGAGTGCACATCACTTTACATGCAAATGAAGCCAAAAGATCCCTCTATGCCTCTGGACAACATCGTGCAGAACTCTGAAAAGTCAAGACGAACCCTCGTAGCGGTTGATGTGTGTGTGTGTGTGTGTGTATGTGTGTGTGTGTGTGTGTGTGTGGGTGTGTGTTTTAGAAGTGTATAAAGAAGTGGGCACACATTTAGGGACCTTCAATAGTAAAACTTTTTTGTCGGATTTCATGACCTAATTTGACTTCCTCTTTTTAGAAACTGTATGAGTGGGCCCTGCCATTAGAGAAGGTAGAAAAACAAGCATTACAACTTTTTCTCAACAAGTTTTCCTGATAAATCTGTGTTCTTTTTGAGGATTCATACCAAAGCTCCTCTCCAGCTCCCTTGAGGAATTGGCTGCAACATCTCTAGTGGTATAAGTAATGCATATACAAACACAAAGCCTGTATCCTCTCATTGAGCCTGATACGCTGACAATTTGAATGTTTGTTCTCCTCTGATTATTCCATTTACCACCTCACTATGCTGGATAATCCACTTGCATACATCAGATTGGGACGAGCAGCAGGATGGTTTAGTGTGTGGTTGCGCAGCATTACAGAGGTTCTTTCACTGAGAAAGGGTCTAATTACTTCTGTTAGCTGAGAAGGAACTAAACATGAATTAGAAGAACAGAGCTTATTAAGTAGTGGAAGGTGTTGCGTAAAGGCAAAGAGAAAGCTTGTGGAGGTTGAGAAATGTAGCTGAACAGATACATAAATCGTGCAGGTTGTTTTTCTCTTACCTCACTAGTTTCTACATTATCATATATTATTCACATATCATTACATCACATATATTATTATATCCTATATTATAATTTATTGTATTCAGGGTTGTCAGAGTTACTGAGTTAATTGCAATGCAATTTAGCTCTGCGATTAATGCGTTTATATTTCTTATGGTATTGATCACAAGCTATTTGTCCCTTTCGGTGCGCCGTAGTTTAACCACCTCACTAAAAGCAGCATCTCCCTATAGGCACAGTGATAGAAAAGAACAACACCTCTACTCATGGTCGTAGCAAGTTTGAGGACGCCGAGGTCTGGACCTTGGCAAAAATAGTTACCGATCAATGTATGTAGTGCTCGATGGTTATTGCTTTAAAAAAAACTGACAGAGAAACAGTACAAAGTCATAGACTGCTCTATGCAGCCTATCTGTTACTTGCTGCACTTAAAACACTGTCAAGTTGTGACAAAAAAAACCAAAACTCTGCAGGTGAGATTGAGAGGGGGTGAGAGAGTGGTGTCCGCTGTTAAGACTCGTTGAAGGCATCTCTTTCATTTCATGTTATTCTACTTCAAATGCCATTCTTTTGTTCGTTTTGTGCAGTTGCTTGCTGCCGATGTGCTCTCTCTTGGTTTTGCTGCATCGTAATCTCCCCTCAGTAGGCCTATGAGTTTTGTTGTGTTGCACGGATCCGCCAAGGCTCAGTCAGGAAAAATAACAAGCTGCCCCCTCATTCATTCATTTCACAATTTCAAAGATTTTGTTTTGGTTTTGTATGCCTTTATTACTCTGTCTGTCTGTTGGTCTGTCTAACAGTCTCTTTCTCTCTCTCTTTCTCTCTCTCTCTCAGTCAAGAGCGATAGTAAATCAAGCTGTCCTGACCCCTCTTAACACAAAAAACAACAACCCAGAAAAACTATACAATGTATGACCATGTGCCACAATCAGCATCATGTTTTAATTTCGCTTTTTTTTTTTTTTTTTGCCATTCTTCCAATGCATAAAAAAAATAATAGTAATATCAAACTACATTCTTTATCAGCTTTATATAGGATAAAGAAACATTTCAGGGTTGAAATAGTGCAGAAACAAGAGTATTCAATTAATGCATGATACAAAAATGACAAAAAGACTGGATAAGAATCATAAAGTTCGGAAGAAAAGACACAACTTGGTGAATCAATACTGACCAGAATGCAGGAAGAGAAATCTAAGTTGCTTCAAATTGTCCTGGGGGAGACTCTTTCCATGGTGCCAACTATTAAACAGCAAATAGAGCCAATATAACTTTCTAATGGCATCTGTTCGGATCATCACCCATCGTTAAGAGCCACATATGATCCACAGAGCATTCACTTTACAAATAGGAAGTAATGTATGTGAGTTTGTGCCAGTCAGAGTTGTACTGCAGCTTGGGTTTTATCTGTAGGTATCGTTTTGGCATTCATTTTGCTTGCCCCAATATGACAAATTAAGAGAAACATTTTAGACCTCACCATTTTCGAAACCCTGGTTATGGCCCTGACTCTGCTCATTTTTTTTCCAATGGAAAAGTGAACGTTGGAGCCTTCAGTGTACAACAAGGTTTCTTATTTTCTTTCAAAATAAAAGCAAGTTTGTATCCAAAGAGAAAGTAAAATATGTTTAGCTTCAGATAGTACATAGTGCTTATAGTGCTTAAAACGTTTGTTTAAAAATGTGATTAATCGCATTTAACTTTTGAATTTCAGAGATCAATAGTGATTTTTTTGTAATCATTTGACAACATTATTATATTACGTTTTTTTTTTTTTTTTTTTTCGGCCGCTTGTAAGCGTATGGTGGCTAGGCACACCCTTGGAGATAACGTGAGGAGCTCAGTCACAAGGGAAGAGCTCGGAGTAGAGCCACTACTCCTTCACATTGAGAGGAGTCAGTTGAGGTGGTTCAGGCATCTGTTCGCCTCCCTCGGTGTAGGCCCAGGACACACTGGAGAGACTATGTCTCTTGGCTGGCCTGGGAACGCCTCACGGTCCCACCAGAAGAGCTGGAGGAGGTGTCTGGGGCGAGGGACGTCTGGGTGTCTCTGCTTAGACTGCTGCCCCCGCGACCCGCCCCCGGATAAGCGGTAGAAAATGGATGAATGGATGGATGGATTTTTTTTTTTCATCCACAAAGAATTTTAGCAGAACATAGTCTACAATTTAATTTTCAAAGCTTTTAAGGAAAATGTAATTTTTTGTTTAATTGCAATGAGTTTCTTTCTTCACAAAATATTTCGTTCACTTAGTTTTCCTTTTTTTGCTTTAGCATTGATGAAATAATGAGCCACAACAATCACTACCAATTCAATCGTTATTATTCCCTTTTCTGCTTTTCTTGTGAATAATTGATCTATTATTTCAAGGAATTTGTTTTAATTAAAAAGATATTTTCTTGGAGATTCAGAAACTTGGTGAAAAACAGGGCTTGTAGGGTCTTTCCTCAGAGTTAATTTTGGGAAGAGTTTATAACATTTTTCCTTTTATCAAAATTTTGTAAAAACAAAAGTCTTATTTAAAATGGAATAGCACTTTGTGATTCCAAACAGAACTCAGCCTTTAACTGGAACATATAGATAATGAAAAACAAAGTCTAATTCAATATTAAGAAGCTGTTACTAACATTTTGTACCCACTGCTTTTACGCCCACATGTGTGAGCGTGTCTGGTGGAAGACCTCCCAGGCAGTAGTGCAGCAGCATCAGGCTTTTCTAATGAGACCATAAGAAACACAACTTCACTGTTGTGCTGCCTGGAACATTAGTCTGCATTTGAAATGCACCCAGCGGCCTAGCAGGCATCTTTTATCGTTGGATGCAGCTGTCCATGCTTTCTGAACACTTACTACTAGCAAGCTTCCCTGACTACTGCCAGCGGGCAATATGTGATAGAATCACGAAAACAAAAGGAAAAATAGAAATATTTACCACAGCACAGGAGCAAGAGAGTGTTTCTTTTAAGAGAATATTCCCATTATTGGCAAACAAAAGCATAAAGTTTTTAAAAGTAGACTTCACACCAACTGATTCTCTGCCTAGGGAGGAAGAGCAGGGTGAGGGATAACACAAGCTATAGAAAGAGCAATAGAGATACAAAGTAAGAGGAAAAGAAAAGAAAAGCAAAATCTATATGTATAGACTGCAGCCTATGACACAAGTAGCACTTTATTCCATGGAGAGAAGCATCAATCTTGACAGCATATGGCGGCTGTGCAAAATCCATTAATTTTTAATATACCAGCGCTGAAATGAAAAGGCTTCCTGAGACAAGCAATTGTCAGATGTCAGCAGTGTTTTGATAAGTTTTTTGATCTCCTTTTTTATTTGCATTCATAAAATGAGGCTGTCCACATGACACCTTGGTTTGGACATGGCTAGAGACTGACATGGAGGCTTTTTTCTATACAATTGCTCCTATTTTCAGTTAGGAGATGAGGCACTGGGGGTGAAACAATGAAGATATGGATTTTTTTGAGTAAATGAACTCTGACTTAGCCTGGGAAGGAAAGAAAACTTGCTACAGCATTGCACACGCACACAAATATCATCTCTTTACCCTTAAACATGTACTAGAACTGTGACTGAATTATGCTTACAACACACATTTGGAAGGTATTTTCCATACAAGCAAACCCATTTTAAATAACCCTCTGCATCTTTAAATCTATCCTTTATTTAAATTTCAAGTTGGAAATGTGCAAGAGAAACCTGGATATATTAGAAGAGTTTAAGAATAAAATGATAGAAATGAATCAAAATGATGTAACCAGGCACATACACACACACGCACACGCACACGCGCGCGCGCACACACACACACACACACACACACACACACACACACACACACACACACACACACACACACACACACACACATACACTAATTATCATTTTAAAGTAGTGGCAGGGTTTAAAAGTGCAGATTACAAAGGTCTCTTCAGAGGAGAGCAGAGAAGTGCTGTAGAGCTCAAATGTTCTCCAGCTGTGTGGCTAAGCTCTGTTAGAGGGATAAGATGAGCCCCTCTCAATGAGAGATAAGTAGCAGAGGTCAAACAGTAAGCTCAATGAGTTTTGTCATACTTTTTTTACACTCCTATATCTTCAGACAGCTCTATATGAAGGTCCTCAACCCTCTTAATGCAAATACATGACTGTACTCCAGAAGAGTATGTTCTTTTTCCCCCCTTCTCCTCTCCCCAGCTAAATGGAGAACTCTTTGGAGTCATCTTCTCGGGCAAAGGGTGCATTACAAGATATTTCTTTATATTCATAAAATGCCAATTTAAAGCCTTGTGAGTGGCCATAGGAGATGAGCAAGGAACTTGCAAAATCCAATAAGAGCTGCTTTGGAGACAGGTGCAAAGCGGACTAATTAATAGCAATCTATACTTTGGCCAGGGCACGCAGTGGGCCGACTAAGACACTCTTAGGTCAGGCAATGAAAAGATAGCGGCTCCAAATTCATTTTCTCACCGCGGCTCTCCCAAGAGAAAGCTCCCAAGTACACTCACACTTCTTTTAATGCCTGCACTGGGGTGTAATTTATTTTTGCGTTTGCCAGCACATTTGGAAAGTTCATTACTTCGCTCATGGCTTGTTAATTAGCCTTGTAAAGCCGCCATTAGATCTCCTCGGGCCAGGACCGAGATGAGACTTTTGTCCCAAAACATTAACACACTGCAGGAGGCCTGTAAAAGTGCACTCTGCCCATTTACATCGTAACAGTGACACCTCTGTGAAAATGTGAAAGATGGAGGGACAATCAAGGCAAAGTCACGTATGCTCTGGACTGGCTGTTGCTTTGGTTTCACCTTTGCTGCAACAGACAGAGGTCAGGCTCATTTCTCTCCAACACCTGTTCAGGGCTGACTTTACAGCTTCAGAGCTTCTCTGCTGATGCCCAATATCCAGTTAGATGTCTGTCTACCCGTCTGTCTTTTTTTAAACCCAAGTTGAAGGTATAAATGGCTGTGTCAGTGGTGATCTCCTCTGGGTTCTTGCTCACTTCCAACCTTGGAGCTCGAAGGGAAGAGGAGCAGTAATGAGCAGTAGTAGCAGGCTCAGCTGGCAGGTTGGAGAATACCTGCTGTGTGAGGCGTGACTACAGGAACACAGACTGACACCACAGCTACAACACCAGCCCAAGAGACCAGGCAGCCTGGCCTTATTGATTATGCAGGGGCTCATTTGTGTGGCCAAGCGGGTAGCAGGCACGTGTCCCATTTGAACTTTACAGGAATGGAACAGATCCGATTTACCTACTGCAGAAAGTAAGCCCTGATGCTTTATTTTTATAACAGCTGCGTCTAATGGAGCCTGGCAGGTACAGGAGGCGTCACATCTGTCGAGGCCCAGGTGATGATCTCACCCTCCGCTCCTTCCCACTCCTAGCCCCATTCCTGACCAGTCAAATGACTCACACAGAAGATCAACAGTGTCATTCCCAATAAACTCTTCTTCCTCGTCCTGCCACTTTCCATCAGTTCCAGCGATAGGTTCTTGCTAGTAGCCATTTCATTCCACAACACTGCAGAATAAGGGGATGCATAATGTAAAAGATTCCAGGAAGACGAATGCTCTGTCTAATGCCAGGGCACGAAGAAGATTAATTAGAGAAATCCAGCCTCTTCACTTGCCAAAATGTAGCAGTATGGAGCCATACATCTGAGTCAGAGTGCTTCCCTCTGGAGAAATGAAAGGCCATACAGTGTCAATGAAGAGGCTTGTGAAGGTAGAGATACTATTCACCCTTTCTGAAATCACAAGTTTGATTCTGGTAAGAAAATCCCCTCTCTTCTGCACCCATGGATGGCCAGTTGAACACCTGGATTCTTGTACTCCAGAGCCATGATGCTGTTATATAAACTGCAAAATGTAATTTGGAATTTTCTTGCTGAAATAAGCAAGGCCTTTCTTGAAAAATATGTCATATGTTGTTCTAATACCTGCATAAATAATTCTTTATTAATCTAGACTTCTTAAATGGATGTTACTTGTGCCATGGACTCGAACAACCTCCATACCATCACATATGCTGGCTTTTGAACTGAGGGCTGATAACAAGTAGGACATTCCCTCCCCCCTGCTATGGTTGAGTGCCATCAATAACAACATTTCATATTTTACTTGTGAGACCATAGAGCAGTTTTTTTCCATTCATCTCAATCCATCTAAGATTTCATTGGGCCCAGAAAAAACATGAATGTTCTTGGATGCAGGACATATATGGTTTCCTCTTTGCATGATAGTTTCAGGTAGCAATTACAAATCTCATGTTGAATAATGCTGGCAATGGCTTCTGGAAGTTCTTGAGCTGATGCAGTGATATCCACTGCAGAACCGTTTGAAGATCACAGCCATTGTTTCCAGGATGCAGATATTTCTTAAGATTCTCTGAATATGATAATATATACTGTAAACAGTGAATTATGGCATTGTTGAGACACATTTGTCAATTTTTCTGACAATTTTCCAGCATGACCTTTTACAACTTCCCCATATTTACTTCAGATGGACCCTCTGGGATGCTTTTTTTATGACCAGTTATGTTATTAGCCTGTTGTCAGTAACCTTCCTAATTGTGTGATGTTCCCTCAGATTTTTCAAAGCATGTCACAACTTTTGTTGACACTATACCAACTTTTTTGAATTTGGGGATGTTACATTGATTTTAAGTCTTCACTCTCTTATCGAGTAAACAGTCACTGACGCGAATAGATGACAGTGAGGAATATATATTCTCCCTCTCCAAACATGTTTAGCCTTCTTTTGTTGAAAAAACAAGATAAGTCAGGTTCCATTGAAACATTTGGTTAAGAATTCAAGCTTTGTCATTTATTTTTATTCAAGCCAAAAGAGGTAGTTTTCGTGATTAATATGTTTCAGCACTACTTCCTGCAAACACCCTTCCTCATCAATGGGTGTTGAAGATAATCGGCTTTGATCATTGTTTTAGGTAATGTTTGCATGCAAAAAAAGGCTATTACTCTTTCCATTGTGGTCAACTTGAATAATACTTTGAAGCTTGTGCATAAAAAGGTGGACAGACAAATTATTTTAATTTAATTGCATTTTTGTTAATCCAGCAAAATTTGAAGCTGGAAAATGACGACTTCTGTGAACCATGGCCAGATAATTATCTACGAACAAATTTTCTCTGAAAATTATATTCACAAAGTGGAGCAGCTGAGAAGGTATTAGGTTTCATATAAAACCTATGCACACTGACTCAAATACTGTTTCTTTTCTAAGTTTTAAAATGGATAGAATGTGCTGTACTCTTACCTATTAAAACTTATGCTCTTTTGGTAATGAGAAAATGTACTACCGACTCTTTCTTCCATGTCCTCTTTCAACTCAGTGAATCTGAGCTTCAGGACGATCCAGCAGTTTGTCTATCCCTGCAAAATATTTCTGCTCTCTTTCTACCTCTTCCCCAATCTCACGGCGCTCCAAATATCATCATCAAACATCAATGTGGCATACTTGAATAGCTCACTGGTAACAGGAATATATCTCCCTCATCGCAGGGTGGGGTGGCACGCCACACAACAGTTAGATCAACAACAATAACAGCAGCAGCGGCAGCATCGGCACAAAACAGCCGAATGCAAAAGGGCGGGTGGGGGTAGGGGTAAGGGGAGTTCCTCTCAGCTCAGCAGAACGGTGTGATCAGCTGTAGAATTTTGTCTGTTCTCTTCTCTCTTTCAACCTCCCTCCCTCCCTCCCTCCCATCCTCCTTGCCTCCTTCCCTCACCCCTTCACTTCACTCCTTCCTCTCTTCCTATCCAGAAGACAGGAAGCTGTTTGTGGGAATGCTCGGCAAGCAGCAGAGTGAGGACGACGTCCGGCGGCTGTTTGAGACCTTCGGCCAGATCGAGGAGTGTACTGTCCTGCGAGGGCCTGATGGGGCCAGTAAGGGTCAGAGCCCACACACCTGCCACTCTTCTCTTCCCCTTCTGTCCCTCTCAATCCCTCTGTTTATCATACTGTCATAGTGGTGTTCTTCTGCCTTTCTTTCTTCTCTTTATATGTTTGGAACCATGCATCAGCCGCTCTTTCTTATCGACACCATCTGAGCTCCGCTCCTCTGAATAACTCATCTTCCCCTTCAGCTCTTCTTTTTTATTCACCTCCTCTTATGTGTCTCGCTCGCATTTCGTTCATATCTCATTGTCACTGAGCTCTGACACCTCCCCCTTCCCACTTTCCTTTTCTCACTACTTTGTGCATTTCACTTCCCTTTTGTGCTTTCACTCCAACTCTCCTTTCTCTCATTTTGTTGTTCCCCTCCAAACTTCCTTTTCTGTTCTCTCTTCATCCCAACAGCTCCTCTCACCCTGAGCTCATACTCAACAGATCCATCACTCAACACCTCATCTTTTATTTCCTTACCACTCTCTTTCTTCTCATCCAACTCTTCCTGTTATCTGAAAAGCTGAGAGGTTGTAATCATGTTTGTTTCTCACATTCCCTTCATACCTCCCTGGGGACGCCATTGGATGGTAATGTCCTACAGTAAATAAAGCGACCAGGCACTGGGTTTTTTGCGCTGCTGTCACTCACCGTGCAGCAGATTTGCCTGCATTCAGAAACAGCTTATGCATTCAGTTGTGTGGCTTATGTGCAATTAAGTTAGTAGAGCGTGCACAAATATGAAATGTGTGATGCAGGTGGGATTATTCTGAGAGTGCAGGAGTCTCCCCATTATCCTTTGATGGGTTTCTGTCTTATAGCCATATTTAGAGCGATAATGCCAATGATATTGCTCTGAACCTTTACCTTCCTCTCTCTCTGTGATTTATTCTCTCATACGAAGTGTGTGAATGTGAGAAAAGGATGTGTGGGAAGGCAAAGCCTGCGGAGTATATCGAAAAGAAAAGACGGCTATACCCGACCACATGCCTATCTGTGTCAACATCTGTTCCTCTCGCTGTTAATCCCGGGTCTATTGCACCGCGTCGCCCCAACAGCCCGCTACCTTTTTTTTCTCACCGGCTTGTTTCCTCTTTTCCCTCACCGGCTCGCTCTCTTCCAGTCTGCTCAGAAGCCTCCATCTGATTGACAGCACATAAAATGAAATCAGGCCTGTACTGTTGAATCAGACAGGAGCTAGTTTTCTCCCACATTCTCACATTCAGTCGTGTTCGACCCTCCTGCACCCGTCACCTCATCTTGTGTTTTTTTCTTTTCCCCCGTTCTCACATGCCATATGTTCCCTGTGTTCGGTATTTGCTCGATCACCTTTTTTTTTTTCATGTTTTCTCTGCTTTGAAATGGGAAGAGTGTTAACTAGGAATTCTACCAGAAGAGAAAGGTCTCAAATATAGGTATCTGGACCTATCACTCTCTGTGCAATAGTCCCATGTAATCATTACAGGATGTTACGGTAAATTATTTAGCCAGCCGCCTCGCTTGGGATGAGGCTGGCATAATTTGAATGAGACAGACCTTGAAATTGACGGTGCTATCTGTTCCATGATGGAGGCTTTGTCCCCTGTTGATGTAAATTTATGCTACTGAGAGGTTTTTCAGCACCCCTCTTCACCCAATAAAAAAGGCCGAGAAGTTTAACATCCATCTCTCTATGGCGCTGCTCCTCAAAGTACTTTTAAAGTGCAACACTTGCTGCCAGAGTTGAATAGAGCCCTGAATTGTCAGAAAAAATAGAGAGATGGCTTTTAGGTCTATAATTAAGTTGTGTTATAAATGTCACCCATCCAGCAGGATGGAATTCATGCATACATATTATTACCCCGGGAATTCAAAAGGCAGTGCAGATCCTCTCGCTTGAAAGCAATACAATCTCTCTTTTTGCTCCCCCCCCCCCCCAAACTCATTCTGAGCCATCAAATTCAAAAACTCAAATTTGCACTATAATTTATGAGGCTGTGGCACTTCCAATTCTTTGAGATGCTGTCTGCTGTGTCCCTTCATTTTCTTTTTTTTTATGTAGTCCAAGAAAAGCAAAGCTACGGCGTGGATATTTTTTGGGTGGAGAAATGTGAAGACATTGTTCTTTTGACATGACTTTGGCATTGATGGAGTGTGCCAAGCCCTGCAGTTTTAAGGTTTTTCTTTTTTTTTAATTTATTTATTTTTTCTGGTGGAGCAGAGCTGCCAGGGTCACCGAGTCTCTGGCACAGTACCTAGAAAAGCCTTGTTAGGGAAACAACAACAAGTTGTGTTGCCTTACAAAACCAAGAGGCTTTTCCAAGAACAAACTGCCCATTATTAGCTCAACTACAAAGGTTAAATGCATTTGTTTCTTCAAAGGCAAAGCTACAGTCAAATGGCACCCAGTGGGCAGATGTATTTCAGTTGGACAAATGAAGACCTTTCCTGCCTTCACCCAGAGGGCTGTTCAAGTGAAGTAAAAGGGGTTTAAAGTGCTGTGACAGTATCAAAGCCTTTTTTGACTTATCTGTTTGCCTCTGTAGATCTGTACAGCTTTATGGACATTTGACAGTACAGAACTCATCGCCTTGACTACTCATCACATCTGTACACAACAGCTTCAGCATGCTTGCCGTTTATTGTGTGACTGGTAAACAGATGGAAAGTCTCAATTGGAATAAACATTTTCAACCAAATGACTGTCCACATACTGTATTTACCTCCGTTAAATCTTTTTTGTTTGTGGAGATACCTCTGAGGACATAGAAACAAATGGATCCATTTCCTGAGCACACCAATCAGTGTCTGTGATTAAGGCAAATCATCCAAATTACTTTGAAAATGTAGGGTAAATAAATATACACAAAGTGAGCTGTTGTTTTAAAAAGCTATCAGTAGTTTTTAAGAAACCAGGGATTGAAGTCAAAAAAAGACTTTCTCCCTTTAAGACTGCTCGGCTAATGAAAAGAGGACAGAATTAATCCATGAGTTTGTTAATTAGGTATCTCTTGACTTAACACATGAGCTACCTGAAGGCAAGGATAAGAATAGGACATAACAGAATACCTCGTGAAGTCTCTGACGACCATAAAGCTTAGAGAAATAGCTCCTGTTTAATTTAATAGCTTTTGGAAAATCACCACCTTTTACTTCCACTGTATTTCAGTTCACTTCATTTCCCTTGATGTTGTACGGGTGCATACCTTTACCTACACACAGGTACACAATTTAATCCTACACAGTAGTTAGAATATTTAACCTTCTAAAAATATAATGTGCTTAATTATTGTTAATTACTCCGCTCATTTTAAACATCATTGGAAATGTTAATGCAATAAGGCTCCAGAACACTGCTGCCAACAGCCGCTCTCGTCTCCCTGCCAACTTTCTATGTTGACTTCTCCTTTTGTAAACTAACCATACAACAGATTTATGATGATTTGAATGCCCTTTGAACAAAGCGCCCCCCCCATCTGAAATTATACATGAGCAAAGATTCGGTTAGATAGGCAGATTATAATACTATGCCTTTGTCATCATAATCTCTTTTATGAGTGACTGCACACAAATAACATTGTGTAAATATTAAACAGATTAATAATCACAAACAAGTCAGGGTAGTAAATGCCTTGGCTGCATGCTCCAAAGTTGAGGGGGCGGAATAAGGAAGGGGCCAGGGACAGGATGTTCCATGTAGTTTATGCCTTTGCCACAATTAGACTGATTTATTCAGAGTTATGCGCTGAACAAACACATGGCAGAATATATTTACAAACTAGATTACATGAAAGTAATGGTTATAAATGCCCCCCCCCCCCCCCACAATATTCAATGCAATCTCACTGATGTTGTGCCCCTCCCTCTTGTTTTTCTTGTTTTCTGTGTATGCAGGCTGTGCCTTTGTCAAGTTCTCCAGCCACGCAGAAGCACAGGCTGCCATCAACAGCTTACATGGTGGACAGACTATGCCTGTAAGTACTACATTGTGAAACACTCTCACAACATGTGTTATCTAACAACAAGATCAGATATAAAAATGTATATTATTAAAGCCTACTTTCAGACTCATTTCAACACAGTTGCACACAATATTGTTTATTACCAAGTGGACAGTTTTCGAGATATGTTCTCGAAATGAGTTGGATGTGTCTTTCTTTCTGTTGTTTGGCCAGTGGCTGAAGATTTCCAATGTGTTTGAGGTAGACTGAAAGGTTGAAAGTAATACTGCTTCACTTTTTAATTGTGTTTTGTGCCCCATAAAAAAGAGGAACTCAGTATTCCCTTTACATTTTCTATTCAACTATACCTACTGGATGAGTTATGCTTCTTTTTGCTTCTCAAAAATGTTTAGAAAAATTGATTTATATATAAGACAATAAAGTTATTAAAATATGAGAATATTCAATGTAGCCATTTATTCAGCTGCGTGCATGCCGTCACTGTAGTGTCTCTTCAAAGCACATTAACAGTCTACGCTCACACAAAAACATTCTCGCTGTGTGTTATCGCACACAAAAGATTCATGCAGTCAGCATCTGCCACCTCACAGCACACATCTCCATGCTCTCTATCTGTCTTTCCCTCAATATCCATTTCCCTCTGCTATTTAGATTACCTTTAAAGCAGACCGATAGAGTGTTTACATTCACACTCTTGCAAAGATATGATTACTTTGCACTGCATATGAATCCTTGAGCGTGTCCTAAGGAGACGTTATGCTGCATGTGATATGACTCGACTCTCTGCAAGCCCAACACAGTCGCAGCAGATGGTTGTTTAACATGGGTCTGGTTTTGCTCAACATTTCTGCCTGAATTTTACTGCCACTGTTGCAAATTGTCGCCACATGCTTTGCTCATGATGGATTAATAGTGGCTCTCTGCGAACAATACAATATAAAGTACTGTCTAGACCTGTTCTGGAGATAACATACAGTACAGTGTTATGAATTTATATCGTGCAATGAATGATTGATTGATTTACTTTTAACGTTGGCCATCAATACAGAAAGACAGGGCAGAGAAAATAGGGCTGTTTATTTGGAGGATTTCCCTTTTATTTGCAGTAAGTTCAGAGTTTCATTCATTTCAATTCACCTCATTTCGATTTGATTTATTCACATGATATTGATCAATGCAGAAACATGCTCTTAATGTTGAGGCAAAATGTGTACTTCGCTCATAATGAAATACAGTAAAGTTATTCTAAGTGTGCAACAGAGTTTTGATTCATTTTTTGTGGTATGTTCCTACAACATATGGGCTGTGCATGGGGTACCCTGTTGGCCATTTAGATTAAGCTCTTAATGCTCTTTGAGCATATGTGTGTGTTATAACAAATGCATTAGCTAACAATTCCCCTACTTGCATGGGAAGAAGAAGCCACCTAATGATTAGATTCAGTGTTTTCTGACATCATAGTTTTCTGCTCGTCTACTTGAATCAATTAGAAAGAAAGAAATTAAGTTAATAAAGTAATGGATTAATACAACAGTGTAAGTGAAAATGGGTAACAAGAGGAAGGCTATGTTATATCACAACATGTTGCATGCATTTTTGTAATCTTAGTGAAATAGTGCATTGTAAAAAGTTCTGAGTTTTAACAACTTTCTTAAACTTATGCTGCTTTAATAAGTGTAAAATATATGGCTTTATATTTGGAGATAGTCACACGGTGAAGCAATTGGAGGTATAAATGTGTCATCATGCAGCATAATAGCAAAACTCCACCATGAAAATGACTCCACTGGTCGTTTGTGCAAGCGTCAAATTACGACCCATATTTACGTTTTAGAGTCAAGCGACCTCTAGCGGACGTATAAATAACTTTGATCCGGTGAACGTGTGTTCGTCATCGAATGACGTTTGACCCCTAACCCTAACCCTAACCCAAGTCCAAGCTAGCTAACTGTTTTCCCAACAGAATACTTAATTACCATTTACCGTGGTAAGCGCATCAAGCAGTGCGACGGTGCAGGGTGACGATTTACTGGCATTTCTCCGTTCGCCGGTAGGGGGCGGTAATTTAGGAAACGCTCCTATGGGTTGTATTACGTGACAGACGATCCTCTATGGTCGTATAGATTGGATGACTTGTTGCTTTAGACGGGTCTAGGTAGGATAGTGAATGAATACGGGTTGATCCCAGTGAGCATGAGAATGAAGTGTCGTTATTCTTTTATTTTCTAGAGAAGATTGTTTTCAGGTAAACAGTCATTGAAACAAACTGCATGTTTTAAATCCCAATGAACCTGTGTCCAAGTGACATAACATACATGCAGCAAAAGATATGTGTAATATGGATGGGTAAAGGGAATTCAAGTCATAGCCTCTTCTCATTCACCCTGTTCATCATCGTCAGTGTAGTACCATTGACAATTTGAACCCTGTTAGGGGGCTATTCTGTTAAAGAATATTACACATTTAAAACACTTGAAAACACTTATCAAGGGGGGCTTCATTACAGTGAATGGAAGGGACATGTTCGTCAATAATATTGAAAAGCACCCTGCAGTTATGATGGATCTTCAAAAGCAGGTCAGATTAATAAGCAATATTTGCTATCTTGACTGCTTCCTGAAGTTCAGTGTCATGTCCTTCATAACACTATACGACACTTGTAGCTCATCAGCCTCCCGTTAACTTGTGACATTTATTCTTTGTGCAGACTGGGGTATTTATCTTGATATGGTGTTTAATATTGTTCAGCTATTATATAAGTACTCGACCCAAATGTAAATCAGACTACATGAGCACTTTTCTAATAGCTCAAGGTTTTTATATGACATTTATAGATCGTTAGACATGATGACAGCTTTTACGGAATCACTCTGGTCAGTGTTGGCTGTACAATACTACCTTATAGTTCGAAATGAGCTTTGATAAACAGTAGTTATAAAATCAATGACTAAGCATAAGTTAGTGTTGATTTGATGAGTTGTAGAATGAAGACACCAAAGCTGCAACTATTTTTCATTTACAGTTCATTATACATTGGATATGCTTCTGTCGGGCTTGATCAAAGCCACCAAAAAAGGCTTCAGCAAAAAAAAAAAAAAAAGAAAGAAAAAAAGATGACTGACGAAGCACATCCCGGCCGGTTATGTCTGTGTGTGTGGGCTGTGCAGCTGGACACACACACAAAGCACACACTACTCCTGGCAGACACCCGCACCTTCACACACTTTACTGATGTTCCGCAATAAATATTTACAGACGCTTCCTGGCAGCCAGATAGTGTCCTGGAAGCCAGATGTAATTTACACATCTTTTTGATGCCGCCTCTATTTGCATTACATTGAAGAAGTGAGGGAGGGAAATAAGTGGTAGAGTGGCTTTAAATTTGTGTGTGTGTGGTTGTTGTGCTCAGTGCAGACTAGACTTTTTGGCATGTAAACCAAGGGTCAACATTTAATAAGCAGTGGGCCATGAGCCGAAGAATAATCATCTTGCACACTCTTTATACACAGTTATGAAAGGCTCTGCTGGAAATTTGATTCTAATCAAGACATTTACCTTCTACTCAAGCTATCTTGTTGACTCAATCAACAGAATATGTTTACTTCCAGAAGATTCACATAATTGGACTCATCTGGGGCTGGAGTTTTGCTTTCTTGTGCAAATCAAAATTTGGCTTATGTGGACAATCTGTGCATGCCTTATATGCTACTTTAAGTCATTGACTGTAAGGATGGCTGAAGTGTATTCAGGTCCTTCTCTTGTAATAAAGAAGCCAAAATAAACCATAGAGTCCCTTACATACTGCTCAATTGAAACAAGAGTCTGCACAGTATAGGGTTCAGCTGGTGGAACCCCACTATTGAAATCTGCTTACTAAAACACACATTTAACTTACCAATAAAAAGCAAAGATCACTCAGGTCAGTACAGTCTACAGCAAAAAAAAACATTGTCTTTGTCTTAAGCAGATATTTACTGTTTTCTTTTTATATTCATGTTTTTCAATATACTGGGATTTTTTTTTTTTTTTTGGAATAATAATAACTGGAATAACTTATTTGACTGTATTTTGATTTCATAGTTTGACCCATGTCTCATTTTTAAGTATGGTGGAAGCAGATTCTATGATATGTAGGCTACTGCAGCCAGTCAGTCAGGGTAGTTCTCAATGTTTAAGCTTCACTTTTTGGCCCTGTCATGTCGTCCATCTTATTGTACAGTCTCTGCTTAGAGCTCAGACATACTTTTTATCCGTCTGGCTACAGAGCCACCTGACGTCTACTGCAGACAAACTGGCCAAGTGCAACATATGGAGCCCCAAACAGACCTGGGGCAGATCAAGAGCCATCCAACTTCATTAATAATCAATATTATCCATATCTTACTCTCTCTATCCCCGCACCTGTTATCCTGCTCTCCACAAATCCAACTTCCACTCAGATTAATAGGCAAGGTGGCCATTAGTACCCAAGTTAGGCTTGGGTACCGATGGGGGATGCAGTTAATTTGGATAATATCACTGCCACATGTCGTCAACAACAGACTAACAGGAGGCAGGATTCACAGAGTGGGCTGCTCAGCACACTGCCTGCTGCCAGCTGTGAGGTCTGGATGAACCTTGAACAAAGAGTTGTCTCTCACTCTCTCCCGTGTCTCTCTCCCTCTTAATGTTCTTTCCACAGCATCTGTGTTACCTGGCACACACAAGCATGCCATAAATAATACCTGCACTAAAATATGTTGGCCCAAAATGAAAGGCTCTAATGAAGCTTAAGGGCAAGGGGATGCCACCGAAGGGCATGCGCTGATAGATCGGGTCATAGCTTTAATTGATGTTTATTGCGGATTGCAGGTGCTTCCAAAATTAACTTAAAAGTTGATTGGGCGACAGAACAGGCTGTCTCACTGGTTCAGCTGTTGAACTACAGCGCGGCTGCAGAGGCACAGGTGGCAGAACTTCAAATGGCAGAGCCAGGGGCAGGCAGACAACACCCAGTAAATTGCAGACATTGTCATGTTCAGTGTCACAGCATGGCTGACAGGGTCTGTGGAGCTCGCCGATGTTGGCAGAAACAAGACAGTGCATGTGTCATACTATGGTTGTAGATTAATGAGAGATAAGACCATGCCAGAGAGCATTGTCATTGTTGCACACAATTCATCGAACGCCACATGAAAGTGTTGAATCTTGTACCTGACAAAGTACATGGACGTTTGTGTATTTGCACTCATTATGTATTGCTGTGAAAACCTTTATTTACAAAATGCCTTACTAGCCAAGTGAGCATACCAGTATGAATGACAGTTTCCTTATAGTGTCGTTTGGCTTGATGCAGCGTGCTCGACATCTGCAGCAGTATGTGGTGGACAGCAAGGCCAGACCAAGACAGCATCATCCAGTGCTAATGAGAGACAGTCCTCCCATGAGGCTAGCAGAGATGGAGCAAGGTTCAAAGAGTTGAATAAGAAGCCCACAGGGGGCTCATCCAATTACCAACAAACTTGTTATGGAGTTTTCAATTAATTTCCGACTGATTCTCGATTAAAACTTTTAGTCTGTAAGCCTGTAGAAACCTATAAAGCTTTGGAAAGTTTTGTTTGTCATTCGGTTGTAGCTATTTGCAGAATAGGCTATAACAGATCGTTAATACGCTTTTCAAAGGGACAAGCTGTCCTCTCAAAGAGTGTGTCGTTAAATAACATCCTGTAATCCTCTGAAGAAGATGAAAGACATGTGTTTACCTGTTGTCACACACTTAACACCAGTGTCTTTGTATCCCAGTAATGCTGTGATAAAAAGCATAATTCCATTTCACTGCTGTATTTCAGTTGTAATCCCTCAATTACTGTTGTGTATTTTTCCATCTACACATTTTGTGGCCCATACAAAATCCAATATAGGAGATTTTCACAAGTCAAGTGCATTGTTCTAGAAATTAGATTAGTTTTTGAACCCGTGACAAATTCCTTAGTTGTACCTGTCAAAAGTGAAGGCTCCCTGTTGGCCCTTATCAAATTCAGTGAATTCATTTTCGCTCCAGGTACGGGAGTCGTGCGGGCAGAGGTTATTATTCTGTTTGTTTGTCAGCTTGTGATTTTCTGCTTCCAGTGAGGATGCTGCCGCTTTGCATCCAGCGCCTATTGTCTGCTGCCACCTGTTCCTTCATTACCTGCACATATTGCTCTTTGTTTTATTAACAGAAACTTTTGATCTACCAGTGCATCACAGTCTGGGATCTGCCTTTTTTTCTGATAAGGTCTCTAGTTGGAAGATATCAAGTTGATATGTGAAGACACAAAATCCACCTTTTCAGGGAAAGGAAAATGGAAAAAAAACAAAAAACTTTTTGGCGTTAAGGCTATGAATTTACATGAGTGACAGAGCTGACAACACCTGCAGAGGATGTTGTAGTGGTTTAGTAAGAAAGCTAAGTCCTTTCAGATTAGAATTTGCAGATTTTGTGTCCTCCCGCACTGTCGTCTACAGCAGAACTCTCTGCTGTGCGACCAGGCCAGACTCTTAAGGCATGGTGCAGTGGGTACATGCAGCCTCAGGCTTTCACAGTCCTCATTGCATTCTTCATGAGGTATTAAATGAATGTAAGAATACACGGACACACAATGCAGAGAAAATGAATGTGATCTAAATGCCAGGCCTCCATGCTGAAGGCAGGTTGAAGCAACGACGCTGGAGGAGGATGTTTGCTTAGTGCCAGCCTCATTAAGTCCAACAGCCCCATCCCTTCAACCGGCCCACAAAGTTGAGAAAGAACCGAGAAAGGTCAGGAGGTGGGATGAAATGAAATTAGAGAAGGAGAAATTGTGCCGTTAACGCTGCCATGTCCCGAGTATTGATTTAACTAATTGAAATGGCATCGAGGGAGAAACACCAGATGGGTCTCCTCTGGCCTGAGGTGGGTTGCTGGCTGGCTCTGATAGGATCCCATCTGAGACATACTGTCCCCGGGGTCCATGTTGATGCTTTCTCCATTCCCTGGCCAGTTTCTTGCTGTTATCTCCAGCCAGCACATTCTCTTGGAGGTGTTAATAGAATGTTATTAGACACTTTTCACATGGGTGAGTCGGAGCTTACTTGCAAAGCCACTGAAGGAGAAGTTATGTATCTTTTGAATTAAGAAAATGTATATTTCAGAAAGAATTAGATAAAAACAGAAACAGAAGCTGAGGGAAGTATGGGCTTTGAATGACTGACTGATCATTTAGAATAAGGTTGAAAAACATTCACAAGTGTCAGGTTTTTGGCAGGATACATAGATGACAACACATTACATAAGATTTGTTGAAGCAGCTACAACTAACCCAAACCCAAAGCTGGAGACTACCCTGGCAAACTGCCCTCTTGGTGGAGCGATCACTTAGCTGTCCCTGTTTAAAATTTCATGAAGTGTCTACAGAAATAGGACACAATATTTGTATGACTTACTATGAAATAGTATGAAATAAGGCTGCACAACTGTGAGACAGAGAATGTATTTGTTCAGTGGCTAAAAACTCTTTCTCACTGTGCAGTTGCATTATTCAGCTTCACAGGGCACTGTTTGTTTGTTTCTCTGATTTTCTGTTTGGATAGCTCTGCTTTAGTAATGCCTGTCATGTAGGTAGCACTCAAGCTTAAATTTGAACCTGTGGAGAAGCTCCGTCTAGCTTTGTAAAATCCAATTTATCACACAGAGAATCACAAACACACAAAAACAAAACACACCGGTCAGTGTCATCACTTCATGGCACTTTATGCGTCCCCTGCTATTCACTTACATGTTAGACTTGTTCCCCCCAAAGAAAAAATGGAAATCCAAATCAAAGTCTAAATTTGTTCTAACTCTGTCAGGATGAGACATTTTTTGAAAGATGAATTCAAGTTGTGATTATAAAGTCCTTTTCTCTGCATGTTTTTGCTTTTATGATCCTACTAATCATATCCTGACTGCCCCCTGGCTGCCTGTGTCCTCCTGTCCTGGTGCTACTCCATGCTCATTCCCAGCATGCACTGCCTGTAATTAAATAGGAGCCTGGTCCTCTTGACAGTATCTGTAGCTACGTTCTCTGCCTGGCAGCTTCCTCATCTCTCTCTTTCCGTATCTCTCTATCTCTATGGTCTGTCTTTCACTCACTCACTCACTCACACACACCCTCCATGGATGTCACAAAGGAACTGACTCTGGTCTCTGTCTCTCAAATGATTTAATTGGATGCAAACTCAGGAGCACAGACATCAATACAGAACTATATCTGCCATAAGGCAGAGCCATTAGTCAATACTTCGCCCTCCACATGCCGAAGGCTTTTGTCAGACCTAATTACCCAGGACTGTATTCAGTAGAGCTTCAACAGTGGGGGACTCGGACTCCGGTGGGATCTGGCTAGGATCATAGTTCACTTCCAGTGTACACGGTTGAGTTTAAAAGTTCACCAAAGCAAATATCACTCACTATTCTCTTCCATTTATTGCTGACAGCTAAATGACCTCAGTCATGGGACTTTTTAGAGTAGTGCTGTGTAAACTGGATTCATCAGATGTCAGAAATGAATTCCCTGCGAACAATGTTTTCCTTGATAGTCATATAAAGAATCACACAGGCAAAACAATGGTTATGGAGTTAATTGGAAGCTCTTTCAATGACTATATTAAAGATGCAGATAACAGGTTTAGAGATCTTTTTTTTCTAAATGGTTAATATTTGGGATAAAGTGTGATTATAATTGTCTAATGAGCACATTCAGTACATGTGCATACTTGATGTCAGACAAACTGATAATATCTATTCATTTTTTGAGAAACAAGATCAGTCATAGAATTGATGAGGTCAGTATTTTTACGGGTTTTTATAAACAGGGTTGTTATGTAGTTCGCCTTTACAATGATTAACTTCTTATTCAGTCTTGGTCATTAAACTGCAGCTCATGAAGTGGACGGCCAGCTGATGTGACAAAACACTTTGATTTTAAGTTAGTATTATAAGTTGGGATACTTTGTTGAAATTGTGACTGCTAAAATAGTTTAGTTGTTTTGTTTTGTTTTTTTGTGGGGGGGGGGGGGGGGGGGGGGATTTTCAATCCCCAGGCTGTAATTATATGCTGCTAAGTCTTTATTAAACCATTATGTCTGACAAGACACAAAACTGCTAACTGCATAAGTGGACCTTTCAGTCAAAACTTTTTGAAGTCCAGCAGAACATCCCTCTAACCTTGCCATGTATGTGTCATTCCAGGGTGCCTCGTCCAGTCTGGTGGTCAAGTTTGCAGACACGGATAAGGAGCGGACTCTGCGCAGGATGCACCAGATGGCGGGCCAGCTCGGCATCTTTAGTCCCATGACCATCCAGTTTGGGGCCTATGGCGCCTACTCACATGCTGTAAGTCTCAGCCCGGCGGGGGAGGAGACGGTGAGCTTTAAAAAAAGATAACAAAAATTGTTATGATTTGAGGGTTTAACTCACAATCTCTCCCACTAGGCAAGTGACACTCCCAGCAAACAAGTCCTTAAGTGTTTCACACCATTAAATGCCTGTTAGTGTCCAGATTTACAGAGGGTTCATGCAAAATACTGCACTATTTTTTTTATAATTTGCCATTGTATCCCTTCCTTTGAGAAGCTGCTGATCATGTATGCACAGCACAGTTTTACTTATAGTTGTTCGCATCCTTTCCACATCCTCTTGACTTGGTCTTTACATTTAAACCATCAACCTTATCTCTTTAATATTTCTGCGACTTACACATTTTTTCTTTTTCTCTTAAATATTTGTGCATGTAATCACAAAAAAGTCACACCCCCCTTCACCCCCTGCTGCAAGATCACCCAACCCCCATTTTTCATATTTGCACATGAAAGTCACAGCCTGGTTAGGAGTATGCGAGTTTCTGCACTCACACAGTAACTAACAAGTCTTCCTGACAGGTGAGAATCGCCCACTCAAGCACACTCCACTAACTCTGCCATCGCACCTCCTGTTTTGTTCTAAAACATATGCACACATTACACACACACACATCTATATGCAAAGTCTGCAACCTACTATACAGCCTCCGTATCATGTCAATATAATAAGCACAAGGCCAGAGCTGGGTTACAGTCACTGGGAAGCAACGCTGCAGGGCAACACAGACCACTCTGTTGAAGAACAAGGCTTTGGCCAAGCAAACAGAGATGTGAGAGCAAACACGCTCTGCTCCTGCGGCTATTTCACCCTCCTTTTTCCTTTTTCTGTCCTTCCCTCCATCCCTCTCCCGCCACTTGCCTCTCTCCCCACTGCTCTTTAATCCAACAGCAGATGATGCAACAGCAAGCAGCCCTGATGGCAGCAACACAAGGGTCCTACCTGAACCCCATGGCGGCCATTGCTGCCGCACAAATGCAGCAAATGGCAGCTTTCAATGTCAACGGCCTGGTGGCTACTCCCATGACACCATCCTCAGGTACACACGCACACACACACACACACACACACACACACACACACACACACACACACACAGACACACTCTCTGGAGCAAGAACAGAGGCACATACAAACACACACATGAAGGGCTGCTTGGACCATTCCTCACTGCTGCCCTGGAACATTTTCATCATTATCAAGAATTATAGAAGCAGAAGTAATGGAATTTCTGTTTTTGTTGCAACATTTATGAAGAAGCGGGGTCCAATTTCATGATGCAGACATTGTGAATGTTGAATTGAGTCTTATATGGAGTGATACATGGTGGTAAAAGATGTACAACATTCCTTGACACTCATTGGCAGACACATTACAGCCCGTCTCTCCCAGCTCTCATTATCTCTCTTTCTCTCCCTCTGTCTGTTGTGCTCTCCCTATGCGTCTCTGTGACAGTGTGTGTTTTCTGGGACAACAGCCAATCCGATGACTTTGGATGCAGAGTCCTTGGCTTATACAATATAAGAGCAAAGATTTGCACGAGATAATCCGGGACCCCGGTCTGAACTATCTTTTTGGCCCTTGTCATGAGGAGCTTTGATGGCTCGACACTAAGTAGGAAGGGGGCCTGAAGGCAGGGTCATTGCAAATGTATTAAATAGAGTGGCTTGACGCTGCACCTGGCATTTGTAATCCACAAGTCCTACATATAGCAGGTAATGCGTATCAAACATAATCCTACATGACTTAAATGTCCTTCACCTGGCTTGTAAAAATTATAAAAAACCAGCGACACAAAAGGGCACTGATAAGGTGCCGGACTAGAGGGAAAATGGGAACTCAAAATACAGAATGATAATATTTAATAGAATGATAAAAGGAATAACGCAAAGCAACCCATTCAGATTCAGCAAACATGGAAACCAGTGGAAAATTAATTGACATCACTGTCGAAATGAACCATTAAAAGGTTTCAGCAGTTCAAAGATTTGAAAGGAAAAAAAATATATAAAGATTTTATTTGAATTCAGCATTTACTAAATCATTCTGTTTCTTGAAAGGGCTATTAATTCGTGTTGCTTCATTCCTGTACCTCTGTCTTTGAGAGTGTAGCATGTGAAGCATGCACCCTGCAGTTTCCATAATGACTCTGTATTCATATGCAGGCACCAGCACACCCCCGGGCATCTCTGCCACAGCCGTGCCCAGCCTAGCCGCCCCTATCGGGGTCAACGGATTCAGCGCCCTCCCGCCTCAAAGCAATGGGCAGCCCACCTCCGAGCAAATCTACACTAACGGTATTCATCCATACCCAGGTGAGCTGATAAAGGTTTACATAAAAGAAACATGAGATATGCGTGAAACGTCTGCTTTTTATGGACCTCTGACTCTGAAACTTTCGATTGGCTGTAAGGATAGGAATTTATAAATATCTGATTATTCGAGTGACTCTCTTGATCGGAAAAAAGAGCATCAGTGAAAGTTGAGTTCAACAAGTCAGTGGAGACTAATCGAATTATATCACATGGTACAGTTTAGAAGTTGACAAGAGTCTTCTTATTACTTGACACTCTCATCACATCTCTTTCTGATCTGAACTGAAGCGTTTCAGACTCCAGGGTTAATCAACAGTGTCTTTGGCAGATTTCTGAGCAG
Source organism: Symphodus melops (assembly GCF_947650265.1). Lineage (NCBI taxonomy): Eukaryota > Metazoa > Chordata > Actinopteri > Labriformes > Labridae > Symphodus > Symphodus melops. The sequence goes on along the minus strand of NC_136693.1, from coordinate 16,469,233 downwards.
CCATCCCCAGTATCATGATGAATCCATCAGTTCATCCATCAGTCCATTATGGTTAATTTGATGCGTCTCAGCCACGTCCTCGGCTTCTTAATGTTCCCCGGGACTGATTCCTGAAGAATTGACAGACACACTCTCCCTGTTTCTGCATTATGCAGAGGCAGCTGCAATTGTAATGAACTACAAAGTGGTTTGTTTGGCATGTTGTTAATATTTGATGCAAACATCTGGGGCGAACAGGCTCTATGAGGAACAGAGATTTGACAACCCAAATTTCTCCCACTCCCTGTGTGATCTCCCCCCCAATGGGTCTCAATTTCTGTCATGCTCTTTAGCATTCTTTCCCTGTTCTTTGTCCCCTCTGTCCCTTTTTTCTTCCATTCTTCTTTTTGTCAACACCCACTCTCTGTCTCTCTTTTTGTCTCTCTGCAGCACAGAGTCCAACAGTCGACCCTCTCCAACAGGCTTATGCTGGCGTCCAACACTACGCAGGTGATCTGTCTCTCCTTCCTCCTGCACTTTCTCACTCCCTCAATATGTCCCTTTCCCTTCCCCTCTCACCTCTCTCCTGCTCTGTTTGTCACATCAGTAGACACTATGACAGGTATAGAGATAGCCACACGACCAGCCAATTTCCTCCCGGATTAGACTGCTTTACATTAGGATTGTGAGAGGATTTTCAGTGGACTTTATTATACACCCACACATGAAAAAAAAGTCTTAATTCCAAAAGTACACCGAGAGCTGAGGGTCTGACCCTTGCATAGCCTGCTACATAAGAGGTGACATAGACCTATCATAACTACAGCTTTCTGCCTGATATCAGCTCTCATTAACACGGTGCAAGTCTCCCTCTCTTTCTTTGTGTGCCTGCCTAGTTGAACTGCACTCCACTCCCCTTTTTTCCTATTCTTTGTGTGGTGAACCAGAGCCGAGCAAGCCGAGCTCCAAGTCGTAATGCAATTTATTTATGCAATGTCTAAAAGGACGCCAACGAAAAATGGAATAATGATTTGAGTTTTGTTGTGTCAAATATGAAAATGGAGATGTGAAAAATTCCAGTCTGGTTCTCCCTTTGCAACAGCAGCCTACCCTGCCGCCTATGCGCCAATCAGCCAAGCGTTCCCCCAGCAACCAACCATCATTCCCCAGCAACAGAGGGAAGGTAAGAGCGAGCAAACGCGCCCACCCAAGATAAAAGGTGATAATTGCCATGTTCCATTCTAATGTAGCTGTGCTGCTTTGAATTAGCAAGGGAGGGAAAAAGCTGGCTGGGGAAAAAGTGAGAAAAAGGCTCCCCATTTAAAGAGAAGAACATTAGCAGTGAGATGGAAAGTTACTCTGTCATTATTCAAAAACTGCACTAATTCAAACTCGCAGCGTTGGACTGCTTAATCAGTCCATTACAATGTGTTTAAGTGGTTATAAATATTCATCAGATTAATTAGCTGCATGCATAATCATTTATTACCATTCCTGGTGTAGCGTTGGTTCTTATGCCACAGCATCAGATGTAATAAAGCATAGGATATATACAGTGATGCTAAATCACTCTTCTTGACGCCATTCGCCGCTTTCTAATATTCTTCTATATGATTGTATGAGACAGCGTAGAGTGGCATGAATATTCATTATAGGAATGTCGCAATTTAGTGTTTCCAGCATTAAAAGAAGTGATTGTGTTAAGGTTTGCTTTGATTATTTTTTTTTTTTTGTTACTGTAGTTCAAGTGCATGACGGGGTCACAGCAAAGCGATGAATCGAAAATAAAGTGGTACAGATAGACACCAACATATTTCCACGACATGCAAGCGCAATTTTACATCGCAGGAAAAGAACACAGTTATTAAGGACATCCATCTGACTCTGCTACCTTGGAACATTTTAATCTTTGGCAAGAATTAGAAGTCATGGTAACACACACACACACACACACACACACTCACACACTCACACACACAGCTTAAACTCAGAGACACACACACACACCTTCACACAAACACACCAAGCTATTCTTGGTTATGCCAGTGGCCTGTCTGAGTTGCGGGCTCCTCTGGGTTTTGGCTGCTTTCCCAGCCTGTCTCAGTCCACTGCCACAGTTTGCAGCCCTGCCATTTAACAAGAGACACCTAAACCGGAATACACAGTCACAGTCGAGCCTCAGCTTCAACCTCCCTCTGAGAGCTAACAATCTCCACAACACATTCCCAAAGTCTGTCTGTGCATGCGTGGTTGTTGACGAAAAACAACTCACACCCCGAAACACATTTTAAAACGGACAAAGCCCAACTTTAGTCTGTAGAATATGTTACAGACATGGTAGATTATATTTTGCGACGTAAAACATTCACAACCTACAGTATCAAGACTGTAATCACATCAGTTTATCCAAATCTCTTCCTTTTAACATGACCCAGTAGGGAGCATTTATTTAAATGCTCCCTCCATCACAGGCAACTACAAACACATTTTGTATTTTATTATGCCTCAAATTCTTCTGTGTTATTCAAACCGTTTCTTTCAATACCCACAGTGTGACTCTTTCTTCACTAAGGTGGAGTTTCCGGTGTGTTACGCTAATAGCGACAAATGTAGCCTGAAGACATTGGCCTCGAGCAGAGATAAAGAATGAGCTACAAAGGTTTATTAGCTCGCTTCTTTTAACACCACACCCCGAGAAATCTTTTAAGCTTTCATTCATTCAATGCTGAAAACTAATCAGATTTTTATACATAAATATTCTCATCTTCAAACTCGACCGAAGACTTGTAAAAACACTTTGATTGAAGTTTCCAATTCAAAAGGCAAACGATACATTTTGACCTTATGGAAATTCCTGTTTTACCCTAAAGTTCTTTTTATCAGCAGCCATGGATGTGCCATTAGAAGAAAAAAAATAGACCAAACAACATGCACTTTCAATTATGCCATTGCACTCATTGCAATATGAATGTGGATAATATATCTGTTATACAATTTACTTAATTCATGTATAATGTTAATTCCCTGTTCCTGATGTCAGTCAGACCTGATACAGTTCAGCTTTGTCTAGAGCAACAAGGACACCTTGGACAGTTTTAGCAGCTCTTCCTGATATCTGCAAGGATGTTTGGGAAAACCTGTGATTCACTCCAAGCTCCTTAACGTCAAAGATTATTCTAGGTTGGTCAATGTGGCAAGATCCTGATAATGATGTCTTTTTGAATATAGGTAGAGCCTTTGAAAGCGTCTGGCAGTTGTGTTTGAGCATGACACTGAACCACAGGTGTGATGTTGAATCATGTCTCAGCAGTATTCATCTGATGTATTTCTACAGATGAATACTTTCATCAACGTGAGCCGTCTAGGTTTAAGGAGTCTTATTGTGGGGAGTCAAGTCTTGACCATTTCCTCGACAATATCCTACATGTAGGAATGAATAAGACCTACATTTGATGGCATGTTTTCAGCTAATGAAATTGACAGTTAAACGTCTTTATTGCTCATTTTCTTTGAATGTTTTGTCTGTTCACCTGAATGGAGGAAATGTCCTGTTCTGCTGCAACCCTGCAGTGGCTGGATAAAAGCAGCAATATCTTACAGCCTTATAAGTGTGCTTGCACTTTTATCTAATGCAACCACACACGAAATCAAGTGTCATGGTTTTGGAGGATTTGTGAAGGTGGTTGTTGCCTCAACTATTCTTACACAACAACCAATCGTTCAACAAACAAACAAACCAGTTCTGTTCCTAAACTTAAAGAGACAGAGATGAGATTCAGCCTTTAACGGAAGAAAAAAGTATCTCCTTTTCTGTCAACCTGTTTGTGTTTGTGTGCGCGCGCGCCCTCTATCTCAGCCAGGCATAGCAGCACTACAGCCAGCCACCACAGCTCTCTTATCAGCCTTCTCACAAGCCCAGGTCTCAGCTCGTCATGCTATCACCCTGAGCAATGAGACAGGAGAGAATGCTAGCCAGGCAGTTGGTTGCCAGCATACTGTACCAGAGTCCATCTTGTCTAACTTCTTCTCTGTCTTTCTCTTTCTGTCCATGCTTCCCTCTCTGTCTCTCTCCAGTTCATTCCTTCCTTTATCCTGATTGTCCTGTACAATATGTGGCAGCTGGGTGGATGAGTGTGGAGTGAGGGAAAGAGTGTGGAAGACAGTCCTACTGTCACACAGTAATTGGGACAAAAGCTGGCTATGCTTTCTCCTTCTCCTATCCTCCGTATCTCAGAGTGTCTCTCTCCTAACCATCTTAATCTTTATCTTTCGATCAACCTCTGCACTTGTTCTTCCCCCCTGTTGTCTCTGTTTTTATCTCTGGCTGTTTTTCTCTTTTACCTCCATCTCCGTTTCTTTGTGGCTCTTTACATGTGCACTGCTATTGCCAGTATATTTTTTTCTGAGACAACAGTCAAATTTAAGTGTTTAATATAAACACTAAAGTGACACCTTTCTCAGTGGATAATATTGAAAATTCAGCTCTTGGGAGGATTCAAAGGTAAAGACAAATAGGGGTGGAGCAGTGGGCTGATTAAGAACTTGGTGTTTACTTGGTGCGTGTGTTTCTGGGATTATTGTCTTTAATTGTTATATTGAGTCATTTTTTTCACCTGTGTTATTGTGGCTGGTCTCCCTCTCTCACACTGGGCATCCCCTGTTTATGCTCCTGTGTAATCATCCTGTTGTCTTCCTCTCATCACCAGGGCCAGAAGGTTGCAACCTGTTTATTTATCACCTGCCCCAGGAGTTTGGAGACGCGGAGCTCATGCAAATGTTCCTGCCTTTTGGCAACGTCATCTCTGCCAAAGTCTTTGTGGACCGAGCGACCAATCAAAGCAAATGTTTTGGTGAGTCAAAAAAAATAAACACTCACGGATAAAAAAAATTGAATACATGCGACCATGTGACAATCATTGTATTCAGCCTTGAAGAGAATGTTTTTAGCTGTCTGACTTGAAGTCAGAAGAGGAAGCAGAGGACCTCTGTTATATATTCATTTTGATTTTTGTCCTGTATTATAGTCAGTTTGCATGAAGCACCCATGATAACCGTTTGCCTCTATTTGTTCTCAAAGCTAAAGATGGTCATCTACGACTCCCTTAGACTGGCTTGTGCTCTATTGTCATGAAGCCAAACTCCCGTCACTGACTCTCAACGTCTGCTGACACTAAACCCTTGTAGTCAATGCAAAACTATCAATTATAGTTATAACTTTGGGGTAAATAATATTTGGCCCGAGTGCAAGAAAAGTTTTTGGAATAAAAAGCAACATCGCTGCAAAATGACTTTTTATTATGATTGGATTCAAGAATTGTTTGTGTATGTTGTGTAGAATTGTTTGAGCATAAACTCACCTTGTTCAGACCAAATATCAGAAAAGTTAACAGATAATCAAATGACAACATTTATACTTCTAGATGCTTATTATTGTCTTGTTACAATCACACGTTTTTTGTGGGTTGCCACGAGCTTGAAAATCATACAGCTTAATCAACACACGTCACATTTATCACACTTTTCCTATTATCTCTGTACCTCTCAGCTCCCTTTACGCAAGCTAAGCATTTCCCCAGAAACACCCCAGTCCTCCTGCTGGGCACCCAAGCAGCATTCACACTCCCATTCCCCTTCTCTTCTCTCACCTCCCACACAGCAAACCAGTTCATCAGGGTGGAGGCAGTGCAGGTGGGATCCATGGGCTTAAAGAGATAATAATAGACTGGTGTGGGCCTTGCTGTTGATTCAGTTGGACAGCAGCACCCAGGAGACAGGCAGAGAAAGAGACTCCCAGCATTGGCTTTCTTTCACCTTCCCTTCACCATGGCATGTCTATGAGGCTTTCTCTTTTTTCCTCTCTGCCATCGTCTATCTCCCTCTGTCCATCTCAGGACGGACTCGCTCCCGTTTGTGTGCTCTCTAAACATATGCCTCTTGCTATCACTATCCGTCAGTCAACAAAGGGGAAGGACAAAGTGGCGGTGACCCCATCAGTCACACCGGCTTACTTTCTCTGCTTATAATTAAGATATCAGCGGAAACACTTTACCCATGATTCTTTTCTTGTTTTTGTTTTTTTTTACTCATTTCTCCCTTCTTTTTATAGCAGAAACCCCAAGGCTCTTTTGTAAGACGTTAACAAATTAGGCACTAGATACTGTGCATTAAGGCGGATAAGTTATTAGGCCCCCAAGAACTTGAACCGCTTCATCTTAAAACGTGTGAGTTAAGCCTTGATGTTGTGCTTAATGGGAACAGCAGGATCATGGACTTGCAGGAATATTTACAGAAGATCCATACAGTTAAATGTATGTGGAATGACTTAAACCTGATTGAATATGTATACTTGTGTTGGCCTGCTGCTATGCTCTTCAATATTTAAGTGAAAGTCAAGATGAAAGCAAGCAACATTTTTATTGGATAAAAAGATCATTTCCAAAGTGCTGAAGGTTGTGACAGGACCAGAAACAGGACCAAATGAAGGACAAAGGTAATTGATGGCGTCTATTGCATACAATCAATCTGAAGTTTTTGTTAAGATTAAGTTAAGCAAGATTTAAATGTTTCTAGTTTTACAGTTAATTAATAGGTTGAGTGTGTCAACTATGAAGCTATAAACATTTTCAAGTGAAATGCTCAAAGAGATTTGCTTGCCATGGTAGATTCTTCTGAGTTTCAACTGAAAAATCTGTGCTTACATGGCCTGATATCTCTGCAGCACAGGTGAACTACATTTCTGGGAATTTGAAAGGATATAATCAGACATCACTCTTTAGGATACAGTGTGTACAGAGACGCTGAGAAACTTGAATGAGTTGAAAAAAGGTCACTGGAGGAGCACTCGGAGCATGTTCTCAAAAAAGAAGTATTCTGGAGAGCGATGAAGAGTATATAACTTGAGGGCTACATCACTGTTGGCTCAGGAGGATGAATGTTTAGTTTGATCGGTTTGTTTGCGCTGTGATGAAATGGGTATGAACGTGTGAAATGGCATGTTAAACATTTGTTGCAAATGAGATTGAATAGTTTGATAGCATGCGTAAAAAGTTCAGCGTAAAGGAAATTGAAAAAGGAAGATTAGAGGAGAACATCAGTGACCCAGGTGTCGGAATAGCATGTGTGAGTGCACAACCACTGTTACAGATGAGAAGCTGTATGGTTGTGTTTCATTTAACCAGGGACTCTATGGATACAACATTAGTCTTAATCCTCTGTATTTAGTCGCTCAATATTGACTTTTATAAGTGATCAAAGCTTACCTTGTTAAGTGGAATTAGCTGGATTTAGCCTGGAAATGAATTTCAGAAGGTCTTCTGAGAGCCGAATGACACACTCAGAGACACTCACAGGCACACCTTTAAAAGGAAACCCACTGCTTTAAAGATATGATAGTAAAAACATACACCAGGAGATGCAATTTACCTAAAGGGCTTCGGAAAAAAAGAGTGCCTTTTTCTGAAGTCGTTTCATTATAAAGTTCTCTCTCTTTCAAGTCTAGGAACTGTCTGTGTTTTTAGCAGCTCTCTTTCTCTCTCTCTCTCTCTCTCTCTCTCTCTGTTGAAAAATGGAGCTGACTTGAGGCTGGCTGCAGTAGCACCAAGGTCACATTACACCAATTAAAGAAAAGCCAGTTTTTACAACAGAAATGAACATGTTTACAGTCTGGTTAAAAAAAAAAAACGAAATTGGCTTGATAAGCTCAAGTCTCGATAAGCACGACTTACTAAAGGAGAGGAATTTTTGATAACTCCGATTCATACAAGTTATTCATAATATTGTGCACAGCTGATCTGACTGATGGGCGGGCATGGTGTAGCCGTTTGTCAGGAGGCTGAAGACCCAACTCAGCTCAACTCAGTCGTTAGTTTGACAGAAAGCTACAGTCGGGAGAGATCGCACTTCCACCACCAGTAACGGATGACATCAATCTAGACTTTGGTTAAAGTTGAATGTAGTAGACAACATAAATAAGAAGGCACTTCATGTAACATGGCTTTCTAATGTTGAGAATCAACCCTCCTTTGTTCCTTTTTTGCAGCATATATTTGAGAGGCATTTGAAAAAGGGACCTCATCTCGAAACTACAGCCGCGACTTTATACCAAACAACATTATAGCACACTTTCCCCACAAAAGAAACTCTTTTTAGGGCAATGTGAAAGTTTACTACTGCATTCTCAGCTGTTAAACGTAGTCCTCCAGTTGTATTTTCCCCACTGTCACTTGGCAACGTTTGGAACTTTGTGTGCATTTTTATTAAAAATGCATTACGTTATAGTCAGAAGAGGCATTTTGCTGAAAAGGACGGCTGCAGTGAGAGCCATACATCAAACACTAGTAGTGTTCGGGGTATTCAGTCGCGCAGCACCGCACGCTCAAACCACACATTCAGTGCTGCATCAAAGAAATGAAACATCAGCCGGTTACTTTGTCTCGACAGAACAGCTGAAACTGGAAACCTGAACAACATTAATGTCTATTTCTACTTTTAAATTATTTTAATGAACATAGAGTTTGTCCTCTGCTTCTGTACTCTGACCCTAGAATCATATCAGCATTTTGCAACTGGGGTTGTGATCGCGAGGTATGGTGTGTGTGTGTGTGTTGGGGGGGGGGGGGGGGGGGGGGGGGAGATCACTGCCAACTGACAGGCCCTTTCCTGCGCAGTTTGTTTAAAGGGTTTGTAAAAGCAGCAGCCTTATCTCACCCGCACTGACAAAAGCCTGCCCTCTCCCCCCAAATTAAATTGGACCCATAGCGGTGTGATCAAATCAGCTGGCAGGCGGAAAATTCGGGCCGTCAATCATGGAGGTGTCTGATAAGAGCAGGCAAGGAGTCCCAGTGTGGAAAGCTTTGGGCTCATTCCGCCTCGACACCCCGGTGATAACTCAGAGCAGCAGGCGCCTCTGTCCTACACACCTTGCTGCTAGCATCTCATTTCGACCCCACGACCTTTAGTCCTTTCTCAGATACAAGCTCAGTCTCACACACACACACACACACACACACACACACACACACACACTCTCATACATGGAGCCCTGTCACTCTCAGGTGGCTCAGGTAACATTTACACATGCAGCTCTGCTGTCAAAAAGACACACAGTATCAAACTCCTTCCTCTCTCTAATCTTCCCACACCTTTTCATGTTTTTTGTTCTCTCTTCAAGTAAAACGCCTGCTTTCTAATAGTCCTTCCCCGTTTGATTTTTAATATCTGTGTTATTAGCCTTTGTGGTGGTTTATGTAATCTCTTTAATTCAAAGATTTTCAATTAATCTGCTGAAAAGAGAAAACAAAGACCTATTGTTGTGTCATTGTTGAGAGTTAAAAAGGGTCTTCTTCTCCCCTCTTTCATCTTTCCCGTCGGTTCTCTCTCTCTCTCTCTCTCTCTCTCTTCTTCCTGTTTCTCTCATCTCTACCCATTCTTCTCCCTCCCTCTGTTGTTCCTTTTATTCCTTTATCCATTTTTCTCGGCATCCATCTCTTTCTCTTTTTCTCTCTCATTGTGTGTTCTCGTCTCAGGCTTTGTGAGTTTTGATAACCCGTCCAGCGCTCAAGCCGCCATCCAGGCAATGAACGGCTTTCAGATTGGCATGAAGAGGCTGAAGGTGCAGCTAAAGCGGCCAAAGGATGCCAACAGACCTTACTGACTCGTCTGCCGTCCGTACCCAGGTATAGTAATGGCCATACTGTGCCATTTCAGTTTTAAACCAGAGTGCCCACTTTACTGAGACAATTGAGTTTCATGTTGTTGATTATTTATGAGACTGCGACCTTAAATCTCTAATGAATGAATGAGAGTTGCGTTTAACCTAAAAATAATAAGAGAACTTTAACAAAATCAAGTACATGTGAATTTCAGAAGCATTGTGTTTATTTATGTAAAACTTTAATTAATAAAATAACTTTTGGTAATTTCGAAGGTGCTCAGTTTAGCTTAGATTAGCATAGAAGAAAATTAATTGAAAAAAAAAAAACATCAATTGTATAAAAAGTTTTCTGTTGAAATGTAAAAAATCATCTGAAGACTCACAGAACTAAAACATGTCCAGTTTAGTATTAAATGTTTGCTGCGTGAAGAGTGAAGTAAAACTCTCTTTCTATAGTCGTAATCTGACGTGATATTACATTTCCTCTCTCTCAGGTCAATGCATTTCTTTTTAACATTGTACTTGTGAACGCGTTGGGGGGTGGGGGTGGGGGGGTATTTTCTCGATTTCACCTTGCTTCTTCACAGAATCTGCCTCTGCAGATTTCTGTCAGGTTGCTCTGCCGCTCTGAAATGTGTTTTCTTTTTTTTTTTCCTTTTTTTTTTCTCTCGTTTCTTCTGGGGTTTGAAATCTTATTTGTACCTGCGGGATACTCCACTGAAAATGTATGACACCATCAATACTTAGATGAGCATAATCACCCGTCCAATGAGGCACGCATTGAGAATCAATGCGTTAAGCTACACAATTCATAAAAAATACTGTTGGCTGTAATATCTTTACTAAATTCAGCTGCTGGGCAAAATCCAGAGGTCATTCCTAGATGTTTTCACAGATCTACTTTCTATAAGCGCTGAGGGTAATTGGGTATTTTTTGTTTGTTTGTTTTGTTTGATTTAGTTAATCTAAATCAATATTGACAAAAATAAAATTAACAAAAAATATGCTTAATGGAAAAGCACTTTAGTCACTCTACTAACTACAGTGGCTTGTATAATATAAGCTGCAAACCCAGTAAGCACCAATTAGTTAAGTTCAAGTGACGCTTCAAAAATGTGTTCAAGCTAAGCAGTCATTGTCCATATTCATATTCTGTCATTCTTTGTTTGCAGATTTTTCAAAAACGACTCATAAAAAGTTCTTTGTTAAAGCCATTCTCCTCCATGTCCTCATATGTCTCTAAACTACCAGGTGATCTACCACCTTCATTTTAAGTATTTGTTAACTTAGGCAGCAATGGTTTGCATGCTAATAATGCAGCATGCAAAAAAAAGAAAATTAAAGATCTATTTTCATAACATTAATAGTTCACATTTTAAACAACAAATAACCTGCCAATGTATATACAAGTAGTCATGTAGGAGAAAGTTGGTGTTCAATAATGGTTATGAAAAATTTCTAATAAACTACGCAAGTGATGCAACACATGAAGCATCATTCACTTAATAGTAAAAAAAAAAAAGTCCACTGAAGCCTATCCATCATGGACTAGTTGAGAACAACATATGCCAACATGTATCTGATGTTTTTAACTATTTATTGGTGCTGTTTTTATGGAGTACGTACTTAACAAAGTTAAGTAAACAAGAAGTCTTTCAAATGCATAGTAGCTTATGTGTGCCGTTTATATTTGTGTACATCTGCCACCACATATCTTCAATAGCCAACAGTTCCTTGTTTTTGCTTTTAAAATATCCGCGCTTCTATAAAGAACAATAAAAAGATGGTTTAGTTAAAGTGGCACCATCCTTCAATAGCAGCTCGTTTCACAGTGTCAGGCTTCATTCAAAGAATCATTTCCCATCTGTTACAAAGTGCAGCTGCCAGTGCAAAATAATATAGATGTGCGCTCCTCTCGCCCAATTGGCTTGGCAACTTTTCATTACAGTAACATAAGCCTGGATTATATTCCTCCATAAATAAAAGCGTAGTAACACCATTTGTTTGTTTTAGAATTGACTCCTTAAAAGCCACAAGATGACATTAATGGAAGGTGAGGTGCAGTACAAATGATAGGTGTTCCTTTTATCCCTTTGGTGATAGCATTTGAGTAGAGCTGTGCCCTGCTAATTGAAGAGAGGCTTTCAAAGCAGGCACCCTGAGAAAGAGGGGGAGGTGAGGGTGGGGAGGGGGGATTTTTATTGAGCACATCAATGAGGGACAAATGGAAAATATCCTGCAACAGTACTGAAGAGTATACAACAGTTATTGAGAGGTACTGAGAATATCTTGAAGCAGAGACATTCCCCACTAAAACATTGTGTGTGTGTGTGTGTGTGTGTGTGTGTGTGTGCGTGTGTGTGTGTGCGTGTGTGTGTGTGTTTTGTGTTGTTTTTTTTCCCCCTCCTGGTTCAATCCATCTCTGTGTTTTTCTTTCGCTATTACGCCACTTCTGCTGTTGAGTTAAGGGAAACCAGTAGACCAAAACCAATAGCAATCCCATGAAAACATTAGAAGAAATAACACAAGTGGGGCCTTGAAGGCAGCTCCTGGTTTATGGTTTCTCGACAAACTATGAGGAATTAAAGAAAGTAGTTGTATTTAAGAAATTTAACCAATCAATTTCTATTTATATATTTTTTTAGATACATTATACTGCTGCAGACCATCAACTATCAAAAAAAAATAGTGATATAGTGCAACATTCACTGTTTAAATTTCTACATGAAACAACTTTATAACAATGACGCAACTTTGTTGAAACTTGAATTATGATATTTTCTGGTGTGCATCTTCAGTATGTTGATAACTTCAGAGTCCCCCTTCTTTTGACGATTTTGCTTTGAAGTTGAATTAAAAACACGATCAGACAGAATTCTCTCCTGCTGGTCTCAGGAGCTGTGCAAGTGGAAATTGCGTTCTGTGTCTTAAAGATAAACATAATGCAAAAAAGCTGAAGCATACGGCCACCCATATAGCAGACAATGTGAGGCAAATCCAATTACTGTAGACAGGACAAGTTTCTGAAATATGCATTCCTGCCTTAAAGGGTTATCTTTGAGAATACAAAAACATCAATTCAACCTTTTAACCTGGAAATGTTGTCAGCCTGAAAGGATTTCACTCCAACACTGAGGCATAAAAGGCTCTTTTTTTCGTGCTTTGTTGATTGTTTGTTGTGTTATTTCTGTTTTACTTGTCATTTCTGTTTTTTTTCCCTCCAGTTTTTATGGTAATAAGCATAATAACCTCATTTGATTTGTCAGGCAAACTAAGTGAGCGTGTGGAACAAATATGTAAAGGCTGCTTTGAATACTGACTTAAGGAAAAAGGAAATCCCATTCTTTCTTTCCTTCTTTTGCACCTCCACCACCAACAACCTGGCAACCTGACACGGCCAATCACAGTATGAGGTGGCCTATTCTCCGCTATAGCCACACCCACCTACCCCCCCACCACACACCTGTCATGGGGCCAAGTTCCCACAGCTGTAAGTTGAACCCATGGTGTCATTTTCTTTTGGATGACGTCATGTGGTGGGACTGTGACTGCGTTGCATGACATGGCGTTGATTGATATATCTGAATTCTATCTCTTCATACTCTGCCCTCCTTTATAGCTTTAAATATACTCTATATTGTATATTGGCAGTTTGTGGAGTGCAGTAGAACAACACCTTTCTTGGCTGGTACTTGTTGTACATAATGTAACTGACGTGCTGACTCATTGGTGGATTATAACTGGAAGTGTCTTTGACCCTTTGTGCTATTGTACCGTGTGCCCTTGTGTTGTTTTATTCTCGTGTAAAGCACTGTATTTTATATTTCTCTTCTTCACATTCACATCAACACTTTTTTTGTTAGCAAACTATGATTTCTAATGAAAGCCTAAATCTTTGCAGAAGAGGACCTTTTTCTTCCCCCCTTCAATCGACAGCTGTTTAGTCGAGAGATGGCCGAGATGACCCTGTGTTTGTGTAGCCAATTAAATCTCCAGCGTTTATGCAGAGAGCGCAGGCAAATGTTGACACTCCACTTCTCCCCTGATTCCATCTGCACAGGGAGTACTTCTCCAAGATTGTTTTGTTTGCCTAACATGAGAATCACTTCCCATTTATTTATTTATGAGGGTGCAAACCAATTACACCATGGTAGCAGAGCTGCAGGCAGCGATGTAGACCCGCATGCCCAGAACCTCTCCTCCATGTAGCCATACTTTATGCATAGATGTGTATGCAGGACGGAAAAAAAAAAAAAAAAAAAAAAAAAAAAAAAACTAAACTAAATACAAATACAGAGTATGTCTTGTTTGTTTAGTATTTGTTTGGTAGGATTGTGCCACTTGATAAATAAGCTTAATAGGTTTATGCTGCTTGCATGTAAAATGATTGTTCCTCCGGCCGGTGAAAGAAAAGGCAGCGAAAAGATTCATGGTGAAAAAAAAGTCCTTTTTTTGCTATTGAGTTTGTTTCTACCCCTCCAGGCTAAATCCTGATAAGAGTTAGGCATTTTCATTGAACTTCCCTATTGTTTCAGAGACCCTGCAGGTGGCTCTTCCTCCCGTAGTCTATCCAATGAACTCTGGGGGAGTCTAGCCATGCAAGCCACAGAAGGATAAGGTCTTTCTAGCATGAAATATGCCTCTAAACTACCAGGTGTCCTTTATGAAGCCATCAAAGAGGATGGGAAAGTAATTTTGGTACCAAAATCTTGAGGGAAAAAATAAATGATTCATCATCCGCTGAAGTTTGGGCGTAGTTGTGACGTTTCAAAAGAGCTGTTTGCTTGGCAAAAAAAAGAATACTGTGTGTTATTCTGCTCTGTGTTAGATGTATAAAAGAATCGCTAGTGGCTTATAAAAGAGGGCATCTGTAATCGGGACTCTTAGTGCTCTGTGCCGTTAATGGCTTGGCTCACTTTGGCACACATAAAAAGAGGGAAGAATCTTCACCACCACATCTAGAAAGTAGATCTATTATGAGATGGTAACAAGCTCATTTACAGGAATGAAAAGGAAGAACAAAGAGTGTCTGGGCGTGCGTTCCCGTCACATAGTCAGACCCTTTCATGTTCACTCCCAGAGAGGGATTTACTGTGATTTCCAAGCCTTTCTTCACCGACATCATAGCTCACAACATATTAAGGATGATAGGCTGTAAACTAGATCTTTTATATCCAACGCTCGCCAGCGTAGACACATTTAGTGACAGTGCAGCATTTAAAGTCAACACAAAAGCAGGGGAGAGACTTGGTTGTTTTTTACTTGAATCTTAATTGCAGGCTTTGTATTAGTATCATTTTTTTCTCTTTTCAGAGAACCATTAGTTTTTCATAATCATTTCACCACTGTACCCCTCACACACACACGTTTTTCCTCTTCATGTTTCCTTCTTCTTCTGTTGGTCATTTGTTATTCATTGACAATGGGATGAAGCTATCTCTGGAAAAAAAAACTCTACAGTTTGTTTTCATGCAGTTCATAAATTTAAATTAAGGCCTTCCTTGGATTACTGCTGTCATAGTGTAGATGTCTGTTCCATACAGTTAAAACACAAATCTCCCACCCCACCTCTAGCCCACTTATTTCTGCTTTTGATTGACACACTCCCTTTTTTTTCCCCTCTTCCCCGTCTGTTTCTCATGCTGTTGGCTGTGCCTGTCAGTCTGTGTGATAACCAGGAGCCAGCAACCCTAAGCATGTTTGCCTCAACCTCACTGAATCCCCTCTCTTTTTTCTCCCTCTCTCTCTCTCTCTCTCTCTCTCTCTCTCTCTCTCTCTCTCTCTCGCAGGATAAAGGGCCACAACACCTTATTTCCACAAGTGCAGTAAAAGTACAAAGACTTCTTGCTCTGCTACATATCATGAAAGAAGGGTGGTCCCTTGATCCTGCTGGAAGCCTGCTGAAAGATTGGGTGACTGAGAGAGGGATCCCAGAGTTTGTTTTTTTTTTCCAGTTTTTTTTTTTTCCTTTCTTCGCAAATGCCTCTTTCCCTGTTTTGCTTTGGCGTCTGTTGAAGAAGATTTTTTGCAGAGACCAACTTTTTGCTGCTGTTTTTTAGACATGATGGGGAAAAAAAAAAACCTTTATAGACTCATTATGCTCAAAGCATGCATACCGACACAGGATATAGTCAAACACACACAGATAACAAAGCAAACATACACATTTAAGGAAGCTACACTTGAAAAAAATAAAGGAAAAAGGGGAGAAAAAAAAATACTTTGTACATGTATAAATACGTGCAAATGCCAACTCAAGTACTGAAGCAAACACATGCGTGTGCGCACACACGTACAGTACACACACAAACACACACACCAGCCTGCTGCCATTTTGGTTTTTGTGCCTACACAGGTGTTGTGCTCTGTGACAGGGCAAGCTCTGGATCAAAGAAGAAAACACGAAGATGAAGAGGAGGAGAGAAGAGGAGAATCCAGGAAAATTACATGCATCATTCCTTAGGAAATAGGGACCAAAGGACTAAACGCTTTTTAAAAGAATATAAATATATAAATATATAAATATATATTTAAAAACTCATACCTTGTAGCTGCAAGTATTACAATTTACTCTTAGTCAAAAAAATCATTAAATCAATATCCAGTGGCCTACTGTAAGTATGAATATAAGAAAATGGAAATAATGTATTAAAAAAAAGACGTGGAATCGTAGTATAGGGGCTGAAACTTTTGCTCTGGATGCTGGTTTAGCACCGGGTTGTAGAATAGTAGAGTAGACTAGAAAAAAAAAAAAAAACAAGTAGATTTGCTAACTTTTGCTGTTGTTTAAAAAAATACTTGAAGTCTTATTGATTGCGGGGCAACAGGAGGGAGAAAGGGAAAAAAATCTTCCGCCCCTGTACTCAACGAGTCTCTCTCTCTTGGATATTAAGGTATCAGCCACTGGATATCTCGCTCATCATGATGTAAAAGACACCACACTCTCTGACAGCTATGAACAGACTGTTCTGGAAGAAGAAGAACAAGAAGAAGAAGAGGAAGAAGAAGAAGAAAAAAAAAAGAATGACGAGTGGAAAAAAAAAAAAAAAAAGAACTTTTCAAAGTCTGTGCTGGAGATGGTGCAGATATGTTTCAGGCTTCTCAATAGCCTTTGTGTTCAAGCGACAATCCACTGTAAAGACCAAGCTAAATGGACATGGGCTGTAATTTGTTTAGTTCTTTTTTTCTTGACCTTTTGTATTACAACAAGGAGTGTGAATTATGAAGCCACAAATTATTAAGAGAAGATAATTCTAGAAAGAGAGGTGGAAAATGGATGGTTAATGGAGTAAAGCTACTGAAACTGCCAGCAGAATGAACTGAGTATACAGATGAATGATCCTTAATGGTGTCAGATGTTTGTCAAAAAAAAAAGGAAAAAGATTATGCCCATTATAAACGAGCAAGACTTATATAAACGACATGCCAAGTATAAAGTGACCACTGGAGCTACTGCAACACTCCGGATTTGGAGGAATTGTCTCTTGGTTGATGTAAATTCTCTGAAGACAAACGCAATTTACAGTATTGATGGCAAAGGTTAAAGCTCAAATGTAATGTAAATTCATTATTAACATGTTCCCTGCCATGATTTCATCATTATTTATAGCAAATGGGGTAGATAGAAAGCTACTGTTTAAACAGACTATCTAAATGAGCTCCATCATTCAGCTTGCTTAGCCTCTCTGACAATGATACCAAGCAGTACAGAATGAAGCACTTCACAACTGTCATGTCCTGATTTTGAGGCCTGTAGCCTTTACGTTGACTGTTTCAGAGCTCTGGGTGCAGGCTTCTCTCTACAAGCAGATCAATATATTTGGAATGAGT
The DNA here is from genome assembly GCF_947650265.1 of Symphodus melops. Taxonomy (NCBI): domain Eukaryota; kingdom Metazoa; phylum Chordata; class Actinopteri; order Labriformes; family Labridae; genus Symphodus; species Symphodus melops. Next base: position 16,451,772 of record NC_136693.1, on the reverse strand, counting down.
CTTGAGGGAAGAGTGATGCTTTTTCAGTTGGTCTGAACACTTCCCAATTTTCTCAGTCCTATACCAGCTCACATCCGTACACCAGCTCTTTGAGCGCTGACAGCTGGCAGTGAAAGGCATGGCTAGGCAATGAGGATGAGGGAGGCGAGGAGAGGAAGTCGACAACCAAACATGACATAAATATGGTTTAAATTGATAATTCCGGGATATGCCCAATGGCATAATTGTTTTTTTTTTAAAATAGAAGGTTTAATTGAGCCCCTGGTGGAACAGCATATTAGGGCTATATGTAACAAACCAAATTAGGTTGGAGTATTGCATCTTGGGCCACTTTTTGAAACACTGACACCTCTCCTTGTTTTTCCCTCCATTGTCCTCATCCTTCTTTAAAGAGAAAGGTAAACCAGTCCTCTTCAAAATCACCAAACGAACGACTGATACAATCCAAGAGATTTCAATCATTGTCATTTAAAAGCAGAAGGGCATGGATTGGTTTCGTCCTGAGGACAGCCATGCTTTTCCAAACCTTGGCCCAAATCTTCAGCAGCTCTCCCATTGGAACAGCATTTTCCTGGCTAATGTCTGCACTCACTACCCTTCAATTATCACCTGCACCGTATTAGACATGCTATTTCACCTTTCCCTCTAATCGCACTATAATCACCAGCCTCTATACATTAGCAGCAACCAAGTGAAAAATCACTGGGATAATCACTTGGACCAAATGATGGGGGAGATGGTCCCCCTGCATGCACATGGATGACAGAAGGAAGATTAGAGAGAATTATGTTTGTGCCTACTCCCTGGCAAGGCTGCTGACAGCTGACCTGGCACCGATAACATTGCTGAATTTACCAGAAGAGATGATGGAGGATGTGGTATAGAACCCTCTATATCATAACAAGGTGTTAATATTGCAAAGTAGGTTTGCTTAAAATTACTTAAAAAATAATGGAGAAAGCTAGAAAATTAAATGCTTTTTTTTCCCTCCTTTTTTTCATTGAGCACAACCTTTCTGACAAAGCTGCTCTAAATTGGGTCAAAAGCAACAATGTTGTTGGAAATCCTCATATTTTAGAAGCAGCTGCTATAAGGACTGAGTTATTGTGCCTCTTCTTTCAGCATGTAATTGTGTCTCGACTATTTTTCTAGAGGCCGACATTTTTTTTCACAGAACAACTTTCTTTCTCCCTGCTGGGACACCTGCAAAGCACAGTATTGTTCAATCCTCAAAGAACATTTATGAGGCACAGTGGTTTCTCTGGTTTAAAATGATGCCCATCAAAATGAAAGTAAAAAAAAAAAAGACCTTCAAACAGATACAGGAAAAACCAGCGTTCCTGCCTCTGCCCTTTTGTAGACATTAATTTGAAGCTACACGAATTAAAAGGGACATGAAGTAGGTCAAAACAAAGCTATGATCCGCAACCATTTGTGTTCATTATTTATGTGAGGCTGAATTAATCGATGGGAAGTCTAATGGTTCATAAGCAATTATATTTCCTGTGAATGTCCTGACTAGAAAACATTCTGCAACTAAGGATCTGCTTGGTGTAGCCTTGCATGCCTGCTCCACTGATATTCTCTATCATGTACCAGATGCTGTACTGGTTCCCACTGCTAATTGCAGGTTGAGTCTCCAGTGAGCCAAAACCTAGTCTAGCCTGATATCCTGCTGACTGCTTGGCTAACAGCGCAGTGTTCATGTAGCATCTCTGCTATGCCAGGGCTAATTTAGGCGACGTGAAACCAGCTCTTCGATACTTAATGAGGGTACTCTTAGTTCATGAACAACCCAGAGGTAATGCTTCATGCATTAAAAGCAGAAACAAGATTGTTTAAGGGTTTTCCTATCGCTCAATGTATCAACAACGTTTTTTTGATTCTCGTGAGCTCAATTTTTCCTGGTTCTTACTTTAGTCAAGTCCAACGGATGTCAGCCAAAAAGGCACTTGCCAAACTTTTTCCAAAATTAAACTTAATTTTTGGCCGCCACTTTACAAAAAGAGACATGTTAGTTGGCATTTTTGAATTGCCCCCCCGGGAGAAAACGTTTTTTTGAATTTAATGAATTTTGGCCACAAGGAATTCATGTGCATCTAATTTAACAGTGTATGTGGTACTCAACATTCTAGGCAGACCTACAAGACATTAGTTTAACAACACAAAAGTATAAACATTCAGTCGAAGTGGCCACAAGAATTGAGATTGGGGGATATACTGTATATACTAACTACTTTTTTCTCAGTTGCCACCAAAACATGGCTTACAAGGTCAGTCCTCTAGAAGTCTGTGAATCCTTAAAGGTGCCAGCCTGGCAGCACGAGCAGAAAACTACTAGAGCATGTCCACCCGTCTCTAACCCCCGGGGTGCATAACACTCACCCTAAAATAGCAATGATTGTCAAGGAAAGGAAGTGAAATGTAATTGACTGAAAGTGGAGAGATAATTAAAGGAACCTGTTGGACAGGGGGGGAAAAATTAATGCCTCTCATTTAATAGCTGCTTTGGGAGAGAGCTTTTCCGTCATCTCACTTGAGCGCGGAAAGGGTTTCGCTGTAGAAATGGGATTAGGTGTGGAAAAAGGTGGAGGTGGAAATGAGCGCTGGGTGGTGGGGCTGCTGTGTGCTAAACTGAATCTCCACAAAATCACTCCCAATACTCAGGGCATCAGGCGCTATGATGTCATGATTAGTGGAGAGGTTCAGGGCATTGCCTTATCCCAGATTCTGAGAGAGGTCGTGCAGTAATCACCAACATAAACTTTGTGTAAATATGGTGATTGTAAATATGCCTTCAGAGCTCTGAGATTGCATCATATTGTAGGAATTGGTGAACAAGTAGAGGGACTGATAAACAGCCTGAATTGGTCTTGGGATGACTATGAAATTCCATGTTTAACAAACAAACAAAAAGAGATGCCATTGCCCAACTGACAATGCACAGTGAAAAGCTGGATGTGTGCAATTGTGTTTAACAACTTGGCTGAAACTAATAAAGACAAAGACTTTTTTATTCCTAGTGTAAATAGCCTATTAAGTAAAAAACAAGAAGGTTGTACAGCAGTTTGTGTTGGGAAGCCCAACTCTGTGGGACAATGATGTCACTATATAATGTATCCACAGAGGTGCAGGGATATCAGAGAGTTTTAGTGCATTTAAGTTCTCTAAAACATGGTTTTGAACAGGCATTCTGCAACCCTTAGGGTTGAACAAAGGCTTAGAGAGGCATATTTGACTCCGTGTCAAACCTCAACCATGAGCCCTGACGTGATCCTTAAGAAAAAGATTCTGTTTACACCGAAATGTCATGATTTTTCTGACAGTAGAAAGATCGCCTGTGAGGTAACTGGATTGGTCAGAGCAGGGTTTGAAGAATAGATATGCCAACACAAGTTCATCCATCTGCATGCTAACCACTTAACAATGAGATGAAAAAAAAAGCATCAGCCACCATGCCACTTTTTATATTCTTTGGAGCTTAAAGATCGGGCTTCATGACATGCAAGAAGGCTAGTTTTACAAAATGAAATTCTAGGTAAGAGTTTGTTCAAAATGTACATAAATCATCATTTAATATTCACATGTACATGGTGGGGCTGAAATTGGGGGAAGGGGACAAACAAAGAGGGCAGATTGTAGAACCCTGGCAGAACTCCCCACCTGCTCTCCTGACCACACAGCTGCATAACTCCTGTACATACAATAAAGCTTATTTTTCAATTCTGTTGAACATTCTTTATAGGCCGTACAATAGCTCATGTTCAAACTTTAAAAAATTAAAGGAATAGTTAATATATTTCAGTGAAACTAAGAGAAGGAAGCTATGAAATAATTTATCAAAAACAGAAGATATTATTTCTTGTATAGTGAAGCACTGATGTTGAAAAATTGGATTTTATACTCATGTTGGTAAATAGTTCTTTATTTTCTCTGTTTTATTTTGTTATTATCTGCTGAAGCTGGGATAGACACATTGTCATGAGGTTTCTTTATTATGCTTTGATTACTTGTTTCTTTTTCCTCAGCTGCACAATGTATGAGAACTCTGATGGATGGAAACGTTCAAAGAGATTTTGCTCACTGATAGCTCTTGAATCAATACAAATACAGACAAAAAAAAGCATTGTAAAAGAATGATTAATGGTACTGGTCATGTGGATTCAAAGGAAAAATGAGTCCATTGCACAACTGAGTTTAAGTGAATCAGCATTGCATGTTTATGAAGAATCTTATTTGAGGCCTTTTTTTTTTTTTGGAGAAAAATTACAAAAAAGACCAAAAAATATCAGTCTGGTGTCAGATTGGTTTCTAGACCTTATGGAATTGTTTTTTTGTTTGTTGTTTTACACCTATGTGCTTTTCTCTTTAATGCTTTTGTCTTTCTGTGTCACAATACATTTTGGTTCGTTTCTTTTTCCTTATTTAATTTGGAAGGGTTGGTTATCAGTTATCTGTTATAACCTATTAGAATTTTCTTCCAGAGTTTGTTTTATAATGTTACTTTATCCACTGAAGATGTATCAATAGCTGATGGTTTCATACTGCTTTATTTCATTCAGGATGATTTTAGGAGGGAATTCTGCCTTAAACCCAGCCTGTTCTCTCTGACAGTACTACCTGTGAACAGCGGTCAGACACAGTCTAATCTGGGGATGCCAAATGTTATTTCTTCATTGGTCAAAAATCATGAAAACAACAAACTACAAACTCAACAGCAGGAGTCCGTTTCGCCTCTTGCCCATGCTGACACAAATATGGACGTGGTCAATTTCTTCCATTTCCATTGGTTACAAGGACCAAATTGTAAACAAACCCAGCTAACTGAGCACTTTGCTCCAATCAAGCATTCAGTGAGAGCCTTCAAATTATTTACTTTTTTCATGGGTGATTTTGCACCATAAATCTTTATATCAAGAATCACAACATTCCCAGCTTCACCATCTTATTTTATCCCCTTCTTTTGTTGACATGCTGAATACATTTTTCATTACATATTTGGGAATTTATATCCACAAAGAATGAAAATCATGATTTTGGTTATTGGACTTGAACAAACTGATTTACTGTTTTCTTTTTGTTCAAAGCAAAGATGTAATTTGAATTAACGTTGGCTCGGGTCCTTTCCTGATTCGAGGTGATATCTCCCATAGTGCTCCTGAACTCTGTAGTTCTCTAGTTCATTATATTCTGCTTAGACTAAAATAAAGCACAGTCCTGTAGAACATTGAGCCTGCTCTGTCCTTTTTATCTCCTTACATAGCTCCATTGAATAATTCCTGATGGTTTGGATCCATCATGGCGTGAATGCATGACCCTGTTTGCAAAGATGTAAAGTGTTCGGTGTCCTCTTGTCACTTGGGTAGTGGAGAGAATGCATTTAGGACGTGTCATTGTATTAATTGAGCTAACAGCGCTAACCATATCCGAATACCAAATGAGATGAGACGGTTAGTAGGAAATCGTTTAAAAAGGGCGAATAATGCATAATAAATGGAAAGGAGATTGGAAGAGGGAGGGGAATAAATTGTGAATTGATTAAAGGGAAATGGATATTCAGCTCTTGTCTTGTGGAGATGTTACAGTGAAAACAGGTGCCATGGTTGCTGCTGGTTAGTGTTTGTGAATGAGAAGCAGGAGGTCAATCAATTAATCAGAGGTTTTCCTCCTTCTGCGTTTTATTGACAAAGATGTTACGGTAAGGAGGGTCAAGTCACATTGAAGCCTGTGGCTGGTGTGTTTTTTTTTTAAGGACCCCATTCTCCTCCTTTCTCATTAACCTTTGGAGTCGGTCAGAAGTCAAAGCTTCAAAGCTTCAAAGCCTCATACAGAGGAGGAGAAGTCCATATACAAACAACCATCTGTGTTTAACAAGAGAGGTCATTCAATTGTGCCATTTAACTCAGAAACAGCCTTGGCATAGTTGTTAGTATTATCAATACACAGTAGACAAGAGCTATGAATAAACAACTTGACTCGTTTTCTGAAAACTTGATTTACATTACATTTTGCCATTTAAATTATTGCACAGGTTCAATGTTCATACTTCTACTGTTATTCTTGTAGAGATTTTTTTTTCCATGAATATGTTTAAAATAAAGATAACAGTTAATCGATCAAATCAATCAACCCATTAAGTCGGACACCGACTGTACAAAGCTGGGGGAAGCACAACTACATCTGAGCTGTGTAAAAAGGTAACTCTCCATTAACACAATAGCGAAAGATCTATCTAATGCTGCATTCAAATACATACAGTAAAGGCAGACAAAACGAATTGCACGATGGCAAAATTATTGTCTGGTCTGTTTGTTTCCTCCTTGTGAAGTATGTTGCTTTACACAAAGTTTTAAATTCTGTCACGAGCTCGGGTCATAATAGGATGATACTTGTTTTCCAATAATAAAAAAATTGAGAGCAGATTTGCAACAAATAATCATGATTACCAAATGTACAGGAGGGAAAAAAAATACTGTTTGTCGATGACAAATAACATTGACGAAAAATGAGATGTATTGTAAGCCATTGCCAAAAGGTTCTGACACTTTTACTGTTATTTTGTGTCGCTGATGTTATTCTCTGCAGGCCACAGAAATTCCCCACCCTGCTCTTCGGTAACATAAGTCCTTGTTTTTGTGCTACTTCCTGTGAATGCTGCATTGACAATGAAACATAATTACACTCGATCTTGTTAAATCTCTGGGTGTCAGTGTGACAAATTTCCTCACCTTGACATCCCTACATCAAACCAACATGGTTCAATAATTTCCCGTTCATCCCAACAGAGGGAAAACATTAAAAACTCTGACAGTAATTGTTCCCAGAGTAGAGCATGACACCTAAGGGAACATCGATGAGCGAATCATCCCAAGACACCAAACATCATTTCTATTTTATGGTCCTCTGTGGTGCGTCCATGTAGCAGCACTGGTGTGGAAAACAGATTTATGGTTGCTAAATTTGCAGGTGATAAAAAAGGCAAAGAGTGGCCAGTTGGGACACTAACTCTTGGCTATTCACATGTTGACTCCCGTACTGAGTCTCTGGGGACGCCTTCTCATTGTGCGGCAGACACTCCATGATTCCACATGACAAACTGGATCGTTCCTCGAGTGAGTCCTGCTGAATTATTTTGGTCCTTTCGATTGCATCTCCTACCCCAGAGATTTTCTTCCACTGTTGCCTTTGAGCCATAAGCCTCAACAGCAACCATTGTCGATACTCAATCTGTTCTGTAACCCCTAAAGCTAATGAAATGTGCTAACAGGGGTTTGTTTGTTTGTCTCCAGGAGGGGGCCGGGGGAAAGAAAATGGAACAACAAGACTCTTTTGACAGTTCCATTTTTCCCCCCAATGTTTTTGGAGTGAGGGATAATCATGAAGTATGGATCGGATAGGGGAAAGTCATTACATTTTGTTGTCTTTATCCTTGTTTGAGTTGTATAAAAAAAAGGTCAGATTGTTTCAAACATGTTTTTTTTGTCGTTCTGAGGTTTATCCTCAATTCTGACTCCCCTACGCTTTCAATGTGGGAAAGGAAAAATCATTTTTTGCACTTCTCTCAACCTTGTAGCCTTCTAAATCTTCAATGTGGGTTTGACAAACACTCAACCTGCTGTCTGGCTGGAGTGTTTCTTCCTGTGTATTTACTTTATTGGTGATTTTGATTGGGATGGTGTGGTGTTAGGAATCTCAAATCTTGCAGCTGACACCCAAGACACATGAGTGTTTTAAAGATCTGTCACAATCCTTAGTGTCCTCAAACTAGTGTCCATACAATTTGTGAATTATAGTATTCACAACCACATGTGTTTACTTGAAAAGGGTAATGTGTGGGCTGTGTGTTTGGTTTTAAAGGTAAATTACAGGGACGAAGCATGATACTTACTAAATATCAAGTTACACATAAATAGCATTTCAACCTCTCACTCCGCCGACTTCTGAAGATAAAAACATTTTCAGTATTCTTGTTTTTTATTCTCACATAAAAATCATGCCAAATGCCTCCTTATAACAAGGAATCAGTCAGTCATCCTAATCCTAGCTACAGTGTTGGCCTTTCAACTTCTTAACTGCGTCCTAAACAAATATTTACCACATTGACTCATCTCTTGTCACTTATCATGCATTAACCATTTGACTTTTATCATCCATTCATCTATCAGTGCATCCATTAGGGACACTCAAGCATGCCGTAGTCACTGCACACTTCAGCGGCTTATTAGCATGTTCACTAATAGGAAACATGTTGCAAACACTAAGCGTATGATATGCCCATCAGAAACCTGAATGTGCACTTAACACTGTCTATAAACTGCATATTTGCATAGAAGAGACTTTGTGCCACAGATTTTTTTAAAGGGTCTTGTACCCGAAGGAGACTCTGAATGGAGACGACAAAGGGTGGCAAATTCGATTCCATCCCTCTTAACATGCAGATTCCTGAATAACAATAGAACATAACTAAATGAAAGTGTGAAGAGGACCTGGGTAAGCAAAGCTGCACAATCCCTTTGATCCTATTATGTATTACAAAAGCTTAATCAATATCTAATCAAGGAGAATACAGCATGCCATGTCTTACAGAGCTCTATGCTGTCAGAGGTGAGGTTGCCATGGTGACTGGACAGGTGTGGATAGCTTAGGCTGCAGTGGTATTGATGGAAATTAAGAAGCATTGATGAGACTTGAAGATGCTGGGATTGAAAAGGGAGATAATTAAAGAGAGGGATGCAGAGGGGGATGTGGGGGCGGAAGGGACAAAAGAGTGAGAGACTTAGTTGGGAGATGGGGAAGGTGAGGCATACAGGTGGAACTTGGACATGTTACTGTCTCTGTAAGACGGAGACTTCCACCCAGACACGTCTCACAAGACACATTAACTTGCAGTATGGAATTAAAGTTTGTACTAACTAGAAAGCAATTATGGAGATATACGTCTTTACTTTAACACCTTACACACTGCAATGTAATCTACTTTTAAAATAACTTGACACAGACAAACACACAACTATTGCACTTGCATTACAATTACATTGCAGATAAATACAAGCAGAAATCTTTAAATCTGCATATAGTATCAACAAACCAGAGGAGTTTTCGCATTTAATCTGCCTCAAAAAGCTAACGATTACATTTTCATTTGAATTCTGTACACAGCCATTTAAGAAAGAGCTATATGAAATTCAGCGTATTACTGACCACATATCAGTGAAAGTGCATTATGCACATTCAGAAAGTAATTCCATTCCCAACCTATCAGAAACCCTATTTAATGATCTGTGCCTTATTCTATTAAAACCTCTGGCCTTTAGAATGACTTATATCCGACAAGGTTAACATAGTACCTCTGAATTTACGTAACTTTACCAGCTGCGTATATTCCATAAATACAAAATGAAATGAGAACACATCGGGGGCACGCACAGGCCTCACATTTTATATATCAATTTCTTTCTCCCTCATTTGCAGCTAATTCACAGGGTGCTAAAAATGTAACAAGGGAAGATAAAGAGGGAAGCGAATGAGGGCATAAAAAAAGGCACAAAAATATCTGAGTCATGCCGACCTGGGCAAGCTAAAGATGATGTCAGTGCTGGGCACAGACTGTGCTCAGAAGGGAAACTTGTTGAGCGGGTGTTTGCTGTTCGACCCCTCGACTCATCTGAACGGCAGGAGTCCAGCAAGTTCTGTCCGTTTTTGCTCGGCGCCCTGCCCGGTCCCACAGAGAGCTGTCTGTCAACACCTGATTAACACTTGGGATAATAGGTCATTAAAGTTGCCCTTCAATCAATGAGTCCAATTCCAGTAATCAAGGCTGGGATTGAATGAACCCAGAGCAGCATGGAGGCTGGTGGGAGTGAAGGAGCCTTTAATAATCAGTATTGGAGGGAGGGTTACTTTCATCTGTAGGTTTACACTGAATAATTCTGTTGAAGTTAAAATGAAGTTCACAATAAGTATAATTAGTTATTCTTACCAGTGTGGTTGAGCCCTGTACTGTATAAACCTCTTTACAATCCAGTGTATCATTTTAACGAAGAGGCTAAAGACCTTTTTCTTCCTTAAAGGAAGAAAAAGGTCTTTAGCCTGCAAACTGGGAATTGTATTATTTGTATTATTTTTGTACCCATTTTCTTCAAGTCAGAGGTAAGAGCTGTTATAAATGGAGTCTTTCTGATAGGTATCAGTGAGCTTACCACTCAACTCAATAATGAACAGTTGTGAAACAGTGTCTGTGCGAGCAGATATGTTGGTCAAAGATAACAAAATGTCAGTAATATTTTTTTTCCACCATTGTCATGGATTTTTTTTAAATCTTACTAGTAACAGAAAGACACTCAAATCTATGGAAATCATTTTTGGGACGGTAAAAAGAAGGAGTAGGCATGCCTTTGACCTTTGACACAGGGCTGACACACACAGACTAACACACTTCCCAAACCCCTTGTCTCACTGATGTATTAGCTCTGGCCCTTGTTTAAATCATTCTCTGCATTTGATAGGTCAATGTTGTTTAACCTGCCACCTTTTAGCTGTGAAATTTCCTCCATTCTCATAAACCACACTTTAGTGCCATTACTTTGTGATTACTGTCTTAATCACAAACACACAATTGTTGCTGTTTATAAGCGTCCAAATTACCCCACATGGGTAATTATTTATTTCTGAAGCATAATACACACACATAAATGTTTTATTGGACTTTCATATGTTCCATCGCTGTTTGAAATGATTAAGTACGAGCATGGACACAATTGAGGGAAAAGACCTTCCCGAGAGCTCATATGCGTACACGGGCACTTGAATGAGTGGCTATAGCAGGCTGACAGCTTTGTCGAGCTGTAGTGAAAGCATGAGGCCCAGTGACAGAGAGAACAGAGGGATCAGGCATTATCATCAAAAATGACTTCAGTGCTCCCTGCTGCGCCCTCACAGCTTCCTCCAGTCAAGCTGTTGGTTTGTTTGTTCGTTTGTTGTGTCAGCGTGGACAGTCCGTCTTTGTGAATCAATGCACTTTTCAGCTCCTTTTACTTGGTGAGGAAAAAGAGGAACAAAGGATACAATAAGCGTAAGGTATACCAACAGAAAGGTAAGGAAACTGCCTCGTTTATTAATACAGATCTTCATTTATCTGTCTTTAGTCTTCCTCAGAATCCCAGTACAAAATTGTACATCTCACTTGCTACTTTCCCCTTACGTCACCTTGCAAAGAATAGAGATACCCCGGCTTGTATTTTACCCAGTAACTCAGCTTTGTTATCAAGCTGGAACTGGCACACGATGGCAATGAAGTTCCCGAAAAGACATATCACTGCAGGGGAAGTGTGCCTAATTCTGCTCAGAGAGGAGCTCTCGTAAAGAGACATTGTGGCTGGCCTACTAATAGAGCTGTGAGGGGGAGAATGATGCAACTCGGAGGCAATGCTTTAATTTGCCCTTGGTTTCGCACACGCGTCTAGGAACAGCTACTCTTTTCCAAAGCTGATTGGTCCGTTTACCTTTAGACACGGGCCAACCACTAGCCTCCGTGGTATGAGCAAGCTGGATTTTGTTTTTGCTGTGTTCCTTTTTTTTGGCCCGTGTAGGTCAAATGCGGTAGTTGCAATCCTAGTGATAGTAAGTGTAATGTTGAAGTTTTTTTTTCTCCACCTCTTTTACACTTGGACAGTGCCTATGGTGCTCCTTTACTTTACATTACTTTTAGATGTATAAAGTTCATTCTTGTCAAAAGATGTTTGCAATCCAGTCCACTGGGTCCAGGATGCTATTTGTATCTTAGCAACCTGTGCAGCAACAGAGGAAGATCAGAGAAGCTACTTATTAACCTGTTGCTATGACTACAGCAGTAGGCAATAACTCAGATGCTTTAACCCTTTCTCTGTAGACTGCCACCCATGATCAACAGACAGACGGATAATGTTCAGAACATTTGGTGGAGGGAAAAATCAAAGACTTCATAGTTCCTTTGTGTGGATCTGATTTCATTTGATTTTTTTTCTCCAGCTGTGCTCAGCAGTACTGTATGTAGTGTGTGTGAGTGTGTGTGTTCATGCGTGTGCATTTCTAAAAGAAGTCAAAGCCCATGCACCATCATAGTGAAAACAAAAACACAGAACAAAGCATTTATCTTTTGTTTCCCTACTCCTTTTCTAAGTGTCAAGAATACATTATTGCATGCGCAAAAATAAAACACGTTTGATACAAAATCCCCCAAGCCTAAAAGACGGCAGATGTTTCCATTTTTTCTGTATACCTTCAAACGGGGAACCGGAGCAGTGACAAATGCTTTCCGCAGGCAGGTTGAAGCGTTGAGCGTGAACTGATTTGAATTGATGTTATTCCAGGAGAAATCAATGCATTTTTTTTAACGGCTGCAATTACGCCCCTCACGTCAATTCATCAAGAGATTTGCATGAGGTAATTGTTGGCGCCACGTCTACTGATGCATTTTTATTACGTTTCAATTAGGAATTGAATCCAATTAGGGAAGTCATTCCAATCAACCAACAGGGGTCTCTGCTCAAACAAAGCCTTCAGTGTGCAGGCTGCAGAACTGAAGGGCAGACAGTGAGCCAGAAGGCCATCTGATCTTTCAGCCAAATCTATTACCTTGCACAATGAGCTTTTACACAATAACAGAAAATAAGCAGTTTACCACGATAGAATGAAGCAGAATCTTGCTAAGAATGTCCTTCTACACATGTTTAATTTCATTGTTTTTCTGTTCAGTGAGAGACTGCACAGCACAGCACAGCACAGCACTTTTTCTCAGTTTTTTTAAATTATTTTTATTTTCCTTTGTTTAAATGTTGTTCGCGTGGAGACATCAAAAAAGGGAGCCAACAGAAAGGACTTCAAATGTACTGAGATTCATCGATAGCGACACATTTTCAAACATTTTAAGCCCTTCTTACAAGTCATATAATGTATTTCTCAAGTCCTGAAAGACAGAGAGAAAGAAAGACATATGGGAGCAGACAAAATGTGTTGTTTTTAAGCTGCAAAATTATTGCCACCGCTGCCAGTCAGCCACTGATGTTTTTTTTTCTTTGTTTGTTTTTTCCACTGAATGTAAAATGTTTCTTGTGATCTATATATGCTATAAACCCTGCAGCCTCAACAGAAATCAAAAGCCCAACCTCTAACTAACCCTGATATTTGCTCCCTCACCAATGACACGACATCAGTTCAATACACACAATAAGACAACCTGAAAGGCAGACTAAGATGGGTGTTTGTTTGCTTGTAAGAATTATCTTCCCTAATAACACTGTCAGAAGTGATGGGCACACTCAAAGCTGAGAGGTCTGCTTCTCATCCTATGACATCATATTAATGATTTTTTATTTTTTTTTTTTTCCCCTCCCGAAAATTGCAGAAAACTTGTTCTGAGGGAGACAGAAGCGAGGGCCATGTTGATCTTTCAGACTGGCAGAAGAATCTGTGCCTTTGATCTCAGGGAAAAGCAGGCTGTAAAGGCTGCTGAGTGGTTGTGTACGCACAGTGCTACTGCCCCCTGGGGGAGAGGGAAGGGATAATCATGTCTGGGAGCAGCAGATGGTTCCTGCAGCTTCAGCACCAAAAGAAACCTTATTTCTACCAACAAGGAAACTTGTGAGAAGTGAGCACTCCCATGGGTGTCTATCATCACCGTGATAATAAGATCAACCTTGAAGAAAAATGACAGCTTGTGTAACTCAGGTGGTTATTTGGCTGTGTGCACTAATAAACACAAAGTTACTATCTGCGTGTGCAGGGACAATATGAGAAAAAAAGGCCACACAAAACAGAAATTCAACCCGAGGAAAAAGAAATCTAGTATTTCTGATTCCCATTCTGATTATTATTTTTTTTTTTTTTAGTCCAGGGGAAGACAACAAAGTTTTGACCATACTCAAGAGGGTTTCTTTATTTGATTTATTTTAGTGTTCTCTTTTCCCCTCACGTTCCAAATAAATACAAATTCCAGAAAAAGAACGATTTAGTGACTGAATCTATGCAGCAATTTTTTACTTTCTTTTTTGCATAATTTCTGGATTTTCAAGGAGTAAGAGAAGGTTCCCAATTTTCCGCTCTTGTCTGCTGTCACTGTCTTTTATATGCTGCAGAAATACACACATGCACACACACAGATATTGTAAACTGGAGCTTTGAAAAATGGAGGTGTGCAGATTGCCCACTTAGGCAGTTGTATTATCCTTTTTGTGTTTACTTTTCATCCTCAGCCTCTGTAAGGTGTGTACGTCTCCCTCCACTCCTTATTGTTCCATCTCTTGTCATCCTTCCCCCCTGTCCCCTGTCTCTTAGTTTTCATGGAAGACCCGCCGGCCTCCTACGTAGCACCAGTGGAGAGAAGGGTCTGTATCTCGGCAACGCACCTAGCAACTGCTCCTCGTAACTATGGATTATAACCTGTTGCCAAGGGAGACTGAGATGGAGGATTGATTTTCTTTTTTTTTTCTTTTTTTTTTTTAAAGGGATGAAATTCAAAGAGAATTAGATGTATGAATAAACAATGTGTTGGAGCAGGGCCCACCAACATTAATGCATGATGATTTTAAGTAAATTGTAGTTTTGTATTTAAAATCTAAACTTTACGTCTAAACAAAAATGAAAGGGATGATCTTGATGAGATTTTGTCTTCTCTGTTGTTGAATCTGAATTTCTGATTATAAAGTTGCAATATGATTTAAAGTTTTAATGTTATCCTCAACTCCTCTTCCATTTATTTTCACTTTTATACACCATAAAGCCACTGATAATTAGCTTGCATTAACCAGAAAAGGGGTCGTACCTACACACTCAAAATCACACTCAGTCTCTTCTATGCCTTCATTTTTGGTGCTTCTCACCCATTCTCTCGATCGCCCACTCTCTGATGAGTGCTTTTACATGGCCACACAAACTTGTCATTAAACTAACCTACAATTTTCCATCACCTCTGAGCTAAATGACCACACTCTGCCTGGCATCCTGTGGACCAGCTTGTGGATATGAAAGCCCACAATTCCCCTGCTATCACCTCTCTAGGCTCTAGCAAGCGCACTAATGATAGCCTGCCACCGGAGAGCTGGTGGAATGGAGCTGTAATGTCCTTGGAAAGTGCAGAGTGGTGTGCATGCTGTGGGAGAGCAAGCTGCTCCGTGTCAGACTCTCTCTCTCTCCTGGTGTGCGTAGACCGAATCCTCCAGCCTCCATGTTAATGGGCAGATCCTAGCTTGAACTCTGAGGACTGGATGCTTGTGATGGGGGCCTGAATCTGACAGAGTGTGGTACCATTAGCACACTGGCGTTCCACAGAGATTACAGATGCACACCTGTAGCATGCGCAAACACTATCTGCCCTACATGGCACCAAACTAAACACTTTAAGTTCTGAGCACCTTTTTTAGTTCTGGCTTTGACACACAAGTGAAAGGAATTGCAATTCGACTAATATTAGAACCAAAATAGTCCTGTCTACACATGTGTTCATCACTCCATCACAACCCACACACACAAACACAAGTCTACAACAGCCCTATGTGTGTCAAAACCAAGCGGCAACGTCCGTCCGTGTCCGTGTCGAATAATGAAGCTAATGTGGAAGTCCAAAGTCCTGCAGTTTATCAAGTTTCTTGAGGCTGGCTGCTGAAGCATGAGAAGTCACACACATCCACACGCAGTCAAAAGACCCAGTTTATTGGGTCAAACATTTTTTTTGATCATCAGCTTGTGGCTCTATCTGCACAGTATGTGGGGTGAATTTTCTTCAAACTCATCAGTATTGATGCTATAGGGGACAAGTATTATTGACAATGAGGCGTGTCCTTAGCCTGTGCCTCTGTTAGGTGGACTAAAAGTAAGGGTGAGATAGCATTTCCAGCACGGCGACCACCATTGATGGGCTTCATAAGCCCCCTTCATAAACAGATGGGTGGGTGTGGCTCAGTTGGTAGAATTAGTCATCTCCCAATCTTCAATCTCCAGTTCCTGCAGCCACATGTCCGATGTGTCCTTGGGTAAAACACTGAGCCCTAAGTTGCTCCTGTTGCTTTGTCGGTGGCATACAGTATGAATGTGTATGAATGGGAATCGTTACCTCTGATAATATGACTTCTGTCACAGAAACCACCGCCATCAGTGTGTGAATGGGTGTGAATAGTTAGGTGTGACATGCGGTGGAAAAATGACTGAGTACTCAAAAAACTAGAAAAGTTCTATACGAGCCAGTTCATTTATCATTTACGTCCCTCAGGCTTTGTCAATTTATTATAATTGTTGACAAAATTATAATTTTGTCAACAGTTTGGCCAAGTTTACAGCAACAGACAAGCAGCTGGCTATAACGGGATCTGTGCATGATGCAGACGGGGTCAGAGTGAACAGAGAAGCAATGTTTACAACAAAGTATCCAAAAAAACACAAAAAAACATCCCCTTTCTGCGAGCAAAACTGACACATTATACATAAATACTCACAATACTCAAATGTCTTCTATTTGTACATTTCTACATGACACAACTTAAACCTTGCCTTCTTTTCACTGAGCTTTACACAACACACAAGGATGTGTATAAATGGAAAAAAATGTTTTTAGCTTAAAAGTAAAAATAATAATAGAAATACTTTAGAGATTTAAAAGAGTGTTTTTCTGCTCATCGCTCGCCGTTCCTGTAAAGTTTTCCCAAAACTTCCAAGAATGGAAACACTCGCAAAACATGATTTAAAAAAAAAAAAAAAAAAAAAAAACCTACAGTGCCATCAGAACTGAACTGAACCAAAAACCTTGAGCAACAAAGCTCCTGACTTTATTGTCACATCTAGTCAGCTGGCTATCAATGGATATCTCTGAGGGAAACATTATTGGGCACAAAGGCTGGTGGATGGATTTTTAATAAAGCTAGTACTAGGGCCAGAGTGAGCAATAATTAGAACTTCAGATTTGCAGTCATTGAGCTTTAGGATGTTTTTTGACATCCGACTTTTAATTTATCCCAGACAGGACATGATAACAGAAAATAACAATGTAAGTCTATACTTTGCTGATATATTAATTCTCAAGTTCAAGCACTTTTTGCAGGGAGGGTGAATTAAAGGATACATTAAAAACTTTAAATCAATACTTTATACTAATCTAAACATACATAGTAGTCTTATGTGTTTCATTTTCAAATGTTGCTGAGATGTATGCTTTCTAAGCCCTAGCAGCTTTTTATGTCATTTATATCAAATGGATTTGATGCCACACAATAGTTGAACTACTAAAATACACAAAAATCTGCGTATCTATATTACCAGTCACTATTAAAGTATTTCAACCTTCTAAAAGAGGTTTTATTGTACATTATTAATTATTATTATTATTATTATTATTATGGGATGAAAACAGACATGAGGTTGGAGAGAGGATGTATATCTTTACCAACACCTATTTATTTATTTCTGTGGGTGAGATGACAGATGAGTGATAGACTTGGGATGGTTAACATACAAGGGTAATTAATTGAAATAAAATGTGTATTAGCTAAGCTTAAACCTGAAGCCACTGAGGGTTTGTTTAAACAGGATTTTAGATGATGTTTCTGCCTTAACATTACTGACTGTAAAAACCATTTCACCTATAAAACTAACGCTTCTAGCTGATGTGGCCTGGCCTCATGGTGCAGTTAAAACCCTGGTTGGGCTCCTCATGTCTTCTGTCAGAGGGTATCTATCTGTAATTGCAGTGACTCACAAAGCTGACACCTGGAAGACAAATACTATACTGTAAACTACAGAAATGGCTCCTGGGTCTTTACATTTATTTAATGAACTGTCATGTATCGCTGTTAGACCTACCCTTAGTAATGAGTTTGATTTAAAAAAAGTTTCAATGCAACTCTTGTGAATTTCAGCTCCTGTCCCTCTAAAATCCTGTGCACGTCCCATGGTCTTATGATAAACCACCTTCCTCCTTAAACTCTAAAGTCTCTCATCAAAGAACAAATCTGACTTTCATCCAGGAGACTGCAGAGGAGATTCAGTCTGAGGAGCTCTGAGTGGGTCAGGCTTTAGTTTTCTTGCTCAAGGACACTTGGACAAGGCTGGAAACATGAACTTACATTAATGGGAAACAGACTTCAACTATGAACCCTCAGTTCATGCTGCACTTTGAGTATCCTCCTGACAAGGAAAAACTGATATTATAGTCACCTGAATTTCCCTTGGGATCAATAAAGTATCTATCTATCTATCTATCTATCTATCTATCTATCTATCTATCTATCTATCTATCTATCTATCTATCTATCTATCTATCTATCTATCTATCTATCTATCTATCTATCTATCTATCTATCTATCTATCTATCTATCTATCTATCTATCTATCTATCTATCTATCTATCTATCAGGTGAAGGCTGAGAAGAATTTTCCTTTAAGTTTTTACAGACCGGTTTCTTTACAACCATTAGTCAATTGTTCGTATTCAAATTCATTCAAACTATTTTGTAAGGTCTGTGGCGGAGTTATTTTCTGCTTCTGAAGATTTTGCTTCTTCTTTTTTTATCAAATTGAGGAAAGAGGAAAAACTGACAATTTAAATGAAACAAAAAATATATATATTGTCAAACCAGACTTAAGTGATTTACCACCACCTTGTGGTTGATGTGGGGTTACAAGAAAAACATTCCCACTTACTTTTGATAAATAAGATAATACAAACAAAGCAATGCCCTGCCAAATAAACAGATGGAATAAAATTAAAACTCATTTTAAGGGCAAATTAAAATATCACTAAGTTCTGTAATTATTTAAAAGACCTAAATACGTCAACATAAAGAAAAATATGATAAAATGACTTGCAGAATATGTATGTGCTGTTTATTTGTTTGCAGTGCAGGCACACAGTAATTTATACATACATATTTTAAACATTAAACTACAAAAAAGTGTCAGAGTGTCAACTGATGACTATTTTTTTTTTTACCAGGGTGTAATATGCCATTTCACCACTAGGGGGCAGTAAGAGTATGTTACAGTCAGAGTGGACAAAGCAGAGCAGAGGCCCTTCTGGGAACAAAGGATTAGTTGGTGGTCCAGCCCAATCAAAAGACTGTTGTATGTAAATTGTGTAAATCCACTGTGGGAGGAGAGGGTTATGCCAGTCTGATTTCATGCCCAGTCAACCAACTGCATGAGGACCTCAGGCCAGCAGACCAATGGCTGGATAGGGGAAAAGGGTTTTGTAAAAAGTCAGCCACCAACACAAAAACAGATTCCCCTGAAAACGTTTTGTTGATTTCTCCTTGTTCCGTTTTGTTCAATGGGAAATATGTTTTGACTTTGTTCCATGTCTGCCTACATTCAGAAATGCTTTCGTACTTTTAATAAACTTCTGCTCAAAAAAAGCAGTTGGTTGTTTAAATGTGGCTGGTGGTAAATATAACTCAATAGAAATTCTAGATGAAAACTTTAACACTGTTTAAAGTTTGCCTTTAATTTAACAAAAAATTAAAAAAAATAAAAATATGATCCAGACTATGCAGATTGCTTTTTCAGTAAGACTGTCTTTCTCCTAGGGGATGATGGGAGTTTTGTGGTGTGGGTGAGTGAGTAAGTAAATAATTTGGGAGAGGAGATAGGCACACAATTACACTGACACATGTAAATGTTAGCTAAATGGGACACATGGAGGAGAGGGAGCCTTCTCAAGCAGCTAATTGATCAATTAGGTAAACAGAGGCCGGCCGTTGAAGGGTGGTGTGTGTTTGGGCTGGTGAATAGGAGGTAGATAAGAAAAGGTGCTAATGACTCATTTGGCTAAAATATGAACCTTGAGAAGATAATTCAGCAGAGATGCCTGTGATGTGAATGAACCACCTGGTGGTCAGTGTTGCTGTTGGAAGTCATGCCGAAGTCCTTATCCTTGGGTATTGCATCTGTGTATTTTTAATAATTATGTCAGCTGTTTTAGTCACCAAAAAAGTAACAACATGTTATGTTTTCTTGTTTTTATTTTTTTACATTTTTGTCATAAGAAACTCTATTTTAGCTGCAACAGTAACTGCTGCAGAAACATTATACCACTCATTCAGGCTAACAATGACTCGTGCTTGTGGCGATACAAATGCTTTAGCCTCTGCAGAGTCCTGCTGGCTGAACAAGGAGACTTCCTCACACGACAGACCCTGCTGTCTGAATAATTTGGGGCTAAATATCACAATTGGCTTCTGCTGTGCAGTGAAAAAGCGTCTACAATTCTACCTCCTGCTCCGACAACAGGCCGACAACAACACAACGCGAGTGAAGACGGAGAAGTAGACACAGCAAAAGGAACCCTTTACAACATAAGGGAATCCACATAGAGCAAAACATTATTTCCATAATGTTACAGCTGGATCAAATATGTCGGGCTTTTAATTTGTGTCCTTTTATTTGAATGATGATTAGTGATAGTTTGGTTTTAAACGTGTCAAGCCTCCCTCAGTTTTGACACCCAGATTGAACCAACATTTAACTTTTAGAGTTCTCCACTGATTGGCTTTACCAGACCTTTTTGAAGTACTGCATACAAAATTGACCTGACCTAAATATATACTTTGATATCAGGCCTTTCTGTTTCATTTTAAAGATTTAATGTCTTTAACTGTGGCTTACTTGGATCATATCTTGTCTTATAACACAGTATGCTCCTGTAAAAGTGTGTTATCCTCGTGCTTTACATGAGGCTAATACATTGACAAGAACACGCTGTGATGTTCCAAATGTGCGGCGTAAGTGGCGCTGAACGAGACGGGCTCCAGTGCTGACAACCAGGTGGACAGGTCCCCACCCTCATTCCCTCCGTCTTTCATTTGAATAATGCATGCTAATTACCTACTTGCCGAGAGCAGAACCGTCACCCCACAGGCCCTGACAGACATTTTCACATACAGACACACACTCGCATCCACATACACTAGCACACACGTTCAACAACTGTCAGTGTAGCAGGTCTACTTACATCCTAAACAGTGGCACATTTACAATAGAAACTTCAGAAGACCTCACTGATAACTTGAGGGAATTTCCTTTAACAAAAGCACCTGTCAAGACAGTATGTAGGCTAATGATAGACTACATTCAGCACTCTGCTGGAAGAGCTGAGCATGGCACTTCTATTGCTGCATGTTGAACAGCTACTGTTCAGCCTTTTCATTCAGAGAGATAAAGAGTGAGGGTGGGAACAGTTTTACTAAAGTTAGAACACTGCTGCTTTAATAATATTATGCTAACACAAATGATGTTCACAAATGTTCTGAACATTACTTTGTATTACTTAATATGTATGTGGTTATGTAACAAAAAATAAATGTATACTGATGACTTCTTGTGACAAACAAAAGCAAATCAGACCATCAGGAAGATTACGGAAAATCTCACTGAAGTCGGTTTATATTCTGCTCCCACTGCCATGAAGTCAAATTCTTACAAAGCTATACAGAGCAGCACATTTGCCAGGACATAAAATAAAGTTAATCACAGTTGCTTTCAATGTAAGATGAGGACGTTACCACTGGTTATACAACCATCTGAGATCACTCTTGTCAAAAAGCAGCAAACCAAATGAAGAACCATTTTGGCTAATTTTACTTGATGATGCCCCCCCCCCCCCCCCCCCCCCCCACCACCACCACCACCATCACTGTCACCTGGTCAGATTTCAGGGAAGCAATTTACAGCATGTGACCAAAAGAGGTTTGTTTGAAATTCTAAAAAGTGCATAAGTCTGTTAGCGATAATAGATCTATCTTACATGATATACACATGCACAAGCTGGACAGGGTATTTGCAGTACTGTTTGAAGACCCAGTCCAGTTAGTGCATGTTGCAGTATTGTTTAATTTGTGTCACATAATGTTTTTGTCTTCAGGATTTTTTTTCTACAAGTGCTAAAACACTGAAACAAAAAAGATAAGAGAAAAAGGGGGTAAAGAAGGGTTTATCTATATTCAAAGGAGTAGAAGTGCACAAACACCATACGCTCATAAGCATGCACTTGCTGTACACATGTCAAATCCCATTTCACAAATACACACCAAAAATGAGCATGCATCAACATGCATCCTGTGGCTCTCTTCCACACGTTCAGAGAAACACACACACACTTCTCTCCATAATGTAGCCCCGGCATGGAGCTAATGCTCATACCTTTGCTGACTAGCACACCACTTACAGTACAGAGTGGGAATTCAGAGGTTTTCATCCCACTCATTTGAAGCACGGTTACACAGAAAAATCCTCAGTTGGCTCAACCTGCAATTCCACTGATGAGCTTTCTGGCTGCATACCCAATACAGAAGGTAAATCTGGCTAAATGGGTGTGGGTAGGTTTTTTATGAATTTCCCATGTTTGTGTGTGTGTGTGTGTGTGTCTGTGTGTGCATGTGAACATAAAAAAAAAATCCCCAAAAAGAGGTGCCAGCTCAAGCTTCGCCATCTTCCATTCCCACAACAACAACAAAAAAAAATGTATCAACCTGGGGCTAATCTATGTGTCTGTCTGTGAGAGGCCTGTCATTGGTATGCAAGGCATAGTGTGTCCTCAACAATAATTCGAGGATAAAATCAATGATGCTGCCAGTGAACGGTCCCTGGTTTTTACTGGCTCCATCAGTGACTTTAGGGAGGATGTGTGTGGCTCTCTGACATGGAGGTTTGACAGATCTTCAACAGCTGTGTTGGTGGAGGGCCATGTGCGAGCAGGGATGAAGATGTTGACAAGGCTATCCATTAAAGCTACGAGTGACACACGAGCCGCAGTAAAGCTGGTCTGTCCCGTCGCCGTCATCGCCGCCGCTAGTTTGTGCCGCGGAGGGTTTCGGCCCGGCGTTAATGGATTCTTACTTGACGGATTCCACTTGATCACATCTCAGTTGAATCTCCATTAAGATGTCAACACAGTGGTTAATGTATTTGAGATTTTCCCCCTCGTCCTGCTAAACCGTTATTTATGACACTTATTAGGAAGCGTAACCCGGCCATCAATTAATGTCCTGCAGGCATGCTAAGCAATTGGGCCCGTTGGCGTCAGACCAAATGTACTGGAACGTCCATTAATACTGCAATGCACACACAAGTGCTCACATTCAAATGAGCACATTCAAACACACAAATGTTCTTCTTTAGGCAAAGTCTGGGATACAGCACATTTGCAATTTTCTCAAACGGCACTCAGAGGAAAGGTCTAATGTATCATGAAAAGGAGCAACACTTTCCTTGTGCTCTCCTGCATCAAGAATATAAGAAGTTTAAATAGGTTTTGTATTTTTGTTGCCTAAAAGGACTAGAACAATTACCATTTTAATTAAATATGCAAAAAATGTGTTTCCAATTAGCATCTCAGAAAATACGTCATTTCCAAATAACCTAGAATATTTTGTTTCCGACATATTTTTTAAGCATTTTAGTTTAAATTTCGTAATGTAAAATGATTCGCTTGTCAGCTATAGAGGCATCACATTCTGCATCATTGACTGGATTCATGTAGTGTGGGAAGAGTAAAAGGTCTAGAATTGAAAGGTCGGCTCATATGTTGCTTATAGTGAAGTGTCAAAATTATGTGAATATTCCTCCGAGTATTGTGCACTTTGACTCTTTCGAAAAGAGAGGTTAATACACAGACAGTAAAATGCTTGGTAGCAACAAAGTGCAATGACATTTAAAAGACAATCACAGATTTACTGTCAAAGTGAAACATTTCATCAGACCCAGTCCCCATGCTGCACTTTAAAAAGGAAGCCATTCAAGATATTCTAAATTAGAATTTTAACTACATTTATTTTATACTTTTCATTTTGGACTACAGGGGTGTAATGAGAGCGTTTTTGGGTTATGTGGACCTTTCGGGGCATAAAAAAAACTATAAATATTTATCAGCAGACTGACAATAGCACATCTTGTTGCACTTAACCTAAATCACGGGGCTTTATTTGAGCTTGTCAAAGCTTACAAACTCATTTGAAATGTGCAACTTTTCTTGGGCAATCCTGACCAAAGAGTGTCCTGTCAAAATAAAAGATGGACAACTTTTGAGTAGAAATGGTCTCTATAGTGAAATAATACATTTCCAAAATGTCGAAATAACAGACACAAATATTTTAGCTTGGTTTACCATAATCCAGAGGCAATTTGCAAATATGTCACTGACCTTTTATAAAAACATACGTTTAACTATTTTTATGATTTTGAATTATGTTATGTTAGCTGTCAAACAAAAAGGAAACTAGGATAAGTATTTTGGGAGCATAACACCATGTCCCTACTGTAAATAAAGTTACCAATTGGTATCTGTAGAAGGTACTGTAGACCACTATTTCTTTTGTTTTTAGGCCATGTTTTCTTAAGAAGACATCAGCGAAAAGAAAAAAAAAATGATTACACTGCCAGACATCGGGCAAGTCGACCCATTTGATGTTTGCCTGTTGAGAAAGGTTAGAAGTAATCACAAGTTGTGTACAAAAAAAGATGTTTGGTGCCTGTGTGTGAGAGAGAGACTTGTTTAATGTATCAACCCTCAAATATTAAGATTCACTCTTATTCAACGGGCCCTAGTTCATGAATTATTTCAAGAAAACAACCAATGGGTGTCAGACACTATGTTGACATGCACAGTTCAGTTGAGTTACGGCTACAGCTCCATTAGGCCATTTAACTGGAACACTGTCCTTGTCCTGACACAGGCGACATGAGAGAATCCATTGATCGACTCCATGCAGGCTTTCAGCTATTTGGACGTTTTTTCTCTAGTTGACCATGTTAACTTTGTCAAACAGCAAAGTGAGGATAGTATGTTTACCAGTGAAAACGGAGAAAATGTTAAGGTTCATTTTGCACATGGTCTAGTCTACACTGTGGTTCAAATGCAATGCTTTTTGGGTCATATTTAGGTGCATACATGCAAATGGAAAATCGACCCCATTATGCATTATGGATGTGTGTTAGTCTGACTTTGAGAAATTCCACTGAGTACTATTTCAGCCGCACTAACGTGTTTGCATACGCTTGAAAAGTCTGGTTATAATCTGCCCACCACAATAAATCAACCGATACACCGACTTCATGTAAATATACTGAGAGATGTTTCTTTTTGGCTCCTATACCACTATGTATTTTTGAATGCTAGCGTTGATATTTTTGATAGGTTTCCCTTACGTAAACTACATTTAAAAGCACAGGCAGTGGTTGGATTACCCTTTTCTAAAAAAAAACATTATTCCCTTTCTGGTCAATAAAGTCTTTCATCGACTTATAACAAGCGTGTGACTTCCGGCAGTTCATTGTGGGCCGTCACAGCACAATACATCGATGTAAATATGTACATATTTTCAGCCATAGTTTGCTGTATGTTCCCCAGATTTACAGTAGTTGTTGGATCAATAACGTCGCTGAGCTTCAACTTTTAAATCGATGTAAAGACACAACTGAAACATTATTTACTGACAGCATACTACAGCATGAACTCCATTTTATACACGTCTCTGGACTGTATTTTACAGCTGGATGGTAGTGTTGGTGTCTCATCAGTCTCTAGTCGGTGCATTTGTGTTAAAGAGTTAAAGTGTGTGTCTGCATGTGTGGGCCCGTGGCCTGTGGGGCAGAGTGTTCTGTCAGGCCTACGACTGAGTGATGAATGTGTGCATGGAGGGGAACCTGGTGCCAAATGCACTGACTCTTTTTTCTCCAATGACTGTTTGCACGTGTGTCTACAGCAGAAACAGAGATAGAGAGTGCGAACATTACGTGCATATGTGTACATTTTGAATGTGCGCTCATAGGCATAGCCATGCACAAGTTGATGAGCATGTCGACACTTTTAAAAGTGCAGTTGTGCACGTGTTGGATTGTGAAAGCACAGCAAGATAATACTTCTCTCTTTCTCATCTCCCTCATCCTCGCTCATCCTGACACCCCCCATGCCCTCTCCGTCACACTGCTGCCTCTCATCACAAACCTAATCGTCTCACCCCCTCGGCAAGTACGTGCCGTGCGAATTAAAGCGCCCCTGCCCTCTTTTTCGCTTTCTTACTCCCCCTTTGTCTTCTTCCTCCTCCTCATCCTTTCTCGTCCTCCTCATAATTTTTGGCCTTCGAATGGAATGGGTACCCAACTTTAAGTGGCCACAGCGTTTCAATAATGTGTTTACTTATCTCCATTTAGCTATTGAGCTTCTGACATTTTCAATTTATGTTTACAAATTGCCAACATTAACATGTAAATGTGGAGGATGCCTCACAGGGCTTCTGTTTTCATTGAAAAAGGGTCATGAAATGGGACAACAAACCAATAATGGCACAGCTTGTTCCCAATCATTTGTTGTGTAGCACCATTCCACTGCTAATGGGTCCAGATACACACACACAGAACACTACACTGGGTACAAAGGCCGCAGTGTAGGATCTAAAATGTTTACATGTGCCATGTTAAATACATGCATTTACAGTCATTTATATATAGATTTATTTATTCATTTATGTGTGTGTGTGTGTGTGTGTGTGTATGCAAACAAATTGAATACAAAAAAAAGAATACAAAAAAGATTGGAAATGAGATTGACGTCACAGATTGTTTTTTTCCCCGAGAACAAAAACCTTTAGTTGAGCAGTAGCCATTTTTTTCCATTAGAGGTCACTTTGTTGCAGCCAATCTTTCTTATTAGAATTCAGTTTATGAGTACAAACTGAGTAGGACTTTTCACACCGAAACGCATTTACTTACTTCTTTGTATCTCAAATATAGCACGCAGATTGCAGCAACACTCACTGCCTTCTCATCTGTTTTCTCTCACTTTGTTCCGCATGGGTTGAAACTTCACACACGTGATAATGCATCAAGTTGGAAACTAAACAAGCACTACTTCATCCAGCTTAGCAGGGACACAGTATAAAGCAAAGAGAAAAAGTGTATCGTGAACCACCTACCAGCTTTCCTCTGAAGGCTTTTCAATCAAGCAAGAAGCCATAATTCATTTTCTCTTCCGAGCCACAGTTGGTTGCAGTTGAAACCACGATTACATGGACAGACAGAGAGACGTAATGCTCTTGAAAGGAAAAGAAGAAGGCAAAGTCTATATTCAGGAGTTCAAACTGCGTTTGGTGCAAGTGTGGCTCTGTAGACTGTAACAGAGAATGCCTGTAGCTGGGGAGAGGAGTAAGGCAGGAGTAATCTATAACTGAGAGGCTAGTAATGAGAAAGATGTGCCAGCCGTCTGCTCACTGTGATAAGATGAGGAAGTTCCCTCAGGGCCTAAAGCATCCCTGACCCAAACAACAACAAAGACAACAAACGGGTTACTGCCCAAGCCATTCCTTTTTTTTCCCCTCCCTTTTTCATTTCCATCCATCGTTTTCAGTCCTTTTTGCCTCTGTCTATCCTTCCGTGTCTTTCCTTTTCTCACAACCTTCTTTGTCTCTTTTTTTGTCGCTTCTCCCCTACTCTCTCACTCTCCTTTTATCTCTTTTTTCAACACCCCTCTTTTTTTTTTGTCTATTCTTTTCTCACTCTCTGTTCATGCCTAAATTCAACTCACTACAAAGCCCTGCTGCCATGTAATCGGTTTCATCAGCATTTTTTATTAGCTAAAGAAGAATACATGGTAATTAAGGGGAGTGCGGCTAAGCGTGACGGGGGAGAGACTTCACCCAGCCGCTGATGTGGAACAGGAAAGAAAGAAAGAAAAATAGGGGAGAGGAGAGGAAGGGAGGTGCAGGGGAAAGGACAAGGAAGAAAAAGGAAGACAGCAGAGAAAGGGCAAAGAGGAAAAAGGGAGAATGGAGAGAGAGAGCGAGATAAGGAAGGTTTGAATGGTGACAGGAAATGAAAGGCTGGAGCGTGAGGGTCACAATGATTTTGGTCACAGCTCTCCAGTGTTGTGTGGAAGTGCACGCGGTCGGAATGGAAATGAGACTAATGTCGTGTTAATGTGGTCCGAGTCACACTGCACCAATAAGAGAACCCCAGCTGCCATCATCTACCTAATCCCCTGTGTCCACTTAAATGGCCCATTCAGGACAAGTGCAGCATGAGGGTGCTGTCGGAACGAGAGCGCAGGCATCGTGTCATGCTCGGTTGATCTTTATGTTCTTCACACTGACTGAATGATACATGTGTTAATGAAGTAGACAGGCGATGCTCCTCAATGTTGAGCAACTTCACGTTCCTTAGTTGCAGTGGGACCGATCAAAAGCTACTCAGACTCTCGTTGTGTTCCTTTTTGAAGTGCGCTTGACATTTTATATCTCGTTGCAACATTTTGACAATGTAGAGCAGAGTAATGTGTATGCTATCAAATAAGCGTTCTCACTGTTATAATCTTAATTCCTCTGGGAGTTGACATTGTTGCAACCACTTGTTCAACATCTCTCTGCAGCTTTTTTTAAGAAGCTGCATTTACAGGTCCACCACGGGGATGTGTTTTGTCACCATTGTTAGTCATGCTTTGCACAAATAACTGTCATAGTAAGTTTGACCCCAGATTATTAATTACATTTGTTGATGGTTCTGTTAGCCTCTTGCAGGAATACGAGGTGGGCCATGGTCCTGTCCTGGACAATTTCTTAGAATGGTGCAATGACTCCAACCTGCTTCTCACTGTCTCTGAAACTAAAGAGATGCTGATCGACTTTCATAAAAATCCACCACCACCAATGTTTATTAAAAGGCATTGCTGTAGATATAGTGGGTCAGTATATATACTCGGCAACCGTGGTTGATGATAAACTGACCTTTGATGCGAACACTGACGCATCAAGCTGATGAGTTTCAATGTCGACAAATCTCTTCTGAACGTTTTAGTCATCTTCTATTGAGTCCATTTTAACTTTTGTGGTGATCTGCTGGTTTGGTAACTTTAACATTGTTAACAAAAAACAGGCTGGGAAATTTTGTTAAACTTTTCAGAAAAATTGTCAGCATTGACTTGGATGATCTTGGCCAGTTTATTTTTCAAGTAAGAGCCACTCAAAAGGCAAAGAATGTCACCACGCAGAGTTTAGACTTCTGCCGACAGGGATGAGGGTTACTTTTGTTAAGACGGCCAAATTTAACAGATATCTGAGCGTGCAGTTGGGTTTGTAAATAAGCTGCAGGGATTGTTGCTTGTACACTTTAACTATGTACTGTTGGTCGTTCTGTCCTTTCTCTCACCATATTCATCATGATTATATCCATGTAAAGATTCTGTTTATGTATTTATGTCTTTATGCTTTTTTGGGGGGTGTATGGCCTGTATATGGACCTCTGTTGATAACCAAATTGCCCCACAATAAATACATACATTTGGATTTAGACAACAAATACTTACCAAATTCAAAACAGTTTCCAGGTATTTTTTTCCATACAATGGTGAAATATTGCACTAAAGCTGCAACTAGGGAAACCGTTTTTAGTGACTTCCCCAAAAGCTCTGGATGAAAAAAGTTCTAACAAAACATGTTTAGGTGGAGATGAAGAAGTGTCCTTAGGTGGTAATCCCAAAAGCAGTTAAAACTTGTGTAAGCTTTTATGGGCCCAAAAGTGGCGATGAATGGGCCCTCAAACCACGGTGAAAACGTGGATGTTTTGTCAGTGCAGGGAGTGGCAAGGCTGACACACACCCTGAATGTTCATGTTAATTGATCAGTTAACAAAAGGGGTTAAATCAGAATTACACTTTGGTGAGATTGTGAGTAAATTAAGGCAGATGTGTTATTCATTTGAACAAAGAAGACAGAAAATCCTAAAATAATTCCTGGCTTTTAATAGGGGTCCTTACACAGCATGTTGCTCAAGCCCTTAATATTAAGTAAAAGTAAGAATGCAGAGAAAATAATTATCTGTAATAATGCAAAGCTATTGTCTATTATCCATTATCTATGGAGGCTCTACTTTCTCAATTATTGCAATAGCAGGACTTCATGCAGGCAATCCCACTTTCCAAGCCCAACACAGTTGCAGCAGATGGCTGTTTAACACGGGTCTGGTTCTGCTCAACATTTCGGCCTTTTCCTTGCAACTATTGCCAAGTGATGTGCTCATTGTGGATTATTGTTGAGTTTCTGTATAACTTAATAAAGACAATGTCTAGGAGGGCTCTTTTTTATAAAGTGCTTTGAGATGATATTTGTTATGAATAGGTGTTCTAAATAAAGATTGATTGATTGTTTGAGTGCTTGTGTGTGTTTTGGTGCCCGTGCACAAAGGTAAAGTACATGTCTTTCCCAAACCAGGATGTTCATTTCCCACACAGTCACAGCAGAAGCCAGTCAACCAGAGAGACCCATCTCTGAGTATATTTTCTGAAACATGCCGAGCGTTGTGCCGCCAAGCTGTGCTAACATTAATTTTCTGCTGAAACAGCCACTGGCCTGCGAGAGCAAGTTTGCCCAGAGCTGAAATATCAATTATACTGTTCTCCCTGGCAGAAAGCGCAAAGCTTTAATCTTCACACAACCAATCAAAATGTCGTCTGGACTGGACTAAAAGAGGGAATTGTTGGCCATGCTTTAAAAGGGCAGCAGTTTCAACACGTCTAGTTAATATTGACACAAAGGAGGTCTGTTGGTGGAGCGGATTGTTGCCACAATCTGCTTTTTCTGGCTTCCTTCCCTCTCTCTCCCCTTAACATCCCACACATGAATACAAGCATGGCCACTTGCTTATGCATATGTTTCTGTACCTGTATCTTAAGGTCACAGATTTGGATAGAATCCCAGCATGCTCTGGGTGACATGCAGGGTACTTGCTTACGATGGTGCTGATCGAAAGCTAGCATGAGCAGATAACCAGTTATGAGTTTCATATCACTATTCTTTCTTCTTTTCTATTTCTTGGTGTTAAAGAAAAAAACAAACAAATCCGATTTCAAAACTGTAGCGTGACGTCAAACTTCCTTCAAGAAGAGATGCCTGACGTCTTGCAAACTTCGGCTCAAACTGGCTCAACCATGGACAGAAGTAGAAGGACACACACAAAAATACACATTCAATCCCTCTCCCTCCACAAACGCATTATACACTTTGACGTCCTCCCAATTCCTCTGTCTTCTTCACACAGCACTGGCCCCCACCGAGCAGCAGCAGCCTTCCTGGCTGGCATGTGAAGACTGTAATTTTCCGCCACACTTCCCCTGCTGTTTGCTGGCTCTCTCCTTGGTGCCGTGGAGATAGCGAGCGAGCGGTGAACAAGGTGCGGGCCTCGCCAGCTCACCTGCCTCCTTGCGATTATTAATGCAGCAGCAGCCAGCGTGGCCGCCAGGTTAAAGCAGCAATCAGTGCACACTAAATAAGATCATTCACAGCCTCTTTAAAGGCAGACGGGGCTGTAGAGGGACACACAAACACACACACACACTCTCTCACACACACACACACACATAAACACACACTCACTTAACAGACACATTAGCTTGTGCATGGATGAAAGAAGCGTCAAGCGAATTAACAAAAGTACAGCATACACAAATGCACACACATACACACAACAGCCATAAAAAATGGAGTGGATACTACACAATGATAGTGTATTGAATAAAAGTAAACTGATAAAAAAAGGGTATTCAATATTAACAAAATGTAAATAAGTTGAGTAAAATATATGGTTTATTTATGAATTAATTAATTGCATTATATTATTTAATGAAAATGAATGGTAAGAAACAGTTTTGTTTCTGTCATATTTACTTTTCTTTCTGCAGGAAACCATGGATACTGAAACCCAGCATATAACATTGGAGCTGGAGTTGATAAATACTGAGCAGCAGTTGATTATACGGCAATAACTGCAAAGAAGAAAGAGAGGATATACTGTAAATGAGGAGGGAGATTGAATGGGCGGCTGCTGAATAACTTGAGGCAGGATGGGGGAAAGTTTCGCATTTGTTCAGCCACTGAGGGACAAGGATGAGGAAACGCACTTATATATTTAGACATATTCTCGGATGTCAGCAAGTACATTTGACAAATTGTCTGCAGCCATCTTTCTGACACTAGAGCAGACACTATAACACAAACACAAACAATACCATTCAATACAACCTAGCAAACCA
Source organism: Symphodus melops (assembly GCF_947650265.1). Classification (NCBI taxonomy): domain Eukaryota; kingdom Metazoa; phylum Chordata; class Actinopteri; order Labriformes; family Labridae; genus Symphodus; species Symphodus melops. The sequence goes on along the minus strand of NC_136693.1, from coordinate 16,419,745 downwards.
ATCATAGGGCTTGCAGACTGCATTTCAGACGTGAAGTTGAAGGTGCAAGGTGTCTGTAGGTAAGGGACTAAGCGAACGTATGGCTTTGATGCAGAATTACTGTATAGATCAGGCTTTATACTTCCTGTAGTAAAACTCTGTGCTTTGTATGATTGGATTAATTAATTAGTCGGGCTAAACCTTGGGCTAAAGAGTGTAAAGATTTAGTGTTTCAAGACTATGAAAATGTAATGCAGAAAATGCAATTCGTATGTTTTTATAAAAGGTCATTTAAAAAATAGTTTTTAAAAATAATAAAATAAACAGCAACTGTACAGATAGTTTTTTTTTTTTTAATTGTGTACATCAAATAAATTTAAAGTAAAGGGAGAGGAAAAAAGGAATGGTGTCAGAAGGCATATTGGCTCCTAGCTACTACTACAGATCAAATTTAAAACTGCTGCTTGCTTAAGAAACAGCGACAAAAATGGCTCCTCCTAAAATCTATAATCCAGGTCTACACTCCCTCCCTCCCGCCCACTACGCCATGCCAATGAAAAGCATCTGATCCAACCTACACAACAGGGTCCCAATGCGCTAACTAGACTCTTCTCCTCTCTTGCAGTAGTGGAATGAACTTCTGAACCCCATTTGATGTGCAAAGCGCCTTTAAGAGAAAGCTAAAGACCCAGCTCTTTTATGAATACCTACAAGCTTAATGATAATGATGATGATGGTTTTGACAATCTTGATGATGATCATGGTTATGACGATGGTTTTCTCTCAAGAACAGCAATGAATGTTGTGCTTTGACTCCGTGCAATGTCTGTCGACACCTGTGTGTCTGATTGGACTTAAAGCTGTTTGTTTGCACTTACTGACGTTTTTTTTCCTCCTTTCTAGATCTTTACTTGTGTTACACTCTCAGATGTATGGCACTTTGGTACATAACTTACTTAATTTCCATAATTTTATTAATTTTAAAAATGTACGTTTTACATAAAACATCTTGCATGGACTTGCTCCTCCTCCTTTGAAGGACTTTATAAAGCTGAAGTCTGCCGGTGGGATCGGCACCAGGGCCACTGCACAAGGAGACTGTAAGGTCCCCCACTGACGCACGACCTTCGGACAATCTGTTCTGTCAGTCAAAGCAACTAAATATTGTAATATTCTCCCACTCACAATAAGAGACTCACAATTGTGCAACCTTCAAAAGACACCTCAAACAGTGGAGTAAAGAACACCAAGTCTGTGACCACTTTTAACCTTTACCTTCTGTAACCTGCCGAGGGACCACAGATGGAAACTAGCACTTCAGCTATAATCTGGCATCTTTTACAACTGTAATTGTTACAGCAGTTAATTGTTATGCATCCTGAATGTGTTTAGGTACCAGGATGAATCAGAGCAATTGTCAAACCTTAAACTGGTGCAATGGGCCCTTGGTTGCTCCTGGCACAGTACAAGGGCTGGTCTCATGTGACCAGAGTGTATTGGCAGTTCCTGCATGAAAAAGGCATTGATGCCATTAACTGGCTCTTTCATTCCCCTGACCTAATCCCAACTGAACACATATGGGACATTATGCATCAGTGACATCTGGTAATGGCAAGTAACGTTCTAAACTGTCCAGGAGCTTACTGATGCCCTGATCCAGGTGTATGTCCAGGACAAGATCCCCCAATACATCTCCCACAGACTCATCAATTCTACCGTAAATTCCGGACTATAAGCCGCTACTTTTTTCTCACACTTCGAGCACTGCGGCTTCTACTCCGGTGCGGCTAATGCATGGATTTTTTATGGGGGACAATGAGCTTCTGCCGCAAAAACATTTGACTTCGTCACGTCGGATCTTAATATCAGTCATTTTGCGCTTCATGCACGCACCCTCATGATGGAAAACACACGGAGAAATACATATGATGCAGCTTTCAAGTTAAAGGCGATCGAGCTGGCTGTCAAAGAAGCTAACAGAGCTGCTGCACGTTAAGATGACACTGACAGCGACAACAGAGACTGAGGAAGTGAGTAATGAAGTCATTCTGAGGCAGTGAATGGATGGACTTTTTCTTGTGAAATATATTACGGTCATCTTTTTCATCAGCCGTGTTACAGACACCGTCGGCTAGGCTTCGTATTGTAACGGTTCATGTTGTAAAGTCAGTAGTTGATAATGTGTTCATAATTCCGATTGTGTGGACAGTCAGTGAATGCACCAGCGAGAACGTGTTGAGTGGCTGTATGAGAGAACGCTGGGGAGAGAGTTTGATTGTTACGGCAAGTTATGTGTTGCTCTCTGCTGTAAACGGCGTGGTCACGGCCGACAGTGATCGGGTTATTAAAAGTTATTATTTGAACGCTCTCGTCGTCCTTTAACGTCCGTACGAACGCTACATTATTTGCGGATGTTACCGGTAGCCTACGTTTGTGTAAATAGCTCTTGTTATAGCGTGGACACCTGCGGCTTATAATCAAGTGCGGCTTATATATGTACAAATACATTTACCGTAAATTCTGTACTATTGAGCGCACCTGGATATAAGCCGCACCGGCTAAAAATAAGTAAATAAATGTATTTGTACATATATAAGCCGCACTTGATTATAAGCCGCAGGTGTCCACGCTATAACAAGAGCTATTTACACAGACGAAGGCTACAGGTAACATCCGCAAATACTGTAGCGTCCGTACGGACGTTAAAGGACGACGAGAGCGTTCAAATAATAACTTAATAACCCGATCACTGTCGGCCGTGACCACGCCGTTTACAGCAGAGAGCAACACATAACTTGCCGTAACAATCCAACTCTCTCCCCAGCGTTCTCTCGTACAGCCACTCAACACGTTCTCGCTGGTGCATTCACTGACTCTCCACATAATCGGAATTATGAACACATTATCAACTACTGACTTTACAACATGAACCGTTACAATACGAAGCCTAGCCGACGGTGTCTGTAACACGGCTGATGAAAAAGATGACCGTAATATATTTCACAAGAAAAAGTCCATCCATTCACTGCCTCAGAATGACTTCATTACTCACTTCCTCAGTCTCTGTTGTCGCTGTCAGTGTCATCTTAACGTGCAGCAGCTCTGTTAGCTTCTTTGACAGCCAGGTCGATCGCCTTTAACTTGAAAGCTGCATCATATGTATTTCTCCGTGTGTTTTCCATCATGAGGGTGCGTGCATGAAGCGCAAAATGACTGATATTAAGATCCGACGTGACATAGTCAAATGTTTTTGCGGCAGAAGCTCATTGTCCCCCATAAAAAATCCATGCATTAGCCGCACCGGAGTAGAAGCCGCAGTGCTCGAAGTGTGAGAAAAAAGTAGCGGCTTATAGTCCGGAATTTACGGTATTTACTTATTTTTAGCCGGTGCGGCTTATATCCAGGTGCGCTCAATAGTACGGAATTTACGGTACTCACTTAGCAGACACTTTTTATCCAAAACAACGTACATCAGAGAGTAAGGACAACACAAGCAAGGATCTACAAAAAAGGAAACAATGTCAGTAAGTGCCAACGAAGAGCTTTAAGTCCGATTGGCAAAGCGAAACAGTGACAGCAGTTCTTAAGAGCTCTAAACAGTATAGAAACCATCTTAAACATATCATTATCAAACAAAAACCTTCTTCATGACCAGCTTCATCTACTACCTATCATCAGAAGCATGCCCAGAACTGGTTGTGAGTGCTCATACAGTAGGCATGCGTGGGCCATAAACACCACTGAGAAAATTCATAGAGGCTGTATCAGCCTGTCAATTCAACTTTTATGTTTAGATTTTCTGTGTGACATCTAGCCCTCAATGAGTTAATGATTTTGGTTTCCACTGATCGCTACATAATTTTGTTTTCAGCAATTTATACAAAGTACATCAATATTTATTCATTAACAGTGTACTTGTAAGAATTACAATTGGCATCAGAAAGAGCAAACTACTTTTCTAGCAGGAAGCGCACAGACAGCTGTGAACAAAGTAACATATAGTACAGAAACATTACAGACAGAAGCCTTTTGTATTCTCCAAAGAAACAGAGTAAACAGGTTTCCATAATTGTGCATTACAGTATATAAAGAGAGTTGTTTTCTTATCAATAGAAATGTTGAAATAGTTAAATAACAATAGAAACACTATTGCCATCCTTTGTTGCATTTAAAAGTATCAAATGCAATATGCTCCATTATTTCATTCAAAATGCGCTCCTTCTTCATCTTACACAAGTCCTTGGGGGGAGGGGTGTGTTTGTCAGGTGGTGCATGGTGAGAATGGAAATCAATGGAAAGGGGGTTGAAGTGTAAACAGATTATTAACACTGTGTTCTGAGCCCATTTCACTGTATTACATACCTCTATGATTCCCAATAGATGACCTGAAGCACAATGGATTTTCAGGCATGAGCTCTGCACAAATCCATGGTAATTTCAGCCTGATCAATTATCCGCTCAGCCTCAGCACACTCTCACTTTAGTTTGTTTTGATGTGCTTCTGTGGGCGACAATGACAAACTAGTTACTGTTGGGGAGGAAATTTAAAGAGAAACTACACTGCCTGTGCTGTTTTGTTGTTAACATTGCAATAAATGTACAGATTATTTAGTTTAACTTCCGAAGAAAGAGTTCACTTTTTTAACATGTATGCAATACGTTACCTGCCAAAAGTGATGCTTAAAATGAGAGGAGACAAACCTCGAAAAGATTACTGAATAGATTTCCTTTTGTTGGTTTAAACACAAGAAGAGGAGGGACTTTTAATAGTAACACACTCTTGCATTTGATACTAAAGCTTTAATGCGGTTAAATATAAAATATAAAGTGGCCTTGTTTTTAGTCCAATGATGTTCCTGATCACTTCAGTGATCTTGTTTAAAGGGATGAGGTGTGTGTAGCAATTAACCAGACTATTACATTGAAAGTGAAAATGGATTCAATCAAGTGCCTTTAAAAATCAAGTAATACAAGTCCATTTCAGACTGTGTTCCTGCAACAGCAGAGTAGCTATGTAAGCTCTGCATCCATTACGTCTTTGCCCATTCATATTGATTCCTCAACGGCATACTATTGAATATTTCATTTATTTATTTAACAGGGACCATGCAATTTAATATAGTTTTGCTAATTTTCCTTAGTATTGCTAAATTTGACATATTGGTGTTTTGGTCTGGGAATTGACATTGCCTTACAGCATTGATAATGCAAGGAGAGCACGGCACAGTAAGAGCTCCACATACACAGAGACCTGCACACACACGGAGCTCTGCACTTACTGCCTCTGTTATTATATGTGAAGATGTTGAAGATGGGGGTTTATTTGTCCCCTAATTACCTTTCTGTAAAATTCCTATTGAAGGAAAAAAGTCACAGGGAAATATGTAAATATGCTTCTTAAAATCTTAAAACGCCTATCTCAATCGGGCTACATTCCACACACATGGAGCTGCATTCCACGAAATTTCCTCATGACAAAGTGGCGTTGCTGTGGTCTTGAAAAAAGGAGGCTCTTGTGAAGTGTATGTTACTTTAAACAATGATGTTTCATTTGTTACTATGATAGAGTTATGACTGAAGGGACCTGATAGCTTCCCTCACACAGAGCGAGCACATGTGCTTATTGAGCACATGTCTCTCTCTGGTTTGTTGACATTATCTTTTACTTGAACCTCTTCTCTCTTAAGATGACAGCCACAGAGTCATTCTTCAGAATCTAAACTCAGCTATTTCAGCCTTCAGATGACACAAAGAGCACACATCTCTCCATCTGTGATCTACAGATTACTGGTTTATTTAACCTCTTTTGCTGACCAAGCATAAATGTCTCCTCTGCAGCATTTAGGGGGGAAATGCACAGATAACAATTTTGCAGTTTCTACTCTAGTCCCACTTCACCTTGAAAAAAAAAGAGAAAAAAAAGGTATCTTGATTTTCTGACTTCTGAAGTGTATTTCCCACTCATCAGGCTTTTCAAGGTTACAAAAATGTGGCTCAAGGTTCTAATATTACAGGTACTGTATGCTTTTTGTTACTAAAATGTAAAGAAAGACAATAATGACAAAAAGGGCTCTTTCTAACACAAATGTTAACAATTTAAGCATCTATAAAACAAATTGAGTTTTCAAAGTCAGACTAAATGATTTCTAAAAACAGCTACTTTTCAACAAAAACAAAAAAAATCACTATTTTCAAAACTTCTGTTGTCGGGGTATGCCCTTCCATGTTACATTTAATTGGACTTTCTGAGCACATATTGTTGATATATTGATAATTAACGAAGAGCTGCAGATTTGACAGGTGTAAGATTAACCACAAAGAAGAAGTATAAGCCATGTGTTTGTTTACTATCCAACATGTATTTGTAAATATAAAGCTTCTTTTTTCACGTTTCAGAACAAGCATTTCACATTCACCCCTTGACTTAATCGTGTGTTTGGAGGGGATGGGGGCAGGGTTCAGAGCAGCATATGGCACATGCACGAGCGTTGTTTTGATACGTGCACTCTGACTGGGAGGACATAAAAGGATTGCAATTCAAGGAATGTACCATAAATAATGTGTGATCATGGACTGTAACATGTCTGTGTCGAATACTCAATTCTCATTGGTCAATTACAGAATTCTGAGGGTCAAATATTTCACTAGTAGTTAGTAACATAGAGACTCCGAAGGACAAATTCAGATTTTTTTAAAAAGTCGGGTAAATTTGATTATTTCAATTTTAATACTCGAGGAACAAAAGAGACAAAAAGCTGCAGGCTTGGACACAGACATCGTGGAAAGTGAAGATGGCATATGAAAGCAACAACCACAATTTCCCCCTTGGGGATTAATAAAGTATAAAAAAAACCCAATACAAATAAGAAAATAAAAATCAAAGACAGACACCTTCAACAGAACTCTGAATATATGAATGGTGAAGGGAGACAAAGTAAACAGGACTGCAGAAATCCCCACTATGCCTTTCAGCCTCACCACTGTCAGTCTGTTGGCATTTTCATTTTTTGATGAATCCCATAATGTGTGTTTTTTCAGGGTTGATATGATGAATTTAGCGCTCCAGAGTCTTTAATCAGAACTGCATCATGTGGATTGTTTTATTTTGTTCTTGGCAGGGATCTCAATAAAAAGAAAAAAATACCTATCATTGGGATGCTTTAATTGACCATTCAGAATGGAGAACTTAGGACAGCCATGTAATAAAGCTGGACACGGTTTGAAACTGTCTGTGTGTGTTTTTCTCGCAAGCTGCAGCCGTGTTGTCCTCGGGTTCTATAGCACTCACTTGGGTTGCTTCCCTCTCTGATAAGGAAACATTTTCTCTTCAGTTATCTTCGCTCTCATCCAGATTTATTTTCACACTGTCGCTAATCAAAGCTAGTCTGATTCTAAGCCGAGCTGATCACGCTGTCCCCAAGGTCTGTGCTACATTCAGCTCAGATGCTACTTCAACAGGAGCCTCTCACACTGTGTACCCAAACTCATACTGAATGATCACGCTGTAATGCTAAAGCACTTTTCTTTTTTACAAATGGGCTCTACATGCTAGTTGCTCCTACAAACTACAGGACACCGTCTTGAAATATTCTGAAGATTAGATGTTCTATAAGAGATGTTGGCGAGGAAAAAGAGGACAGGGCAACATTGAAACGGTCGTATGACTGATGAGTGTCAGGGGTTTGAAGATCAGCTTTGATCAGTGGAACAAAGGCAGCAGTACAGTCCACATGCAGCAAGAGGCTGAGGGAGTACAACAAAACCCCTCTGACTTTGCTTTCAAACTGTGTCATGCCGATATCCAGTTTGTAAATTGTGTCATTATCGGACCCAAGTTTATAAGATGGGATTGGTCCCATGATCTCTGGTCAAATGTAATGTAACCAGAGGAGACACAGGAAAAGGCTTTTCCTTATGATCCTGCTGATTAAATGGTTAAAAGTCATTGATTCATGATGTACAACTGTGTTACTTTGGAACTTGCCTCAGGATCTGATGAAAACCAAATCAAATGGAGTCTCATTGTTTGGTGTCATTGAACAAATACGCTGATTTTTCTCAGAGCAAACACGACATCTTGAATTTAAGCTTTGACATTCAGTCTTTCCGTGTGTCAGTCAAACTCTTCCCACACCATCCTGTAATTGAGTGTTTTGTTCTGTTTGTCAGTGAATGCATTCAGTGTTGTAACATTTGCAGCTAAACTGTTGAATACAAACAGAAACATGATCCAGCTGAAAACGTAAAGATCCAACACTCTCAGGGTTTGAGCTGTAAATCTATGCAAAGTTTCTACATGAAAACACAACATTTACAGCATGCATAAGATGCTGAGCATGAATATTTTGGTAACACTTCACAATAACGAGCAAACAAAAGAACATTTAGATAACTACTAAGTAAAGAAGCGATTGGTTGAAAATGGGAGGAAGGGGGGGGTCATTTAGATATAAAAGTGACGCAGTAAATGCACTGTCCAGCTGCGAGTTGCGCTCGTCCCCCACACACACACACACTCGCCCCCAAACACTGTGTAACATATGACATTGTCATAACAGTAGTGTTTTTGTTTTATATGAATGGAATAAGGATGGATTTATAAACATAGAATAAAGTGCCCTCATTCATTGTGCTGGTCAGTTATACTTTTACAGATTTTGTATTTGGTGGCAAAAATAAAGGAAAAAACATTATCATGAGTCTGTTTCCAGGACACTGAAGTGAGGGGTGTGGTGCGTACATTAGACCTTAATATACCTGTAAACACTCATGGGTTACCTTTATGATCTGTGTGGACATTAATGTTCTGATGGACAGAAAGCAGACAAGAGCTGCACTTCTGGTGCTCATTAGTGTGCCTGTATTTGGGCCTTTCTGTGGCTGTGTATACAGTTGAAGGTCTTATATGGCAATGTTGTTTTATCAAATTTTTATTGTCCATGTGCTAGACATAGTCAACCTTGTTATAAGCATTGGACTGACTAGTTTTTTTGCTTGTTAGCAATGTTTTCATTTAGAAATGTGTGCAATTTTACTATGCAAATCTTTAAATGCCATTTTCTCAAAATGAGTTTTCTCTCATACTCAAGTCTGAAATCTCCACTTCAGATACACCTATATACACCACAATTTCCAGTCTTGTGCCTAGCTAAAGTATGAAGACCTTTACAGAGGGATTTGTGAAAAAATGATTCCTAGAATAATTTATGTAACATTTTATTCCAAAAGACATGGCGAAAATCGATTTTTTAAGGCTAGGGATAGTATATTCTGATTTACAGGATAACAAAAGTAGAGATCCATAAACCCCTCTGTAACTTTTTCCCCATCTAATATGTCAACAAAAGGAAAACAAGGATTTTGAACCTGGCTTTATCACATGATCAGATTTCGTTTTTCAAAATGTATGCAAATGTGTGCATATTTAGTTAGATAGTGCCTCATTTGCATATTAAAACATTTTTCTCATCTTTACATAAGTAATCAACTGAGAAAGTTTCATGGGTATATCTATTCTTTTTTTTAAAACCTATTCACTTGTAGTGTCTCGCCTTAACAGCTCTACAGAGTTGTAGTTATTGACAAAATAAAATCAACTTAGACATAAGAGTGCACCTATACTGACCAAGTACTTCTTAAAGAGCTTTCTAATATACCGTTCATTGTTAAGCTCTCGAGTGGAGATTAAGTCTTACAGGCAGACGGTTTGACATAAGAGTTGTTTGATTACACTTCAACCCATGAAAAATAAAATATATCAAACCTACTGAGCATCAACGCTGTGCTGTGATCTCAATCGATGGATGATGAAATATTTCATTTAAGGGCAAAGCAAATAGTAAAACACCCAGAACTGTCTTACTGATGTTCTTCATGGAGGAATAATCATGTATGTGTACAAAACTAAAAACCTTCTTTACAAATCCTATAAGTTACTCAACACGGTGTGGCATTTACACCCAGCAACCCTGATGTTAAGTGAACTGATAGAAATAGCATGTGCAGAGGAGCTGAAGTGTGGTGATTTTTCAGCACTCTGCACTTCGACAAATATAATGCTCTGATTGAGCGATAGAAAGGGGTGAAAAAAGAATAGCATTTAGACAAAAAGCACTGTTGAGTGAAGAGATACAGTAGCGTGAGCAGGATTGGTGGTGGGGAAGAAAAGAAGAAAAAAAAAAGGGTTGGTGATTGTGTTGAGCCATCCATGGTGAAAGAGCGAGTGTTTTTCCTGCTCTGAGAGGGGGGCGAATAGTCACTGGGCAGATAGATTGAAGGAGAAAAAAAAAGGCTGCTGTGGCACTGATAAAGTGACTGAGGACCACTACTGCCACACTTGGACAATCCCAGACACAATCTTCTCCCCTCTTTTCTTTTCTTTCGTCTGCTGACAAACCATGTTCTAGTAAGCATAATAATGGTGGCTTTTGTCCCCTGCCCCTTCCTTTCTCACACACGCACACACTTTACCTTCCAATGTCAGTCAAAGATGTAAGGAAAAGTAGGAGGGGAGCCACTTTAGGATGTCGTGAAGCGCTGACAACCTTCTATTAAACAAGGCAAATTAGAGGTTTGTAAACCCCCTCCCCATCGCAGCCAACTGAGCTCATCCACCTCAACCTTATCCTTTGTGGCCTCAGCCTGCAGTCTTTCTTTAAACATGTGAGCTCGAAACAGTTTCTGATCTGTTTTTTCATGTTATCACTGGGATGTGCACCAGAAGCTCAGCTAAAGATATTTTTGGTCGGTGGGGGGGTGGGGGGGTGAATTAATGAAAGATTAGCACGAAAGGTTCACAGTTGACGGCATGCAGATTTGCTGACGCCTGTAATAAAATAGGGCCAGCCGGGTGTGCAGGAGTTGACATTGCGTGTAGGTGTATAGCCGGGCATCTGCATAAAACAAGCCTATGCTTCTGCCAGCAGCCATCATGGTTTTGACAGATTAGAAATTGTGTGTGTAAGGATTCACCGCAAATAATGAGAAATGAGTTTTAAATTGTAGCTCAGGCGCAGCGAAAAAAATAGGCCCTGTCAATATGTGGTGCGTTTGATGCAGGGAGAAGAGAAAGGAGCGAGAGAGGGAGTTAGAGGATTTAGGGGTGAGAGAGATAGGGAGAGACGGAGACAGAGAGAGAGAGAGAGAGAGAATGAGGGATCAGGGGATGACTTTGTTTTGGTTTACTGCTTATTACCATCATAATCCTTTGTCCTGTTTTCCACTCTGCAGTCCGGGCACACCTCTCGCCGCGTCTCTGCGTTTCGACACTGTGATTGCCTTGTATTTAAGAAGCCTTCTGTGAGACTCTGTTCCGACAAATGCTTTTCCAATACCAATCACAGCTGAGTGCACCTCATTTGAATCTGTGAAAGGGGTTTTGATTCCATCAGCAGAATGCTCCTCCAAGCGCGGCACAGACCATTCAATACTACGGCGACGTGTGAAAGCCTCAGAATATTCTCACCTAGTATATATGCATACACTGTAAAGGGTTTCAGGCGAGGGCTGCCTCGCCTCTTCAAAACGTGTTGTTCATTAATCCCCCTTTTATTCCCTACACAGGGCCTCATTAGCTCTTCTCCTTTATGGCGTTTTGAAATTGTAAGCTGTGCTCCGTGTGACTTTCAAATCTGTGATGGAACAGAAGCCTTTCAATGGTCGTAAACTTTGATGAGGAGTGAAAAAGGCTAATTGTACACTCAGTTTTGGTGTTTGATAGTGTTTATGCCACCTGGTCGACCCCTTCACACACACATTAAGCATGTCTGCTTTTTATTGTATTTGACTGTGTGCGGTATACAGACCAGCTGCTGGTATCTCCACTGCAGCAGCTTGTTGACCTTCAAACTTATCAGTGCGTATCTTTTGTCAGAGCAATTGCCTGCCTTTTGGTCTGTGAGGAGTTTGGATAATGCATCCAAATTAAAATCTTTTGTAAATCCCATTGCTTGATTGCTTGGGAGCCACTGAGAGTTGTTCAACATTAATGGTGAAGGACTTCCCGAATCCCAAAGTCGTTTTCTCTTCATTATTCAGCCGTGTTTTAGCACCTCTTGTTTTATCCAGAGATAACACCTTCCTGTTTAACGGCCTCACGCAACACAGTTATCCGAGGAGACAAACAGGTCCCGCACATCCCTTTGTCTGCATTACCGTGTCCCTGGTGTCAAGTTTAATTCTAAGTTGGTCCCCTTATGAATGCGGATCAGATTTAATGCAACTCTGCTGGTTATTATCAAAGAATTATAAATGAATTGGTACCAGACTTTTCAGGCCATTTCTATTGAAGTTAATGGACCACACATGGCAATAGCTATTATGACATTTATAAACATCACATCATGTCTGTGCTGTTCCACCTAAAAATATTCACCAATATTACACCATACGTGATATTGGTAGATGTTATTTTATTAAAAAATGTGAAATTCATTGAGGAGAAACATGCACATTGTGTTTTAAGTCCAGCCAGAAATGTATAATTCAACCTGGTTATTATTTCAGTCTGGACAGTACAATCGTCTTGTATGCTATTGTTGCTAACCAAACTTTGACCAAACATGGGCTTAATTAGCTATATATTTTATCATAATATATTGAGACACATAATCTTTCTGTCTAATATACTCTAGTTTTAAAATTGTGTATGAACAATATCCACACCAGCAGCATACCAACATAAATTGAGATGTGTTAAATGTAAAGTACATGCTGCAGTTAAAAAAAAGAATGCATTAGCCCATGATGTCACTGCTGCGTAGCTGCAAGGGTCACTTCCCCCGTGGGTGTCAAACACAACAGTCAGCATCTGCTATCATGCATTCACACGAAGAAAATTGCTAAAAATGGTAGAAGGCATTTTGCAATGGACTGCACAAACAGATTCTGGGAGAATTCAGGCAGAAGTTTAAACAAACTGCTGAAGGCAAAAACAAGGATAGGCTGTGTGAGGGTTGTGCAAAATATGTATATTTTTTTCTTGAATACTAAATAGAGAATAGAATTATGTTTTAGAAAATAGTCGATTGGATATCCATTCAGTTTATTTCTCTAAGTCATTTTGATTTTGATCAGACATGAAAGAGGAACTAAGACTAAGAGGACAGTTTATTTGATTTAACTGGCAACAAAGAGCAAATTAAACAAAAACAAAAAAAGAAACACTTTGTCACACTCCTTATGCATCACATTCCGATAAAGATATTCAGATACAACAGAAATATATATTTTGGCTTCTCATACAGATATTTAAACATTGTGCAGATCTTTTTTTTAAACAGCTGAACAAAAGCAAAGCTTTTCTTGTCTTAGTTGATGAAGGGAAGAGAATAGAATCAAATTACAATAAAAAATGTACCCCCTATCAAAATAAGGAGTTGGTTAGGATGTGGTTCTGGGTAGCTAGCCAGAGAAAAGGCATTATTTGAGGAATGCAAATATCCTGCCTTAAGTCACATTTTCATATTTTCTTCAGGCCGTCTTTTAGGTTTAGCAAGAAACTCATTTTATTTATGCTTCAGGCAAAGATTAGAGAAGTGGTGAATAGTGAAGAGTTGTTACTTTAACATGTTAAGCTGTACAAATATACACCATAAAAACCATACCACATAGTCCATATGGAGATTTAAACTTGATTTGATCAGAGTTTAAGCACTCAGCAGCGGCTTCCTCTCACATCCCTCTGCCGTTGCCAATACCCTAACACCACCAGGTATACTTTTAAAAAGATAATCAAACGTGTGAGATTAAACAATGAAAACTGACTGAAACATCATGGAATGCCAATGCAGTAACCAATACAATATCTGTCCCCTGCTTTAATTTCTCTGTTATATCAAACACAATTTCATGGTTGACATGGTGGAAGAGGATTAACACCCAATTTATATACCTTTAAAGGAAACACAGACTGTTAATGCTGTAGCTTCTAATCCTCCCAGCACTCAGGGCGTGTGTGTGTTCAGTCTGCTAGTTTGACTCCGAGTCTGCTGGCTGGCCTGGAAAGCTGATGACTTAAGTAGTGAGTGAGGGAGTGCAAAGGCTACAGGGAAATCAAGAGTTGTTGTACCAAGCAGCTAAGAGAGGGACTTGACAGTGTCAAAGGATTATGTACTGTGGGGCTAACAATACTAATGGCACTTCTTTTGCATTATGATAATTGCCAAGACAAAATTGCTACCTAATTTCTCCCTGTTTCTAATTATTGGGCCCTTCAATGCAAGCAGGCAGTGGGAGCAGAGCATTGGCAGGCAATTAAACTCCTGCAATTATGGCTCTATTGTAAAGCTCAGCTTTACCAAGGATTTGCAGGGCAGACAGTGATTGCTCTCTGATGCAATTAAATTCAGGATAAATCTGGCACAGACCTGTGAATTAATCTTTTAAAGTTTGCTCGACTGTGTTTTCCAACCACCAGTCACCAGCTTGGTAACCTGAACCACATCTGAAAAGGAGGTAGCTTGCAAAAAGAGCTGCAACTATACTTCTGTAATAGCACCTCTACTGGATGCACATGCTCACAACCAAACACTTCTCACAGTAGGATCCAGTAAAAAAAAGAAAAAAAGGGGGAAAACAACCATTTGCATAGAGACCATTCCCAGGGAGGCATGCTGGGTAGGATTATCGCTCCTCTTCCTCTAGCGTGTCGGAGTGAGCAGTGACCCGATGCAAATGTGTGCGAGAGGAAGTTTAAAGCTATGAACTGTGGGATATAGAGGAGCGTGGCCATCTGGAAACACAGTGACAGCAAGGTGTTTATGAGAGACTGGGGGGAACACAGAGTCACAGCCTACTTTGTCTCATTTTGTTCTACAGGAGCCACTGAGCTGGGGCAGAGGTACTATGAGACTGATTTGGGACCCAAAGGAGGAAGATATTATTGTGTTAATGCTGTTTGATGAAATTGCAAATGATGTGATGAAAGAGTTGCAATTGAGGATCTTGGTTTAAGTATCTGAAACACGAGACTATGCCATATAATCTTTTTTGGGGTAAATACAACAATTACCAATTACAATGATACACTGGGCATAGCTGTCTCTTACTCAAATGTGGACCCTCCTGTGGATTGGCTACTTAATTAGAAAGTGTTCTCACACAAAAGCCCCAAAATCCAGAAAGTAAGATGTCTAAAGAAGAACAAACTAAGACAAGAAATATCCAACATAAAGGTGACGCTCTGCTACCCAAAGACGTGTTTTACCATGTAAATGGAGCAATGTAATCATGTACTAATGTAGCATTCACAGTTTTTTGAGCTGCCCCAAAGTGGCTAAAATATGTATTTAGTCCTACAGGAGGGACATCCATACCAAGGAATGCCTTGACAGCCTTTTTACACATCTCTTCCTATGTGAACTTAGAAACGTGTTTTCTATCTCGATGACGTGTAGGTTTGTTGGTTTGAAAAGACGTACATTTTACTGTGACTATATTTTATGTATTTCTTGACACGTGTTAAACTTGTCTGTTGATTAAAATACCCCAAAATGCATCCATGTAATGTGAAATGCTTTGTAGAACCACATAAGCAAAAGCAAAGCACAACCATTACATTCCCTGTTGTTGCCAGAGGGGGAAGTAATGGTGGATCTTCTATCAATGGCATAATATTATGACAAGTTATATTGGAACACATGAATGCACTGTTGTTCACTTTGAATGAATGTGTAGAGAAAAATCGAAATACCAAGCAGGACAAGGGGACTCTGCACGAATAATAAAAACTACTTGATAAAATGCTAATAGTTGTATGCACTTGGAATAGCTACTGCTGCAAGAAAATACCATCTATGTAAATAGGAAACATTTGAAATGAAACCAGATTTGAAGGATTGCAAATCTCACACAATGTAAAGGACAAACAAAACAAAAAAAACGTGTGAAGGTGAAACTAATTTAAGTTGGACAAAGGATCAGTAGTTAATGGGCTGATAACACAACACACAATAACTCAATCCCGGAGTATAAACATACAATTTAAGGACATAAACCACATTTCCATTCGGGCTGGGTCTTGGCAAGGCTCTCACAATGCAATACAATATTGAACAACTTTACAATACTCCACATCATTTGGGATGAGTATACAGTGTCCAGTGTTATTCAGTCAAAGTGATGATATTCAGAACTTCCAATCAGATATATAGGAAGAAAGTGTTTTCACAACAAAACGAAAAAAGTTGCGTTGTTTCCAAAACAACACAACTATAAGCTCTTGGCACCCAAAAGTATGAACTTTCTTGTTTTCAATTATGAAAGAAAAGAAAAAGGCATAAACACCTACTCCTTTGAAATAGTATCAACATTTGAAAAAAAGCGTTATGAGGAGTTCAAAATAAATCGATGCTCACGCTGTATCCAGTTAAAGTGTCTGTATCAACACTAACCCCAGCCAATGTCAGTATTTCTCATCCTTTTTCTTTGTCGGAGACATTTCTGTGTGTCACTCTGTCATTGTGCAGCACTGTAGCCAAACCCCTAAATACTCAGCATGTCGAGACTAAATGAAATCGTAGTGTTCAGGTGACACCTCTTTTTTTCTCCTGTGGTCTCTGTCTGTCTGTTGCAGACACTAATGTAACTTGTGCATCTAAGTGAGATGCCAAAAAGACTTTACAAACGGTCTGTTTGTGTCGTGGCTGTAGCTGCAGGTCTGACAGGAGACAATGACACACAGTGTGCAGTTTGAGGAGCAGCATGCAAACAAAACCAACCTCTTCTTGCAAGTTTGTGCGGAGCTGCAGGTGAGTTTATTTGTTTTTTTTAAGAGAGACGAACGGCCTTGATACGATCATAACATGACATCTTGTTTCTTTCTTTAGACTCTTTATTTACATTAGCAGCATCTCTCTCTCTCTCTCTCTCTCTCTCTCTCTCTCTCTCTCTCTCTCTCTATCTCTATCTCTCTCTCTATCTCTATCTCTCACTCATGGCAGCATTATGCTCTAGGAGAAATGTAAGGGAAATTAAAGGACACTTTTAATCCATTTAATGTCTAGATGTAGAGAGAAATCAATACAGTATCGTAGAAACTCTAGCCTATATTTTGCTATATCCACTTTTTTTTTAATAACCCTCATTTCCATCAACTGTCCCCTACTGTATTTGTTTATGTTGTTGATTTTTTTCGGGTATGCTTTATGAAAGGACAAATCTGTCGGATTGGCAATGAACTTACTGAAAGCAGCATTTCATGAAAGCTACAAAATGAGTCCATGTTTGCTCGGGGGGCATTCATTTACTTTTTGCATTTGTTTCAACATGGCAAATTAATTATTGAGATAATTCCCCCCTTTTTTTCTATAAAGTCCATTAACTTTTAGCTCAAGGCCAGACAAAACACAGGCACAGAACACACATTCAAAAATCCACTGCTGCCACACTGTTAATCAAACTTTGTGCATTAATAGCTTAAAAAGAGGTTCAGCTCCGTCCAATTCAATTAAACCTTGGATCAAAAATAGTCCACCTTTTATGCCATAGTGTTATTTAAAACACATGAAGACATTTGGGTAGGTAGTGAGATAGCTTTGTTAAGCTGTTTCATTGACAGGCCTCACAAATCAAAAGGTCTGCTCTTTGTCTACCATATGCTTCTAATTTAAGACGTTTCTTTTTTCTTCTTCTAGCAGTGTATTCCATCAAATTCTGACCCCCTGGCTACATTTCTTCCATTCATCTCTCTCATGTTCTCTTTCCCAAAAAAAAAAAAAAAAATCTTCCAGGAAAGTTTCTTGTCACTGTGTAAGGCACATCTGCATTGCAGTGCTGAGGGGAAAGCAATGACAAGAGGAGAAGAGATGTGTATGAATAGTGTGAGAAAGAGATGCAAAGTATGGCCTGTCATTTACAAATAATAATGGATGCAGGAGTTTGAGGGAGACATCACTTCACACAACATTTGGTGTAATATTTAGTTAATTGTCTTTTGTGTGTGTGTGTGTGTGTGTGTGTGTGTGTGTGTGTGTGTGTGTGTGTGTGTGTGTGTGTGTTTCAAATGGAAAACATGCTCATTTAAACGTCCAACGATATAATACAAACACGACCATTTGCACCTCAAAGTGCTGTCACAGTGAAATCACAGAAAGGGTCATCTGCCCCACCTCCCTTCATGCCTTCGAGCCGCCCTGTTATTAATGGCGTCATCATTTTTCCTCTGCTCACTCTATTTCCCTTCTGATAGTGTGGCCTGCTTCATCGTGTTCTGCCATGTTTCTGTAATTGCTCCAACAGCCTGCCTTATGCTGAGCATATAGTTTTTTTTTTTTTTTGGGGGGGGGGGGGGGGGGGGGGGGGTTTGTGCACTCCCCATCCAGTGTGCATGTGCGTGTGTGTGTGTGTGTGGGTGTATATATGCATGTGTGTGTTGCGCCGTGCCCCCCTACCAGAGCCGGCTGCGAGTTTGTGGGGCAGAACCGAGCCTGCGGGCGAGCTCCACACGGAGCGAAATGACAGCCTCCAGGCCACCACTGGTTGATGACCGTGAAAACACTCGCGGTTAACGTAAAGTGAGCGAGCGTCTGTCACAGTGAGCCACTGCGCTTATGTGCAGCCCTGACAACAGCTCCCTTCTACGACTCCACTCTGCAGTGCTGCAACCAACAACAAAGAAACAACCCCACAATCCACAATTCAGCAACCACTTCAGACTTTTGAAGCACATAGCGAAGAGTGAGAAGAGCAAAACACTAGCGCTGCTGTTTGTTCCGGTCTTTGGGGATAAATTGTTTTTTCGTTACTTAAATTCTTGTGGGCAGGAGTGAAAGCATAAGTGCGGTTGTTGAGCGAAACGCAGGGGGATGAATGTGCAGGAGAGAGCATGCCTAGACTGTCACAGATTGCCAGCCAAGGTCAGATAAAGTTAGGAGTAAGTGCTTGGAGAGCTGCAGGAGCTGAGTGGAGGTCTGCGGAGGAGGTGAAGGAGTGAGTGACCAAGAATGAGCCCCCACGCCTCTACCCATCATTAAACGAAGCCACTTAAAGGGTAAACAGCAAAAAAAAAAAAAAAAGAGCTGTAATGGCTTGCACACAGCACTTCTGCGAATCACTGATGGTATTATTTAGCCTCAAGAACAGTTCTGTTTTTAATGGAGACTCAAAAGGTAGTAAATATACATGTGAGGGTATACCTTTTTCACAACCCAGTGTTTTTACTCACCGGCTGAATTGCTTAAATCTATCACATTCCTGCGAGCAAAAGTCCCCAAAGTTAAAGTGAGAAGCAATAAATTAAGTGCCAATATCATGAATTAAGGAGGAATGATTGCAGGGCTGCTTTTATCAACAATTTAACCTCTCGGTGCAAAATCTGATTTCTGTTATCCCCCTGCCCCTTTTGCATTTCTTTTACTTGCTCTAAGTCTGAATGCATACAAATGCGTGCACACACACAAACACAGTTTATTATGCAGTAACATTACCAGATCCCCTTAGGCAGCTGTGCATCTCTGTATGACTGATGAGGGTAATTTCTCCCAAACAACAGAATGATCAGTTTGGTTGGGGAGCGCCACAGACCGTCCCTCCTCCTGTCTTTCGTCTCTTCTGCTTATTTCTTAGCTCGCAAAAAAAAAATAAAAAAAAAGGCAAGCGAAAGAAAGACATTTATTACAATGTCTGGTGTAGAGTCAGGGACCGTTCCTGGAGAGATAAATAGCTCCTCCACTCTATGCATAGGAAGTAAAATAATCAAAGAAGAAACCATCCCATGCATCAGATCTAACTGTTGAAGATTTACATTCAAAGTCTGCTAATAAAAGACACTCATATCCAGTTTTCACTTTGCCAGTTGAAGCTGGAGCTCTGGGGAGGTTTTCTTATTTTTTCCTTGATTACCATAGGGATCCAATATAATACACATGCCACAGTGAATTAGCCTCACAGTACGGACTGAGCTGAGCCACAGCGAGTTTATACAGTCTGTATACCACGGTGCACCATGGGATGCTCAGCAGAGAGTAGTTAGGACTAGCCTGCCTCTATCTGTGTTGGCCTCATAGGTTCAGCCTCAGTGGGCTGTCTTTACCTATTCTCCCATCTGTCAGTCACACACAAAAACAAATCCACCTGTCGACCGGGAGACTTGGCCGAGCAGGGCGATGCTACAGCTGTCTGAGCCCAACTCTGTGCAGACAGGAGCGAGCCAGCGCCCTCCACTGGTGATGGAAGGCCCATTAAGATACTTATTACCCCACCTGACAGCCACGTCTCCTCACCTGCACAGATCTGCCAGCCTAATGAAGACAGTCAGTATTAATACAGCAGCCTGAGCATGGGAGTCATGCCTCTATGCTTTTTGTGGTCCCTGTGTCCTTGATCACAAGAGCTCTCCAGTCTTGTAACAATATAACAATCCAAGCGATAAGAGACAGGCATTTTTACCGTGCCACTTGATTGCCTCAATAATGAAGCTATTAATGCTATATTATGTAAATGGTAATGGTCACAAACATCTAATAGGATAAAGGCTAAGTGCAGTGCAATTTAATGCTGCTGACTTTCAGTGGCTGTTTGAAGGATGTTTTCAATTATAACCGAGCTAATTTAATTCATTGTTTCGTAGCTGAAAATGCATTTTTAAAGGTTGACTGAGTCTCTATTTCACAACTCCAGTTTAATCAGTCATGTACATTGAACACTGGAACGTCCTCTAAAGAGATTGACAAAGTTGCCGGGGATCTGTGCTCTACGTTTTAAAGGAACACAGTAGCCTTTCCCCTTCTCTTCCCCCCCCCCCCCCCTCTCAGATGGCAGGCTTCAGTTGTGGAGGGGAGGGTGTTCATCTAAAAGATGAAAAGACCTGCGCCTTTAAGAGGGCTGTCTCAACTTTCCCTCATGCTCCCCCTCAACCACACAGACACTCCTCCTGTGAGCATTTGTGAGGCAGCTCCTGTCCCTTATGTCTCTTTGTGGAGAATAGAATAGACTTCCCAGAGCATCACAGGAGACAGGACAGAGCTCCAGGGAGGACACCCTGGGTGCAGACCTCCACGCAGACCTGGCCTCAACTACTGTGAACGCCCGGAGGAGCTCAAGGAGAGAAGGAACAGACTCACTCAAACTGGAGTAAAACAACAAACATCCAGGAGGTTGAACTTAACAGCTGGACAACCAAGGAAGTCAATTCTGAGTTGAAAGCGACATGATCAGCAGATCACACCGAACAACGCTGGATTGGAGCTCTATCAAAAAGGTGGAGTCTTACTACGAGCTTTAAGTTTCTCTTTAGAAAAGTTTTGTTTGAGAAGAAACTAATTTCTCCATATCTTTTGTAGCAGCTATCACGGATAAAAGCACCATAGCAAGTACATAGTAGAAAAAAAACCATTTAGCTGAGTTTTCTATTACTCTGATGAATCTCCAAAGCACTTTTCAAATAGTTGTTTGTATTATGAAATTGGGAGTCTACAAAGAACAACTTGTATGGTCCCAGCAGTGCTCTTAATTTACCAGCATGCGTTTATCTTATTTCTGCAGCTCTTTCTGAGAGCGAATATTAAAGACTTCCGTGATAGTGCTCTTGGGAAGTGGGGAATATTTCGATTGAAGATTTGAAACTTTACAGCTGCTGAGCGGAACGATAGACTGCCACATACATGAGAAAATAATGCAAAGCTTTTTTTCACATTGGGAAAGTGCGAGTCTGGACTAACCTTTAATTGGAGAATTGAGGACAGAAGAAATGTTCACAGGGTGTGGAGTGGTCAGCGGCCAGAGCCACTATCTTATCAGAGATGCTGTCAGGCCCCACCCAGGACTAGAGGTGAACAGACCAATCCAGATTGAGAATGGGGTAACCTCCGGGAACTGCTCAGTCTACCAGGATCAAACTCACTGCAATGCCGGCCAGCCAACGGTGGCAAACAGTTGTTCCAACCTCCTGAAGCCAACACAAGCACAAGTCCCTCCGCCTATCAAACTAGGGCAGGAAGGGTTCAAGAAAGTGTGCCGGACTGAGGAGGACAGCCCGTGTCCCTTTCCAGGACTGGCCTCCGGGGTGCTGGAGATGCGCGTGAAGGAGGGAAGTAAGATACGCAACCTAATGGGATTTGCTATGGCACGGATGCAGGGAGAGAAGGGCGTAAGTGGGGGAGGTATGAGCGGCGATGGGCTCAGACAGGTGGTCTTCACTGGGTCGGGTCGTGCTGTCACAAAGACCATCACCTGTGCTGAGATCATGAAAAGAAAAGTGGGCTCACTGCACCAGCTCACGAAGCTGCGGTACAAGGTGGTGAAAGAGGTGTGGGAGAGTTCTGAGGGAGGGACGTCTGAGATGACTGTGCACAGGACTGTTCCCTCCATCAGCATCCTCCTTTCCAAAGACCCGCTGGATCCCCAGGAACCAGGCTATCAACCCCCAGAGACTCTCAGTGCATTGTGGGAGGAAAGAGAGGGGGTGGAAACTGGCGTTTTGCAGTCAGCCTGCAAGCGACCTCATGGACCTTTGCCATACAGCAGTTTGCCTCAGTGTAAGAGAGTGTATTTGGGGGAAGGAGTCTCCGTTTGTCCCTCCTCACTGACTGGCTGAACCGGTGTCAAACAGTGGAGAGGATTGAATCAGAGGAGTTCATTTGGCGCTGCCCTCCACTCAAGCACAATGCTGAGACAATCAGAACACTCACTCAGACAGAACAGCGCTTTGTCACATGAACCGAGTACCAATTCCAGCCTCCAGAGGTCAGTTTGCCTGGGACCTGAAAGCTCACCTCTGTACATACAGCATTTAAGGGATGTGTGTGTTTGCACGTCCAACATGGCCGCCCACTACCACAGAACTGTGACGATGTTTACCACAGTGCTATAACATCTATAACACGGACAAAAGAAAAAGCCATGAATAGCACAAGTCCCAGGCGCCTGCTTACAGGGAAACGTTGACAGCCTGTGGACAAAATAATACACTGGCATCATGTTACAATCATCTCTGTTTCAACATGTCTGAGTTTAGCTTCTAAAAATACATAAAGTAGACCTAAGAACATAAAAAAAGCTTGAAGCCATTAATGGTATGAAAACATACCAATTTTATTTGACTCATCATGAAAAAATTAATAAACTTGTTTTTTTTCCCTCCTTGGAAATCCTGTTTTGTACTTCATCTTTCTTACTCACACCGGTGAATTTGCAAAGCTCTGATTGAAGAGCAAATCAGTGTGCTCATCTTTTGATAAGAATAACCGCAGTGAAATTTGTCTGTAGAAAAAGCTGATTTAATGACAAAGCTGTTGATAAGGCACAGCCTCCTAAACCAACCCAGTCTGACAGATATGCCTGGGGCAGAAATACAAGCACAGATTATCATTAAGATAGCAGCATAACATCACACAACACAGTGGAGAAAAGGATTAAAACTAGGCTTGACACAGCTTCACACTACAATGTTACTGCAAAATATAAAAACCTAGGAAAGGCACGCTACTCTCTCCTTTCAGTCAATAAGCCTATCCACCTACATGTCTATTGTACAGTTCACTTGAACTCTTTTCCTAGTCTTCTTTCTCCGTCAGAATCATGTGTGAACTATTCGGTCTGAAAAGAAGAGTCACGTCTCCACTAAAACAACATGCATTTTAGGTTGACTGAAATACTTTATAAAGCGGCTGCAGAGATTTTCTTTCATTTGTTGTGCATTGATTGTCTGCGTTTTCACACCATTTAGATACCATTTCGCACAAAAGAGGTACATTTGCTTGAGACATCTCAAGCAAATGGAACCGAGTTCAACCCCAATCAGAATAAAAAGTGAAAGAAAGAAAGCAGGGAGGGTATACAAAATGAATGATTTCTACAGATGTTTCTTAAAAAGTTTTCCCAATCAAGATAGACAGAGAAAACTTTCCTGATAAAAAAAAATACAAATACGCAAGAACTCTTTCCTCTTAATAGACCATGTCTTTTGGGGATAATAACTTAGACAAGGGGAACCTTGTCTGAAGCTTTTACTGTTGATCTTAATGAAAATCTGCAAACGCAGATGTCAGCCTCGTGAAGTAAATTAATCAAAGTGACTCCTCACAGGGGAGACAATTCTGTTCCAGCCTAAAACAGAGTTGAAAAAAGGACAGTTAACCCCTATGGCATTGTGTTTAAATATAGTTTTCAATGAATTACAAATCATGAGCCTTCATACAGTGGTCAGCTTTTCACTTTAACAGTCTATGGTAAACATAGTGATTAACCTCCCTCTCGATCCCATTAAATGAATCAGAGCACAGCAGAGCATCCAAGGTTGAATAAGAAATGCTGCGACTGCAATACAGCACATACGTAGCAAACTGTGTGTCCTCAAGACTACAGGAAGGTTATCACTTTGTCTGGCTGTTATCACAGACTTAACAATTTTCAACCCAAGAGCCTCGGACGGGCGGTCTGCGATGCAGGTCAAACAGATAATGCGGCTGTAAGTAAATTTCCAATCGACCTGTATCTGTTATCAAGCATTAAGAATTCTGGGCCAAGTGGAAAATGCAGCAGAGGTAATTAGGGATAACAGCATAGCGTACCTGAGTGAGAGAACAGATAAAACATACTGACAAAAGAATTATCCCCGAGCTAAATCCGATGTGGCTGGCAAGAAAAAGCATGGTGGAGGAGTCAACAGAGTGCAATATAAGAGTGTGGACAAGGTTATTCACAAGCTGCGAGTCCATTTGGCCAAACACATTTGTTTTCAAAGATGCAGCCAAAGTGGATTTAGAGGAGATAGAGGCCCCCCAAAAAAACTGTTCATGTTTGGATAGCTTCCTAATATAATGTATGGATATACATACGTTATATAAACAGGTGCAGAGACTCCTTGAAGTAGCTGTTCTTCTATGGAACAGTTGTTGCTGTTGAAAACAGGTAAACAGTGATTATTTATGTTCCAACCAACTCATTTTCTTTGGTATAAATATGATCTGCGTGATGAGAGAAATTTGTGTGATTACAGTGTTCAATATCACGATAAAGATAAAAGCGCAGTGAGTAAAAAAAAAGAATAAAATGCTTTATTATTAGCTTGAACTCAACTGTGTGCTATTTTACAGAAAACCTATTTGCATCATGTCACTCCTGATTCCAAGAGAGAATTTTTTTTTTAATGTATATCACTAACTTGACACCCATAAGTCTGAGAGAATCAGATTGCTTGATTGAGCTTCATTTGACTGCATCTAAATCGATTGGAAGCGAAGCCATTGCACCAAGGCTCCTATCCAGTGAAATGTACTGTGTGCTGGCTGAGAAATCATGGCTTGCTAAAATAAACTTTTTTTTTCTTATTCATTGATAAAACTTCCGACTTCTGCAATCTGCTCAGACTGCTGTGTTAACAATGTCTTTGTGTTTTATTGTGCAGCCCCATGGTTAATGTCTCACATGATACACATCTCACTGCATTCTTCAAAAAGTTGTCGAAAAATAAACTGGGTTTGAACAAATGTTTCTTTAAAATTTAAATCGACAAAAGCATGTTTTTACTGAACTAATACTCACTAATATTTGTCCAGATTGACATAAAAATCTTTTTAAAAAGGACGGCATTCTGTGAAGACTGACCATTCATCTGTTATAGCAGACAATAGGCTAATCTTTTGTTTACCAAAGCCAATAACTACATGCACTGAATGTGAATAAATTGACTTTGAAGTGAAAATAATGAAAGTGCTGGCACTCTATTTTCCCCTCTCTGCCGCTGCAGCAGATGAGAGTGAGGTCTCTGGGATGGTGTGGGAGTTCGCTATCTCCCAGCCTCCAGATGGCTCCGTCTTCTCTTATCTAGAAGAATGGGTGCTGCCTCAATTTTTCAACTCGCCTTATCAGGGAATCCTTTAAATTGAATATTTACTGGGCCTATGTTTTCTGCCTGTGTTAGCCCTCTGAAGTCGACATTCCTCTTGCTTGTCGAGACAGGCCAAAGGTTTTTCTCACTCATACACTTTCTTTGTCCGCCTTGTCAAGTAATGGGACAGTGATTGATTATGTGATTGTCCAGAGAATGGAAGGTTAAGCAGTTAAGAACAGAGCAGCGGGGACTTAATAATGGACGGCTGAAGAGAAAAAAAACATTGAACAAAAGAAAAATGTGCATTACTCAAATATGACATCAGCAGACCTTCATTTTAAGTCAGGAATAAAAACCGATGAAATTAATCACTTTCCTAACAGTCTATTGTTTTGTGCACAGTGTACACTAGAGGTTAAGAGAACACTTACGCAGCCATTGAAAACAACTCATTGCAATATGACTGGCTGTGGTCTATCTGCATAAACAAGCTGTGCCACAGCTACTCCCTGGTAAGTGTCTGGAAATGTCTTTTCAAAACCATTTTGTGAAATGCCTCCATGTTGGATTAATCAGTGCAGCTGAGGATGTAATTGCTGTGCTGAAGTCAAAGCTGTAAGAGCAGATAATGAACGCTGACTACAAGGCTGCCAGAATCCAGGGCGCGAGAAATGAGAAGTTTGGAGACCAAAATGTCCTCAGCATTCTTCTTAAAAATGCTTGTGGAAAATGGGCGAACACTGTATTTATTTGACATGAAGTCAGTTAAAAATTAAATGTACTTGTGGGTATAAACTTGCAGTTGTTATGGCCTGTGTAAATTCTGTCAAGAATTTAAAAACAATGTGAAGCATAATTATATCAGCCGGTAAAACTTTCTTCAAACTGTCTCATAATTATTGCAAGTTGATTTATGTTTTAATCATGCATTTCTCAGTCATTTGAATCCTGTAGAAGGTGTTTCGGAAAATTAAATGAAAGACTGACTTTCAAGGGAAAAGGCAAGCAAAAAGGATTTCGTTCTTTAACTGTTGCTGCCCTCTGGTGGAGACATAACAAGTTTAAAAACAAACATGTCTCTACAGCTTAATTGCTGCAGCCCTTTGCATGAAAATGTCTATTTAACCATAAAATGTTTTTTTTTTTTTTTTTTAAAGCTATGTGTGTGTTTGAAAACATAATATCTGTCTTGTGTGTCTTAATCCTATAACAAGAAACGTGAGGTGTAGACATCAGTGGTGGCCTGATACCATGCTGCTATGTGTCCTGTTTCTGTTTGGTTAGACTGTAAAATTTCTTGTCAGTATTTTGCAATAATCATGCATGTGGGGTAAAATGGTGTGAATTCAAATATTGTGAAATGGCTGTCCTCTCTGTGCACAGTGTAATTTGAGCCCCATATTCAGCTCAATCAGTTTAATAACTAGAGAACTGAACAACCGATTTATTAGACACCTTGTACCCTTGTAAGAGAGTAAAAAGGCAAATCACTGAGAATTAGTTCACTAGGAGTCCTTACATCAAATAGGGAATAACTGTTATTATACAGACATTTATGTACTGTATACATTAAAGCATAGTTTCTTTGATTATTATTTTCCTTGGATTTGTTTTTTTTTCTAAATGAGGTGACGTCTGCAAGATAGTTCAGACAACTTGAGCTGCATTGATTTCACACTTAACATGCCTCATTCTCAACAGCCACCTGACAACACCTCCCTCCAATTAGCTGTCTATTGAAGCTGTAAGATTTCTGCTCCCTCCCTCTGCTCCTTCATTGCCAGCTCTGACCTGCACAAGTACTGCACACGTGCTCAGCCCACCAGCCCCAGTATCCACCTGTAGGCTTTTTGGTAGGGTTTAAGATATCACCCCGTCACTTCTTACATTACGACATATAAATTGTGAGGAGTAGTTAAGTTGCAGCCTCGACGCCAAACACAGACTATGATCTTCTAAAATAAATAGATATAAACTTATTTAATTTAAATTATGACGCAACATTTTATCTCAATTGTAGAATGTAATGGGATAGTCGAGGTTTAGTGTCTATTCAGAGGTTTTTAAAAAAAAACTTTTATTCATAACACCTGTTTTTATTGTTTTTTTAATGTACATCTAGATATTAGTATGCATTAACCATATTGCTGTATTATCCATTGCCATAATTTAAATAGTCCATTTGGATTTATTTAGTAATCACCCACCTCATCAGTGTGAAGGATTCAACTAAAGTAGCTGCCATAATGCTTAAACAGACATTTATGGATTCATTCATGGATATTCCTGAAAATGGCTTCTCTTTGAAGTTTGGCAATGCCCAGTGTTAATCACATCTGAGCCTGGTGACAAGTATGGATCCTGCATGGAGACTTTAAATACAGTATATACAGAAGATGCAAAATTGACCAACAAAACAATTCTATCTGTATTAAACACCTCAGCATTTGAATTTCACTGATGTGGCTGTTTTTTACATGTTACTGCAGTCGTTCAAATCAGTCACTTTTTAAATCTATAAATCCATAAAGATGTAAGCTTTAAAACAAGATTTCAAGAAAATTAAGGTTACATAATGTATGTAACAAGTAACCAAGGTGAGACCAAAAGAATTTCCTATCTGTGTGGAGATATTCCTTCCATGGTACGAAAAAGTGTTTCACTAGTTATCTCTAAATGTTGCAACCACACATTTCAAAACATTCTCAAAAACAAAAACTGCAGTCATGACCAGGTTTTGGCTCTGCGATCAAGAAATCCCCTTTCACCTGAGGGATTTTTGTTTCTTCTGTTGAAAGTCACTAAGGTCGACAATATGACTAAATGATTTGGTTAATTTGAATTCAAACAGTGTCAGCAGGGGGTTCAGTCAGCACAGTGGGGAGATTGGTCGAGTGATATCAACACAGTTGTGATTATTCCATTGAAGCAGTAGGGTACTCCAATCAGAGGCAAATCACTCTCCTCATTACAGAGTACAAGGCCGAATCTCAGTGGGAGGAACACAGAATCAGGCGCCCTATCTTCCCTCTGAAATTAATTGAAATTCATTTGTGGCACCCTGATGCCACCATCAACACCAGACTAATTTGCATTTGTACAATCCAACCCGGCTTAATTAAACACAGGCACATTTTGAGTTTGAAAGCACTTAAAAGCAGAGGTGGTCTTTTTTTGGTCTGGGCTTCACAGAATCAGAAACAAAGGAAAGTGTTGCTCTAGTGGTTATAAGTGACTATACCCAATATAAAAACATCATGTTTGTTTTCTAGTGAAAATAAGACTATTCGAAATACAGAACAAAGGCAAGGGTGCACTTTGTTTCCTAACACTATTTACACACCTGACTAGTTTTTTTTTTGACAAAACTATTTCCTCTAGCTGTGAACACAGCATACAAAAAACCCAAACAGTCAAAGTCAAGAATGAACAGCATCAGGAGAGACAGATTACTTCTGATTTGGGGACTGAAGACAAAACACAAAATAGAAAAACAGCAATGGTGTGCAAATATAAAGCAAAGACTGGAGGCTCTTGATCCCTCTACTATGTTACTGGCATGTGCCATTTTAAAGAGCCCAAGTAACAACTGTGTGCACAAGCTATACGACCACAGTTAATCAGTGATATTTGTCATGAATTTCTATCTCTAGAAAAAAAGTGGAAGCAACCTTGCACTATTAGGAGGAAAACTTATTTCTATTTGTAGCTGCTGGCAACTCAGCTACCTTCTTCAACTACTCTGAAACCTCAATGCAGGAAGTTGATTCTGTGGCTTTTCCAGAGTATGGCTTGTTGCAGTGAGTTTGTGTTGCCACTTCCTCACACTGACAGTGAGATACCTCATCTAGAACTGAAATACCATGCCTTTCAAGGTTACATTTCTTGATGCAACGTACAGTATGACCCTTGGTTGCTTGTTTGGCAAATCCCTTATTTCATTTTCTTTACAATAACCAGGAACAGTTTGGAGACAAGGTCTAGAGACTATCTCATCTCAACACATCTTAATAAATACCAACAAGCAGCATGTAGTCGGCCTACATTTAAAAACACAGCCAAATAAGTTTTACAAACATTTTAAAGCACGTTTTTCAGCACTTACCCTATTGGCAGAGTCCTACACACTTCTGTTTGGCAGTTCAAATGTTCTGTGCTGTAAACAGAAATGACTATTTCTGCTAATATATCCAGGCCAGGCCTCAAATTAAACAAATGTAGCTAATGTAAGAACAACATTCAGCTGGATCATTTAAGGCATACAGACATGATTCAAAGTTCAACAAAGGCTCAACACAACTTTAGTCAACTTTGTTTATGTGAGCTTTCATAGTCTTTATTATATATAAATTAATATGTGTAGTCATTTTTCACATCAATATGCTTTCATTTTGATTTAGACTTACTTTAATGGGCCAATTTCTATGGCAATTTTCACCTGGCTAGGTACCCCAGGGCCTTTTTAAAAAAAGTTATTTTATAGTTTTTTTATTAAAGAGTAGGTAAGAAGGCGAAATGTAAAAATCAAACAGCTTGTTTAGACAAATAAATACACAAACGACAACAAGTTTGGTGATTAGAAGGTATGCCACTTATGAAGACGTGTCAGATGACAAAGCGCGTTTAGTCCACAACTTGAGCGTTTCCGATAGTTTGGACGCTGCTTTCAAATGTTTATTGTAAATTCCTAACTCCACTGGAGGTGAAATACACATACAATAAAGAGCGATAAGTAAGCTACAATCTAAGCTTACTGTGGTGAAATTATATGACTTGAACCATTCTTGAATTTCCCTCAGGATTCATACAATTTGTCATAATTATCGATTACACAAATTGCATCTCTAACTTTACTGGCTGTTTGAAGGGAAGGAGGAACAGATGCAGAAGTCAAAGACAACCAACATATTTAGAGCTAACCCCAGAAAATACTGAATCAACACCTGTTTAAAAAAGCAGCATTAAGAGCTCTCTACCTGTTGACGAAAGCAAGGCGGGATGCTGAATTTAAGGTGAATGGATTTTTCCGACAGTCCTTGAATGCGGCACATCTGCCAGCTAAAAACACAAGGCAACATTACTCTGGGTGGGAGAGCTGGAAAGTTCGTCTTTTCTGTGTGCAGTTGTTCAACAGGGTGCCATTTGATGATCTGACAGGTAGTCTATATTTATTGTTCTTTCAATAATCTTGTTTTTAGTAATTTTACAGATAATAAACGTTCTTGAACATAAAATTGCACATAAGTTTGTTCAGTAGTCATATAGTTTGCGTACTGTTGCCTACTGTTCAAATAGGCTATTATGATGTGGCCATGATATTTTATTAGTGTTGAGGTTAGAACGTAAGATATAGTCAACAGTTACAAAACAGAGATGAGTATTTGCTGTCATATCAGTTTCTTTTAACATGTTCTGGCTTTAACCCACAACTGTATTGTATTTTTTTTTTCATTATGTGTATGTGCATGTATTTTCGACATAATTTTAAACATTTTAATCTGCCATTAAGACCATGTGTGAACAGCTGTTATTTCTGTCAAGGGTAATGTGTTTTCTCTCCTCAGGATATGTCCTCAACTGCAACAAATGACACATGTTGCCTCTGGTTGAAGACCATGAGGCTTCTGCTGGTGCTCTCCCCCTTCTGCTCTTTGGTCTCTGGATACTCTGAGAGAGACAGAGTACACGACTTGATGTACAAATATCCTCTTATTGATGGGTAAAAGTTGTTCAGCCTACACTGCACTGTTAAATGCATACAAATGACTGTTAGTCATTTGTATGAATTTCAGAAATCTAATTAGTATGCCTCTTTATCCGTTTGTCTTTCCTGAAACCCTGTCTCTTCTTCTGTCAGTCATAATGACCTTGCGCTCCAGCTTAGGATACTTCACGACAATCGGCTGAGCAAAATTGACCTTCATAATGTCAGCAAAGTGGCAACTGATATCAACCGTCTCCAAGCAGGCCATGTCCAGGCACAGGTACAATAATGAAATCCATCATTAAATCCTAACACTGGGTTCTCTTAAGTGTGGTTGGCGAAAGAGAGCAGTTTTGTATAAATGCATACTGACTTTATTCCAACTGTCCTACTTTTACATTCAGGACCTGACCTGACCTAAAATGACCTCCTGAGTAACTTGATTGTATCTCTTGTGTCCCCGTCCTTTTGTCAGGTGTTTGCGGTCTATGTGATGTGTGGGGCCCAGGAGAAGGACGCTGTGAGGCTCACTCTGGAACAAATAGATGTGGTCAGACGCATGTGCACTGAGTACCAGGACTTTGAATTGGTCACTTCTGTCCAAGGTACATCGTAGTATATCCCAAGGTGGGAATGCAGGCAATTAATACACCATTATGTTCAGATGAAGGACTAATCAATTCATTTTCAGTCTAGTTAACAAGTTTATGTAAAAGAAGATTGTTCTGCTATCTATATTCCTAAATATATTTATTATGTTTAGTCTGTGTTTGCACGAAACAAACTTTTTTCTTAAAACTACTTTTTTAATGTCTGACCTGGTGGCAACTATTGTGTATAGTTTTTTTGTACGGCAAATAACACTTAATTTGAAGGTGTGTGCATAAGACTGAGATGACACTGTCATAACCCTGACATGACACCTGAAGTAGGCTTTATGAACAATTATAAATGTTGTCATTAAGTGTCTTTCGCTCAATTATATAACCTTCAATGCTAAGTTGACATTTGGGACGTTTGGGATGTCTTCCTTATGACAACTTGACATTACCAAGACTTTATAACCTACCAATGTCTTTGTCATGACAACTTGAAATTAATGTCATTTTTTTGGAACTTGCCCTATTTTGATTGGAAGTCAATTAAACTTCTACTCAAACTGTTTATAAATAAATGTTTTTTTTAATATAACAAATAAGTATTTTCTTTAACTGTGAACATTATGAAAACATTTGGTGTGTCTTAGCAACCAACATAATTGATCAAACTCAGAGAAGAAGCATAGTTGTATGGTATGTGTATGGTTTATGTACGGTATGTGTCCTACATGTGTTTCTGTTGCTGCAGAACTAAAGACCTCTGAGATGAGACGAAAGATAGCTTGTCTAATCAGTATCGAGGGGGGCCACTCCATCGACAGCAGTCTGCCAGCTCTGCGGATGTTTTATCAGCTCGGGGTCCGCTCCATGGCCCTCACACATACCTGCAACACCCCTTGGTAATTAAGAGATTTACTTTAATGCAAATAAGTGTGGACAATTAAAGATAGAAATGTACACATTTGAAAGGAATAAAAAAAGTTTAGGCCCCAAATGTACTTTTTTGCTATGAAAAATGTATCAGCACACGCATTCTCCCTAAATTTCAAGAAGGAGTTTGGTTTGGCATTGGATCACAGGACACTTATAGTAATGCTAACGGTTTCCAGCGATCCAATACTATGGAGTCCCTGAACACCCAAAAAGTAAAAACAAAAACTGTTTTCTGACATGATACAAGGATCAAATAATTGAATTTATTTCACTGATGCAAATAAGTCCATGTTTTTTACTTTATTTGAAACTTTATAATGCATGTAGCTAAATGAACCCGAGCTGCCCTATTCCACTGAAATGAAGCCGTGTTTGAAATAATATTCTGTCATAATTTCTTTTAGTGACAGTGTAGGTACCAAATCTGCTCAGGTGGTCAGATCTACAAGGGGCACTTCACCTGTGTTTGTATGATGATGTAGCACATTGTGATTGACTGTACACCAGAAAGTCAAAAAGAGAGAGATGAATGTCTCCTCATGAAAGACAAAGAACTCAAACACACAGACAGTCCCAACTGCCTTTAACGGTACGCGCTTGATGACAGTCATTGTCTGAACATACTTACATGCCCATGTGCTCTAACTTCTTTTTGTGTCAAAAACATGTGACATTTTACACCAGTTTTGACTGCTCTTGTATTTCATGGTTAAAAAAAAAATGACTCACATGTGTTTAGCATTCATCCATATTTTCTGTCCGAAATCTGTAAACTCTCGGACAAACAATCAATCACAATATGCTGCATCATCATTAAAAAAAAAATCTTACACTCAATCACATTGTGTAACGTCACAAGCAAGACGCAGCACCCAGAGTAGATGTGGTACCTACAACAGCACAAGACGTCAGTGATATATTTGTATGATAATATTGTATTTCTATGCAGGGCAGAGTCCTCCTCAAAAGTATATCATGTCTACCAAAGACACAACAACAGTCTGACAAGCTTTGGCAAGGTAAGCTTCATACTCTCAAATCAAATCTTGAATATTCATGATCATCAAATTGTTTGATAATTGTTGACATCTTGTCCAATAATAATCAAACTAGATGGTGGCAATGTAAACATTTTGAGTTTAACGCTCATTTGAAAATGTATTTGGTAAATTATAGAAATAATAGAATCATGGACCAGAATCTTTAAAAGGAAATCACCGAAAGACTCCACGAAAGCCAGATACTCTGAATTGTAGTGTGGCCTTTCCCCGCTGTGACTTGTAGTCGCATAG
The DNA here is from genome assembly GCF_947650265.1 of Symphodus melops. Lineage (NCBI taxonomy): Eukaryota > Metazoa > Chordata > Actinopteri > Labriformes > Labridae > Symphodus > Symphodus melops. The sequence continues at coordinate 16,385,470 of NC_136693.1, read as the reverse complement.
AAGCAACCACCACGTTGCCTGTGGGGTAATCAAGCTTTGAAGTGTTCAAGAAAAATTTTGAAATTCGGTTCCCACCTCAAGGATTTATCGAAAATGTACGGCACATTTTGTTATTCCCTGGAAGTGAGACACTTCACAGAGAGTTGGACTTATAAGTTATCTCTAATGTTTATTACAGCAAAACTGTTGCTCAATATATAAACAACAATGACGCATGTATGCATGTACTGGGTGTGTAATATCTCATTTGGTTGGTTATATTGACTTGTTTCCTTTCAATGATATTGTAAGCTGAAGCTTACATTTCTCTTCAATCTGTTTACTAGGCTGTGGTGGAGGAGATGAACAGACTGGGAATGATAGTGGACCTTTCCCACTCTTCATGGGACACAGCCAGGGCTGTGTTGAAGCACTCAAAGGCTCCCGTTATTTTTAGCCACTCATCTTCCCACTCCATTTGTAACCACAGCCGTAACGTCCCTGATTGGCTGCTGCAGGAGCTGGTGAGACAACCAAAGTGACAAACTGCTTTCTCTTCTATCTGATCAATGAAATCACTGATGCATTTATCACATTAGACTTTATATTGACATAGAATATGTAATCCATTTTATTGTTAGTTGTTTTGTTTTTTTGTGAGTGTAGCAAAATGATTAATAAATAAGTAGAACCACTTTTCGCAATACATCTGTCTCACCACACTAACAGTCAAAATAATACATTATTAATAAAAGCAGCTCATTCATGTTGATTTTAGACTCTTTTTCTAGGCACTTAGTTGAAAGTGTTGTTTACAAGTTTCAGACATGAAATAGCTTTTTATGTCCAACAAAAGCAGTAGAGGCTACTTGTGGATGATGAGTTTATTTCTGACAAGTAGTATTACCATTACAAATCATCAAACTTAATGTCAAACTTAATTAAAATTATTTTTGTCAGTGTTTCACTAGAAATGTTATGATAGACTTAACTCAGTATCAGGAGGCTGGGTTTACAATAACATTTTATTTAGGATTTTTTCTTTTCTTTTCTTTTCTTTTTTTTTTTTCACATTTTCCGATTTTTATAAAGAAATGAGATTGAAGTTGATAAATGATTAAATAGGTTTTAACGTTACTTTGAGGCTCTTTAGTTCTTAATAAAATAATCCAAATTGTGCCTCGATGATTGGTGACACGCTGGGCTTCTGGCACTTTTTTTAACAACTGACTTTGTAGTTTTCCCAGCTGCTGCCTGTCTTGGCCTGGACACTCTTGGCAAAGAGTCTGAAAATCAAAGAGTTTTTTTTCCTGGTTAAATAAAAATGTAATCAATTATCATTGCTGCACTTTAGTTATCTCTTTTGCTTTGTACTGATTTTGGTTTAGAGCCAAGGTACATTGTGAAACATTTGCACACTGTTCTTGACCTGTGTGCTATTAAACAAGACACACTTTTAACAGTAAAATATCAATTTACCTCGCCATGTCTGTACACAACTCTTTTTCAGCTGCTGCTATTTGACGAGAGAAGTCACAAGCAGATAGCATCCTCTGCGTATCAATTTGAATTGCCCCTTATATAAAATGTATCAATTGTTAATCACAAGGTAGCGTTCATGTCATCACAGACATGTATTTCAGATGTTCATGCTAACAAATGGTTTTTAAATTTTGATCTGAACTTAAAAAAATATATGTGGGGATTTGGCAACACTTTTGTAGAGCTATAACAGTGTGAAGGATCTCAAAAGGATGCTTCCATAAACAAATATATCCAAGTATATTCAAAACAATAATGGCGCATAAATTGCTGTACAGTGCTCAATCATCAAGTTCCTGTGTCTTCTCCTCTTCTTTTTCTCCAAACCTTCACTGAAGTATCTTTTTATTTCGTAAGTAGTCTGTGTCCATTCAGCCCAAGCTGTGTCTGAATGTTGTGTTGATTATTAAGAGACAAGTTCACTGCAGCCAATATCACTATTCATGTTATGTTGGTGTAAAAATAGAATCCTCTTTGGGAGTTTACTTTTTTTTTCTTTTTTAAACCATCCAACAAAATTCTCCCCTTGTTTGATCGAACAGCATGCTGACTAACATCCTCATGACGTCCTTGACCATGTTGGTTTTATCCCTTCTGTTCATTTGGTTTTATCAGGCTGTAGGTGCTGTAGATGAAGACAGGATGTCAATCAATTCTACAACATGAACATGCTTCTCTAACTTTACCTCAACTCAACTCTGGGCCTCTTTTGATCCTGGGGGCATTTTTTTCATTGTGACATAGATGTCTGTGTTTGTGCTGCAGCTCAGGCTTACTGGCTGTTTTGAAAGGACAAGTATTATCCTGATCTGTAGTACAAATAATTCAGAGTAAATGAGGCACACAAAAAAAGGCCATCTCAGAGAGCAACACTGTATAGCTTTTATTTCTTTAACGTCGTCTATCTTACTAAACTTGTCGATGCCAATAGTCATGTTGTTGTTGTTGTTTACAGAAAAAGAACCGAGGTTTGATCATGGTGAATCTCCACAACAAGTTCATATCCTGCAGGGATGATGCCAACATCTCTCACGTGGCCGGTGAGGCTTTAAAAAATGCAGTAAATATAGACGTATAGTTTTTGCATTTCCTGATATTTCTTTTCATTCATTTTTACCAGATCATTTTGATTACATCAAGAAGGTGATTGGAGCTGAATCGATAGGAATAGGAGGGGACTACGAGGGGGCTATAAGGTGAGAAAAACTCAAGTGCAAACCAAACAAGCAGATAATTTCAAACATGTTTATACACACTTTGCAGCAGTAAATGTAGTGTTTTGGCGTTTTAAGATAGAACTTCCATACATACATACCAATACTGTTTAAAGTACAATTAAACAAAACACATATATGCATTTACATGTGCAGTTTCACACCTGTCTTTGCTGCTCTAAATCTCAGTCTGGTGTTGAGGCAGATCAATGCTGTGCTTGCTAGCCTGTCATGCTATGAGCAATTTGCCTTTCACAGCTGTCAGACGGCTGAAAATGGTAAAAAATCAATACCTATGCACTTCTGAAAGACATGAAAAAAGGTCTGCTGCAGAAATCTCACTTTCGAGTGGTTCATATGAAACAATCCAGTCCAGAAATAGTTTTATGTCCAGATCAAATTAAAAGCCACATTTAGATAAGTGTTGCTATAAGGTTCTCTTCATAATCGTAATAATTTAAGGAATAGTTTTTTAGAAAGACAAAACTGTCCGTACAAATATTATTCTTTTTTTTTCATTACCAGCTTTCCAAAGGGGTTAGAGGATGTGTCAAAGTATCCTGCCCTGATCCAGGAACTCCTGCAGAGGAACTGGACTGAGAATGACCTCGCTGATGTCCTTCGGAGGAACTTCCTTCGAGTGTTTGAGGAGGTGGAGAGGGTGAGCAAGAGGATAACTTTGTTTTGAGCACAACAAAAATCCTCCAGGATAGTTATGTAATATACAAGTATATTTGTATACTAGGTCTTAGCACTCAGTAGCTCAGGCAAATAATTTATGATTCATGTCAAGTATTGAATATTGAACTTTGTATTTCTTAATACAGACATTCTTACCATCTTATTTTTTTACTTTTCTATCCAAGTCAAGATTTCACCATCAGAAAAGTAGATATTGTGAGAATGTTTGAGGGATTTATGTGCCTTTCATAGGAGAGTGGATCAATGGATCTGAAATGAGCCACAGGTCAGATTTGAATCTGGCCGCCCTCTTCAAAGACTCCATCCAGGCGCACAAACACTCATCCACAGGCGCCCTGATAGACTGGTGATACTTTATGTTAATATCCATATTGTCTTCATACTGTACTTCCAGGTCCGTGATGAGTTGAGTGTGAATCTTCCCAGTGAGATCCAGATCAACATAGAGGAAGTTCAGAACCCCTGTAGGCTCGTCCTCAGACCCCCTGCCAGGAGAAGGCTGCCCTCTGACCAGACTCCCTCCTCCAGAGCTGACCAGAGACCACAAGCTCTGTTAATCCTGGCCTTAGTTCTGCTGCTTCAAAGACTAATAAAGATGGAATAAATACTTGATTTAGCTGTAGGCTTCTAACACTAGGGTTCTATATAGAACCCTCATGAACCCCTTTTTTCTGACAGTGTACTCTTCCTTATAAAGCTTAATGAGACTGCTGCAGCTGTGTATGGGTCACCTCAGCACTCAGAGGTCATTATTGATAAATACACTACTGAGTTTGAAGCCGCTTCTTAAGTTTAATTTATGCAACCTCTGAATATAAACATATGAAACTATGTTATAATAGAATATGTAAAAAGCTCTTTTTTCTTCTTCATTATTATTGATTGATGCTTAATCTTGCTGTGATGTTGGGATATGTTTGCAGAATTATGATCTTCAGCAGATTAACCCCGTTAAATAAAACCACAGAGACTGCACTTTAAACTTGTATTTATTTTTGGATTCCTTTATTTTCCAGTGCAACAATACTTGTAGTGTGAAAGTCATTATCATAATGGAGATAACAAACTACAGTATTTCCATTCAGTGTTTCAATTTCTGGTCAGAGCTTAAAAAATGCACAGGAAGCCATTTATCAGCAGATGTTTTATTTTATCTTACTGCAAGATAAGATATTATACATTTTACAAAACATCATGTTCATTTTAGTGTTACTTAAACTTCACTTTGTCCAAAAATACTCCCTTTGTTTTTTCTTATCTTTATATTGGCACATTTACTTAGGTAAGCTCACTTCAACATTAATATCGAAATAATATGCATCATTTTCCTAATCAAATTGATTTAATATCATTTTCAAAAATGAAAATACAGCTAACATGAAATTTTCTTTGAAAGACTGTACCGTTCCACAGTTTTGATTTACAAAATGTTACAAAGTACAAAAATCCGCTCAAATCTTTGCTGTTCTGAAAAAATATGTCAAGGGAAGATTTTTTTTGAAAAGTGTGATAAGTAGGCCTTCTGGTATTTAATATTTGACCAATGTTATGGAGTTATCCAATAACATACAAAACACTGCTGCCAAGCCGATTGATAAGTTTACACTGAAATTCTCAACACTGTGCTAGGCTGAAACACTGATAACACTTAGCTTATCAGAAAAAAAAAGAGCAAAAGAAACAAAACTCCTGTTGATAAGATCAGGATAATTGAATTTGTTTTGAAACACCTGTCGTAACGTTTGTTTGTCTATAGCATTACAGAAGTGCAACGGGTGTATCTGTTTACAGTAGGACCACACACACTCGGGGGAGTTATGCTGAGTGAAATAACTTGCATTTAGGGTGAAAACAGTGGACACCAACTATAAAGTTCCTGTAGAACGGTGATAAAAATGTGCATTCATTGTATTGCTTTTGCAGAAAATCCAAAATGCATTGCAAGGATCTAAATTATAGCCATTTCTGTACGGATGAGATTTTTTTGGTTTGCAAAAAACAGTGTATCAGCATTCATTCACTTACTTTTTTCCTGCCAGGAATGCAAAAATCAGTCAAAAAATCATAAATAATAACTTTAAAAACTCTCCTGTTCAATGTTGTGCTTGTTAGCCTGTCATGCTATCAGCAGTTTGGCTTTCACAGCTGACAACAGGCTGAGAATGTAAATAAAAAATCAATAACTTTGTACTTCTGAAAGTCAGTCTCAATCAGTGTTACACGCTTCTTCTTTTGTAACACTATTTTTGCCTCAGTGGGGAAACGTGAGAAAATAAATAAATAAATAGAAATCCAAGAGCTGATAGAAGAAAAAAAATATGGCACCTATAAAAATCTGTGACCTTATAAATAATACACTCCAAAGTTTGACACTGTGGCCTTGATTTCAAAAGGACAAAAGTAACAACTTTTTGCTGAGCTGTGGTCTGATAGCTGGATATGTACACCAATGTTTTTCATAATTCCACAATAGAATAAACATATTTTGAACTCAAAAGTCCAAACTTGACAATAAAAGCATTACATTGATGCCTCCACCCAGAACCATCTGAAAGCAGAGTTGAGGTGCTGCCTCCTGTGTAGGGCTGGAATGTATTCTGATGATGCACATCCTCCGAGTAGCAGCTAAGCAGCTAATAACAGGTCATGAGTAAATAGTAATAACCTCCCGACCTCCTCCTCTCACCAGCAGCACTCTTTCCAGACCTTCAGTCAACACCTCCAGAAATTCCATGTCTGAGGTAGAAGTTAAAGGAGTAAAACAAAAACAGGAGAACAGCCTAAACACAGTTTTTTTTCTCACTTAGTGCATGATCCACAGCCCCTCTTGTACAATCCTATTTGGAAAGGATACAGTTTTCGTCCCCATCAGCATTTCGAGGTGGTCCTGGCATGTTGAGCAGCACTAATCGAGCATCATGGGACCTGTTGACTATTACCTCGTTCAGCTTCACAGCTGTGTGCATCCGCCGCACATTGGACTGATCCCTGGTGTGAAGCAAGAAATGGAGACACAAAATGGCAAAAAAAAAATTTGCTCAGATAATAATTATTTATTATTAATTATTTCAGATAAGCTTGCACTTCAGTAAACCCCCCAAAAATATAGAAGTTGAGAAAAAAGCTTTAAGACTTGACTCACGGTTTGAGGCTCATCAGTTCTCTGAAGTTCTCGGGTGCATTGTTCCTGTTCCTCCTCTCTGCCTCGCACTTCTCTCTCGTCCATGTCATCTGTACCTTCTCTGGAGGAGCCTCCACCACTTCCTCCTCCTCGTCTGAGTAGAGACTTCCCATCCGCACCAAAGAGTGTCTGTCCTTTACTAACTGTGCCTGTAAGGGCCAGGGCATTATTATAAAGCTTTGGGTGTAAACAACTACTAACACAATTGGACAACTTTAGACAAATAATTGTTAAAGTTGAACACCAAAACATATGCAGTTTCTTTATTTAATTGTTTTATCATACATGGGTTTAATATTGTATTTAATTTATTACATTTCAAAATTATAACCATACACAGACATACTTCTCTTTGCCTTTCTGCACTGGAAAGCCTCATCTGCCTCAACATCTGGGACCTCTGCTCCATCATTAATGTTCTCTCATAGGTGTATGCTGAAATGTCACTGTTGTGCTAAAGTACAATGAAGGGGGAAAAAAAAATTGTTTCACCCAAATGAAACATTTTTGTAATTTGGCTCAAGGCAAGCAATGTGCTTTTTTAAGAAGCAATTTGGTTACACTTTCAGTTTTTCCTTGTTTCAGCATCTAGTCAGAACTTGTAGTCTTTAATGTTGCTTGGTTTGGTATGTGTTAAAGTGGTTCTCACCATCTCCACCACCTCCACCTCAGCCTCTATTCTCAGCTGGTAAAGAAAGGTGGCCAGATCTTTCTTCATCTGGATGCTATTATCATCCATCTGGGCTACAGTGAAGATGCGCATCTTGCATTTTCTCCAAACCTGAAATGCAAATATACCATCATCACTTGTGTAACATAAAGTGTAATAAACAATACTTAGAGAAAGTATCTTACAAAAAACACAAGAAAATTACTAAATGATGTCATTCGAATAGGAATAATCGCGTGGTTGATTTGTTTTGATTGTCCTCTTTTCCTTGTCCTCTTTTTTCATTTGACTTGTTTTACACTAACTTAAATATGTGTTCAACACTTTAACACTCAAACTACCAAGGCAGTAATTTTGACTGTTATAAAAATTTGAAACGTCATGACTTTGTTTTAAAAAACCTATGTACCGATAGGACCCTGACTTTTCCTAAATGTGTGTATATTTCATTCTAACATTTTTTTATCATTAAAATTTCAAAACACAAATTCAGATATGAGTAAAACTACCTCGAACTACCATTAGCAGTCAAATTGACTGCATTCTTTTTACTGGGGGTGTCATTTGCTATATCTATATATTTTTATTGATAATCCAAATTATATACACATTATGTTTAAGCAGTCAAAATAACTGACTGAGTGTTAATGGTTTATTAATGGTTTAAAAATTCTTTAGAGTTTATTAATGGTTTATAAATGGTTTATTAATAGTTTATTGATAGTTTAATAACAGTTTATAAATTGTTTATGAATGGTTTACAAATGTTTATTAATAGTTTATTAATGGTTTATAAATGGTTTATTAATGGTTTATAAATGTCTATAAATGGTTGAATAGTTTATTAATGGTTTATTAATGGTTTATAAATGTTTATTAATCGTTTATTAATGGTTTAATAATAGTTTATTAATGGTCTATAAATGGTTTATTAATGGTTTATAAATGGTTTATTAATAGTTTATTGATGGTTTATTAATGGCTTATAAATGGTCTATAAATGGTTTATTAATGGTTTATAAATGTCTATAAATGGTTTATTAATGGTTTATTAATGGTTTTGTAAATGTTTTATTAATGTTTTATAAATGGTCTATAAATGGTTTATTAATGGTTTATTAATGGTTTATTAATGGTTTATTAATTGTTTATTATTGGTTCATAAATGGTTCAAAATGACTGCTATGGTAGTTCTAGTAGGTGCGGAATTCTGGTAGACCGAGTGTGAAAACACTGTAAAACAGCCTTCAACGATTTGTGTCACCCGGTATCAAACATAGCAAGGGTAAATCTTCAGTATTGAAGATTAAGTAGTTTAAGAGAATAAAACTCATCCCACTTTGTGCTGTTTGAGCAGGAAAGGCAGCAACATTAGCATTCCCCCATCATGGACGATCCACCACACATCAATGTTGCCATCTGTGAAGCGTTCATGGTTGCTTGGGTAGAAGGAAACATTTTTAGGAACCATCAGCGCGAGCTGGGCAGCTGTGGTACAGCGGACGGTGTCTGAGTAAAGAGGATCACAAGGTGGCATGAACATATACTATACCAAATACATTTATTTAGCCACACCTGGCATTCTCTACAGATCAATTTAAATGTACTGCAAGTGCTTAATGGTGCTTTTAAGAGTCCAGTGTGATTCTTACTGATGAAAGTCTTCCAGGCTCGGGGGTCTTCACTCTGTCTCCAGCCATACGGCCAGCCCATCACAACAGTGTTGTGCTGCATTCCCCCAAGACCACAGGACTGGATCAGATGGACAACACCCTCCCGCACCTTAGCTGCCACCACAACCTGGCAGAAACCCTTGACCCTCTCAATCTCCATCATATTCTTAATGGCCTGGCATAAAAAAAGGGAAATTAGAAATTAAATCTGCCATATTAGGAAGAAATCAGACAGACAGACAGACAGACAGACAGACAGACAGACAGACAGACAGACATCTGTATATCTATAGTATATAGATTATAGATATAGATTTATACAAGCACTGAGCTTGTAATGAATGACTTTGAATGACTGATATTGAAGCATACTTTCCTTTCACTGTGCTTTGCAAATCACAAAGGAGACTAGTTGTAACAATAAGTTCTATCACTGTCAGCAGTACAGCACAAAGGAGAATAGTATAGAGCATGTACAGTGTCCCCACACCCTTTCTAGTATTTACCTGTTCAGCTGCCTGCATTTCACCGTAACTATCCAGGAAGTTGCCCTGCAGGACGGAGCCCACGATGGTCAAACCCTTTCCTGCCTTCAGCTGCGAAGCAAAGGTAAGCAGGCGAGGGTATTTTACATGGAGGTCCTCATCCAGCTTCAACAGCACCAACAGCTGAGGTCTGTAGTGTACAAAGATAATCAATGACAGACAAAGGACTGGATTAAATCTGTGCACACCTGTTAAAAGACTGTGACTATATCAGATGGAAAAGTTCACTGGATGAAGCAGTATAGTTACTTATACATTGAATAAAACCAATGCGTATATAACATTGGAACATTTAACTGTAAACCAGGTCCTTAAAACATATTGAATTATAATCATAAAGCATGCTTCTCTCCAAGCTACCTTGTATACATCTTATTGACAGGCTAAATTTTCCACCTGAAAGTTCATTTAACAGAATTTTGCATGAGCTGCAAAAAAGGAAGTTCAGTGTATCTGTGGTGGCTTATCACATAGCAAAAGAGATGAACCAGAAACTGTCAGGAAATGCAAAACAACCAAGCTTCAAATGAAACATGTCACATCTTCCTAAAAGGGATTTGCGTAGATACATCATTATTGTGTGTGTGTGTGTGTGTGTGTGTGTGTGTGTGTGTGTGTGTGTGTGTGTGTGTGTGATATAAAGAAGAACTTATAGCATTTCTTTTGTTCAGAAGCATTATTCAAAGTGTTAAGGTTAATTTTATAGAGGTAGCTAGTTATATATAAAAGGTAGAGTATTGTGTTTGTCCAACAGGATGCCAAACAATGTTTTTAAGATGCATGATACAGGACTTTGGATAAAACCTGCAGCTTTTGACATGTGCTTTGTGACATTTTAAAGATGAAAGTGAACACATATTTAAGGTGGAAACATCAACTAAACTAAGCGTTTGTGTTTATTCTGTGAAAATGTGGGGTGTTTAAAGAAGCACCAATTATATTTTTACATTTCTCTCATAATCTGGAAACAGATTTGAAAAAATATTTTCATCATCGGGTACAATTTGATTTAACTCTACAAAGTTGTAATAGAATATGCATAGTCATCTTAAAAGTGTAGCTGCACCTCCAGTTCTTGGTGTGGGGTGGTCCGATCTCTAGCCTCAGTAAGGCATATCGAGCAGCGCTTAGGGACAGTCCTCTTATGCCGTCTCCCCACTCCTTCTCAGCTCTGTTGTTGTTTGCAACGGAAGAGACAATAGAAAAACATAGCTGAGAGACAGTTTAATAAACCAGCTGTCCAAAGGAATTCTCAACAGACATGCAACAATTAGACAGTGATGCAACCATCCTCCCCCCAAGAATGTACTGATCTTTTCACAGAAAAACTAATGTGTAGACGACATACCCCTGGTACTCAATGTACTTGTAGATCATCCCAGCAATGCCCATGGCTATGATCGCATAGTACCAGGAGGAGATGAACATTAAAGCCAGACACATACTCATGCCGAGGAAGGACAGAGCCCTGCAGGTGTGACATAAAGAGATTCACAGGAACTTTATTCATCGTTTTTGTCATGCATTGCATGCAATGTTTTTCATATACACATATGTAGCACACATCTTACAAGTGGTGGTTTGAGTGCATAAGACAGCCAAGCTGGTCTAAGTCAAATATGGCATGCACCTTATCCAGTCATATGTGATATAAATAAGCACAGTGGGAATACACCTGTACTCACCAGTGATAATATTTAAACCTTGGCCTCCAGTTGGGTGTGCGTAGAAGAGTCTGAACTGCACAGGCTAAGTTCACAAAAAGATAACACATCAAGAAGAACCTGTCGAATCAAAATAAACACATAAATTAAATTAACTCATATTATCCGCAGTGTTGTAAAATGGAACTAAGATATCTATGATATGTCTGAGAGAAGTTCATATATGGGTTGTTTGCGGTTATATCTTTTGGCAGGTTAGCTTGGATATAAGCTTACATGGAAAGGATGGGAGCCACCATATCCAGAGAGGCAATAAGAATGCCAAGTTCAGCTATAAGACCTGTCAGTAGTAGTGCCCAGGTTGGCTCTCCGTTTGTCTTTCCATGACCAAACACCTGCAACAAAAAAAAGAAATTCAATACCTTTACACAACAATATGCAAATCACTTACTGTTTGGTACTTTGACATATTCAAATGGGATTGTTGGTCCCCAAATATAGCTAAATGCAAATATTTCCATCACAGCATAACACATGGTCATTTCTGTCATTTCTGCCTTGGTGAAATTTGTTGTACAAAAGCTGTGATGTGACAAAATAATATACAATAAACACTGTGTGCTGACCTACCCTAAGGAAAGGAATGATGTTGTCCTTGGCAATGGCTTGGAGAAGACGTGGAGCCCCTGTTAGAGACTGCAGACCTGCCCCAACTGTAGAGAAGAAGGATCCAATGACAATGACCCACGGAGATGGCCAGGAGAGCGTTCCCACCACCAAGTTTTTTCTAACAGCGTCCCCAAACCTGCAGATACACACTCAAGTCATCTTTTTTTTTTTTGCAATAGTTGTATTTTACTTGCCTACAAATGTTAAAAAAAGATATTATGAATACTTTGCATTTACACAAAAGAACATACTTGTCCCTAAGGACTACTCCTTCAATACAAGACCCAAAGAGCACCACAGAGCTGAAATCTGAACAAGAGGTCAAGGAGCCTAAGGCAACGTATATTAGATCTGATTTCCTATTCTGCATAAAGAGGCAACATTGTGTGTGTGTGTGTGTGTGTGTGTGTGTGTGTGTGTGTGTGTGTGTGTGTGTGTCTTAAGTAAGGATACAAACAAGGGAAGTAGTAGTAATAGCCAAGATAGTCCCAACAGGGATAGACTTCTGAGCATCACGGAGATCCCCAGATCTGTTAGAGCCGGCCATGATACCTATAAGAACACACGGTACAGACAGCAGGTCAGATCCAAGAACATGAAAACAGTGTGACTATGCCCCCTACTGGCTGAATTAGGAGGTTTAAAGGCCCCTCTAATGTTGCATATAAAAAGAAATTTCACTGTGACTAATTTTACAAACATTCAGTTAGCTTCTGTTACAATCTGTGTTTATCATGTTACATGTGATCAACTAGTTGAATACTTGAATTTGCTGTCAAAATAATAACAATTACTGAATGAAAATCATGTATTTGCACCATAATGCCCATATGTATAGGTTAATGACATTATAATACCTGTGGCAGATGGGAAGAAGATTCCCACCAGTAGTGTGAAGGATGTAGCGATGTCAGCTGACACATACATGCCAAAGTTCTCCGCAGCACTGTGAGCATCTACTGACTGAAGAGTAGCTTTCTCTAAGATGTCACCTTTCTGCATGTAAGCCCCCCACATGTTTTCTAACAACAGAGAACATACATTACAAACCATTACTGAGACAATATCATTAATAAATAAAAACATAATCACAAAATACATTTTCTTCTGGAAAAGGTCTAAATAATCTTTGAATATCATGCTAAAATAAACAAATTGACCTTAAATGGACTAATATGTAATAAGGGTTTACAACTATAGTCTAAGTATAAACATAATGTTTTTAAAATTATATATTAATGTGGAACACTGAGAGGTTTTACCTATAACAAAATCCAATACATTTTACTTAAATCTCAGGTGAATTTACCTCTGATAATCCCGCTGCTCAATCCAGGGATGCCCTGTATTTCTGTCACATTGTTCTGGATGAAGTAGTCGTCACACTGAGCGCTACTCATGTTCCCAGGCAGACAGAACTTTTCCCACAGCTGACTGGGCACTGTGATGTTTCCTTTGAGCACAGTCTTAGCACACACATCAAATCGATCTCTCGCCAATGTCCTGTTTCCTAGCATGCAGATCCTAAAGCAATAACATACGCAGAAGAAAAAAATACAGTGTCATTTTCTAACATTTGGAACAGCCTCCACATCATCATCATTATGTATCTTCTTTGTCATCTTAAGCTACAGTAGAGTTAAGCCAGAAATATTTTCCCACACAAGATTGTTCTTGCCTTCAAAAATTAATATCAAACGACTTACTGTACATGTTTTAAAGGTGGCAGACACAACATATAATGACAAAAAGCAAAAAGACAAAGAACTAATAGTCTTACCCCCCCGGTAAGACTATTAGAATATGTCTGTTTTCGTAACCCTCCAATGCAGACTTACGGGAATTCGGGTGGGTGAGTCATGGATTTTATTGCTCCAGCATAGATGGAGACAATTGAGATAATGACACAGGCCAGGAAAAGAGAGGCCAGCTTGTTGACATATTTCACTCCTACAAAAACCACCACAGCCATCAAACTGAGGCAGATGGAGCCGTAGACTCGCATATTGTTCAGCATGGCACTGTCGCTCCCAGGGGGGTCTGTGGCATGAAAGATGGCTGCCTGGGGAACCAGATATTTCTGGGTAGGGGGAAAAACAACAACAGGACAGTTGCTACACACACAAATGCATATTTTACTACAGAAGTATGTTCAGGAGGTTTTTAAATGAGGGATAGATGATCACATTTTAGCAATAGCACTGACCAAGAATATTTCGATTGCCCCCAGTATGTACATGGCAGAAGCAAAGGTGGTGCCCAAGTAGAAACACAGTCCCACTGCTCCTCCAAACTCGGGGCCAAGAGAGCGGGAGATCATGAAGTATGCCCCTCCAGCTGCAACAGTAAAGTTACACATGCCGACACTTGAAGGTCTGCTAAATGCTGTGGACTCAACAGTAAATCTGTACTACCACCAAGTGGAAAAATATGTTATGGTAATACAACAGTTTGTATTGGAAAAAGTAACCAAAGTCCAACTATTAGAACAAATGCTTAATTTCCCAGTTGTACAATTATGTTCCAAAAATACTACGAAGAAAGATGTTTGTTGGATAATGTGTCTTAATATGTCTATATGGGCTAATTAAATATAGTGAAAGTGAAGTATTACCTGGAACAACACCATTGGTAGCAATAGCACTCATTGATATGGCTGTGAGCATTGTCTGTAAAGGAAAGAAGAAAACAGGACACACATAAAGATGGCAACTTGTTGCTGTTACATAACTGAAATTAAATAATGTACAGTATAGCTTTCTAAGGGAGCATATTCCTCGCAATGGAGAATACATTGTTGGCCAAGCAATGCAAAGACAGGAAACAGAACCCCCAAAAAGTGTTATTTTGTCTTAAACAACTGTAGCTGCTCATGCAACCACATGGATTTCATAAGCTTGTTTTGCAATAAAAATCTACAAGGTGGAAGGAACACAGCATCACAGAGAAAGTGTTTTATTGGAGAGTACACAATGTGAGTTTGTATGCATACTAACACATGAGCAGCACATGAGGACAATGAGCAGAGACTGCATGATGCCAGCCATCCCGACAATCCAGGTCAGTCGCAGGAAAAGAATGACACCAAAAATGTTCTGCAAACACGGCAAGTAGACTCCCATCAAAGTGCCCATGTTGGGAGACTGGTGGGGAGAAAGAGGGAGAGAGGGAGAGAAGGAGAGGGGGGAAAAGAGAGATAGGGATAGGAGGGGGGGATATTGACCATGACATTTCAGGAAACAAGTGAATTGATCATTAGTATTGACTGATGTACTTTTTAAAGGTCATCCAATCATGTTATCAGCCCTTTCCCTGTGTGCAGGTTTTACACAGCCACAGTAGGATGGCAGGGCATTCAAAAGCAGAGACAATCAGTCAGCAAGTCTTAATACTAAACTAGAACTTTAGCCAGTGGTGGAGGATAATGTTTCTTAATCTCAAAAGACATTCTGTGCTCATGATAGAAACAGTAAGGCACAGTAGCTCCTCCAGTCCTGACCTTGGGTGTCTTTCTACGAGAGGCCTGAGCACTTTCCTCCTCCTCATGCTCCTTGGCACCCTGTGTGATGTTGGTGTAGCTGACCAGGCGGCTGAGCAAAGAGGAAACCTTCGGCCTGATGTCCAGTTCTTCCTAAAGGAAGAGAGCAGGGATGAGGTTAAATGAATAAGTTAGGATTAAGTCTATTTGCTGACAGAAGTAATGTAAAGCAAAAACTATGGACCTCAAACAGAGCCAGGTTCCGGTCGTAGAAGTCATTCTTCTTGCTAGCAGCATCAGCACTGTTGAGAAATGGACTGTCCTCTTTATGGTTCCCATGTCCTGAGAGAGTAGGAAACAAAATGAAGGTTAATTTAAAAATATTAATAAACAGTTTTACTTCACCAATAGACATTTCATTTCTTGGCAATATATCAGGTTAATAATTTTCTTACAGATGTATAGGAGTAGAGGCTCTGTGCTAACGCATACAGTTTAGTTTAGTTCATTTCAGTTCAGACCTTTAGGCTACTGTTCCTAGAATGCAAATTTGATTTACAGCAAAAAAACACAACAGATAAAAAGACATAGGACAGGGCATCACAACCTGATGGAACACAAAAATGAAAAATAAAAAATGTCACAGTATGTTAAAAGTTTTACTGGAATGGTAGCAACATAAATAAAGTGCTGTTGTGCTGCTTAAAAGTGCAGTCAAGGATTAAAGAAGATTAAGAGCATTAATTACACGAGAACAAATAATGTGCAGGTTTTTATCTGTTGCTCTTGGCCCTGTCTAGTCTCTGACCAGGTAAGAGTATGGTTTCACTGATGTCACTGAGATACCTTTTATAACCCTTTAAGACCTGCAAAAATCATTCATGTCAAAGCAATGCTTGTTTTCATCTGAATCATATATTGAAATAAAGTTACAGTTTGATGTAAGAGGTTTATTACGCAAGGTTTGCATTAAGTTAAAGTGGTATGGACAAACATTTATTTCAAAGGGTCAAACATGTTACACGCACATTGTCAATAAGGCATAATGGTCAATGATGGAAAACAGAACTGGTTGAAATCTAAAACATTGTCATGCTAGTTACTTTTTTAGTGGCTTTTATCTGTAGTTTTATCTAGAATCATTACCAAAGAACTTATTTTATAAGTTTACATCATACATTTCTGACTCTTATAGTGAATCAATGTAGCAGTATACAATAAAATGTCAAATATAATTAATATAGCCAACTGCTAATGCCTTTAACTTGAGTAACCACACAAAGCAAACAGCACATTATTTAATCTTTAATAGGAATTCCAGTTTATCTATTTTCACCAGAATGCAGCCAGCTTTTATCTGTTTTTTAAATCATGTATATGTCTTATGAGTACGTTTAGGAGACACAGTTCATGCAGTGAAGGTGCAGTGAAAGGCCAAAGGCAGCAGAGACAAACAAACAAGAGTCCATGTAATATGCAGGCACTTAACAAGATTTTACTCTCATTAACTTCTGCTTTTGAAGAAAAGAATCACGCAGAGATGAGCACAGTGCCTGGAGCAATTACAGCACACAAAATAGCACCGCAAAATTATCACACACCAATTCATACTCTCAGGCAAGAACACACCTCATTACCCCAAAATTACCCAACCTTGGGTTATTAGAGCATGTAAACTTCATCAGCAGCATCTCAAATCAGAAAGTGACCCTGCAGCTCAAAGACTGTTAAAGTGGGATGAAACAATAAAAAAAACTCTAGTATATTCAAAATATCGCCGCTTTGTTGCAAGTGTTTCTGTTAAGCCTCCATGCTGGTATTCACTCACCTGTGTTCTGTGTCCCACTGCTGCTAGATTCACTGTGGGTGAGCATAGTTGTACGCTGTGTGTGCAGTCTGCAGCAGTGTACTCTGTGCTTTAGCTTGGGGAATAGTCGATTACTATCCGGGACACCCATGGTCACCCAGGGTGAAAACTCATTCAGGGGCCTGATCTAACACACGAAGCATGGTGAGGGGGATGAGAGGTGGGGCGTGGAGGGTACACAGTACTTGTAACTCAGTCACAAGCATATACATTCACAGACACACGTCTGCTGGAATAGGTAGAAGGTCCTTTGGATGGATTAAAGGTGTCTGAAAGAAGTGCAGTATTAAAAGATCTGCATGTGTAATGTTGTTGATAATGATGTTTACAGTGGATAAATCTAGATACATGTAAGACATGCCTATCATCCTACTTAGATATGACCCTTATATTATTTTTAAGAGATTACGGACATTACTTTGTGTTTTGATTTTGTAAATAATCAAAAATGAGCAATCCAATAAGCTCTGATCTCTTTGATGTATGGGCGGGGAGTTATATTTCTGAATTATAACAAGGCGTAAAACATGCAAAGGTAGAAGCATAATACCGAATTCCTGTTGGTATGCCTTTCCAACCTTGACGTCTACTCTTCTCAGCTGGATGGAACTCATGTTTGGGAAAAGAGCAAAAATGATGCCAACACTGTCCTCTAGTGTCCTCTTGCTGTCAATGATGTGTAATCAAATGACAGAGTCTTTGAAGAAATAGAGAAGGCAAACTAATGCAGGTTAGATGAAGACACTGATTTACCTGAAGGGATATCTAGCACTTTATTTGCACCATGCAAATTAATATCTAGCCTAATGCTAAACCTTAAAACTTCAAACTCTGGCCAGCAAGCTAAAAGTCACTTTAACTTTGATGTGAGGCAGTGGGGTCTCTTGTTAATAACTTGCGTAAAATGTCTTATTAAAAAGATTAAAGATTAACTGGCCTGTTATGTGAAGGTGCACAGGAGTCATGCTGTGTGCACTGAACAGCACCTAGGATTTATGGGAGCGTGTACCGGCATGTCACCTGGCACACGCTTAACACCACCCACAACCAAGAAGATCAAAGGCTGTTGGTGCTGTGAAGCCCAAACATTTACAAAAAGATGACTCAAGGTGAAGAATTTGAGCATACATGACTTTTCACTGAATAACTATGTGGAGACAAGCATTTTGGAAACTGCATCGGTGCTACTTCTTTGGTTATCGCCTTTAAATTGTTGCCCCAAACTGTGAGTCAGGAGTGTCTGAATGTCTGAAGAATCAATTCCAAGACAAAACACACTGCCAAGATTTTTTTTCATTTTCAGAGTGCAAAGTGCGTTTGGCTAAAAATCAATATTATACTTGTTCTTTTGTAGGCCAAAGGATTTCCAGACACTGGCTCCAGCAAAATGTTTATTTTACGGGCAATTTACAGGCTACGTGGGTGAAATACAATCATCGTCAATGCATATTTTCAAACAGAAACTACCCTGAGTGTTTGCTCTTTAAAGCTTATTAGAAATGGAATACAATTTTGGTTTCTATTAGCATCCTAGGGTTTTGAAAAAGCCTCTTTACTAAACTTCCTCTTTAATAACATTTAGGACTTAACACTGAAAGGCACAAGTCAGGCAGATTAGCCCACCCTGCACAACTGTGCACTTTGTGCAGCAAGCTGGCCAGTATGTTTTACGTAAAATATGTTTGAATAAAATGTTTTTTGTGCATTAAACGAGTACTTGTTTAACTGATAAACGAAAATGAAGTATGTGTATCTATTTTTCTATCTGCTTATATACAGTACACACTGCATGCTTTTGAAAGTTTGTAACAATGCCTCAGTCGGCTGGAACATTGCACTTTTGACTTTTAAAAGGCCTTAAAAAATATACTCTGCCCTCATTGAAAAAAATGTAAATGAACACCCATCATGAAAATGCAAACCTACAACAAGTCCTCTAACCTGTACAACCGTAGAGGTCGTCTGTCATGTAATACGACCCATAGGAGCGTTTCCTAAATTAGCGCCCCCTACCAGAGAACAGAGAAATGCCAGTAAATCGTCACCCGTCACACTGCTTGATGCGCTTACCAAGGTAAGTGGTAATTAACTATTCTTTTGGGAAAAAGTTAGCTAACTTGGACTTAGGTTAGGGTTAGGGGTCAAACGTCATTCGATGACGAACACACATTCACCGGATCGAGGTTATTTATACGTCCGCTAGAGGTTGCTGTATTACAGTCAATGGTTTAAACACGGCAGAGTTTTGTTTGCCGACGTAACACAGGAACTGACGATTCTTTCAACCAATCAACGGACTGCAGTGTTTAGCTCCACCTTTTTGGGTCGGCTCGACATTCTTAGCACCCCAACGGAAGTGTGACCGTCCCCAAAAAGTGGGACGGTATAGATCGGTTATTTGGGAATCTTTCCCGGGATTAGTCTATGGAAACGCAGCAAAATGCCCGCCATACCAAGACGAACCAGGCCAGACCACTCGGTCACCAATTCACATAATTAGCATATTTTCTGAATGTGTGAGTACCTAGAGGGAGCACAAACATGCAAAGGAAGAACATGCTAACTTCACACAGAAAGGCCTTGTTCAGTTAGGGATTTGAACCAGGAACCCTCTCGCTATGAGGCCATAGCACTTACCAACTGCACCTAATTTAACAATATTATTTTCATAAAACTAATAGAGATTAGTTAATCTCTATTAAACCTCATCACATTTCTCATCGGCAAGTTGTTTTTTTAAAGCCCAGTTGTGTCATAATGTACTTGCATTCTATACACATCATGTCACACAATTCCAGTGCAGGGATTGACAGTTTTGCCAATTTAATCAGGCGGATAATCTCAGTCACTCATTGTTTACATGTTAAATCATTTTGATTTTTGTGGGTACAGTATAGCTATTCCATGTGTATAGGACTACAAAGTAGTTGAACATGTTCTGTCATGTTGATCAGGAAAAATGAACTGGTAAATCAGATTATAAACTGTAACACTTTATAATCACCATCGTCTATTAGTTAATAGTTATTTACTGTTAACAAACAATGAAATGATAGTTAATGTTTTTTTAATGATTTGTATTGCTATAATATTAAGTTTATTGATGCACACATTATAACATTTTATACACTTTGTGAAGTGTTTGTTAATGAGGATTAGAAAACCTTGATGATGGTTTAAAAAACATCTATAAACATTACAGATACACATGGACAAGATATTTGTTAATGGTTTATAAATGTTTTATGAAGTATCTATTAACGTTATTTGGATGGTTATTGTAAAGTTGGAACGGAAGATTATAATCCCTTACTAATGCTTTATAAAGCATCTATAAACATGTTTTAGATAGCTAAATAATACTTTACTAATGGTTACTAGTTACGATTTTTTCCATGTCACCTGTCTTGAACACACTTGGATGTGATTGAGTGATCCCTTTATGTTAACTAGGGGTGGGACTTGATTTAAAAAATTAACTAATTAACTCAGGGCTTTCTAATTAATTAATGGAGATTATGGTGGATGAATGAATGCAATGCATGCAATTTTACTTCTTACCTTCTTAGTTTCAAAAAGCTGTTGGATCTTGTTTGAAATAGTTTTTCTGCACTGCAGTTGTAAGGTTGGCTCATACGTTGCTATCTTTAGCACACTCTTAATTAAAAAAAATTCACAGCTGTAGAAGTATATTGGATATGGCGAATTATAAAGTGTGCCATCATTTGAGTTAATGTTTAGTTTTTCAAATCAAATCTCTTCAGGGTTAAAAGTGTTTTTTCTTATCACAGGCCGACCATGCATCGACCATGCTTCTTCTCAGTGGGAAATGTACAATATAAGTTGTTAAATGAATTGATCATTCAGTTCATCTTAATGTAATAAATGTTCTCTTATTTTTGCAGCCTGCAGTCCCACAGAAATCATCAAGACAAGGGCATACAACAGTGGTATGAAGGTGGGGGCAGCATGTGCACAAGGTGGTGTGACAGAGTTGACCGTGAGGTCTAAAGCAGCAATCCCTGAGTTTGCCATAGCTTCCCCAGAAAGATTCAAGGAACTACTGGCAGCATACAGCAACAGAGAAAAGATAGCTGACTTTGTCAGCAAATATGAAGACATCATTCAAAATGATGCAGAAGTCAAGGCCAGAATTGATAAAAATAAAGCGCTGGGTAAGCTCATATACACCAAGAGGGAACCAAAGTATTCGTCTTTTTTCCAAGTATATTTCTTTGAAATGGTTATCTTGTAATAAAGAGTTTATTACTGATTTGTTTTCTTGACTTTTTTTTATCCCATCTTTCTCGTATCCCAAGCTGACTGCAATGTTGCTGGTCAACAATTAACTTAAAGGCTTGTAAAATATACAAATTAAGTGTTTTTAATACTATTATTGGTGTACAAAAAAATCATTTCTCTGTCATCTACATAACATTTAATGGGGTGCACAAAAAATGTATATATCGCTAAAACTATTTGGAACATCAGGTGCAACTTACCAGTTACTCACACATTTGTTTGCTTTGTTTTACAAAGCAATGATCCATTGACAAAGTAGAATTGACACCGGTTATAACTTTAGTCATCCTCATAATGTTTATATACCATGTATAAAGCAATTGTTAAAGTTTTCTAAACATCAATTCGACTTTAAAATGATCATCCAACTTTATGGATGCTCTACACAGTATTTATACATACATTTACACAGTATTATAAACATCTGTTCCAACTTTAAAATAACCATCCAGATAATAAATGGAGACGGTTTATAAACCATTTATTAATCATTAGTGAAGTATTATTTAGCTAACTAAAACATGTTTATAGATGCTTTATAAAGCATTAGTAAGGGATTATAATCTTCAATTCCAACCTTACAATAACCATCCAAATAACGTTAATAAATACTTCATAAAACATTATAAACCATTAACAAATATCTGATCCATGTGTATCTGTAATGTTTATAGATGTTTTTTAAACCAAGAACTAATTCTTTGTTAATCATTAACAAACACTATAAAGTGTATAAAATGAAAATGTGTGTATCAATAAACTGTTAATATTATAGCGTTACAAATCATAAAAACAAAAAAAATCATTAAAAAACATGAACTATGATTTCATTGTTTGTTAACAGTAAATAACTATTAAGTAAAGTTTAATTCATCGTTTTACCCTTTATGGTTATTGTTAAGTGTTACCATTTTAAGTTTATATTCCTGGGTATACATTAAATTTTATTTTCATTGTCACAAACTGGTTTTGGATTTATATACAGTTTCTTTCATCTCAATGTATTTTCTTTTTCCTCCATAGCTTGTAATGTTCCGGTGTAACAGGCCAAATCTTCTGTAATTGTGTTTAATCTGAAGAGAACAGAGGAATGCTAACCTGCTGAGTCCTGCAGCAAAACAAGTTAGCTTTGATGTGTGCTAATGACGAGAAAAGAATGACAACTTAGCCTTATCGCCTCAGGGCCTCAATGTGGGCGGGAAGAGGGACATCATACAGACCCTTGAGAAGATACATCAGCTGAATATGACTGCCAACTGGGTGAAGTGCTCAATGAAGTTGCTCTTCTCACAAATGTTTGCCTAGTATAAATGTTACAGCTAGGATCTTATACTCTACCTGCCATCACACGGTAGACTGCCTTGTATATGTACTGTACATATCATGTGCTGCGTGTTCATGTCATAAAAAGCACACTCGCGTGGAGGTTTCAAAGTCACACCGGGAAAAAAAGGCAGCGTGAAGAACAATACACAGCACAGCACAGCACCGACACACTTCATAATCAGTTAGTTAGAAAGCATCAGGGAGGGGAAAGCTTTTACATTGGGAAAATAACCATCTGATCTGCTCTGTAGTTCTATTATCACTTAGGTGTGAAAGCAGATGGAACAAAGATGGGAGATGATTGGATTGGAAATAGAGAATACTTTGAAGGAAGTTATGTGTTACAAACTAACTCATCAAAGTACCTTTAAATGTATACCACAGACTTCAACTTTGATAAGGGTTCATGCATATATGTTTGCATGATTGCGTATGTGCCTGTATTAGTTCCAACTCTGTCATCAGCTCCACATTCTGTGCTCCAGTTCAGTGTGTTTATCTGTTCTGAGCCATCTGTGTAGCATACCAGAGAGCCTGATGGGATGACCCCCTGTTCTCCTGCATTAGAGAGGGAACACATGGCAGCATTCTCCAAATGATCCACTCATGTTTATCAGGAATTTATTTTATTTTGGCCAAACAAACACAACATACTTTCAGTACATGGACTACTTGAATTTCCCTCGGGATCAATAAAGTATCTATCTATCTATCTATCTATCTATCTATCTATCACTCCTGTGTATTGTTCATGTATATTGTTGCCAAGTGTACAGTATACTTACACCCAGCAGATAAAGAGCAATTTCAGAATTCATTCATACCCAGGTTTTTGGCTACATTTTGACCCTCATATTTGATCACTATACAAGCTTGTGCTTGCTTTTCTGTTCATCAGCTAGTTTGTCTGCCATAAATTAAGCTTCAAACAGCTGCTATCATGTGGCTAGAAAGCAACACTGAGAGCCCAAGAGTATCAGGTTAATAAAACTGCAGCACTGAAATGCACTTCAGATTTGAGCTAAACCTCTGATAACTATTTTTTTTTTAATTTGATGCTTTACTTGATACTTGATAAGTGCAAGCTTCTTAAATTTCCTTTATGAGCTCGGTCTGCTGCCACCACGTGGCCATAATAATCTTTGTCAATATAAAACATGGGTTTTATTTTTATTTTTTTAAATTTTCAAATATTAACCAACTGAAGTGATTATGTTTCTGTAAGAAATGTTTCAGGTGTCAGAGGACATTAGAAGGGAATACATATTGTTATGTTTACTTTTTCTCAAATTAGAGAGTATTCTTTTTTTTTAAATGACATACAGATGAGGGAAAAAAGGAACAACCAGTTTGAAAAAAAAAAAGAGAAAACTATTTAACAATGATTTTGAGAAGCTTTGGTGCAAATGTTGTGTCCACCTAAGCTAGGGCAAGTTGTGATAAAAAATTAAAAAAAACACATATGCTCTTATATCTCAGGTAGAGAGAGGCAAACTCTGCAACAAACTTTCCATCCTGAGATGTTAGTGCTATATTTGAGGCTGGTTACTCTTACCCAGGAGAGCAACACAGTCACAATGACCACAGTGTGAGCAATGTGCTGGGCTCAACAGAGCCAAGTTCACAGGCTGGAACAGACTCTGCACTGTGTCACTTCCTCCATGCTACACACACGTCACACTGGAGTTTAGACACACAACATAGGCCTACAACCTCCAGGCAGCCCACTCCCATGATGAAATCATTGAGTATTCACACCTGTTTTTTGAGTGCTTCTACCACAGCACAGTAACCCACCCAAATGTTTCCTCCTTCAATCTGTCACAACTTTGTATAAAAAAGTAGGATAAATGTGAATTATTTACATTGTTACTCTTGATGCTGAAAATGTTTTAAAATGAATGCGTTAAGATAAATCTGATGATATGACTAAACAATTATCATCCTGTATGACATGGAAATGTCAACGCCACTTATTTAAAAAGCTGTGAGTTTACAGTTGCACCAAGTGTTTCAAACTTCATGGGACCTTACTTTTCTCCCTTTATTCCATTTCATTATTTACATAATGTAAACCTTTTTAAGTGTATAGTAATTTTTGCAGTTATGCACTAAGTTTAATGGTTGTTGTTCTCAGTCATCAGGAAGTCCCCCTCCTCGGTTGAGTTACGAAGAATTATGACAGCAGGAAGACGAGGGAGGCAGTACCAGGCTTGCCCTAAAACAAGTCCATAAAATTTGGAGGGTTATTTCAGGACATCTGCTTTTCCTTCCCCCTTTGTTATCATTACGTCAAAGTACAAAGTTCTGCTAAACAGCTTCCAAACCACTGCTTTTCTCCACACATTTGAAGCCCTGTTTCTTATGTATATTTGTATTCATTTCTGTTGTTAAAGAATGGCATTTGTCTGTACAGGGGAACGTCCATGCATTCCACAAATAAGCAGACAGCTTGGTCAACATGTTCTCAGATTCCTGTTTGCTACGGTTGAAATCTTATATCACCATATCTCTGTGGCTCTTTATGCACGGTGCACAATTTGTAGTGAATTGATATGTATGCATTCCCTACTTACACTCACTAAAAACTATGTCATCATCACATTTTCTTCTAATTTTATCAAGTTTTAAGAAGACGTATTTTCACTACGAGGTTGCAATGTGATATAAACGGATGGCCTGTCAGTATGGTTTTGGTGCCCAGCCTGGCATTCTGGGTGTGTGCTTCATTTGAAAGACCACACCCATGTGTGTCTTTTATTAAACAATTCTGTTCCCCCATCTGGTTCACTCCCTAAACCCACACACACAACAACCCTGTTCTCTCATAATCCCACAAGCACCTCTTCTCCCATTCTTTTCATTTGAGGACTACACCACCCCCCTCACCATCCTTATACAGTGGAGAAACAAATGAGTGACAGTGAAAGACAAGCTGAAGCAGAGAGGCGAGGAGGGACAAATCTGCCCGTGTGTTGTGGAGCAGCCAATCTCTCTGAAAGGAAATCCCTTCCCGGCACAAAGAGAGCTCCATCTTTTGTGCAAGGAAGCACTTGAGGCCTTTTCTTGTTGTGGTGCTACTGTCACCCCTCCCTTTACTCAATCCCACCCGCCGTTGTGCTTTCCCCCATGATTCTCACCCCCTTCAATGTTTCCCCTTTGTTACTCATCTGTTCCCTGATTTTATTTTGGAAGGACTCCAAAAGCCAGGGAATATAGTCTAAAATGTCAAGAGAAATGTTGCAACAACTTTGCTCCAAGTGAGCTGTCAAAAACATACCCGCCTGCTATAGGAAAACTGCTGTCTGGCGCTGGACAATTGCCATGGTAACCATACAACCAGCTGTTCAGAGCCTCTCGAGACAAAGTAAATCTTCCCCATGCTGTCCTGGTCCTACTCATAAACTTTGAAATTAAGGACACACTAATCAAATTGAAAACATGATCAAATGAGTATCTTTTTTTTTTCATGTTTCGTCCAAGCTATGAGATAAAGAGTTTTAAAAAAGTTTTGAGACTCACCATCAGAGCTGACAGTGTCATGATGATCAGGGTAGTCTTGCCCAGTGTCCCTGTAATCCACCCAGTTAATGCCCTCCAGACTGTCATAGTTGGACTGAGCTTGATCCTTCACAGGTACCACAGTGAAGTGAGGCATGTTTTCATCACTCTGCTCTGCGTCTCCGGCTCACCCTCAACATAGCAGGCTAGCTGTTAGCCTCAACCTCAGCTCAACTCCCACTAATGGCAACTACATTCCACTACACTTTGCTCACTTCCTCTGGAGGGTATTACCATACTCCCCGCCCACAGGCCGGCCCCTCCTGGGTTTTGTGTGTGAACAGAAAGGGTTTGGAGATCTGGGGGATGCATTTGGGAATACATTTACACAGTAGATGTGACCTGCGGGACACAGCTTTGATTGAAGAGTTTGCTTTGTCATCTCGAGTTATCAGAGATTTAGAGAGTGTAGGGTCAGCCCATCTTTGCTCTATGTCAGAATGACTGCTAACAGAGTGAACTACGTCTGTTCAAGGTTCAGACAGAGAGTCATCTGTGTATGCAGGCCTTTCCCAAAACACACACAGACAGCAACGTGGCAGTTTGGAAAATAATCAAACTGCTTTGGTTCCGGGGAAGCGAGTAGGAAAGAGAGGGAGAGGTTGTTTTTTTGTTGACATAAATCAGAGCAAATAGATCATTTTCCCAGCCTGCTGCCATCTTTTAAAACAGCTGTCCTTTCAACCTTTGACCCCATGGTCACAGAATTTGAGCGGTTGCCAAAATATGATGCGTGATTGAATCAATATTTTAACTAACATTTTGAAGTCAAAATCTCATGACCTGATATGGTATTCAAGAGTTGCTAGAAAATGCTCAGCAGTGAATTGCATCTCTTACTGCCTCTTTCCAGGAAGAGCAGCTCCTCTCAAACCATAAAACAGCAGATCAAAGACCTGAAAGCTGTTATTAGAGGTCTTCTGTGGGGCAGCTGAAAGTCTTGCTACTGCTCTGTTAGTATTTTAGAGTTTGTTTTATAAACTTGGTAGACTTTCTTGGGTGAGCGTTCTTTGTTCTGGTAACAGTTATTTGCTATATTCAAGGAAAAATACATTAACAAAAAAGTTTTTCACTTGCTTGGTTGTAACATAGGGGGCAGTCACATGTACATGTGCACATAAAACAAGAACTTCAGCAGACTTTGATCTGGTCACTTTAGATAGTTAAAGACAAGCTTCAGGTATATGTGTCTGGCCACAGTAAAAGCAAATGAAAATTTGACTCAGAAGTTCTAAGTTGGTTAGGCAAAAGTGCAGACTTTTCTATCTTTGACTCATGAGCTTATAGTCTTACAACACTTGAAAAACTCAAACTCATTGATATGATAAAATATTATTACTTACACAGGCTTGATTATCTGTACAGGCCCATGTTTTATGATCAAGATCCTTGTGTAATTTATATCTCCCATATATGTATACAGCTGTGTTTCACAAAATGTATTGCCATTGTCTTTCCTCTCATCTTTCCAGACAAAGACTTTGGTGTAACAGAAGTATTTTTTTGCCTGACTTACTACCTCCTTAAAAACAAACACGTGAGAATCAGTAAACCGTATAGGGACATTTCCTGAACCGACAAACACATGCTGGGCTGTGGATGAGTAAGGGTCGGTGAGCAGCAGGCAGGCAGGGCTTTTCTTTTTCTCTTTCACCACAATTACTCAGTCTTCTGGAAAGACATGTAAGCAACAGGGGCAGGTCCCGGGAAACAGGAGGCCCTTAAGGGTCAGCTTTTCACAGACTCGTAAGAGACAGGAGGTTCTGGTGGAAAAACTAAGAAGAGTAAGTACTTCAAGAGCTGCTCACATTTGTCCCAGATTTTCTTTACACGGTGGCCAAAGATTCTGAATGAGATAAGATGATGCCTTCCACTCGAGTACATTAAAATAAATTACATTTGGTGACCATACAAATTAGCCTGTTTGATTTAAGCTGATGCTATAACTGACTGGTAGGTAAGTAACATTTTTTCCGCTAGACTCAAAAATAAACCAATAACTATGACAATTCAGCGTAATCTTGCAAATATAGCATTGGTACTATCCTCTTTCTTGTGTGCCAATATGTCACCTCAATTAATTCAAATTATTCATTTACCCAAAAGACCTGATGATAGCTCATACTCTGTTTCCCCACAAACAGTTTCACTTAATGCTACCACATACAGAAAATACTTGCTAACTTGCACTTATGGTAACCCTCCACTAGATGGCAGCCTTAGAATACTTCACAACATGTAAGACATTCGTAAGACCTTAAATTTAGTGGTATTGGTCTCACACACATAAAACCGAATTGTAGTGTAAGCTGGAAAATTCACAGACAGCTTATGTAAAAATACAAGCCTTAAAAAATCAGGAATGAAAGTGATGTGAAAAAAAGTATAAAATGTAGCACTGTGTGTTTGTGGTATAGGTTCTTTCCCAGTTTTAAAAAAATGTAACCATAAGTTGAAGTGACGCTTAGATGATACTGAGTTGTATGATTTATGTCCTCTACTAACAATTGTAGAGTCATTGAATCTTTTTGACATGATCCCACTTTGATCAGTAATGCTATTTTTAAAGACTGTGAGAAACTGTGATATAAGGTGTTGTATTTTATTCGTCTTTTCCACCATTCAGCCTCTATGTTCTTTAAAGAACTTAAAATAAAGAGGAAGTTTTGAGCCTTTTGTCTGAAAAAAGGGATTTCTTTGAATTTTGAATGAATGGTACTTTGCTATGGGGCTAAATCTAATTGCTTGTGAAAGCTAAGCAGCCCTTGTCTTTCTAGCAGTGACATTGATTAGGATTTTCTAATACAATGCTTTAGGGGACTTAAGTCGATCCAATTACCTGTGACTGCCATCATTAGCTTGACATGGCCCGCCGGCCATTCCACTTTTTTTTCTACCACTGGGGATCTGCCTCTGTGGACAATGAATGCCATGCAGCCCGGCCACTCTGCTGACTGAAAGGTTGGCCATTGTTGTCAAGAGAGCCTTGTGGCTTAACTCACAATAAGTTCAGTTGGTTTTAGTCCGTGTCAAAAAACTGGGTAAAATAATATTAACTCTTCATAACTAATGCAATAAACAGAAAATATTGTTGTGTTCCTTCATTTTAAAAGGTTCTGTAATAGATGTCAACCACATGATGTTTCATAAGGCATAAAGCAGAGGGGGGCTCATAAGGCTCACTGGTCTTTTTTTAAATTCAATTTTAAATATTGGCAATTGCTTCTCATATATTATTTTATTTAAGTACTTGTTATTTTAGCCTTGTCTTCTTTTCTTTACACTAAGACAAATTCCTCAGAAGTAAATGTACTTGGCAATAAAACCAACTCTAATTCTGATTCTGAGGCTGAGTAGGCCTATGGGAAGAAACAAAATACATAATTCTTCAAACTAGATTTTAGAGGACGACCATACTTGTAAAATATATTACATTATAATGATTAAAGATTGTAATAGTTGATTGTCTTGGGTTGGGTAAAATAGGTTGTAAAATGTGCACTCAAATATTCTTCTTGACATTTTCAAACTTCTTTTTTTTTCTAATGGGCAAATTTTTGAAAAATAAAGTTAAAAAAAAATGATATTAGGCTATTGAATAGTTCAGCAAGGTAAAGTCCTAAAACATCCAACTTGAGTCTTGACGGGAAAATTCACTTGTGTGATGAAAAGAGCCACAGCATCGTGACCATCGTGATAGCGCATTTATTGGGAGGGAGAGAATGGACGAGAAAGCAGGTGCACCTTGTTTACCTTGATTAGTGACGTCATGTTTCCGCGAAATTTTGAATTGTCGTAAGCCTACTGAGGTTAGAGGAAGAGGAAAAAGAAAAAGAAAAGGCAGAGGAAAACTATAAAGTTCCAGCTAGACCGCCTAAAAGAAAGGCTAAAGAACAAAGAGAGAGATTTTCAAAAACACTGCAGCCACAAACATTTGCAACAGGGTCAGAAAGGCCACACTAAGCTATCATTATTGACGGTGCTCTTCTCAAACTGTACATGTTAGACAGAGAAGAAATAGGCCTGTCTAAAAGTTGAGTTGCTTCCAAGTGAATTGAAAGGATATCACTAAGTCTGTGGACAGAGGGTCAAATACATTTGATCCTATGTTTGGGGAAAAAGTCTGCTGGGGATCTAAGAATTGGAGATGTTTGACCACCATGGACTACTGTATTCTGATGGTAAGTAGGACACTATTTTTCTACCAGTATTTTTATTATGTGACAAACTGTCCACTGTGTTTGCTTTCAGAAATGAAACAGCATCTGGCGAATTGATGAAAATGATTATGGCCAAATTCATTTTAACTCCTTCAGTTTCAGCATTGTGTACAGTATTGTGCATGCTGACTCATTGTGAATATGTTGCTCCTCAAACATTTAGGCTAAGCATGTTTTTAAAGCTCCAAGCGTCTCTGATATCCTACCAAGATACTTGTGCTCCTTTGTTGAGGTCATGGGTCTAAATACCAGAAAAATGCAATTTTGCCTGAAAGTGATATTTTTGGAAGGACTGTGTGATGTTTTACTGACGCATAGGTTTCAAGCAATTAGGAATTCACATTAGTTACTCTGCAAATCATTTTTTCTACTGTAAGAACTGTGACAAGCCTCTGCAGGTCTGTCTATGATTTGTTCCTCCGTATTCACTTCTTTCTTTTTAGATGTGACATGGTTATTATTCTTCTTCTTATTATTATTATTATTATTGTGTATGGACTCTAATTTCTCATCAAGAGATTGCCATTTGTTCATACAAGGTCTTAATGTCAACTCAAGCCTACTTGATGTAAATAGCCCAAAACCATATATTGACATTCAAAATCTTTGCAGTTCCATTATTGTAGATTTTCAACCAACCAGTTTGTTTTAAATGTGTCTTTTGTGTAGACCCGTCAATCCTTACAGAACATTGTATTTTTTCGTTGGTTGAATATGAGCCACTCACAGCCATTTAGAATTAATAGTCTTTATTTTCTTCTCCTGTTCCCAGCCTCTTTCACCTCCATTGTCCCATGTCTGCAGCAGTCTTCCTTTTTTTCTGCTTCTGGTGCCTTAATTCCCAACAAATACCTCCACGTTAGTTTGGGGTGTTGCACATTGCCTATAGTTCAACATGCTTTTCATTTATTTGGCAACAAAGAGGTAAAAAGTGAGAGTGTGGATTCTATTTGGTGCAAACTAAAAAGTTCTTAATGGAAATAAATTACAGTTCATTTAAAATGAAATGACAGGAAATGTGTCTAGATTTCAAAAGGAAAAGTACCACTGCATTATAAAAAAACAACTACTGAAAGAAGAGTTTTATTCATAGAGGGGCGGGACATTGTTGATTGACAGTCACCACGTTTACCTACTCTCACCTGCATGCTACACAGGAACGTGAGGAGCAGTTGACTAAAACACTGTAACCCACAAAACAATGTAGCGTACAAAAAAAGTACTGTCTGTGCATAAAATATATAAACAACCACAGTTTAGACCTCCGTTTTAAAGCATAGCATAGGCCTTGTTTAATTGTAATTTCAGTTAGGGTGGAGAGGCTTGTTACTTGTAAAAAATAAGAGAGAGCACAAGAACACTTGTAGCATCACTAAATCACAGGATAATATCTCCCGTCACTGACTGAGCTCCGCTCTGTGTGACTCTCTGACATTAACGTCTCTTGTTCAAAGAGTTTCTTGTGATATTTGCTTTGAAAAAAGAAAGGAAAATTGCAATCATTGGGAGTATTGAATCGGAATATAAATTGAATCGGCAACCAAGAATCATGATAAAATGGATCACCACAAAAGTATCGTCCCAGCCCTAACGTTTACTACATTTGTGAATCTGGACCAGTTATCTATCTGCATGCTTTGACGTACTGTATACAGGAGAAACAGTCCAGATGGACAGAAAAAAACAAAAAAACAAGGTAAAATTGGAATGACGCTGCCAACTCGCATCAGCAGTCAATCTAACAATGATTTATTGATTTCTTTTTTTTTGTAAACTGATAGATCTTTGAATAAAAGGACAGCTGACAATAAATTATTGATCAAACATTTCAACTTGAGCCGCAAAACTGCTTCACATCTTGTTAAAGCCAATTTGCATTTACATTTCAAAATAACTCAGATATGATCGATCCTCTCTCAACAACTTTAACTTTTTATCAATCTTCATCATGATGTTTTATTTTTGTTTCCGCCAAATGTAATCCCTATTATAATATATCATGACAAAATCAGTTTTACTGCTGAAGGGAGTTTGAGTGAGCCTGCTTCATATTCTACTGTTGAACTGAACTAAGACTCAACGGATGAGTAGATGCTTCTCCGATACGGGACCAAGAACTGTTGTTTGGCGTTTACTTTGCAGACGCTAACTCTGCACGGAAAAGGAAGTCCTGCTTGGAAGTTGTTCATCACTAATTGCTGGCTTCACCAGAATTGTGGAGAAATTAACATCCGTTCCCAGAGGCATATTGTCTATCAGACAGTGATCGATGATGATTGCTGAAGGGTTTAAGATTGAACTGCAGTAGAGCCATTGTAGGCAAGTTGAACCTCATACACAACACTGTTTTTTTTCTTCTTCTGTGTTGCATGTAGCAAACTGTAGTATTGATGGGGACTGATGATTATGATAATTATTATTTTGACCATGATTATGTTGTTGAAGACGATGATAACATTTAGGATGCTTGTTTATGCTAATAAGTATTCTCATGAGAAGCTGTTGATGTTGTTGAAAATGTTGGAAACGTGCACTGCCTGGCAGCACCTTGACAGACTGGATTTAAAGCTGTTTGTAAGCACTTAATGATGCGGTTTCCTCCTTGTTTTGCTCTATGATGAATTTTTGCTTTGGACAGACAAGTTTGCTAAATGAAATAAATGTAAAATTATAGATATGTGTATTGCAACTCTATGCAATCATTCAGTGGCATTTTGTGATCAGCATTTTATGGTTACTGGTACACAACCCATATTTGTAAAAAAAAAAAAAAAATAATAATAATAATTCTTTAATTGCTGTTTATACATCTCACTTCAAAAAGGGAGGCCTCAATCTTCAGATAAGTAGTCAATACCTGCCAAATATTACCTCCTATTATTTCTGAATCATCTTATAAAAGATTTACTTTACATCCTACAAATGATCGTTTTATTCTGTCTTTGTGCTGCTGGTCTTACACCAGATGCCCTGGATGAGACTATACATTTGTGTGATAAGAACACAGCTAGCTATGTCTCTTCTTCTGATTAAGTGAACTAGCAGTGTCTTATTACAGAGAAGCCAGATAACTCAATGTGATGTAAAAAAAAACAAAAGATGATTAATCGAATCCGTAAAAGACAGCTAATGTCAAATACAGTCTTATATGTAGTAAATCTACTTATTTTATGTGTAAGCAATTTTTACTTTGTGTTTAATTAACTTTTTCTACCAAAATTCAATTCTACTAATACAACCACATTTGTAGAAAAGCATCATGTAAGCATTACTTTAAAAAAAAAAAAAAAAATGCTAATACAGCTTTCTATCTTCTTTGGAGCAACACACAACTAACATGATAATATGACATAGAATTTTCTTGCACGCACACACGCATGCACACACACACACTCACTCCATCCTCTCAGGAAATCCACTCTTGATGGACATGATAACATCAAGCCGATGCTCCTTCTGTGACAGATAGCAGACAAAGAACCAGCTCAAACTGGATTACAATTAAGGGGGTAAAATAGATTCAGAAAGAGGAGGAAGGTAAAACCAGAAAATGTTAGTTTTGAGGATACAATAATAAAACTGGGAAGGAGCCAAAGACCAGTCATCTGAAGAGGTCACGACATTAATCGGGCTTAGGGATAAACATTCTCTCCTCACTCATCACAGGACGGGGTTTGTGTTTTCCCGATCCTGCTCTGCTTTGTCTATGTAGCACGCCATCTGACCACTGTTCTTTTTACTATTTCATAATTTTAAACAAAAGCTGTGGCTAAAAATGATAAATATGAGGTTTCTCAAGTTGCTGGTATGCTCCCCATGCACTTTTTCAATGAAATCGTGGCAACTATGATGCTTTTACTTATAAGTTTGGCTGCAAAAGTCAGAAGTACACGTCCTTAAACCACTAAAATAACAAGTAGGTAGAATATATATTGTACTGCACAGGATCCATTATACATAGATATTTAGATGTTATGGCTGGTATTTCTAACTGTGGTCTGTCTAGTTTGCTGAGAACACTTTTTCCATTCACTAAATTCATCCATCCATCTTGGTTATTAAAGCACTGTCAATTATTTTTGGCTGCTGAAAAAACATACTGTATTAGTGCGGTGTAAATGAAACCTCTAATCTCCAAAGCTAACATTCCTTCCTTAGGGCTTCTTATCACAAAAATACCACTTCCCTTAAATGCTCCATCCATCCACACTGGTCATGTGGACGTATGGAAAGTGCAAAACAAAATTCAGCAGCAAGCATGCATTGAGTGATTTTTGCATTAGTTCATCCATCTAATGCTTATCTATTTCAGTCACTTTCCTCTTTTCCCACCAGCTCTCCATATTAGAACAATGTTTAATGCCAGTTGTGTTCCTTATTGACATGTTGCATAACAGTTTGCTGTTAGTTGAAGTAATCAGACAAAAGAAGAAAGCAACCCTTCTATGGTTCTGTTGATAGAGGCAATGAAAAAAAGTCAAAGCAACAATGTCATTTTCCACCTGAAATGGTATCTTCAAAGTCGATCTATAGTACAACATTTCAACTAGGGGAATATTGTCTGTGCCATGTCCACAGATTAGCTCAGTCAGCTGCTTATTGCAGCATTTACATTTAGCAGCGGGCTGTATGGCTTCATGATCCTAGCCAGTTAGCCCGTCTCTTGACTGTTTGATTGGATGGATTAAGCTAAGAGAAGAAAAATGGAGTGACCGAGCAAGAAGCCGAGTGTGCATCCCTCCAGATGTTATTCATAACATTATTGCCTGAGACGATATTGTTTTCTGTGATATCGTTTGTCACGTTTTGCACCTTTACAATGTTCAAGAAGCCATCTTACGCAAGTTACGTCTCAGGCATTATTCCTGTCCTAAACAAATGTCTGTTGTCTGAAGAGGAGCCATATTACCAACGTTGACAGTGCAGTTGCACTCAGAATTCTTAGGTGGGCGCCAAAGCTCACCAAAATGATTTCCTACATACAATGTTGCTTTACATATTAAACAACTCAGAATATACCAAAACAAGCAATATATTATCAGCCCTACCTTATTATAACTGAGTCCGAGAACAACCAATTGAAAGACACACTTTCTCTCTCCTTTTTTTGCTTTCTCACTCTCTGTCTCTCTCTCAGAGCAGCAAGCCAATACATAACCACTCAAGTAATG
This sequence comes from Symphodus melops, assembly GCF_947650265.1. NCBI lineage: Eukaryota > Metazoa > Chordata > Actinopteri > Labriformes > Labridae > Symphodus > Symphodus melops. Next base: position 16,349,706 of record NC_136693.1, on the reverse strand, counting down.
AGCGTAAATGTAAGATGGAAGTCTAACTCATATTTCAACATTTACAACATTTTAAGTGACAATCCATCCCCTGTTCTTTTTAAGACCATCTCGGTTTCTATTTTTAAAACATGGAACTCATGTAAACTGTCCCAGAGGGATTCATATCAGATGTTTGAGGTCTGCGACAGAAGATTGTGCGTGTGGACACAGAATGTGCTGGTGCTGTGTACATGTGGATGTAAGAATGAGTGTGTACAAGCAGTCGGGTGTTTCAGTCATAAGGCTGGTGTCTTTCAGGGTATAATGCAAAAAACAGGTTTCTGAATCTTCAAATTATTTCAAACCTTACTTTAAATAACTGCTTGACTTCGATTTTAGAAAATAAAAAGTCATTTACACGTACTGTAAATATCACATTAGTAAGAGGGGAACAGAGAATTATTTAACAAATCCTTTATATACCTTTAAGGGTTTCCTCTTTGACTAAATGGTACACGTGCTTTTTGTATGAGGTCAGATATGGTGTCGTTGGAAGCTATGCTCAATTTATTATTTAATGCATTCACGTTTGTCTGAGACAAAAAGCAGACGCTACCTTTGCTACTGTGGATGAAATAATCACAAGGAAGTGAAGACCATTTGGAGCTTGTCCAGGTCCTTTGTGGTATTCACAGTTGTAGGGGTGGCCCCAGAAACAAACAGGAAATGCATCATAGTTTGCCCATGGGAGAAGAGGAGTTTCCTGCATGTGAGGAATGCTAGCCTTTATTGCCATGCACATGGCTGTTCTGCGGTTGCAAAGTATCCAAGTTAGGCGCATTGTTATAGCCTTCACAGACTTGATTGGTCTTGCACCTTGAACTGTGTGATATCTAAGACATCATGCAGAGCTGACCAGTAGCAGTACATGTTAAATATACTGATTAAATTGTTCACATAATTATATTTGGAAATGAGGGAGGGAAAATTAATTTATGGATCACATCAATCAAAATGGAAAAAATAGTTGTATGCAACCAGCAAATGTTTTTCTTAAACCTCAAGTGTTGAAACACTGTTGTTGTCACAGTTGGACATCATGGTGGAAAAGCTCATCCCTCACTGAGTTTTCTTCACATTTCCAAGTAAAACAATGGAACATTTTATAAACCAAAGAGACACGGACATCTTTCATTCTGTGTAACCGAACACCACTTGTCAACAAATCAGGGATGATGTCTGAACTGTATACACAGATGTGGAGAGGGTAACACACATGTAGATGGATCTCCTTGGGAACCATCAGATACTGAAGGTGACAGATGATCTGATTTTATAATATCTTTGTAAGCATATAGTTTTCCTTTTCTTCAGTTGCAAGGAGCAACACTTCAGGGGAAAACCAGTATGTTACAGCTCACACTTCCAAAGTTGCACCTTCACCGCTCTCCTTGTGATGGGATTCTATCGATAAAGTGATTCTGAAAACTACAGAGGGATTTTGTGCACAGTCACATGGATTATTTCCTGGAAATTGGATTAAGAGTATAGAACAAGTCCTCAGTCTGAAGAGGTGCATTAGAAAAAGGCTGTCCTGTGCCTAAATCACATTAGTGCTGCACAGAGCTGCCAATAAAGATGCAGTCCAGTTAGACTTTAATTGGCAAATCTGATGAAAGTTTGTGTTTTGACCTTTTCGCAGCATTAAAGAAGATCTGAAAGTGTTGACAAGCATAGCAGAGATTAAATGAGATGGAAAGAAGGCTATTTTAAACCCTTCCTCAGAGGAACACATCAAAGTCAGAAAAGTCATTTAACAAGTACAAGAAAATAGATTAATCTGGATTATTATCAATGACAAATTAACTTGAAAATCAAAATAAAACATGTACAATCTAAACTATCACGAAGCATTTCAGTTTTAAACTAAGCAAGGCAGGTTCTGGATTATCACTCGCAACACATCCCTATACTGTTCACTGATCCTAACACATTGAAATTATTGTGCAGAGGTTTGGGGTTACACAAACAAAAGTTCACTGAATCTTCGATTAATCTTGCAAAAAAAAGAGCTCGAACATTTCATGGTTGCAAATCAAGAACATAATAATCCAGTGTTTCTTGCATCAAATTACTCAAATTTACAGATATTGTTGAGTAAAAAAAAATAAAAAATCTACTTCCGGGAAACATCCAAAAATGGTTCAGGAATCAGGAAGGAAATTACAGTTTGAGGGGCTTATTTCATTTCAGAACTCCAAGTGTACGAACTACTAAGAAATAATTTTGTGTTTTACCTGTGGGATCGAACTCTGCAACAACTTACATTTGAAACTCAAACAAAGTACAAACATGAAACATTTTGGATACATGTATAATAAAAATATCTCCACAAGGTGCAGAGAGGAAGAAGGTGTTTGAATTCCACAAGGTGTCTGCAGGGACATTTTCTTTTTCTGTTTTTCTTTTTGTTGCTGTTTTTTGTGATTGTATTATTTATAATCTATAGGTTATTTATATAGAACTTGACATTGAAAAGATGCACAAATTATAAAAATAAATATTCATATAATAGTCATTTACAAATATGATGCAACCTAGCTGAATAGCTGAATTACTTTTAACCTCTTCTCATTCCTTTTGCAGGCATGTAACTTAAAATAGTAGTGTCCACATTTTCCTGAATTGTACTTCTCAGTGTTTGTAATTTTTATCTTGTCTGCCCTGGTCCCTTCATTACAATTCTACAAATACTCTAAAAGACTCCATGTTTTTTTTGTTACAGTTTAGGGCCCAACATTTAATGAAAAAATACTTTATAAAAACTTCAATAACTGCTGGTGTTATCTTTCAAAAGTGAGCTGTCCTTCATTTGCCAAATTCAACATTCTTCAAGTTATTGCTAGATCTGCGAATGGCTGACATTGAAACCTATCAAGGCTTTGAAAAGAGGTGAACACACACTTAACACTTTTAACCAGAGAGACCAGTGAAACACTATTTCTCAATCTGGTCACAAGTTTATTTAAAAATCAGCCAACAGAATTTGTCCCCGGGGGCAATTCAAAGATTCAAGACATTTACTTAAGTTTAATATCAATTAGATTAACTGATAAACTACTATTGAAGTGAAAGTGTCTGTTAATGGATAATGAAATTAAATCTTTAACTGTGCCCACCTTTGAGCTTAACATTATCTTATAGTTTGTCGTCTCTGACTAAGCAATAAACTTCCTAACAGAGCGCTGGGATGTGATGATTATCAATGAAGTAGATGCAAGTTCTCTCATTCTGGTGCTTTCTTACATGATTTAAGATAGGTTACTTGTCTCCCTCCAGTGTGTCTCCTTATAGCGGGCGCAGCCTTTAATCATTCTCCACTGCCCCTCCATGCTGACCCTGCCTCTGACTCACTCTGTCTCCTCCACCTACATCAGGAGACGTGGCGATGCATTGACCATCCTTTCATAATGATATTGGAAATAAGTTTATGTTGTAGATTGTTCATATGAAAATTTCTGGGATGTAAATTATGTTCTTTAGCATGTCAAATATGCAGGTGGTATAGCCTTATAATAGGCCTATATGTACAATGGGCCAGCTCCACAAAGCTTGATTGAGGAGTCAGACAGTTCAGATATTGTTTGAATAAAAAACAGCATTCAGCCCCAGATTAAGCAAATAAATAAAAAGCTGTTTTACTTGTAATGGCTAACTAAATTATTGTCATTAATGACATAGTTGACATGCTCTAATGCCAGCAGATGGATCTTTATGACTTTGACTAGTGCTAATGCTGGCTAATAAAGGAAAAACTGGGCAAGTCTGACTTAGTTTTCTCTTAATATAATATTATGTAATAATATAATGTAATAATAATGTAATATTATTAGAGTGATGGTATGAGCAATACAATAGAGAGTCTTTTGTTTTTTTCCTAAATTGATTGGATTCTGTGCGTTCCTGTCTGACTTCCTGTTCAGGTCAATCTGCTATGTTGCATGATGTGTAAATATAATTGGACAGTATTTGGAACAGAGCAGTGGAGTGTTACGACCAGAGATGGACCTCAGCATTGACTTGTTGGGGTGACATCAACTCCCGAGTGCATGGCACAGACTGAATGTGCAGCAGAAGGATCCTGTGGAATCTTGTCATGAAGCTTCAGTTCCGTCTTACTTGGAGACACTGTGGCTGGAGCAATACAATCTTTAAGCAGATTGAGCTTGGCTCATGATTGTGTAGGTTGCTGTTCAATTGAAAGATTACAGAAGTTTTTTTGGGAGAGATACTGAACCCAAAATAGCTTCCATAGACATAGTTTTTTAATTTGTTAATGTGTAAATAATTAGCTGATCTGCGGCCTTGCATTGCATTTAATTGGTGAATGAATGTGTGCTAAAGCTTCAGTGCTTACTGAGTGTAAAAACCCTGGAGTGGTCCAGGACTACAACAAGGCCAATCCATTTACCATTTGTATCATTTGCAAAAGCAGTGTTTCGTTGTGTCTTCAGTTGACACTGTTTTTGGCTTAGCTTCCTATTCATCAAAGGAATACCATCAACCATCATGGGAAGCTATAAAACTGAACAGTGCGATAAGAGTGTCCAATACTTTAAAGTTTCACAAATATGACATAAAATGAGAGCACATAGTCTTCAAGTGTGTATAGAAGAAAATCTTTATTATCATAGTTTGATTACTTGAGACTTCTTCATTGGATAGCGATTGCTCACGCTCAACAGGACGTGGGTATTGTACATAGAATTTTCATGAACATAGTTCAAGCAGGGGTGTCTTTTTTCACATAGATGTGACGAAGGAGCCTGGGTTACACAGGAATATTTAATCTTATAGTTTCTCTTAGCTATACACCTAACACCATGCTATGACTGTGGACAGTTACGCTTAAAATACTTTACATTCACGTTTTGTTATAAACTATTTGATAAATACAAGATTAGTTGTAACAAAAGAATATATTTATATATTTTTACTATCTTCTTATATAGTCCACATATATATGTATTTTTCTTTGTGGCTTTATTTCTTTCAGCAAGGGTGTGTTTTATTCAAGGTTTAAACTCAACTTCATTCCAATAAATAAAAAAAGTAATATAAAAAGATAATCAAACACATTCCTAAAGGAACATATTGGCACTTCTAAAGTGATATAAAGTGGAGCATCACAGAGATGTTTCAAATGAAATCACAAAAGTTGTAAGCATACGTTTGACAGCTGTTGCTCCTTCATGAACTGTACACTAACAACAAACTACATAGTTGTCAACAAAATACCAACAAACAAACAAACACACGCACGCACACACACCAACCCAGCCACACAAACATACTTTCTTTTTCGCTTGAGAATAAACGACATATTCCCTAAACCTCTAAGACAAAATGTGTAAAGAAAAAGTCCAGCAACAATAATACAAAAACTCTCAGTAACAGTTAAGCCATTTGTTTTGGTGAAATGTTCATCTTCAGCTAGATGCTCACTGACCAGCCTTTTCTCTTTTTCAGATGAAGTCATTGTAGTGACCCTGGCATTTTTAAAGCTTCAGAGGTGAATGAAGCGGTTCTAAAGCTTCATAGAGAAATTTGCTGTATTCCCTTTTTCTGTAACTGTGACACAAAAACATAATGACGGGTCTGTTCCTCTTGCTGTGAGCTTGACCTGGATGCACTGTTGACCTTCAGCTCTTTGACTTAAATATCAAAGGGCAGAGTCAAATTCAGAGATTGCCATCCACAAACTGTAGTTAGATTTAGTGGGTTCCTGAGTCAACACGTTTTATTACTTCCTGTGAGGGCTGTGTCTTGCTTGTGTCTTGCTTGATAAGGCACTCACACAGATAAGTCACTCTGTCAACAAAACAGCAAGAACAGGGCCTTTTTATACAGTAGTAACATAATAACTAATAGCCCCAGCCCGAAAAGAAGTTAAAAATGTCAATATTTGGGTCCAAAGTTAAGTAGCACACGGTGAAATTGGGTTGTTTTTGGTTTTAAGTATAGTTTGTCTTTTGCAGAAGATAATGGTTACATCACAGACATTCAAGAAACCATAATGATGCTTAATGGCAAATAACAGTACAGTTTTATACAAACTGTTGTCTCCTTTTCCAGCTGAAATTGTAGAATGACATTGAAATGTTAACAGGCTTTACTTTGAAATCAAAGTGCTGAAAGCTACTTTTGTCAACAAAGGCCATAGTTGATAAAGGTAAAGGGAGAGAGGGAAAGATGATGGTAGAGTTGGAGTCTGTTTTTCTTGATTTCTGTTTCGACCACTGGTGGAACACATGAACTCCAAACACCAGATGCAAGGATAGATGAGGGAATTCTGGGTGTTTGTCATATGGCCAACCAATGTTTTAGCTGTAAAACACAAGCAGTCATGGTTTGTATTTTTGGACTGATTGTCAAAATGCATTTCATCATATTGTAGTGGTTGTTTTACAGACCTCTCCTTTTTAAAAACCAACAGCCAAATGTCTAATCTTTTTTTCTCCACCTTTGCAGCAGTTTAACCACTGAATAAGAACTATTAAAAAAAACAGAACTTTTGCACTTACTGTGAATTGCCGTATGTTTCCTTCAGCCACCAAATGATGTTCATATTCTGGTGTGATGCAATAGGCTATCCTCTGCAAAAAAAAAAAAAAAAAAAAAAAAAAAAGAATTTACACAAAATCATTTTAAACACTTCAAAACTTAATGCATCATCTTTGGAGAACGCATACAGAAAAAATAGTCTGCTTTTTTCCCCAGTGTCTCAGTACTTTATTTTTTAAAGTTTTAAAATGCTTGCCTTCTGAAGTGTTACTTTCCTCATCTGCATATTTGTCGAACATATTCAGACTTTCAGCTCACACAGGACTTTTTTCCATAATCCCAGATTGTATCCAGGTTGATTAAAAAAAGTTTAGATTAAAATTAACAGCCTAATAATTAAAGGATTTGTGATTTCCAAATCCAATTTCTTTTTGCAGTGAGGGGAAATGTATCAGAGCTGATGCAAAAGAACAGCCTGCACTGTCCCGGAGTATATCTGGCGCTCTGAAACCTGACACACGATACTTTTGAGTGTGAGCTGATGGCTCTATATTTGTACTGTACTTGTGGAAAAGAGCACCATCATCAGCATGTGTTGTTACTGCTCCCTCTGCAATTACCACAGTGAACCACACAGACGGGTCTCTGAACCAAAGTGTGATGTGGTCATTTACAAATAACAGTGCAGATAATGTGTTTAAAATCTAAACTTTTCAAACAAATCTGTTTTACAGTCTGAACAAAAACCTTCAGGGCCCAATGAGTCCATGTATAACTTGACATTAGGAAAACAGTCATGACCTTTATCTCTGACCTAATACTTTTTTGGAATCTGTAAGGAGTCCATATGATAAAGCTTATTATATATCTATTCTGGATACTATGAAAAAGAATGTGTCCTGAGAGCTCAAGGAAAACATATGAAACCTTGAATGCCAACGGCAAATGTTAATGTGATGTGGTAAGTGTGATAGGCTATGGGGGGTGAAAGAAGCTGTCTGGTGCTTTGATGATTACAATCATAAACTCTCAATGCTTTGAAGCAACCATTTTATCTGAGAATGTTCTCATGGTAGCAGCGTCATCAAGTTCAGAGAGGACAGTTGAGTCTTGAATCAGTGTGTTGCTGTCTGTTTTCTTTTTGAATAGAATATCTTTTATGTCACTGTATGTCTTTTGATTAACAATTGTGCCTTGCACTTGGATTAAAATGTCAACAATAGTCGCCCTTGCAATTGAAACCAATTTATTTGTATTAGAAACTCTTTTCACATACGACGTATGATGGTGGTAAAACAATTCTGAATGACAGCAGACACACTATATAGATAAAACCGTGTTTATAATGCAGCTGAGCTTACAGTGACTTTTTCAATTGAATTCAAAAACTTTATTTGTCCCCGGGGGGCAATTCAAAGGCACACAGAGCAGTAAATGAACGAAGTGCAGCTATACTAAAATTTAACCAGAGATATAGTGTCAACAAAAGAATAAAGTGTCAAAATGTGAGACAAACATGCTTTCATACTGACCTCTTTAAATGTTCCCGGTACACTGATGAATTTATAAATGGCGTAGCAAGGTACAAACAGCATGGAAGACATGGCAATGCCCCAGCCAACTATGTTTGCCCAGTAAGGGAAGACGTACTCATCATACTTCAGGCGTGATGATGTCAACGTACTGGCTATAACAACAAACTGTAATTGAGAAAGGGGATGAGAAAGTTAAGTTGTGCCACATCTAAATGTACATGTTCAAAGTCTATTTGGACAAGCATGTGTATCCTTCAGAGTACAGATGCTTGTAATTGGGGTACTTTAACTATTATAATTTGACTATGCATTTTCCCTTTATTTTTAAATGTGAGCTGACCAATTCTTTCTCACTGCCCTAGTTTGTACAACCCTCAACTGTTGTTCAGGGTTTTTATAGTAAGCCTTTTGTATTAGGGGGTGCCTAGCTGTCCACACCCTTGCACGGACGTTAATGCATGCAAAACATGGAGCTCTTTGACTTAGCGGTTTTTATATTCTTTTTTATCTTCATGGGGGATTCTGAGCGTTAGAAATAGGTGTGATAAGTAGACACATAAATTAGATGTATGAACTCCAAAAAGGGCATAATATGGGACCTTTAACTTTCCCACTGATCATTTTAACATTGACCCTGCAGTGTTTGTTCACCTGCTTGTAGTAAATGCTTGAGGCTCTGTTAGGTTCATATAATCTTTCCTGATTACTACAGGTATGGGCCTGAAGAACCATGCTCATGATGAAGACTTGGGGAAATGGCATGAGTAAGTGCTTCTCTGTGCCAGACAACTTATTGCATTAATTCAGTAACTTCAACTTTTGAGGAACTGCAATTCAGATTCAAAGTTGGATTTTAATCTAACGTGTACACAAACAGTTTTACCTCATGCTGGCCTGAATGATACCTTTTTACACAGCTTGTATGCATTTGTGGATGGAAGCTACTGACAAAACATCATGTGACTGAAAGTTATTTATTGCACTTACCAAAAGAAAAACTGGGCTGACAAATTTCCAGCACAGCCTCCAGTAAAGACCAGGCTTAAAGCCCATCATTCTCTCGATATCTTCACTGAAGCGGTCAACACCTGCCGTGAGAATTATTATTTTTTGTAAGTAGTGAGTATTGCAAGACAGTGGAAATTATTTAGCTCTCTAGAAAATGACAAATATGTTGAGAAAAAATACTTTTTAAAGCCAAATTTCAGTTAAAATGTCATACCATAAAACCACGACACTCCAATCGCCTCAATCAACACACCAAATAGTATGGAAGTCCCAGCTGCGTATTTATCCAACATGGTCAGCACGTAGATGCCACCCTACAAAGAAGAGAAAGAGAGGATTTAAGTGCGTGATATAACTTGGTAAGCAGTTAAACGGTTGTGTTCAAGTGTTCAAGTTTGCTTGTTTTTTCATAATAACTTCTAGTTGACAATGTTTACTGCCTTGATATTTTCTGTATTAGAAGTTTTGCACAATCCATCTTTAATATGATTCTGAGTTGTGCAATCTGTGTATTGTCAACTTCAAGTTAAAACGCTAAAGAATAGTAAAAGTTCTGGTACGTTGCTCATGGGATAAAACTTTCAACTCGAGGTAAAAGCCAAGGAAAACGTTTTTTTGTTTTGTTTTGTTTTGTTTTTTTAAATGACTCAAACTTTTCAGTTGTGGCAGCAGATCTCATATTAAAAGGCAGTTTATTCCAAAGTTTTGGAGGTGCTATGGAAAAGGCTCGATAACCCTTAGTTTTGAGCCTATTTTTAGACACGTCCAAGAGCAGCTGGTTAAAGGACCTTAGTGCTCTGGATGGAGATGGATCTATCATGAGACCTCATTCACTTCCTCAGTATGGATTTCATTAAACATACAGTATGTAAAACCCACTGGGGGCTCTCAATCCAAACAACAAAAGATGATGGTGAGGCTTGCAGTGTATCATGGGAGTAAAAGCAAACGGATGCTGTGTTCAATTAATACGAATGGGTGAAACAGACCTGAGAAAGACAATGTGTACATATGATGTATCCGAGTATAATTTACTTTTTTTTTTTTTTACATTGTTTTATCACAGCAACACATACAGCGACAGAACAGCAGCATTTAGTAGCAGCTAGCGCTAGCTTATGTAGTGGTCTTTGACATAATATCCGGTGTTTCCTTGACAGCGGTCAACATTTTGTGTCTGTCATGGCGGCTCATCACGGCGGCCGCCTACAAGACATGTTCCGTTACAACTATAACATTACGAATATTTAGAAATATTTGAGGTGATCTAAGTACTCAACTGAAAAGATATAACATTGGTTTAGTCATAGTTTGGATAGATTTGTAATTTAAGTTAGATATTTTAATCTAAACATTAGCATGACATTCTACATACTGCACCTTTTTTTAAGGGGAGCCACCATGTGAATCACAAACACTACTTTTATGACTTCAAAGTCTATTTTTCTGTTTGCAGGGGTTTTCTATTTGTGCTGATACCATTTAAATGAATTGGGACGACAAAGAAGGTTTTATCTTATTGTCAAAGTTTAAATATGTGTCAGTAGTACGTGACATGGCTTTGTTGATGATGTCTTAGAAAGAGTTCTGTGATATTGACCTCAAACACGAGACTTGGATTCTTTGTTCTTGGCAGCAGTGATGTAAAGTGTTAGTCTTGTTTATGAAGTTTTGACATTAATGGCTAGGTCTACATAGTTTATTGCCACATTTTTTGCTGTGAGACAGCCAAGTCTACCTTTTAAATTATTCATGCAGTATTTATTAGTGGTTGAAATGACATAAATAAGCTCTTCTAATGGTAAAACAAAAAAACATAGTAATAGGCGTTGTGTAATTGTGTGGAATAAATGATACTGACATTGGTAACGCAGAACAAGGCAACCAGGAACGTTCCAAAAGCTGTGGCAAAGGTGAAGAGCTTCCTGTGTCTTTTGAGGATCTTAAAGTCATCTGTCAGACCTGTGATAACTGCCTCCATGCCTCCCATCTAGTGGACACAATCAAAGCGAGATGAGAGTCAGAAATTTCTACCAATCCAAGTAGTGAGTAATGTAATGGGCAGTACAGATTGGCCTTCACTGCAACTCGCTGATTATATTTAGTTTTGTACAGTGTGCTGACAGTGTTTTGAAAGATGAGATCCTTAAATGCTTCAACATGTTAAAGTGCATGTGATTGGTTATAGTAACACAATGTATGCATATGAATACAGTTCATATCCATGCTACTGTAATGGAACGATTGTGTTACTCCAATACCAACAAATAACAAAAAATGGAGAACCTTAAAGTCCTCCCTTAATAAAACTGCAGATGCAAAAGAGGTTCCTAAGAAACTTGAAATAACTCCTATTAACAAAAAGCATCATATTGCATCACATGAAGAAAACTTCCAGGCAAAGAAAAACCTATTTTTCTCGTCTCAGGGCAAAATGAGGGTTGGTTTCACGACCATTCAACTCTACAACCATGTTTCTAATGATACACAGCTTCATGCACCCTAACCCTAAGTATCCCTTTAATGAATATGAAATATGGGGCGTTTTTGTACCTGCATGCAAAATACTGGGAGGAGAAATGCAAAGCAGTTGAGTTAGTAGTGCATTAGTGTATTGCGATTTACTAAGCCAGGCAAAAAATTGCAGTGATTGTGACGTTGTCTGAATTTAAAATCTTTTGACGGGAGCGTGCTAATCTAGGAACTTAGTGTTAAGCACAACAGGCTGCAGTTAGGAGGAGATACAGGCTCAAAAAAGAAGGGTAAAGATCATTTTTCCCCCACACCAGTTAACATGTTTCGAAGGACAGAAAAATAAATATCCATTTATTCTAATCCTCCCTCTACAGCCCCATGCTGCTACGCTGTAGGATGCTTAGCTTGGGAGCCATCACCACTGCTTGTATCCCCTATTTTGATACCTCTATGCCAAAGCATTTGTCTGATAGCGCTGACCAGCTTCTGGTCCGTGTGGCGCGCTCGTGCAACGGACGACACAGCTCGCACCTCTAGCGCAATGTATGACAATTCATTCAAAAGATGGATGAAAGAAAAGGGAGGCCTTGTTTAATGCAGAGGTTTTCTTATAAACCAAATGTTATTTTTGATATATATTCAGATTCATCTGCAATAACTCTACAATACTGTTCATTCATTTGCCTCTCCCACAAATACCTATTTTGCGCTTGCAGTCATCCTTCTTTTCGTCTAAACACTCTGTGATGTTAACCAGTCGAACACGCAAAAGCCTTACTTAAATATTACTGCCTCCACAAGGTGTGCACCTTTTATCATTCAAGCATATGTTCTTCTTAAATCCCCAGCAAAACTCCCACAAACCAAACGTGCAATCTTTTGGAGTGAACACCCAATTAAGTAGTCTTCAATTGGGATCTTAGTAAATCAGGCCCTTGGTTTGTCTTTAGAATAATACTAATAGTATATAATGTAAGAAGAAGTTGTAAAAGAAGACATTCTACTCTCATTATATGCTTTTTATTTTAATCAAAGACTATTGTTCAAATGATTGGAGTCATCTCACATCATTTAAAGAGAATTAGTGTTATTAGAGGAAAAGCCAGCACTGTTATTCTAAAATCCAATTGATTCCATTAAGCATGCAATAAACATGTTCTTTTAAAAAAGGTCAGCTTTAATGGGCAACACAGCCAAGCCATTCAGCAAGATATACAGATATCATTGTAATCTGTCTGGACATTCCCTTGATTTGTTATTTATATGACAAGCAAAGATGGTACTGTGTCAACAAAGGAAAAACCAGAAGCTGTTCAGCATGAAGATCCCTCTTCCAGTGATAAAAGTCTTAAGTCTTTTTTGAGTGTGAGTCTGATACAACGTCAAGATAATTTTCCAAGCACTTTGTCATTAGTAATATTCACCTCTCAACCTGGGCCTTAAACTTGTGTTTTCCATGTAATCTGCTCACTAATTCTTTTAGATGCTTGCGTATGTGTTGTGCATATTATTAGTATTTGTTAGCAGAGCTTTCTCCATTCTGTCAGTTGAAATACTTTCAAATTTGCTCATAAGAAGATAATTTGTTTAGAGCAACCACAGTGGCCTTTGCATCTTACCGAGCTGTCAATGCCCAGAGTCAGCAACATGATGAAGAACACAATGGCCCAAAATGTTGAGCCAGGCAGTGTAGAAATGGCCTCAGGATAGATGATGAACACCAAACCTGCCCCTGCGCGCACACAAAGAAACACACAAACGTTTAAGTTGTCACTTTCAATTCAGGCCAAAACGTGCACCTTTTTAAATTAGTCATTATACTTGTGTCCATATATTACCCTCTGTTGCCACATCTTCTATTTTCACACCATGTTTGTATGCCATGTAACCGAGCACAGAGAAGATGGCAAATCCTGAGAAGAAACTGGTGACGCAGTTCACAGTGCTGGTCAGGAGAGCATCCCTGGAGACAGAAAATACATTTATTTTATAAAGAGCCAAGTTTCTTCAATTTAACGTTATATTAATTTAGCTGTGTGCAAACAAGTTTTCTTTGGGTTGATCAGTTAACTGAATACTGTTTCTTAGAGGGATTTCAGGTTTATTAGATGTTCTTGTTATCTGCTCCTGGCAGGAACTTTGATCTGTGCATAACTAGTGTGCTGTCCTAGAAAAGTCAAACTTCACAATAAGGTAAGACTAGATAAGATTGAGTTGTTTTCCCCCCTGTGAAATAAAGGCCTAAGGACTGTTTTGTAAGATTAAAGAGATACAAAGAAGAATAGTGATAGCACCATTGCTGCATTTTTTTTTGTCTTGCACAATTCTGAATGTTTTGGCAGTTATGTAAGTGATGTTTTCCTGTGTGCAGAGGATACAGTGCTTTTCAAGCATTGCCCTGTACCTTTATCAGATTTCCTCCATCTGTGAAGGCATTAAAAACAAAAGTCTGGGTTTGGTGCTTGTTTTTCTAACATCTACCATCTCTTCCCAACTGGACATAATGCAAATCCCACCTGCCAGCAGTGCACACGCATGTCTAAATGAGACATGAGTGAGGAAGAAGGCATGAGGCCCCGTTTAGGGTTGAGCAAGGAGGAAGAGATAAGGGAAGAAAGTAAAAGAAGACCGAAGTCTATAATCCTTAAAACACTTAAATAGCACTGATTTATCTTCTAAGCCTCTGTGATGACACTTCACCATATATTTTACCTCACTTTTAGATAACAACTGTAGGAGAAAAAATAATCAATCAGATTGGGTTTAGTGCCAGACTGCTGGGTAAAGATGGCCTTTATTTACTGTTCTGCCAAGATGTGCCTCAAACCACTGTAACTTATTTGTGCAGAGAAAGATAAGCCAAAGTCAAAACCTTGTGTGCTCTCACTGAGAAAGAGCAGGCCTTTGACACTCCAGCCGACATACAGCCCTAGGCTATTATCTGGCAATCCTTCCTGGCCTGTACTTTATCTGTCCTGCGAACACCTGGCCATTGGGTTCAGCTGGACAGATTAGCATAACCTCTGCAGCTTCAGGATCCGGTTACATGCTGAAAAGGACTGGCTACTTAGAGACAGCAGGATGTTCTGTTGCTGTGAGCTTGTTTAGTCTATCAAAAAAAAAAAAATCAGCAATGCTTAGCTCTTACCTGTAACAGTTGTTGTCAAATTTATTATAACTGGCAAATGCAATAAGCACCCCAAATCCTGCTCCCAGCGAGTAGAAGATCTGAGTTGCAGCATCAATCCACACCTGTGACAAAAAAAAAAAAAAAAAGACTAACAAGAAAGCTTTTGATGCATGGAAAACAAATGCTTCATGGATCAAATGGCACTTTATTGAGGACTCTTAATCCTTCTTCCAATCTTCAGGTCAGTCAATGGAAGATGTTATTTGTTTAGAATCCATTCATCACTATACTGATATCTGGAAGTGTGAATGTGACAGTCAAATAAAATATACTGTCGGCTCTCTGAATCCACTCAGACGTTGATGCAAATGTTATAAAGGGAATATATATAGACTAAAGAAACACAAGACTGAATGGGTTTTGGCCATTAAAACCTCAGATTTCATATTAAATACATGAATATTCAGATTTTCTTCACAAGTCAACCGATGGCAATCTATTCCAAATCTCTCCAACACCCCTGGGTGCTTTTGAATAACAAGCACTGTCTCTAACCTCTAGGTTGTTGAGCCGATTGAAATCAATGTGTAGGTAGGCCCTTATACCATCCATGGACCCTGGTAGAGTTACACCTCGAATCAGCAATACAAAAAGCACCACATAGGGCATGGTAGCTGTGATGTACACCACCTGTATACAAACGTAGAACAAACGGGGGGAGTCGGGGAGGAAATCACAACATTGACTCAATTAATTCTAGTGAGGCAGTGGGAAACGACAGTTTACACGATTTAACATTTCCAAAAGAAAGTCTTTTCCATCTATCGTTTTCATGAAATTACTTCCAGATTGTAGAAAAAAATTGAGGATGATCAAATATTTGTTGTCGTGTTCCAGTTTTTTTACCTTCCCTGAGGACTTGACGCCTTTCCAGAGGCTGAAGTAGAGGATGAAGACCACCACGACAAGGCACAAGGTAAGCTCCCAGCGTGGTAGTCCCAGATCATGGATGCCCTTACTCTCATAGAGATGTAGCACACCCCGTCTGCAGAACACACCAATGTTATGCCTTAGTAACACGTAAAATACACAACGATAACCGTCAATACTGAACAGAGCATCAGTCATTTTCTCTGCATTTGGCAATGTTGAACAATGATTTGCTTACATGGGACCACCCGGATTGTATTGTGTCTGAGCGAGCCTAAACCTAACAACCCTCACTGTGTATGTTCCTGAAGTGAAGACGTGCTATTCAGTGTTGGCAAGATGCTCTTTTAGGACATGTAAAAGGCATGTCTTGTATTACACCAAACATCTCTAGTCTGAACCCACCTTGTTTAACCCCGCTTAGCCATTGGCAAAAGTCTTACATTAAATGATTCATAAAAAATGAATTAATTTGTTTTGACACTAATGTGGTTTAAAGTGTCAATATTTGAAAGATTAGAGATGTTTTTTTCTTTTTATTTGATAAAATATATCATTTATATTTACTTGTTGACTGCTGTCAAATGAAATAACGTATGTCTCTCTCTCTTCCAATTTTAAGTGCTTTGAAACTGCCAATGAAGTCTCTTGATATTGCTTTCATATCGTCAGCCATATCTCCTCAAGCCAAACACTGTCTGATCAAGTTAAGCATTCAAAAGTGTAATTGTTACCAAATGAAAACCAAGAAAAACAAATGGTGTCTCTTTCACCCCCTCTTAATATTGTTTCCAGCTGTTAGATAATTCAGTTTTTGAAAAAAAAAATAATCAGAAAATGTGGGTTGTGTACTATCCACTATCTGGTGGGCCTTTAAGCACAACAAATAATATCCATCACATTTAAAGAGGACCACAGCTGAAAACTAAGGCTATGGTAATAGTTAACTATGCTTACCTACTTTTATTTTAGGAAACTAAGATAGGGTACATTTATTTTATCTCAGGATATGTATAGATTAGCACGAAGACTGACAATAAAATTACATTGCTCTTTCAAAAGCATATACCAAGAACTTGAAGCAGCTATCCCCAGCCCTCAGTAGCACATACAGATGCAAAAAGTAGCCTTCAGCATCTGGATAAGACACCTAGGGAAAATACTGCTTGAAAGGTTACGTTTTATAATGAATCTGAGGCCCCAAAGGGATTTGAAAAAAGAATTGGTATTTGATGTCCTGGGATGAGACATCTCTATCTCCGTGTTGCTTGTAAACAGGACGTGTGATTAACTTCTTAATCTCTGCTACTGTGTTGTAATTACCAAGTCACCATCACATAACTGTTTAGCATGAATGCAGTTGGTATATCCTGGTTACAGTAAACTTGCTTCAAACCTTAAGTTTTTATTTAAAGTGTTTATTTCAAGGCATTTATTTTGTGTGGTCCCACCTGTTAAGTTGTGGTTAATGTCAGTTAGTATTTCCTACACAATCCTCGTGCAGCTGGACAGTCTGTGAAGGATCCTTAAATGGAACCACATTAGCAGGTCTAAATGAAACTATAATGATTTACACTAGGGACAAGAGAGTCTTTCTCTTTCTGTATGTTGTTCTACAGATTATGTGTTTTCCAGTAGACCATTTTTTCTGAAGCACAACTAACAGAATGTAAAGGTATAGTAAAGTGACAGGAATCCATTGGTTGATAGTTGATGCTGTTGTTCCCTTTGACAGATTAAAACAAAACAAACCAGATTTTAAAAATGACCTACCAGCGTTGTTTATTTATTTTTTTGTATGAGAATAGTTTTTGGCTTAACATCCCATTGACATTGACCTTTGACCAGCAGGGTCCAATCTGTTCATCACTGAGTCAGTCCAACTGGTCTTGCTGCCAGATTTGAAGACATTTCCTCTTGGTATTCCAAAGAGAGTGCAGTCTAGTAATCCTCAAAATATTCAACCTATCTGGTGCCTAGTATACTTGAAGAGAGCCATTCTGTTTCATCACATGAATGACCACTCTCTCCAATGTTTTAGATTTGGACTGCAGTACCACTTTTAAATGCTATGTCTTTGCACTGGCTGCTCCTGCACGGCACATTGTGTCCTGGAAGACCAAACAACCAACAGAGAGTGCACTGAGGGACTGTATCTTTAGTTTCTGCATTGAACACAGCCCTGTTAACAGAGTTTATATCTGTACATTGAGCCATATTCAACTGACTACAGCAGACTGTGGGATAATGTTATGAACACTAAGTAACCTGTGCTGCCACAAGAAACCACTTTTACATACTAACATGATAAAATGCAGACGCAATGAGAGTGAGAGGAGCTGAAGAACTGTTAAAATTCCATGTAGCCATACTCACTGAAAAATCATCACTATGTGACTGTTTCTTGTGTAAAAAATTGTGCAAAACTCATATCAAATTCAAAAAGAGACTGGCCTTTCAATTTGTTAGCAATTTGTGAAGCAGATCTTTATTGTGCCGACACGCTACTTAAATGCCTCTTTCTTGTCACTGAGACTCTACAAAGGGGTTGTAACAGGATCCTTAAAGTGATATGTTGCATCACTAATGATAACTGTAGAGGGAGTAAGCAGATTCTAATATCTGGGAGTCTAAATAATAGAAATTAAATAAAGTACAGAAGAAATGCACGGTTCCGAATTCTAAGGTTCTGGAGAATCCTTCGTCAACCGTACTTGTAGTTCATATTAGTGTCAAAATATTTTTCAAGTTGCCTTTTGCTCAATATTCTGGTTATTTCATCGCTATTTAACTGTGTTTTAAATAGTCAATCTGTGTTGACGATGTACCAACAGAGGGCAGCATAAACCATTAAGTGTTAAATGTGTTTACCTTTCTTACTAATATACAATAAGGAAAAACATTAACTCTGTTTTTTTATCATCAATTTACGATGCAATACTTGTTTCATTTTAATTCAGTTTATTCTGATACCCTTATACATTCTGGTTGACATTCTGCCTAAACTGCATACAGTATGGGGACAAAAGAAAGTCCTTCCCTGTAAGAGTTGGCTGCCTGCAGCTTATGACGGGAATATTTTCCTGCTGCACATTGTTGCTGACCTATACACAGTGTCTCTTATTAAAACTTTCTGAAAGAAAGATTCAATTAAGTTGGCATGCAATGTTCTGTTTGATAAACAGACGTAGGGGATTTGATCAGATACTCAGGTTGCTTACACAACTGCCTGACATGTAAATCTCCAGGAACACGCAAACTGAAATACAGTATGTTCAGAAACGCAATCCTCAGAGACTAGAGGATCTGTGAAACTCATCTTTAGCAATTACTTATCTTTGGCTGATAATACATTCAAAGCTATAAAGTCTTTTGGGAGGCAGATAGCAGTGTGAAGACATCAGTTTGTTTGGAGAGAAAATTTTAGTCTGGGCTTGTGAAATGAAGTCCTTGTGTTGGTGTTGTAATGCCCCAAGGCCTCCTTGTTCATCTGATAGCATTAATAGTTTAGTGCCAGTAAATGCCCACTATAACATCAATCCAGCTCCCTTTGACTCAGTTACTCTAAACACATTCACTCTTATCTTCACTCAGTAAGCCAGTTTATGTGGATTTCTGACACTCACTGTTGCCTTCAGCTGGCCTCTGTATACTTGAGGCTGGCACAGTATTGCATGTCTATAGCGCGTCTTGATGTTGCTTACAGAACTTGAAACTGAACATGCAAAGTAAACATGAATGAAAGAGGACTAAAGCCCTGAGTTACAGTACAAAACGGCTCCTTGATACCTAATTTAATTACTAAAACATCCTGTCATTTATTTTAAGTTATTTATTACACAATTAAGTTTCAATAAGAAAAGAGAGAGGGAAATCTCTGTTTAATGACCTCATTTAGTTTGATGTAAGGCTTATCAAATATAGTTATCCTGAGCGCTGAATCAGATATGGTTATTTCTGGCTGGATTTAAAAAGTTTTGGTTTTTGTTTTTTTCATTTTACAACCTTCATTCATTGAGGCAAACAATATACTCTGGACACTCGCCTTTATTGGAAATCAACTTCTTTCTTTTCTTCAAAAGTAAGCTGCTACTACTTGACTGATAATGTTCTGAAGGACGACACAAAAAGCCTTTTTTTTATGAAGTTTGTGTGCATTGTTAACTCCTAATATTCTTGAAGCCCATTAAGGACCTTTTATTGAATTGGAAACTTGCTCCTCTAAATTTCCCCCTTCATTTTATATTTCGGAGCAGGCTGCGCTCCAAAATAACTTATTGGTACTATGTTGACTGACAAAAGTGTTTTTATAGCTGCTCATGGTAAACCTGTGAAGGCAGGATGAAAACACAGACGCCTCATGAAGCCATTTGAAAATGTAAGGTATGTATGAAGACATTTTCAGACGGACTGTCTAACACGTCACTGGTGACAAACTTTGTTGAAACAATGATTCATAAGCAACTTGAAAGAAGTTCACAACCCGCTTATTCCTGGCCGAATGCCGCTTGAGGAGGAAGCGTACGTCATTGTCTACAATGTTATACAAATAGTTTAATACAACACTCCTCATTCTGAAGTTGGCATGGAAAGAATGGATGGTGTTTCCAACTGCTTTTTCATCAGACATGCACACATGATGAGGCTCACTGACAGCTTAAGAATTCTTTGAAAGCCCGACTCTTCTCCCTCATGATATGTATGACTTACTGTATATTATTGACAGACGACAATTATGATGCTCTGATTTTGAGTTTGACATTTGGGAGATTTATCTGATCGCTTGAGACTACGCAAGTCATCAGATTAAATGCAGAAAAATGCCCATATCTACTTTACAGTCAGTCTTTTGATATACAAAATCCCTTTCACTGTTTCACCTGTAAAATGATTGAAAACTCACTGGAGTTATTTGATAATATGTGATGGCTAAATGAAAGCTGCAAGTTTCCCTGAATTAATCTTGTGATGATAGTTTATGAACACCTTTTTACAGAAGTTATGTAACATTAGATTTCTTTTTGCAAAGACTGACAGAATCTTAAATTAATAAACTTGTAATCCAAACGAGTAGGTGTGAAAAAGTACGATTCTGTATGTATAGATACAACAATAGTGTTAGGGTGGTTAATTTTATTTAAGTATTCTTTGTATGTATAATCCCATTAGCTATTTGCTCACACTGTCGTTGTAGCAGTTTTGCATCGTTTAGCTCTTTGTTGCTTTCTTTAACCCCTGCAAAACAGCTGTATGATTGAGTCACATAGTTCAGCACTGTTTTCAGGTTTATTTATTTTTTTGATAAACCAAATGCTTATCTGACCAGTACATCCGTAAATAAATGACCAACCTAAAAACAAGCTGTTGAACAAGCTGCAGCTGAGGAGCCTCCCATTACGTGTGTGCTGGATGCGTACATGAGCAGCAGCTGTTCGCTGTTATAATGTTTGTAAACCCATGTTCGATGTTTAAATGTACGATCCTGAAGATTCAATAACGATAAGAAAAGTCATCGCATACATGACAGTCAAGAACCATAAGTTAGGATGCTCTTTGGGTCTCTGTTCATGTGTCCTTTAAAATCACAGAAATTTGCAATTCATTAACAGCACAGGTAAATAAATATACCCAAATGATATGCCTAAAATGCTTAATAGTTTAGTGAATACTGTGCAAGTAGTGAGTCTGAACCCCTATGTAGCAAACACAAAGGCACTGATAAATGTTTCATTTAACAGAGTTTTGTGTTCAGTTGCAAAGTGTCTCTTGCTAGATGAAGACAGTATGGCTCAAGCGAGTAGCAGATGTAAAGGGTATAAGAGGTGGTACAAGCGAATTGTTGACTCAGTTGGCCTCACTCTCTCATGCTGGGCCTTGGCATTGCTCCTGTTCTCAAAGCTTGCTGAAAGCAGAGGGATTTAATGTCCCCTACAGAGCCTAACCCTTAGCAAGATCTGTCTTGAAGCACTTTATTGTTGTCAGCCTGTCCATGCACTTGAAGTGATGTCTCTCTTACGAGTGTCCGCTTTCGGATTTTATTAACCACAAATACTGTTTGACTGACATTGTATCAACCATTTTAAAGTCTGCAGTAACTCTTAAGATACAAGCTTTTAAGTCAATGCTGACCTCCTCATGCTAAGTCAAACACGACCTACTCTTAATATATCAAGTTTGAGGCTTCCTGGAAGTTGAAAACTATCCAGGGATGCTGATTAAATAAACGTGGTACAGTCATTGTAGTGCAGCAGAATGAGAGGGGAAGTTTAACCAAGCACAGTTATGGGCCTAAATGTATGCTCAATGTATTGTGTGTCACGCTTAGCATGTATCCCCTGTTCTGTCTTCTCACAGACTTCCTCTGGGCTGCACAGTCAGTCTTCACAGAAGCTCGGGAAGAACCGGCTGTCTTTGAAGTATAAACAGATGGAGTTTTTTCATGCACTTCAAAGTATGCATTTGAACTTTTCATATAAACACCTTTTTAAAGGTGCAAGCGTTTTTGGCTGGGTAACTTTGCACTCATTCTGCGTGACTTTTGCCAAATGAATAGCTGTTAAATTGTTTCGTAACGTGCATCTGTCCGTAGGATAATAAAGTAGTTTGAAAAAAAATCTAAAATGAGACTGCATCCCTTTTATGTGATGTCATCAATCCATGTTAGAGATTGAAAAAAAAAAAACTATTTTGACATTTAACGTTGAAGTTGATCGGGGATTAGATTCAATGATCTCAGTACAGTTTGACTTTCAGCAGCAGATATTTAACTGCATTGTAACTGTTGGTTACTTGTTGAGATGGATTTTTTTTTTTTGGGGGGGGGGATTAATTTGTTGTTTGGACTTAATTTAACGGATCCTTTTGAAATTGTGGTGTATGGAATATTGTGTTCCTTTTAAAACCCCCAACCAACTTCTAAACATCACAGTGTGAACAATTCCAAAATGACACAGCGTTTATATAGTGTTGGACTCTGTTGCTTTCCGTGTGTACTTGTACATATTTATTGTACAAACAGAAGTGTGCAACAGAACATTCTAGCAAGCAGAAAAGTGTATGACACAGCTTCATTACGTGCCCAAATATTATAGCGGTTGTGTAGCAGCCATAGAATAAAAAAATCATTACCTGTCCTGATTATTAGCTGCTGCTTTCACTACTCAGTTCATCCTGACTTTGTATCTACATTTTAAGAGGGGACTGTCAGGCAGAAGTCCTAATATAGCGAAAAACAGCATTTTACTTTGACACATGAAGCTCTGGAAATTTGTGGGATATTTTCAGGAATTTTATTCAAGTGTGAAAAGACTAGAACATACTTTGCAGAGCTGCACTGTGCTGATAGTCACATGCAACACCCGTGTTTGTTACACCAGGAACATTACACATTCTATAGATCCTGTCAATTCTTTGTTTAGAAACTGTGCAAACGGCAAATTGGGCTGATTTTGAACAATATATTTTTAAAAAGATAGTTACTGTGAAGTGGTTTCAGTATATATTTTCTTCTGAAAGGTCAAAAGAAGTGTTTGACACTATTAGTTTGTACATTTGTGATGAAGTACATAGGGACCGAGCATTACATGCAGCTACTGCTACAACTAACATGAGGATGTAGGCTTTGAATGTGTGCACATAGATGTGCCCAATCATGCACAAGACACCTGGAAAACGCATTAAAGAGCATAAAAAAAAACAGAAAAAGCATATGGGACCTTGAACCAACATCCACATGCCCGTGCTAGATGTAATTACTTTTTGCTCCTGTTGATATGCCAGTTTAACCTGACACAATCAAGAAACAACTTTTTCTCTATTTTCTAGATTAAAATACTTCCAAACCCTAGTATTCCTAAGATATGATCCATTCACTGTGCTTGTTTACATCGGGGTTGTAGAGCGGGGAGTGCAGGCCCATTAACCAAAGCTACAGCCCCGACAAGAGATGGACGGCTGCGTTGCAGTTTGAGCATAACATTCAACCGGCAAGGCCAAAAGTTTAACCGTTTAGTTGACTAAATTCTCACATCAGCCATCAAAAGTTGTGTAAACAGAGATATCTTTTGTTATAATAAACAATAACATGTAGTTTGAATCTTGAACTTTTGTAACCTTATGCACAAAACATATGGCATTCAAAGGTCTTCACAGGTCAATAACGGATAAAGAATTTCAGAAATCACTCACTCATAGAACTCTGCTGCCGGGGTTATCTTGTACTTGGCGTAAGACGTTCCATTGCCTAGAACAGATCCGTTGATGGCTTTGGGGTCTGTGCAGTTCTCACTGTTCCAGCTGTTGCCACATTTAAGCCAAGGCAGCTCGCTGGTCATTGAAGAGAACAGGTAGTACAGAGACCAGGCAATGATTACGTTGTAGTAGAAGCCAACGTACAGGGCTATGACGATCACAGTGTAGCCCACACCTAAGGAACACCAAGAAATGAGTCAGAAAGTACAAAAGGTTGTTTTAATCTTGAATTGTGCTACACGTTTGTGATACAAAGTGTGACATGGAACTTAATCTGCTCGACAATAGTTCCTCTTCATTTAGTGAAAGATTTTCAAAACATTCAAACTTACTGTACTCATATTGATGACATGAGTACATGACATGTGTAGATGAAAATTAGATTACATTTGCTTTATAATTTGTGATAACATTAAATGCATTTTCAGATTTCTTAGCACAACAAATGTGCATTGAAGCCTTAACCAAGTTAATAATATAAAAAAAAAGAATAGCAGGAACATGTTTGAAGCTGTAGAGACTGTTATGACTGAGTCATTTGTATTTAACTGTGTGGTTGCAGAACTTTTAACTTCTGAACAAGTCATTGAATTATTAATGAATAATTCTATGAAGCCTGAGATCCAACCATCTATCTCCATCAGCAGTGTGTTTTGATGTATCCAAATCATCATTTTGTTAAACCACTCCAGATGTGTAGAATAGTAATAAACACATTCACTGCACTTGGTTTTTTCCACTATTGCACTTTTTTTTTCTAAGTGGGGAATGATTTGTTTTGCTTCCACTGGAATGTGAAGACTGTGTGTGATAAGAGCCATAAAGCCATCACCTGCTTATTCTAGGCAGGAAAAAACACAAACCCTCCCCAGCAGTGCAGCCAGCGAAGGTAGTGACTGATGTCGATTCAACAGGAAAAAAAAAAAAACTTCAGATGCATGATGTCAAATCTCCTTTTCTCATGTACCCGTGCAAGTGGCATATCGTTTTGTTTCGGCAGGTTTAGTCAGTAAACTCCAAAAATCTTTTCATTGTCATGATTTCCAAATAAAACTCAATGCAAGCGTTAAATATAAGCATAAATCTGTTAGTCAAGTTTTAAAGTGTGCTCTAAGTTTTCTCTTTAAGTCCTCTTTAATTTCAGGTTTCTTTGTTTTATATTTAGTGACGTAATTATATAGAACCCAGCTGTTTTCCACAGCACGCCATGGACGCGAGCCTGGTTTGGTTTGACGTCATCATTTTGAAATCGACATTTGAAGATACACTGACGCGGGTAAATGTTGAAAGTCCAAGTGGAGAGAGATCAAAACATTCAGAAAGGTGAAACGGAGATGAAAGGGATGTGACAAAGAGATTAGTTAGAAGTGACGCTTGTGAACTTATGAGGAAAGGACAAAAAATAAAAGGGCGAGACACTGAATGACGCAAAAAAGGGCATGCCTGAGCAGTTAGTAGCACAGGGGTGGGGGGCTAAATTAAACAGACGGTCTTTTACGTAACAGCTCACCTTTAAACACGGGGCATATTTTCCACACTGTAGCTGCCCCCTCCCTATTGTACTGTCCCAAGGCGAGTTCCATATAGAACAAGGGCATCCCCGCAATGACCAAGAACAGAATGTAGGGGATCAAAAAGGCACCTGAGAAGAGAAACATGTAGATTTCATGCAATTTTAGTCAGATAGTTAAACTTTTTTTCCTCCTTGTGAATCATCAACTTTTTGCCAACAGAAAAATCACAATAAGTCCAGGACACAACTCAATTCTGGAAAAGGAAAAGAAAGTGTTGACCAAGGGTCTTGAGATTGTTGGATAAACAACACACAGTGACGTACAAGCAGGAAGGCTTGCAGCTATTCTCATTCTGTGCCAGAGTCGCACACACACCGACGAGGAAATTACTTCTCATAATTCAATTGTTCTTGTTATTGTGCATCATAAATGACACATTATCTACAATAATGAATACATTTTGCTTGGGGCAATTATGATTGACAGGCCAGTGGTGTAGTTGACCCTTTGTGGCCTCTCCTGAGCACAACATGTTGATTTTCAGCATGTGAATGGACTTGCAGGCACACAGAGGACAGGGCACACCTTCTGGTGAGCACTCTGTTGTCATGTGAGTTGATAGTAAAACAACGCTGTGTTTAAAGAAATCCATTGTACGTTTCCCTCACACTGCAGTGCAGCCTCAGTGGTCAGTTCTGCTGAAAACAGCGCAAGTCGACAACAGTATGCAAACTTGAGCTCCAACACTTTTAGAACTGGACGCCTTCTCTTTTTAGTTAAACCCTGAATAAAAAAACAAAACATTTATTTCAAAAGTAATAAAGCATATATTCTGTTCACATAGTGCTAAAGAATATTAATGAATCATTTAACATTATAGTGTTGTCATTCATTTGAGAACCTTAAGTAGATGTTTGCATGTCGACACATTTATCAAACTAATCCTCACTCTTAAAGTATAAACAGCTCATTAAATATGAATGGATTTACAGAATTGAGACTGACACAAGTTTAAGATAACAGTGTAATACGTTTTTTTTTTTTTTTAATAATTTGAAGGGAAAAAAATGTTACACATCCCCAATTTTACATATAATTCAAGATGTCTATTGCATTCAGATGAGTTCAACACTATTACTTGGTAAAAGGTAAAATGAACAGCTCACTGATCATACAGTACATTTGGCAGGGGTAAACTTTTTTATGAGCGATATGATAGTGTCAAAGATAGAGTTGTCTGTTTTGTGTGCTTGTCTTAATGGCATGGGGTACTTCTGAAGGTGACACTTTATAAATGCACTTGGGACGATTCAAAACTCCAAAGCTTTTCAAAGCTTTTCCTCCTAAATCTAAATCTTATCGCAGTAGTTGCCAGACCAAACATTTAGGGGGAAAACACAGACCCTATTACTTGACCCCCAAATGAAAAATGCAACCTACTGTACAGCATTCAATAAAATAATACTCTGTTGCTTTTGGGTGGTTGAAGTGTTAATTTCTCTGCTAGGCTTAGTTGCGACCTGCAGTTCTGTCTTACCGTTCCTACGACACTGTACCTGCCCGTGGCGACGCGGGGATAACTTGTTTGACCTCTTCCAAATGATCGAAGATCTGTATTATAATTTACTCACCCCCTCCATTTTTGTAGCACAAGTAAGGGAATCTCCAAACATTGGCCAGGTCCACGGCGAAGCCAATCACCGACAGGAGAAAGTCTATTTTCTTGCCCCAAGTTTCTCGGTCGTCATCGGATCCGGGAGGACCTCCATGGTGACCGGGGGTTGGAATGATGGAGGAACTTGTATACTGGACGCCATTCTGATCCTTCACCAGTATCAGTTCCACCTCTTTTTTCTCCACATTGCACTGTTTCAGCGGGGCCACCGACGAGAGCTTGTGTTCTGGCAGAACCTGGATATTCATCTTCTCTGTGGTGCGTGCGGAGCCCAGGCTGGACCGGCGCTCTCACGGCCCCCTGCGGGATCTGGCGGAGCCGCTGCTCTGAATCTGTGCACTTGGATACGGACACCAATCCCGCCGACAAAAAACGGACACACGAGTGTTCTCCACCGAAAATGCAGCTGGCACTTTCGCGTACATGGGCTGGAGAGGAGAGAGAGAGACAGTTTAGAAAGGTTTGGTGTTTGTGCGTAAAGTCTGAGTTCAGTTACGCACAGCGAGAAATACAGGTTACGAGTGCCAGGGTGAATCGGTGACATTGCTCATCGCATCACAGAAATACGTTGTTGCTGGTTTCTACTGATGTCACTCAGTATAGCATTCGTTTACAATACTGAAACTGTAATGTGATGTTCAACAAACGCAAGCATCAAAGTAAAAGAGACTTCCCCTCTGCGTCACTGCTCGCGCACGGACCGTAGTGTGGTTTAACAGTGGAGTCAATTAAACAGTTACCTTAAACATACCTATTACCTATTTTTTTTTAAAAGAATATTGAGTATTTGAATAAGTCACCGCAAGAAAGGCACCATAGGTTTTCAGCTCAATTACTTTTGCTCCGTACTTGGTGAAGCTATGGACACTTCGCCATGACCCGATGCTGCTGTTGTCCAGATGCGTCTGAGGGAAGACTGCCCATTCTGAAGGAACTATAAGACTTGCCTTCTCCAACGCAGACGATATAATATGTGAGCTCTTAAATCGGTTTCCTCTCTCTCTCTTTCTCTCTCTCTTTTTTTCTCTCTCTCTCTCTTCCACGTGATATGTTATAATTGAACACTTTCTCTCCAGTTTGATTTCAACTTGGCATGATGTTTTTATTTATTTATTTTGCTGAGGTCAGGTTCCCATGTGAGCCTTTTGACTTGTCAGAGCTATACAAAGTCTGGATCCTCTCTTTTCAGGTGAATGCCAAGTAAAACGTAATGAAGCCTTACTTATCTTCAAATGTAATATTCTGTTCTGAAAACCAAATTGCAAACAGCTGTTTGTTGGTTTGTATGTTGAGGAAGATCAAGAGTACTTTGAAAAGAACAGTTTATGCCTTTTTTTATCGGACTGGAGTTTGGATTTGACATTTAAAAAAAAGATGAGAGTAATACCTTAAGCTTCATACTCGGATTTAAAAGACAACACAACTTTTTAATGTTTGAATTTGGACTTTATCTGTTTCTTCTCTGTATCAAACAGATTGAATTACAGTTTTCTAAGAAGCCATAAAAGCATTGTGTTCTATTTGTAATTCAATTGTACAGCAGCTTTTGCCAGTGGCAATGATTTCTATTAGATATGGTTGATCAGTTCATCCCATTAAAGTCAATGAATGTCCTTTTTGCTCCCCAGAGCTTGTTTTATAAAAGCCTAATATGGCTGGTTTGGGGCATTTTGTCTTTGATGATTGAATAACTGCAGTGATGGTAAAGCAAAGGAACAGGTAACAAGGAAGGATCATGTGTTATTACTGTTGTTCTAACTGGAATTACTTCTATCCTTTTGCTTTGACTTCGGTATTTTCATATCTGGAGCCAAGAATGACATAATTCTGCGTTTGTACATCCCGACTGTGTATGATTGGGAGTGTGTTTCTGAATATGAATCATAGTTTAAAGGAAATTAAACAGTAGCTTCAGAACAGATGCAAAACAGTGGTAAAATTTGATGAGGAGAAATAATTTCGACTGGACCTGAATCCTTACCCTTATTTTATTTTATTTTTTTTACCACTAGAGACTTAGAGGAGGGCTTGAGGCAAAACGATATCACTCTTCACCTTTTACCTTGATCATCCTGGCTCCCAGAGTACAGTTTGAGAGACCTCCCTTGCCTTTCTTAATGTTTGGGCTCTAACCTGGGGGACCTCAGCCTTAGAGTCTAATGAAACAAGACACAGCCTCTCAGCAGTCACATTATGAGCCTCTGAGTATAACCCATGCATTTGGTTAAGGTCACAACAAATAATGTTCCAGTCTGTCCATTTACTAACTTTTTGCAAACATGCATTGCATTACATAATACACTGTAGTCATTCAAACTAGCAATCGACCCGACTGACGCATACATAAACACACTGCATCATAACCTTTCACCTACCTTCTATGAGTATTTATGTGACCTCATGGTTTCAGGCTCTGTAAAGCCTACTAACTCTGCCATAAGTGTCAACCATACATCACAACAAAGTGCCTTCATGACGTGTTTTACTTTTCTTTTCTTTTTTATTAGGTGATGCAGAACAATACAAGACTATTAATGGGACAAGACAAGAGCCATAGTATGTAGGACAGGGTAGACGTGACAATACAATGCAAAGCATAGACAAAGACAAGACAGCAAGCAGGAAGTTCTGTTTAGCAACTTTGTTTGTTGAGGGTGTTGAAGTTTCCTGTTTGTTTGTGTTTGTATTCATGTGTTTGCGGGTTTGTGTGTGTCTGTTTGTGGTAGTAAATACCCTGGGTTTGAACTGTGTTGTTTGGGAAGTGTTGAGACAAAGATTGGCTCCCAAGATGTCAGAAATTGGTGTGTTTTTATTGTTCATGGATGCTGTAAGTTGATGAGTTTGACAAAGAGGTCCATCCATACTGAGATGTTTAGTTTTTTGTCTGCTTTTCCAGTTGCTTTCTTGGCAACAGTGAGCCCAATGAGTATTGGTTTTTTTTTTGGTTTTTGGGAAGTGTTGCATAGTGATATAGAGAGTAGATCCCAACAGTTCAGTATTGAATACAACTGTTAGGCTATAGAAATTAGGATTTTTGAAGGAGTTATGACGTTTAATTGAAGTGCTGATAAATGGTAGGGTTGATATGGGTATGTTTTTGCATCATTCCTGTCCTATGTCTTGCCATGGGTGGGATTGTTCTGTGGCGTGTATCCATTTGGTTAGGATTTGTCACTCAGGAAGTAGTTAGTAGTTGTTCCTCTGATATTTTTGGTGTTCAAAGTGTGGTCAGTTTTATTCTAGGTTTTTTGTATTTTCCAGTAAAATGTTTGAGTTTAAGGAACTGAACCATGTCGGGTTGGACGTGCTGAGATCATAGAGTATAGAGTAGTCATGTTTGTCTTCCAAAAGTCATTATTTCTTCCTATGAGTGGTATGGTAGATTCATCCATCATTTTGTGTCATCTTCTATACTTTTGATAAGTGGATTGAAATTCCAGTGTATATCTCTGACAGTTTGGGGGAGATGTTGATAGTATCTTATAGTATCAGTAGTGGTAGGGCTGCTGGGTTCCACCTCTTTACAGAGATTGGAAGCAGTGTCCATTTGTTTCTAGTTTATAGATTAATTAGAGATTTTGGAGTAATTTCAAAGATTGATTATTGATTTATTTCTTGTAGTGAAATTTGTAGATTTTGTTGGTAGAGTATGAGGTCATCAGCATATAAACTTATCTTGTTGGTTATATTGGGTGATTGTATACCTTTTAAACAATTATTCGTGCGGACTGCTGCAACAAGTGGTTTCATGTATATTGCAAATGGAGAGGAAGAGCGTGGGTATCACTGTCTTGTTCCTCTGTGAAGTGTGAAGCTTGATGACGTTAGTGACTGTTGCTTTTGATGAGTTTTTTAGTATTTTGACCCAAGTGATAAGTGACTTTCCTAATCCAAATTTATAAAGAGTGGTGAATAAAAATGTCAACTTTTCACGGTCAAATGCTTTTTCGGCATCTAAAGTAGCTATTACTGTTTCTTCTGGGGTCTGTGTTGCTTGGTGAATTATGTTGAATAGCCTGTGTGTTATTGTTTGCGTGTCTACCTTTAATAAAAACCTGTTTGATCAATGTGGATTATGGATGTAGTGACCATTTCAATTTTTGTGGATAGTGCTTTGCTCACTAGTTTTATCTCTGTATTGATGATAACTGGAGGTAATGGTTGCATCTTTATATGGTTTCAATATTGCTGAGATGTTGGTGGTGTTCAAATGTGAATCCATTTTTCTGGGATGTATTAGTTCTTCTGTCATTCTGACGAATAGTGAAATGTGTGATCAGAAATACTTTTAAAACTCAGCAGGGAAGCCATCTGGTCGTGGTGTTTTGTTAGGGGGATTTAACTTTTGTGCTGAATAGAATTCTTCTTTTGTGAAAGGTTTATCTCATGCTTCAGCTTGAGTTTTTAAGTTTAGTATGTCTACTTTATCAAGGAATGTATGTACTACTTATGAATTGGGTTCTGTATCTGATCTGTACAGCTGTTGATAAACGTTTTTGAAGGTCAGCTTTCACTAAGGTGAAATTAGTGTTTTTGATGGACATGTTTAAGATAATGAATCATCTGTCTGGCTCAATGATGGTGGAGGAATTAGTTAGTAATATTTTCTTGTGGATTCAAAATTCAAATGCTTTGGCGATGCACCTCTTTGTCTTGAATTATTAGAAGAAAATTTGGTGAATTTCAGCAAAGGTTGGTAGATTTTGTCAGGTAAGCAAACATGCAGAAGGCATAAATCTGGTTTTAATTTATTTAAAGGTTGTAATACTTCAATCCATTTGGCTTGGAAGCCAATCCCACGGATGTTTCAGTTTAGAAATTTAAGTGGAGCCATGACTTAAATTTGTGGTAAGAATGTTGAGGGTTACTGTGTGTGTGTGTGTGTGTGTGTGTGTGTGTGTGTGTGTGTGTGTGTGTGTGAGACTGGGTGAGAGTGTGTGTGTGAGAGAGAGAGAGAGACTGGGTGAGAGTGTGTGTGTGTGAGAGAGAGAGAGACTGGGTGAGAGTGTGTGTGTGAGAGAGAGAGAGAGACTGGGTGAGAGAGTGTGTGTGTGAGAGAGAGAGAGAGAGACTGGGTGAGAGTGTGTGTGTGTGAGAGAGAGAGAGACTGGGTGAGAGTGTGTGTGTGAGAGAGAGAGAGAGACTGGGTGAGAGAGTGTGTGTGTGAGAGAGAGAGAGAGACTGGGTGAGAGGGTGTGTGTGTGTGAGAGAGAGAGTGAGTGAAAGTGTGTGTGTTCTGCTGACATGATGTGTTTTACAACATACCATTACTTTTATTATTTAAGTGCAAATTAGTCTTCTTTAACAAGTACACTGGGATTTCATTAGTAAAGCCACATTTTGACAGAAGTACCTTTCAAATAATTATGTGCATTTCTTGTTTTGTAATTTGTAATTCCACTTAAAGCAGCAGGCCATCAGCCACATTAAGGCCTGCTCATGGTATGAGCTGTGAGTGGAGTTTGTTTTGTTCGAGCATTCATTAAAACTCTGAGCTTTAAAACTCTCCCAGCCCTTCAAAAAGAGGAGTGTCTTTAAGCTGTGAACTCTGGGCTTTACAAGTGTATGCAAAGATTTAAGCACCCCAGCAATGTTAAGTCTTATTCCTTACATGTTGTATACATTCAGTAAGAGAAATTAAAAAGCACTTCATAGGAAACTTAAAGCTTTTCACTGCACATCTGGAGAACTGTGTATATCCAACAGCATAAGGTGCAGTAAAAATAAACTCCTCTGTAGAACCTCACCTCCTACACTGTAAGTATGTGATCCCATTGTCCTGCAAAAGCTTAAAATAAAAATTCTGTTATTGTGGCAGTCACCTTTATCTATCAAAGACTTTATCTTTTTGTGGGTCACACCCTTTTGGTCCCAGAGCAACGAGTGAATAAGGAACACAATAAGTGGAACACACAAGGGGAGTTTGAATGGTGGATAAAATTAGGGGGCACAAAAAAGGGAGGCTTGGCAGCAGGAGGATTGACATGAGTTCTGTTTGAACTGTAAGAATGCTTAAAATTGTTTTTTGTATTTTTTTTAAAAAGTGTGGTGGCTTTTTCCATCTAAAATCCATTTTGTCTAACATAAGGGTTGCATAAGATGTGAAGCTGCAAAAATATAAACGCATCCCTTTGTGTCAAGATTTAAAACAAAGAAAACGTAAGTCACAGTATAGTATGTTCTATTGTCTCCTGTTATGTTGAGGAATGAGTTTAATTTAGTTTAGTTTAGGAGTATAAACAATCCCACACCTTTTTTGGACAGTCCCACGGACAAAAGTCCTCTATCACAATCTTACTCTGACCCATCCTTTAATGTTACTTGGACACCAAATCCAAATAAGCATCTGGAACTAAATCAAACACAATAACTGAAACCGCCAAAATACTGAAGAAGGAAACAAACCTGTGGTGCAGATACTGATGTCGGACCAAAGATGGTTTATTGGGTTCCCTAAAACCTTGCCCTAACCCGGACCTTGACTGTTCCTATAAACCATCACACAGGAAATGAAGAACAATCCCTTTCCTGAGAGAATAATAGCAGAGAAAAAATCAACAAGGTGTCATCTGGTGCGATAAGGAAACATAACAATGAGGTTTGGAGGAACTCCCTGTGGAGCTGGAGGAGACAGCTTGCCAGGCCTGAGCCTTCAGGAGTCAAAGGTGGTGCAAGACATGTCCGTCTGTTCATGTGTGATCATGAATGTGTAAAAGAGCTGCACTGCAAACATTTATTTCATAGTAAAGTTACTTGTTTTTTTTTTCAGCACAACAGAAAAATTGTAGATCATTCAAATAAATCTTTTGGCAAATTAACAGCGAATTTTTTGAACAAAGCGTAGGAATCAGATCTTGGTTGGTATAGTGGCATGAAAAAATGTGAAATCTTTAAACACTATTTAAAGTTCACTGCCAGTGGGAGAAAAAAAAAAGAAGATGACTTAAAAGCTGGTTTGGAATCTAAGAAGTCATTCTCTCCACTCCACCTCCACCCTCATAGAAAACGAACCACTGTGGGATCAAGACACACAGGCGAAAGACACCCCAGGAAGAGAATACGGTTATCAACGAGCTAATGCATCGAGCATGCAAGTACGATTGACGAAAAAACACAACAACATGCGTCCCGTTACTACTATAAACTAAAGAATTTCTCTGGCTTTGATAACTGTTGGAAATATTTGAGTGAATATAATTACTCAACAAATATGTATAAAAAACATGGGTTTAGTGTCAGCTTTGGCATATTGTATCTCCTACTGTCAAAGAACTTAAAACAGTAAAATGTTAAATCTGAAAAATAGATGGAAGACCTTAGTATCTTGTGTTTGAATGCATTGGTCAATGTAAGCATCAGATGCATGTACAGTATGTTACGTAATACTACCCGGATTTGAATCCAGACCGCTCTAAATGCTTGAGGTCATACGTTTGTTCGTCATTCAGGACAAAGGAAGGTCACTATAGTATATATACACCCAGGTATCCTGTTGTTAAGAGCAGGGAGCTCTATCTATAGAGGCATCTGGGCAGAATAGCATTTAATACTTCCTCTTGCATAACATTTATGAAAAGAAACACAATTACCATCCACTTCTCTTGAGTGATTGCACTGACAATCATTATTTTTTGTGTGCATGCAGGTGAAGCTTGCTTGTAAAGTCAAGTCTGTATAGGCAAGATTTTAAAAACTTGGGATCATTTCTTTTAGCATTGTCAAGGAAATGTCCTAATGTAAACACGGTTTATCCTCTGAAAGTCAAGCTGTCAAAATGTAGGCTACTAGAGGTGAAATAACCTTTAATGAAAAATTTTAAAACATGGCCAACTTGGGACTGTGCTGGGACTCATCCTGAATTTGCCCACATGGTTAAATGGAGGCAACGAGTAGTGTCACATTAATTGAGCAGTGAGGCCTGTCACTTCTGACCTTTCCTTAAAGTCCTACATGGTGAGTCCCCGATCCGCACAAGGCCTGTGTCCAGCTTGGGTCTACAAACAGAGACTGCTCACTCACTCAGGTCCCAAGGAGACAAAATTCGATTAGCGACACATATCTCCTGCAATCTACAGCGACAGGATCAGCCCGCAGGCAGGCCTGAAATGGATGCAATATACAACAGCCATGCAGACTAAAGAGGGAGGATGGAGGGGTGTGGGACGAGATAGGAAAGTCAGAGCTGCGGGTAGGGAAGGAGTCGCATTGCAAGCACGGAAACAATGTGATTTAATTGATTCCATGCCATCTCATCAATTTTGATTAAAATGAAATGAGCCTCTGTACGTTTGAAAAGGTTAAAACAAATTGAAGGTGGAAATAACAGCTGGTAATCACAGTTTGTCTACGAGCGGGCATTTAATGAAGCGACCCACTCTCAATCATTTATTTCAGCCCCCTCTGTGAACAACGAGCCAGAGATACTGTCTCCGTCAGTGTGCGTGTGAGCTACCTTGGGTTGTGTATTGCTAGTACTTCATGTGACATTTGAACTTCCAGGTCAGAGGGGAATTT
Source organism: Symphodus melops (assembly GCF_947650265.1). Taxonomy (NCBI): domain Eukaryota; kingdom Metazoa; phylum Chordata; class Actinopteri; order Labriformes; family Labridae; genus Symphodus; species Symphodus melops. Next base: position 16,314,150 of record NC_136693.1, on the reverse strand, counting down.
GATCCATTCAAAATAGATTTATCTTCAAAGCAACCCCTTCAACCAATAAGCAGACAATCACTTATTTGTAAAGCACTCTTTGATTAATATGGTGACTTTTTGTGTATATGTATTTGACATTGACACAAATAATATTCAGAAAATGTGTAAAAACAAAGAAACATTTACATTGTGAGGATTTTTTTGGGATCTGTATCTTTATTAACACACTCAATAAGTCGGAAAGCCTTGTGTTCTGAATCTTATCATTGAAAACTAGAATCACATAAAAGCTTCACAGTTTTCTGAAGTGAAGAATAATGGAACATATATAGCACGGTAATCATTTTCTTAACAATGTTTTTTGGGCTTTTTAAGGGGGGAAAAAAGCATACGTAATTTTCCTGCTTCCATGAAAGTATTAAGACAACAGAATGTAACTATATGCACACCATCTTTTTTTTTAGTGCTGGTGATCAGATGTGATAAAATGTGAGTTGTTTTCATTTAAATATTCATGTTTCCCTCTGATTAATGTAACTTTCATGTTCAGGGTCACAGTCCTAAAACCTTCAAAGGAAAAATAAAAAAGACACTATCCACCTTAAATTTGGATGTCTGTCTAATCCTTCTCAACGAGAACCTCATGCTTGTGTAGCCCTGGGTTTAATTTAAAGGAAAGGCTACATGAACAAATAATACAAATCAAGCTGGAATGTACACCGAGCCCAAAAAAACCCTCAGTCACACAGTGGAAAAGTAGCAGGTTACTGCTGCCCTCTTGTGGGAGTTTTGAGAATTAGATGTAAACCAATAGTCACATCATTAGATAAAATGTCTTTGAAAGTTGTTAATAATTTACATACTGGTGAATCTAATAACACATGCAAGAGTTAAATTTGTTTTATTTTACAAAGCAAATTTTTGCAGTGTTAACAAAAAAAAAATCACATAATTGCAAAGCACATGCTAAAATAATAACAGCACTGCTAGTTAATCTAAAAGTACACCCCACTGGAATACAATGTTGTGAAGCAGCACTGTTGGCTTTTTGCTCACAAACTGCCCTATTTTCAGTGCTTCGTTTGCTTTAGTAAACTTAAAACTGTGCAGACACTCTGCTGTCTCAGCAACAACGGGCTTCAGTAGAAATGCAAATAGATAACACATGCAAAGCAAACCTCTGGCTAATTATACAGCCGTCTTACAAGGTCTGTGTCCCTGAGCGCTGGGAGAGAAAAAAAAACTAATGTGCAGCGTGTATGCACTTCATGGACATAGTTTCTACACAGAACATCTGTGGGATGCCAGACTGGAAAGATCTTAATAAAGTACACTCTACACTAATTATACAGCAACACAGAAGCACAATGAGTGTTTGCTTATATTTTAAAAGATGCGTGTTTGGCATTTTTTTCAGTCATTTACAAAGAGGAAAAAAAATACACAAAGCTATGTTCATTTCAGTCCAAGCAAGGGTAAGCTCAGGGCAAAGAGAAGGATGGATCTCAGGCAGAAACACGGTGAGGCAGTTTACAATAATGTGAAGAAAGTATTGAAATGCGTCATTATACTGTCACTAACATTAGACATCTAAACATTGCAGGGTTTAAACAGTTAAAACACTGAGCGTGCACGTGAGTTCAGACATATATTAATCATATGATTAGCTTTTCATTTGTTTTTTTTTGTGTGTTGACACGTCAAAATTCACACACACAAAGGATTTAAGGATGAAAGATCTACATGTCTTGTGCAGGAGCTCGGGGAAGATTTCTTTCAAATCTATAAGGCACTAAAATGTAATGGCAGCACTCTAAAAAACCGTCTTTAAAAAAAGGCAAGCACGCGACCTATAACATGGCTCCGCAGTGACAAGAGACTTGATTTTGCTTATATTCATTGGAGGGCTGATAATTGTTTGCATTCCCCCGCTCAGATAAGAGTCCTCTGTCTCTCAGTGAGGTTCACAGTCGTCCTCAATATCAGTCATCTTTTTTGTCAGAGGTGCTGTCTTCCTGATTTTCTTCTGAACTGGCCTGACCGGAAAGCTGGAGATCACCTGGACATGCCTCCTGGATGGCCTGGTATCTCTGAAGCTCAAGATAGGTGGTGAAGAGTTTGGCGTACTCCGGGTGCGTCATGGCAAACGCTTGAAATTCATCTGACAAACACAGAGAAGATCATTCACCAAAGTGGACGCCATAACAGATCAAAAACACCAGAACATCACCTGGCATTTGATGTTTGTTTTCAAAGTGCTCACCGAAGGTAATGAAACCGGAGCCATCAGCATCAATCTCCTTGAAGAGCTTAGCCATGTTGAGATCTGAAACACCCAGAGCTGAGCGCAGCAGGGCAGTAAACTCCTCCCGAGTGATCTTCTCATCCTTGTCCATATCGAACAGCTGCGGAAACAGTCATTTACAGTTCATTTAACAAATGTTTGGATAACTTTTTTTTTTTTTTTTTAAAGATTTATTTTTGGCCTTTTTGCCTTTATTGATAGAGTCAGAGGACAGTGGATAGAGTCGGAAGGGGGGAGAGAGTGGGGAGAGACATGCGGGAAAGAGGCCACAGGCCGGACGCGAACCCGGGCCGCCCGCGCGAGGAGCAAAGCCTCGCAACATGGTACGCGCGCGCACGCTGCCGCTGCGCTATCGGCGCCCCATGTTTGGATAACTTTTTGAAGAGTAAAAAGGAGAACGTGGGTCAAAAAATTGTTAAACAAAGGGGGCAAATCTGTTGACGCTGAATTGAACAAAAATAACGTTTCAGCAACATTAAATAAACGAGAGAACTGTTTGTCTGAAATCACATTTGGCCTTATGGTCGGCAAAATGACTCCACGTTTCCTGAACAGACACACATTGTTACGTTGACATTATCCAAGCCTCTGTGAAGGCTGCCTCTGTTCCTCCTACAGCCCTGTTCCTGTCTGCTGGACTCTACTATCAACTGCAGTCACAGCCACTGGGCTTAGTTTGTGTTTCTTAATGCATCCAGTGTCTTTTTAATGTCATTTTAATATTCATACACAAAAAATAAAAAGTTCATATAAAATAAAAAGGCTGAAATAAATGTTATTTAAGTGGATACCATGTTTAAAACTGCATATTTATATTCAGTATCTTTTTTCAGACCTTTTTAAGAAACACAGTGGCGTCTGAATATTTGAAGCCTACCTTGAAAGCCATTACGAGAACATCTTCAGTGTTAGCTGGGCGGCACAGGATGGTCACACCAATGACGTACTCTCTGAAGTCTATAGTGCCATCTCCATTCTAGATGGGGGGGGGGTCAAAGTGACAGCAATACAAATACTTGAGTTGATAAATGCAGAACCTAATGGTTGATAATATCACCCTTAATGATTTAAGAGGAGTAAACCATATAGACAGCATGGGAAACCTGGACTGCAATATTAAGATGCTTATGTATACAGGGTGTAATTTTCTATGGTACTTTATAAAGCAGAGATTTTCTAATGGAAAAAAAAAACTCTGAATTGAATGTTGGTAGTAGTTTTTCTGTATTTAGTCCACTCCTTCTACTCAAACTTCTGGTTCACATACCAGGCTGAATACATCTTGAGCTGGCCCTATGAAATCCTCTCTTCGAGGTAGAACCATCCATTCATTTGTCAAAAACTGTTTGTAATGCAACTTGGGGCATTTAGTTTAGATAGGCTGGTCAACTTAAATCAAGCTGCCATTATGATAATGAAAAATTCTCCACATTCAATGATAAGAGGGTTTCACATTTGGTTCTCAACTAATACAGTTGTTGAGTTTTCCTACTATGCGAGTCAGAGCCAATCCTTACTGTTCAGTGGTTAAAGTTGTTCTGGTTGTACCATTAGCAAATATTTGTCCCTCACTCTGTCAAACAGTGCAAACAGCTCCTCAAGCGCTGGGCTGACTGATAGCTTCAGGAATCTGGCAAACTCCTCGATGGTGATCCGCCCTCCTTTACATGAGCTGGCCATAGCTGAGAAGCCCTCTAGCTCCTTCCTCATGTTGTCCCAATTCATACTGGGGGAGCAGGATACAACGAGCCACATTTAGCACCTTTTTAATGTCGCTGCCTGGTAATGCTAACACTATTCAGAAGTGAAATGGGCTTACTTGAGTTTTCGGCTTATTTTGGTGAACTCAACCAGACCTGCCTCCATGGGCAGCGTCAGCTCGCCAGCTGAAATCATCAGACGACAGTCCTCGTACGTGTGATCGGTCACTGGCACACCCAAAGCTCTTAAAGCAGACCCAGTGCACAGTTAATGAAGTATGTGTGTAAAGAGATGAAAACAAAACAAAACAGGCCAGGAGGAAATGTAAAGATAAGAGTGCAAAAACAAAACCAGTTGTACAATAAGGCTATTCAAGTGAGTACAACATGCAAAATTACTGGTTGAATTCAAGAAAAAAAAAAAGGCTACACACATCACATAGGTAACAGACAATACACAAAACAGCAGAGAGAAGATGTGAATTACACAGAAAGTTTTGAAACATTTTTGAAACGGGCATATCTTCTCTCTGCCAAATTCAAATTTTATGATGTTCTATAAACATATGTGTCTGTGTGTGACACGTGTACTTCTGCTTCTCATTCGTAGTTTATTGTACTACACGCACTGGAGAATGGCATTAAGAAAGAAGACAGATGAACTCTTACTGGGCCATCGAGTCTCGCACTCTGCTGGCAAACAGGGAGGGGGTTTTCTTCTCCTCTTCTGTGGGGATATGTGGTGGCAAGAACTGTAAAGAAAAAGAAGCAACAATGACGGCTGCAAAGGTTTAACACTTAGTTGTCTCTGCTAAAACGTAATAGCACTGATTAGCTAAAGCAAGCATGTTCTCCGATATGACATGCTGTCTGTCGTTGGATTTCACTTCAAGTTGCACATAAAACAAATCATGACATTCAGATAAAAAGATTCTTAATCGTTTATTCTTCACGTCTCTTTTTTTTCTTTTTTTTTTTTAAACAAGTGCATTGAGCATTATGTATATGAAGAAGCAAATGAAAAGAAGAAACATGTCTCTGCCTTCACAGATGAAGGCTTGGACAAGTTCCTTTACCTCTATCTCTACTGTGGTGTACAGCTGGCTCAGAGTCAAAAGTAGCAGCGTCATCCTACACGCAACACAAGCACAAATGTCAGTTAAATATGTTGCTACAACAGCAGCAACAGTTCTAGGAATATGAAGCAACAACGTTGACTCTTTTATGTTCTAAAGGATGTGTATCGACTTCGAAACAGAAGTAGCAGACACCACTTTCACCAAACCATCATTGAAACATGAGAAACCTTTCAAGAGAAACGACTGAATAGAGGATACTTACGCGCCGAAACCCTGCCAGGTCCAAGACACTGTATCCTGCAAGGGGGGAAAATATTGAACAAGAAAAACATTCTTTATAAGTTACAACTGGCAAGGGAAATGTATAAATCACGTTACGTGATGCAGTTCATCTCATAATTATGAGATCCAGCTTTCTTTTGTGAGGGATTATATTTAATACAGCCTAATTCAATAATGCAAACTTAAAACAAAATGAATCAAAGTTAAACAACATGAGAGGCTTAAAGATGTGCAGATGGGCAGTAACTGATGACTCCATACGTTTCTGCTTTATTAAAGTCATGATTTAATGCTGTAAGTGCACGTTCTCTTCCTCAAATGGATGCATTTTATCTTTGGCTCCGCCTACACATCAACTGTGAGCGGACTAGTCGTGTGCAGTTGCTCACTCACCAGTTTGTTGGGATACCTCATAAGTATAGGCTGCACAGGGACCCCAGGGATAAAGGCCCCTAGAAATGGGAAGCACCAGAATAAAATGTGCCATGTGACACTTTTCTTCAAGCATACCAAAAAGCTGTTGACATCACATGACATCAAATTTGAAATAGCTCACCTTGCTTGAAAGTGATCAGACATGACCGATTTGTACACGTTCCCTCTGGAAATATAAGGACCTGAGGAACAAAGCAAAGGGAATTAAGAGGAAAGAAATGACACGCTGAGTTGTTTCTGTAAGGTAAATGCAGTGTTATGATTCTGATGCAAACAAAGGTGAAAAAACAAGTAATTATATAATCCAACATTTATTTACTCTAATAGTATCTGAATGGTTGCTCTGTCTTTGACATGGTTAACTTAACTTGTAAATACAATTAGTTCATTTGAAACCAAACTAACACCCTGAGCTTTTCTAAGCTGACGAGCGCTGACTTTGATCTGCAACCCGTGCTGATACCAGCAAACTATTGGGTCGTTATTGCCTGGGTTTTGTCGTTGTTGGTGTTGTGACTGACCTGAGGCCAGTGGCCCCCTGACTTGGCTCTGCTGTCAATCTCTTGGATTGTATTCTTCCTGGAATCAGGGTCCTTTCTGGACACCAGCACAGGCTGAAGACAGCGCACAAACCCTACAGAGAGGGAAAACACACACACACACACACACACACACACACACACACACACACACACACACACACACACACACACACACACACACACACACACACACACACACACACACACACACACACACACACACACACACACACACACACACACACATTACCACACAACCCTCAAAAGAGAAGGTACTTTGTTAGTCATATTTCCTTTTGATTACTTCATGCACCACCCTTGGAGTTATTGCTTCGGTTTATTAGTATTAAACAATTGAACAGGGCGAGGCCATTTCATTCAATACAACCAAAGTGACAGGATAATATTATTAAGCAGCAGCTATTAATAAAAGCAGCCCTGTGGTGTCACCATATGACACATAAACAAAATGAGAAACATGTTTCACTGATCTCAGAGTTTTCACAAGTTCACACACACACCGGACACAGAGGAACAGGAAAGCGCCCATTGACACATACTCTAAAGCCTGTACCACACAACCGAGCAAACAGAACGTGTCTTACTGCCAAAGATGGGTGTAGCCAGGTTTTCCACACGAGAGACGGTGGAGGGCAGGCCAGCAACAATGCACACAATCCCGTCAAAAAAAGTGGAGTGCGGGGCCACGGCCAGGATGGGGGCCTCGTTGCTGTTGACCTGCTTGCCCTTAATCACCACTCTGAAACCCATGCAGAAGTAGTAAGCCCTCCCCAAGGCAGCCATCACTCTCCGACACATGAACCTGGAGATAAGCAGAACATTACAGATGATCACATTTACAAGAACTCATTACTACATTAGAAATAATGTATTGTTTCATAAAAGTATTGTTTCATAATGCCATTAGCAATGTACAAACGTGAACTCTGACTACCTTTTAAAGTCTGAACTACGATCAGATACACTTGAGTACAAAGTGGAAATGTTACACAGGAAGAGTTGCACCATTCCCCCCCCCCCCCCCCCCCCCCCCACACACACACACACACACACACACACACATACATACACACACAAAGTTACATGTATGTTTTACAGAGTAACACATGTTCTACTCCCACTTCTTCTTTACAACCTCTCAACACCATTCAAGTACACTCGCCTTTAAGCCCCTGTTGTTAACACAAACTACAAGTAAACAACCTTTGGGCTCAGCTGAGTCAGAGAGAGACAGTGGGAAAGGCACCACAGGTCGGACTTAAACCTGGGCTGCCTGATTGAGTGACAGTAGCCTCTTTCCATGGGGAGGGACCTAACCGCTGGGCCATCAGCGCCCAGGAAAGTTAAGTGTTTCTCTCAATGTAATCTGCTGTACATGCCTTTACTAGGAACAGGGAATCATTTGATTCAACAGTGATCAACTGTGATTCAACATTCCATAACGTCATTTACTGTTAATTATCATTTAAGATGAAGACTAATTCAAACTGTAAAACGTTAACTACTCAGTTATATTGTCCAGTGTCCTCGTTTTAACCACCCTGAGAATATAAGGGCCTGGAAACAGAAAATCAGTAAAGGGGTTGGCCTTGAAATGGCTTAAAAGATAAGCTCCAATTTCCATTACCAGCACCATATATGGTCATGAATATAAGCGCCATGGTCCAATGTAACAGGAATTCTCCTTTTAACTGTGTAGCAGCTGTTAATATCTACACATGTGATATATAAAGGATATGAATCATTGATTATATAAATGCATGGATTATCCGTTCTTTTGCATGATGACCGTTGGCTGATGAAATACTGGTTTGGGAGATTTAAGAGATCACATAATGTTTTCCTTTCTAGATGTCTGCTTATACCATTGACTGTTCCTTTACTGAGAACTGAGCTTAAGTAAGGCTTGTGGTGCAGATATGATCAAGAAAAAGATGATTTAGCCGCAGAGCGTGCTCCTGCACATTTAAGTCATGTCAAGACTTATTATTTTGAGACTGTGCTGCCTGTGCTGTGTTTTACCGCCCGGTTCAAGAAACCAGGAAACGCGTTCTTCTGGTTTTAGAGAAACTAAACTCTGTGTTAGTAAAGTGGTTTTAGTTCAATCTCTGTGTTCCTTCACCAGTGTATACACGTTCTGAATTAGACGGCTCACCTTGTAGTAACAACGTTTTTGTTTTTTCATTATGCTAAAGACATGAAAGCAACATCACTGCTGACTTGCTGTTTCGTTCCTGTTAGTTTCAGATGCAGAGATGCACTGTAGATGCAGGGATAGTGTTTGTATGTACCGTCTCCATCCTCTCATTGGCTCCACAGCTCCTTTCAGAGGATGCTTGAAGGTTATGATGACAGACACTGGCCATGTCACCATGAGAACCAGGGAAATCAGGATGGCACGAATTGGGACCAGGAAGATTCCCAGGAGGACACACTGCAGGGAAAAGTGCACACACACACACACACACACATACACATACACATACACATACACACACACACACACACACACACACACACACACACACACACACACACACACACACACACACACACACACACACACACACACACAGTGAGAATCAGGCCTTTACCATAAAGGGAAGTCTGCTGTCAAACTGCACCCTTTGTGGTTGACGCTCCTCAGAGCGGCAACACAGGCTACACGAGTGTGGAAATACACATCTTTGGGAGGCCTTCTAGAAAAACACACAACGGCTCTCATTGTTGCTGTTGCACATTACGAGGCTTTGCAAGCCGATTGTCAAAGCCTCAGTGCTGGAGATTACGCAGGCCGTGGTAACACAGCAGCAGCCTGTGTGTGTGTGTGCGCGTAATCACATCATCTCAAACACCGCCCGTGTGTGAGCCGTGTGGCCGAAAGCAATGACTGTAAACAACGTAGTTACTCAAAGCAATGCCATTATATGACCACTGTAGCCAAACAGCATACTCACTTTGATAACAGCGGCTTTGGTGAGTTTGGTGTCTTGAACAAACGGGTTGATGACTGCAGGCAGCAGCAGGGATTGTTGCCTCGGCAGGGAGAACACTCGCTGTGGCGGCATTGCAGTCCGGTGACAGAGCAAACAGGGAAATAATTTGGTCGCGCCACAGTTATGTTATCATCTCACTTCCGCAACAGGCACCCTGCTTTCTCATTTCGTTTTTCCCATTTCAGATGATTACCCGAGCAGCCAGGAACTCCAGCGCGAGCTGTTCCGGACTGGCGTTTCAAGCTCCGCCTCCAAACGTGGTCACCGCAGGGTTTCATTCTGACCACTGTGCGCCTTTAAAGCATGCAGAAGGATTCTGCATACTTTGTCTGTGAAACCTTGTTTGCAACATGATATTACATCATTAGATCTATTTGTAATTACTCTGACTGGAGGAGAAGCTGATGTTGTAGTAGGCTGAATGTCGGTGACTATGGGCCTATTTTTTTGGGTGGTTGGGGGGGTGGGGGGTGATTAGGCTGCATCTCAGTCATTTTATCAATTTATGATGAACATAAACCCAAAGATACCTGAAATATAAACAAGTTGAAGATCTGCAAAGATTCAATTTCCAAGGCTAAATGAAGGATACACGCTTTTTACATCCTCTTGAAAATGTCCACAAGAGGGCGCAGTTTGCTTTGTAAAAAAATCATCCGTCCCTCAAAAGAAAATCCCCACTGCATCATTTAGCTGCAATGGGATTATTCACCCAAGTAGCAGAGAATGAACATAGTTGAGCAAGATTAACTCTACATGATTTTATTACTTTGCCTATACATTCCACTTGATTTTACGAGGGATTACTTTGATTTGACAAAGTATTTTAAAGCACCAGACTTAATGATTGAATAATACAAATAACACTTCCAGGGTCATTTGTTTGCATTTAGCATATTTAAACTGCTGGTTGAAGTAGGCTGTGTTGGCAATTCTTAATTTCTTTAACAAGTATCATTTTGAATGCAAGGACTTTACCTACAAGTGTTTTAAAGATTGGTATTTGCTAGTTCAGTTTATGCTGTGAAAAGCTCTTCCACAGCTGGTGTTTGGACACTAAATTCACCAGCCCATTACTGTGTCATGAGTCATCCACTTGAATACTATTTGAAAATATTAATCACCAATCTACATTCGACCATCTTTGGTTCATTCGGTGGGCTGCTGTCCTCACAGCACTAGTTGTAGGTTCGAGCCCTGGTCCCGATTGGTCCATGTCACACCCCACTCTCTCCAACAACATTACCTTTAGCTGTCCTCTTAAATTAAAGGCAAAGACCCCAAAATAATCTATATTGACCATCTTTATTGATGACAGTAACAAAGTGCTCAAGCATTAAAAACAACACAGTACATTTAATGCATTGTTAGAACCCAAGAGAGTAAACAGAATATAAAAAAGGAATTATCAAACAATACTACTGGTACTCTTGTCATGACTCCATCATGCAGCAAACCAATAAAGCCTCTAGAGGCAACCTGTGCCTTAAATCCTTCTGTACCAAAAGTGAAGGGAAATCCAACATGGAGCTGCCAGGAAAATAATGTGGTCTCCATATTGAGCTGTTCCCCTTGTAGTCTATAGTCCTATATGAAATGCTAATCAAATGAAGAATAATGAGTGCCTGCAAATACTACTTTCTGAAATCCAGAAGGCATGAATATAAAATATTATATTTAGGACTCTATGCAAAAAGCAATCTCTAAAGCACCATTTTCGGTCAAATGCATTGTGCATATTCATTTTTTCAAATGTATTGCACAACAATCACAAAATTACTCAATCAAAAATGATACATTTATAAAACTGCACTTAGTACAATGGACGAAAAAAGTCTTTCTAAAACCAACATGAATTATTCATGAGGTTTAAAACAGCCTTTAAAAATAAAATGTGCATAAAACAGCAATATCTCACAGCACAGTAAAGCACTGCGTTCAATGCAGTGTTGACATACCTGATGTCTGAGTTTGAAAAAACAAAAAAACAAAAAAACAAATCAAAGAACTATGAAACAATAAAAAGGGGCATACATTTTTAATAAATCTGCATCAGCCTAAAAAATGACATGTCGACATCACATAGAAAAATAGCAAATATCCAGTTGCCTATATTCAGCCTGTGTATAAAGTCCCGAAGTTCCTTTCTACAAAGCTGGAGGTGAGTTATTCAGGCTGAAAGGGACACGTCTCCCACAGAAGTGTGCAGAGTTGCCAGGGTGAAACCAAAAGTTGTGTTTGGTATACTATGGCAATGTCCTCAAAAGGCCAGATGTGACTGCAGGAAAAAGCGAGTTGTGAAACATTTTGAAAATGCTCAACAACCGAGCCAGTCCTTTGTGATTTCCCCCAATTTGACAATCTTCAAGCTGCTGTCTTCCAGTTTGAAATAGTGGTTACCTTTGAAGAAGTAGCTGTAATCTGTGAAAGACAAGCACAAGGCACTCTATGTTAAAAGCTGCATTGTTATTATTATTATTTTTTTAAAACAAGTCAGAACATTTCTAAAACAGGTACAATCAAAGTGATGAGGATTCTAACATCTAACCAGGATCTGCTGTGGTCAACGATAGCCTCTCTGTGAATCAGGAATCATACAGAGGAACCTCTGTAGAGCGGCACAGACTTTCTTTATATACATATTTTTGTTCACTGTGTGGAGAAGCGGTTATGTTTTGCTTACAGTAATTTGTGTATGTTAGAAAGGCAGTAATGGAAAAATCCCTGGTTGCTTGCCATGGACAAACAAGTTTTAATAACACCCTTAGCATCAGGGCCACAGGTTTGAGGGTAACAGCATCAATGGAAGTAACGTTGAGTACAAGATGTAAAAAGAATTGTATGTATGTATGTACACCAACACGTTTTAACCTAAGGTATTCACTAACAGTACATTAAAGAAGCAAACTGTTAAGCAACTCTCCCTTTGTCTTCTGTCAACACTAGAAGACCACAGATACTCCCCAACTGCACATCTACTCCCTTTGGCCTGTTTTATTTCCTTATTTTCTCTGAACAGTCAGTTCCTCTAAACTTTTCGTTTTTGGCGTAACGGCTTCACTGCATGCTGGGTGGTATATGAGAAGTTTTATTGACATAGGCACACTGCCAGGCTCACTGATAGAGCCTAGCATAAACCAAAAGGAAGGCCAGTTGTAAAACTGTGAGCACACTAGCACACAGACAACCAAAACCAACACAAAATCAGTCAACCATGCAATCTTTACGTAATCTTTATGTATAGAGGCCGTTCATAAGAAATATTATATATTATCTTATATCATATTACTGTTCCATTTATCCCTTCGATCTTCTTAAGACTGATATGAAGTTGAAGGCTAAGCAAGTCTTTTGTTTGTTTGTTTTTTGTTGTTTTGGAAACCAGTAATAAAATGTATAGTTTACTTACCATTATAACATCTTTCTTTATTAATTAGATTTGGTGTCTTAGAAAGCCTCCCGAGGCCCTCCATTGAGGCCCTTTTATTTTTAGATCCATCAATGTTAATTTGTGCTGTTATCATCTGGAAACATATTCCTTCCTTCAAATCCCACTGAGCCTCCAAGCAACAACTCATATAAAAGAAGATGTATTACCAATTCCATTGAGACTGAAGGCAGAGTCTATGCTGTCTGGGATGCCATTCCAGGAATCAGCAATAAGTTTGGGGAAGCCCGGGTCCATTCTCTTATTTTCTTCATTGTATCTGTACACAGAGTAGAAGTAAGTCCCCACACACCACACCACTCAAACATTTTCATAGCAATAAAACAGTTAATTGTAAAAAAACACTGTAAATTATCTCATTGTGCAAGGACTAACAGCAATTATTGGTTGCAGGGTAGTTTATGACCCCCAAAAAACACTAATTAGATCCAGACGTAACACATTACTGCACATAAGGATACAGTTCACAAATGGTTAAAATCAGTCTGCTCATACTGACCTCCAAAATTGCTCCCCAGAAAACAAGTAGGTCTTCCTGTTCTTCCTGAAGTTGAAGACAGCATCGACTTGCTGTAGGTCAGTGGGAAGCTCAAGGTTGGAGAGCCTCTTGGGATAGCCTTTCTCCAACGCATCAGCTTTGTAGACCCACATCTCATTGCCTAGGAGGAATAATATACCATAGTTACAAAAGTAATATTATGGCTTCAATAACGCTGCAAACACATGTTTAAATGATAAAACACAATTATTTTAAAACAGGAACGTCTAATCGAGTCCATTTTCCCTGAAATCTTTCAACCGCATAGATTTCCACATCAATTGTGAGGTCATCTTTAACCATTCAATAGTCAAACCAGTACTGCTGTTAAAGTCTTCTAAACTGACAAATATGTCCTGTAAATTTCATTAGTATTCAGGAAGGTCGTCATATTTGTAAAATGCAAAGAATGCATCATTAACCACTAATAACTTAGGCAGAGTATTTCAACTGTCCCAAGAGTTTGTACCGCACACGAAAGTGCTCAGCCAAAATTCCTGCTTCTCCTAATGTTTCAGTCTGAACTTAAGTTTGACTGTTAAAATGAGACATCCAGATAGTAAAAGAGTGAAGACTCTTTTTCATTGTTCATGGAAGTGAAGCTGTCTGTTTATGTGATCACAGTTCAGGAATGATATCAACAGGGTACATGTGCAGTGTTGTCAGTACGTCGTGCTTTCACACTTGCTTGGGCGAGTGGTGCAAAACTCCTGAAAATATCCTGATATTCTGTGTATAAAAGCTATGACTCTTCTGATTTGACGATATATACCATTTCAACATCCAACCAACACAGCAGCAACAATCTATGCATCTGTCACACCACCGACAAACACACAGGCCTTTCTGACACACATTTTTCTTCCCGTCTAGCAGTCAACTGTACTCTTCGAGTCATATTCCAACAAAAAAAGAACTACTGCATCTCCCACAATCCAGTTTCAGGAAAAGATTTCATCCATACACACAAAATCCATAAATATACCATTGCAAGGCTGCTATAACCAATGATAGCCTTAGTAGAAACTAAACCTTATTTCTCCCCCCTCCGTGGCTTCCATCACACAGCCAGCCATGGAAAGGGGGGAGCATGTTTATGATACACGTGTCAGTTGACAATAGAGATAACAACCCAGGTCATTTTGGAGAGAGCCAGGAGCAAATGAGGTCAGCTGACGTAAGTTAGCGAAAATAAATCAAGTAACCAAAATTACAATGAAGAAATTTACCAGACGTCAGTCATCATTTTTAAAATCATCATCCATAAAAAAATCGAATTGGCAAATTAACATTCAATGTGTTTTCACGTGTGCCAAGCTGTGGAAAAAATATGAACACTAAAGTTACCCTCCGAAGAAGTTTCATGACATTTATAATACAATGCCTCGGTTAGTAACTCAGTCACTTTTTGATACTAGCTCCAGTTGTTATACTAATTTTCAGTTGACAGCACTGCTCATGTGTGTAATGACATCACAAGTCAAAAAGCTATAAATTAGCTTTTTCATTTTATTCTCATTTAGTCAGCATACCTGAGAAGAACACGGTTGTTTCCTCCACTGGGTTTTCATAGGCAGCGTCTATCTTGGCAGGGAGATCTGGCCAGTAGGTGGCCACTAGCATTGGGCCGCTGGGTTTGCTTCTGAAGTTTACTGACCTGAACAGGAACCTGGCAGAAAGAGAGTGAGTGGTGAGCAATCATAAGCTTGATGAGCTGGGGATGAAATGAGAGTGAGAGTGAAAGAGGGGCAGAGGGGGATAATCAGGAGGTGGGGGAAATGTGTGTGAGTCTGTGTGCACGTTTGTGTGTGTGCATGTGTTTCTGTATGTGCGCGAGGTTTTAGTGCAAGTGCTCCACTGGCCGAGCCAGCCACAATGGCCTGATTCATGAGCATCTGGTTCTCGTTGAGCTAAGGCTGCCGACGCCAACGGAACAAGACCTATCTTGCCTGGATTTCCAACACACAGCTGCACAACAACAGCAGCTTCCCAAACTCTTTTCCACTGACCTATTTTTTAAACAAAAAAAGATGTGCCAATTGCAATAATAAGTAATGATAAAATGAAGAAAGTTTACTGACATAAAGACAAACACGCATGTCCTGAGAAACATCTATATGTTAAATTATTTCAGCTGTGTTTCTGAGGGCTTTCCCTCTTTATCCCTCTTACAACTTAATGAAAACCAAAAATATACTACACTTTTTTTTTTCTTTTTTTTTTTGCTCAAGTAGTTCGCAAAGAAGACAGTCCAAGAGGATACATTTCCCAAGCCATTGCTAAGACTTCTTTTGAGAAGATAGTTCATAATTCTGTATTTGCTGAGGCAATGTCATTGTTGTGTTGTATTAGAGATTAATGTTTAAGATCTGCAATGCATTGCAATTCAACAATAATGTAATTCTGACAACACAGCAAGAACTGTGATCTTCACTCTAATGGACTTTGTGTCTCAAATGATAATTTAGGAAACCAAAAAAGGAATGTGAATTATGTGGTTAGCTGCCAATGATCAAAAACCAGGCCAGACTGGGTTGAAGTATTTTATGAGCTAACTGACTTGAAACTTCAAACCTTTTTTTATATAAAGTAGCATCCCATTGAGCTGCACATGTCACACAATATGTTTACATTTAGATATTGGAACAGGAATATGGTTGTTTTTTTGTTGGCTGTTAGTTCACTGTTTTCACACAGTTGGAGCTATAATAATGTATGACTAATGCTAACAGAAGATTTCCCACATCTTGTCTTATCTTTCATGGAAATCAGCCACTAGAAATGACACACATTTGTCACACAATTTATTATCTACCAAAAAGTGTGTGTCCACAGTTCAAGACAGTCAGTCTTTTTCAGCAAGGGATAAAAACAAGTCTCTGTATTTCTACAAAGAGCTTACTGAAGTATTTAGCCACTACTGCAGTTGTCTAACCTTTGGTCAAATCAACCTGGACTGAAGGATATTGTTTGAGAGTTAATATTGAATATTTGCAAAATGTCTATAATGGTTACATGCTAGCATACAAGCACTTAGATTACTGTCAAAACACCTCGTCAAAAAACAGGCCAAACTGTTTCTACGTGACAGAATATAATTGCCTTCTTCTTAAGCCTCCAGACAGACAGACACAGTTTTCTGCTGAGCACTGTGAGTTTTACAAGCATTACTCATCGTAAAGTTCTGTCCTACATCATAAATATGCTCACTCAGTTGAAAAAGTGGGATCCAACTTTTACAAGGGAGAGTCAAGTGAGTATTAGCTCAGATTTTTATCTGAAGCTGTATGGAACATGTTTTTAAGCACTGCAACTCTTTGAGCCTCCATGAGGTTCAGAACAGCAGAGTCAAACTAATGCAAATATATGTGTTGTTATGTGTTTGGTCACTTTAATGCTTTTCAAATTCTGTATTCTCAGTCTTGTCTTTGCTTAAATCAATATACTAAAGCCGTGTACAGTTAATAAATATGGGAAAATAAAGCACTAGTTGAGCATAGCAGAATGTAAATGGCCTGTCAACGTCAAGGAGTCAACGATTTTTGACGTTCTAACGCTTCAGTGATCTCCTCTGAAGTGTCCTGCTTTCACACTGAGAAAATGGCAAAGAGAAAGTTTCCCCCTGCTCGAATTCAGGCCATAATGTGTCTGAGCTGCTGTGCCGATCATTGCAAATGTGTTGCAGAGAACCACAATGAACTGAAAAATGAGCTGAGCAGGGTTGTGGCGTGTTACTCAAAGACTCTAACTCTGTAACTCAAGGTCTCCAGAGAGGAATAGCAGGCTAACTGAAAGACTACTCTCTTCCGTGCATACTGTAGGTATGCTGGCCTGTTTGCTTTGGATACTTTTCCAGAAAATGGCTGTGATGAATCTACAGCTCTGTAAAAAGTTAGAATTATGAGTAGTCTATGTTTCAGTACAGTTAAAAATGTTGAACTAATCATAACTAACCAGGACAATCTCTGTCTTTTCGAGCAGTTCCTTTTAAACCACTTTATTGTTTTTTGTTCACAAGAATGTGCCTGTAACAAACTTCAGCTGCTGCAGTGAAAATGTCCATCGTTGTACGGGAAAACATTCTGACTCACAAAGACGGCTGTCGAAACCACAGCCTTTCACAAACTCCTCTTCTGCACAGGGTCAGCCAGTAGACACAGTAAGCTTATGAGACTTTAGAGTCACTGGCGCCAGTGGAGGAGAGGATGGTAGACTGTGTTTGGGACTGATGACTGGTTTTGTTGTCACTGCATGAGTGAAGAGTTGCTTGTTTTTACCTCTTGCTAATTGTCGCATCATGAAACAAGCATTTAAATAGCTATCTTCTTGGGGAACAAGACTGAAATTTGAGATCGAGTAAATAACAATGAAGCCCATGACTTTAGTGTTGATGGTTTAAAGAAAATTATTATGATACAAGCTTTTGTAGGCTGAAGTATTTCACAAGTCATGGAGCTAAAAGTTAGTTATTTTCTTTGTATGTTCCCATGAATCACAGATTTTCCAGCTTTAGAGTCGAGCAATGACTGCAAGTTTAAACACATCCCAGCATGCATTTCATTTTTGTCATTATCAAATCAAGAGCTAACAGAAGCATTGTATCTCACTAAAACTTACAACAAACTTGAATGGATGTATTTATTATGTACATTTGCACAGTTCTACTTCTGATCAACAATATTAGGACTTTCATGCCTGATATGAATTCATTACCTGTCCTTAAAGAAGAAGGTCTCTCCTCTGATCTGTGCAACAGCATCAAAGATTACTGGCTCTTTACAGATATCCATCGGAGTCACTGGGCCTTGTGTTGGAGGTAAAGGCTTGCCTGTTGCCTCACCTGTTACAGCAAAGAGTTTGACAAATCTGGCAAAAGGTTTCATCTTTGAGGGAGTCACAAGACTCTAAAATCATCTTCTACAGTTTCAAATTAAAGCATGACTTTTTTTTTTAGTTGAGATTTAATTTTAATCCCTGTTATGCAAACTAGCCACACATGACATTTTTCTTACCATAGAGCTCTTGGATGCCTTTAATGTCGTCGTTGGAGAGTCTGAAGTCTTTGGTATAAGTGTAAATGGGGGCCATCAATGCTCCGGGGTCTTGAGAGTGCTCCAAGCCAAGGGCATGACCAAACTCATGGGCAGCCACCAAGAATAGACTGTAGCCTTTAAGAAAGAAACAACATTAAGGTACTGCACTTTAGATTCCCCAATATAAAATGCTGCTACTAAAAAGGGAGTGGACAATGGTCTTTCAGTTTTTAGCTACAATATACCAGTGATGGTACTTCATAGAGTGCTATATTGCAATACTATACATCTATTAGAAATCGTGTTTCTTGGGACTGCCAAATTATCTTTCACTGATTTGTCTGTTTTGGCAAATCTATAGCAAGAACTTTCCACAAATACTATTCCAACCTTGATCAGGACAGAAACCCCATTTGCGGTCATCATCGTAGCTCTTGGTGCTAGCGCACCACATCTTGCCGTCGCTGCGTCCGGATGAGGTGCAGGCCTCATAGGAGTCTCCCAAGAAGGTGAAGGGGAAGACACAAGGGCTGCCCTCTGCGTTTCCTCCCACTGTAGACATGGCTGCAGCATGCAACAAAAGGTAAAACTATATTACTAATACGTGCAGTCATGTTAATTCATTTAAACTCCTCATGAACTTATTTATTTGCCAAAATGTGTCTTCAGAGCACACTGGTTTGAATTAAGTTGTGAAGTGAGTACCGAAGATTTTGAAATCAGCACCATGAAAGCACTGGCACAACACATACAAAATCAATAACTAATCCACAGGGCACTAAACCAAAAAGCACCCGCCCAAATTCACTTTCTTTAAAAGATTGATGATTTTATTTTCGAAAGGACAGGTTTTGCTGTTTACTTTCACGAAGAAGAAAAAAAAAACTAATTTCCTTTTTAGCACAAGCTTGCAACAAAGCTACATTCCTTATCAATCTGAACCAGATGAAACCTCTGATAGTTGTACCTCTCTATGTCTAGCCCTCTCTTCACTACTGCACTACCTCCAACAAAACCAGTTCCACTGACAGAATGGAAAATCAGCCCTGCCACTGCACATTAAAATACTTTCACAGCCTTTCAGCAGACTGCCAGTACGACTGAAAAGCCCAGCTGGAGCATTCCTGTAAACCAGCATGCAGCAGGCAGGGCACAATGCACTGCACTGCAAAATACAGTGATCACAGGCAATAAAACGCACTGTAGTATGAACCCATTTGAGGATTTCTGCAGCTATCTTCTATATGGACATGCAGTATTTACTAAAAGTACTTTTAAGCTTAAGATACAGTGAATGATAAATCTAACCAGTTTCAGGGCAGAACCCAAAGCTCTTGTCACGGTCGTAGTCCTCAGTAGTGGCACACCAGCGATAGCCATCATCTCTGCCTGAAGTGGTGCATGAGTCGTACTTTTCTCCTTGGAACATGAAGGGGAATTTACATGCAGCTCCATCTCCGTTTCCACCCAGAGTGAACAACACTGAAAAAAATAACACATTAAATAGTTTAAAAGCAAAACCAAGAACAGTACATCAGAGCTGACAATGAGCCAACGTTCTTTCATTTTGAATGTCATAAACTCCGACTCTTTTACTCAAACTATGTAAGATAAAGAGAGAAGAGACGATTTGATCTCAGCAAAAAAGGTTGTACT
This sequence comes from Symphodus melops, assembly GCF_947650265.1. NCBI lineage: Eukaryota > Metazoa > Chordata > Actinopteri > Labriformes > Labridae > Symphodus > Symphodus melops. Next base: position 16,294,133 of record NC_136693.1, on the reverse strand, counting down.
TTTTCCATCAAAAAAATATTTCTAAAATGGGAGGCTCCAGGCTAAACAGTCTTCTCATTTTGAAAACAACTACATAAGTGCATGTTTGCCTTGGCACTACATCGTAAAGGCATGTGATCATGTTAGAACCATAGACAGCAACATAACACAGATAAACAAGATGATAAACAAAGCACAGTTTTCTAAAGTGGGGCAATGAGTTGGAAAAGAAATATTCCATAATCCACTTCAAACAAAGAAAAACACTTTCCTGGCATACTGTACAACCTACTTTCCATCTTTCCAAAATCAGCAGAACAGATTTTAAATGAAGTAACTATCTCATATGAAGTATCATTCCCCAGTATGGTGCAGAACTGCTTTTGTTTCACTTTAGAAACATGCAAGTAGGGCATGACATTAATGACAGTGAGGTCAAATCTTGGCCACAAAGTTCTAATTAAAGTCTTTGTATTAAAAAGCAACTGGAGCAGAAAATACAAACACATGTGTGGCCAACTTACATTCATGGGGGCAAAAGCCATATTTGCCCTCTTCATCGAAGTTGTAGGTGGTTGAGCACCACAGAAAGCCGTCGTCACGGCCCTGAGACGTACAGCTGTTGTATTCGGTGCCCATGAACAGGAAGGGGAATTTACAGAACTCTCCATCAGCGTTGCCAAACTTCACCTTCACCACTGTTAATACATTAAGACCAGATTTACACATTTCCACTACAACCCATCATATCTCTGTCACTCGTTTTCCCCCCAACAATTGTACAGGTGTCATAATGTTCAGTGTGGTACACTGTCTAACCTCGAAGGTTCCTGCAAGTACACTTTGTGTTGAACTAAATATAAACCAATGACTTTCTAGATTACAAAAAAAGCCTTTAAAAAGCATGCTCTCAATTTAGTCAGCAATTTCAAAGTAAGATGTGCCAATCACAGCAAATGGGATAAACTGTGGAAGGAAAATTCATCTAAAGTGTTGTGGGAATGTAAATCACGATGATTGGGACAACAATAGGTTTACATATTACTTTAGAAATTTAGACAAAATTATATGTTATGTAAAACTTTCTGGGCCAGTATGTGAGAAAGAGAGTTACTTCTTATTATTAAGCTTCCAGATGTGTTAGGTTTGTCATGTTGATGCCAGAAAGCTCAGACAAAGTTAAGAAAGTCAAAACTTTGGAAAGTCAAACATCATTGTCGTTAGTTCATCACTTTATTAATAATCTTACCATGATCTGTAGTCGTAAATATAACTCTTTTGATTTGTAGGACAACATATGAAAATGCACAATCAGATCAATTGGCATGCAATGCACCTTCAGACAAGTTATGCAAGATACGATTGTATATAATTTCTACATATCATAAAAGATTTTTTTTGAGCCTTAACACTAAGCATTATTGTTTTCCAAACAAAGTATTGCCATTACCTTGGCCGTCTCCCAGCGTCCACTGCTCATCATCATCAAAATGGGAGTCTCCCCCAATTCCTGGGCCTGGAGCAAAGGCATGAGCCAAGAGGCCATCTTTCCCGTCGAAGGGGTAACCATCTCCATGCTCTGTGAGTGACAGAAAAACAACACAGATTCAGAAAAAAAGTTTGCACTAAACAAAAATCCAAATATTCACAACCATTTGGTTTTGGTTTATCAGATTCTTTCTTAGCATGGTCAGCAACAAAATATTATGACACTGAAAAAATATTGTGAAACTGAGTAAATATCAAGTGGCTGATTTGGTTTGAGTATCTGGAAATACCCAGAACTCTACAGACTGTTTCATAGGAATACATAGCTTGTAAGGAATAACAGTCACTGTAATAACATGTGGCTTGTTGCTCCTAAAACCTTCGTAAACAAGGCAGTGAACTTCTGTTCAACTGTTGCCTAACTTTGGTTTTATTTATGTTCTGTAAAGAGGAAAGCAACCTTATGTTATCATAGTAACTAGAATGTTTAAATGATTATACTGGAGAGAATATGACAAATCAAACCAGCAATACTAATATTGTGCCATATTTAGTTAAGTTAGTATGAAAGACTGCACTACTTTAGTAGCCAGCAGGGTTTTTCAAGCCCATTTTCTATTTAAAATGGATGACTTTTTAATTATGTGTCATACAGATCCTTAGATACTTGTGATATAGCTGCTTCTTTGGCCCAAAAATATAGAGATTATCTTCAAATGTCATAACTGTCTTTAGTTGCAGTTATTTATAAATGAAGAATCTACACTGTTTGCTCTACATATAGCCCACATGACATACCATTACGACCAAAATTAACCATGATGTCAGCCTCTCCATCCATGAGGCGGGTGAATGAGAGTGGGGTGACATCACTCCAAACTTTGAAGGCTCTGAAGAAAGCATCGTTTATGACTTCTTCATCCAGATCAGGAGTATATCCAAGGATTCTACAGGGTTAACAGGGGAAAAGCAAAGGTTTGTGTTAACATTAGATTTGTTTATATACTTTTCAGTTTGTGGTCAAATCCAACTAAAAAGCCAAAATGACAGTCGGAGAGAATCCTATGCTGGAAATGGTCTATGACGAAGGTTCAAACATTGTTACATGACTAACCAACACTGTACTTTCTTTAAAAAAAACAAAAAAACAACCTAAGATCTCCTGGTTGTTGTCTTTGGCTCAAAGTTTGTCAACGCACACAAAACCGCTGATATAAATAAGCCAATTTCACATTGTTGTAAACCTCAAAAAGAACAAAAACAAAGGACCTGACACATAGGGTGCAGGAATGCTGGTGTAAGCAGGACACAAGTTACAGGCGTGCAGCAGTGACTGTGGGGGTGGGGTGGACTGTAAGTTGTGGAGGGGGGCTTGGGAGGGTCAGACAGGGCCAAGCTGAGGTCCATGTCTGAAGGCAAACAGACTAGGATTTCATATTCAGACTTGTACTCGTTTGAGGCTACTTTGGGATCCGAGTCAAACTGGTATACTGACTCAGAAATATTCAGTGTATTTGTCAATGCTTGTGGTTTCATTTATGAGCAGTAGTTGGGTGGGGTCAAGTTTTGTTCACCTTTCTGTGATCTGCACATCACATAATGTGAAGATGTTCGTGCAACACAAATCCAAAGTTGTTGTTTTTTTTTTTACCTGGTCAATCTGATCAAATACTTCCTTTATGACATTATTTGAGTTGCTGTACAGGATTAATCTGGAATGCTCTTGTTATTAGATGTTATGCAATTTAACTGCTGGACAATCTAATGCGAATTGAGACCAAGTTTATAGGTAATGATAACTTTCTGACCTGTAAGTAATGTCTTTCTTCTGCCACTTGGGTCTTCTGTGGAAAAAGTTGTAGTTGGCCACATCTGGCACACCACAGCGGGGCTTTTTCATGATATCCACAGTTCTGGCATCAATGTCTCCAGTTTCTTGCAGAGAGAAGAACTTTTGCATTTTCTTCAAGGTGTCCTTGAGCACCATGAGGTTACATCTGTCTTGTGGGCATCCATAAAACTTATTCAGATAGTGCTAATGGAAGAAAAAAAAAACATTGTTTAGCATTCCCATGCAATTACATAAATTACTAATTAAAAAAATATATGTATTCCCCAACACTTCTCATCCTCTAACAATATATTTCACAGGTGAGAGGGCTAATTACAGGTGGTTTTAGAGAAAAAAAAAAAAAGGAAAAAAAAGGCGATAAACTTACCAGAGCAACTTCTTTGTCTGTTTTGGGGGTAGTATCGTCTCCTGGAAACCGGATTATAGGCGAAGGGGCAGCATACACAGCTTGTAAAGCAATGAACTGAAACACAAACACTTTGAGAACATTCCGACGAAAACTAAATATCGTCGGAAAGCCCATATTTCCAAGTTTAACAACAAGCTATGTGCTGTGACTGCCGTTCGCTCTGGATTGCACTCTCTCAGTCCGTCCACTTATGTTGCCACTGCTCCTCTGCAGGATTTTTTGTTTTCTCCTTAACGGGACATCCTGCACCGCGGCTCTATGAACTTTCCCCGTTTTGCTTGCACAGGCACTTTTTTCCGCACAGCGTTCTGCGCAGTCTCCAGGGTGGGAAATAGAAGCGAAGGAGGAGGCTTCGGCTCAATAAAAAGTCTTCATTTCATCATTACCCCAAAAATGTAAACTATTATTGAGATATGTTTTTAGAAACGTTAATTGACAAGGAGGTTGGATTCAAGATGTAGGCTAGAATGATACGCACAGTAAATGACTTCGTGAAGCTCACAGACATGAAAATCTCCCCTGAACCCCCAACCCTCACCCAAATAGCTGGCATTAAATTGTGGGAAAAAGCCAATTTCACATCTACACAAAAGTACATCCCTTGTGTGTATTGAAAGGCTGTTTGATTGCTTGTTTTTATTCCCTGTTCCTTTTTTTACTACTACTTGTTTATTTGATTCAATTCTTATTGCATTAGTCTTTAAATTATACTTAACAAACTAGCTACATTTTGTCAATAACTTTTGTAAAGCCCTTTGCTTCAAACATTATTGCATTACAACTGTAGTCGACTAATCATTTGTTTAGACCCAATGACCTTCCAGTAAGGTGATGAGGATTTGTAACCTTTACAGTTTGAAATTCATTTTGATGGGTCAGGTCATATCTATTCATATTGAATGTGTGGGGCAACTTTACATTACTCTTACAGGTTTGAGCCAGATTCTGACAAAGACAGTTAGCTGGCTTAAGTTTTTATGTTGTAGAGTGAGGACTACTTTCCTTCCCTTAAGGATTAAGAGTGGATGACCATAACACAATTCCTTCATGCAACTCCTTAATGCAAACTGTTAACATATAGAGAGCATCCAAATCAAAGGCCAAATGACAAATAGAGGAATTGGGAACTGACGATTTCTTTTCAAGAGTAAGCTACTTCTGCTTTATGATGTAGACTAATGTGAACATGAAACATGTAGTCTAGCCTGCTTTTCTTATCTGCACTTGCTTTCTGTTGTTACTCTTATTGGAATTGTGGCTGTCTGTTGTTTTATGTTTGAGTTGTTCTATGGGCAGAATTTAAGCTACTTTGAGAAACATGTTTGTCCTTGAGTTTGGCGCCCCCTATTGAATCCTTACATCTAACAGTTTGGATGATCTTGTCCTCTGCAGTTAGAGATGTTTCTGTTTCTCATTGAAAAATGTAATTCCGCTTCCATTTAACAGTGATCTGATTAAAAACTCCAAACAGTTTTAATTGAGCTTGTGTTTTACATTTAGAAACCAATAATTTACTTAATATTTATACATAATAACAGACTTGTTAGCCAGAACTTGTTTTCTTCAAATGAGCCTCGTTTCCTCAGACTGGAAGTAAAAAAGCCTCAGGTGGGCCATTTGTTTGCTGTCTTATAAATGGCTGTTTTGCACTGTTTACAAATGACTTTGTTGTGACTTTATTCACCTCAGTGAAAACCTTCTCCCAACAGTTTCTTATCATCTTGTCCTGTTCACATGACATGTAGCCTAGGTGAAGGAATTTCCCAGACTTGGTGCAACTATTTTCTTGTCTTCTTTGAATTTTCAGAACAATGAAAGGAATACAGGGATAATTTGAGAAGTAATAATTCAAGAAGGAACAACGTTTGTATTCACCAGTTGAGAAGCCCAGCTGGCCACGTTATTCAAAGTGGTATATTGACATCTGGTGGTGAGATGTGAAAAGTCACCTCAATTAGATTGAACTACAACCTCCAACACACTTCTGTTTCGTTATTTCTTTTCGCTTTATGCAACATTATGCAGACCAATTACTTCTATAGATATGATTTGTTATGAAATAATCTTATTTATGTCAGTGTTTGTCTTTTCAAACCCTAGAATGATTCATTAAAATGAGAAGATCTGTGTCTTGTGAATCAGAAGCAATATGATTTAAAAATGGAGGCTCATATTGTCAACAAAGAAAATATGAACATGGGTGTTGTGTCCATTTGTTAAGCTAAACTTGTGTTATTTTTATTTTGTTTTAAAATTTATTCCGCGATTTCCATTATTAGACAGAGAGTATGCTGCATAAATACATTTTCGAGACTTATGTAACTTCCACCCACTTGTATCTTTTATTTTTATTCCAATTGATTGTAATGTTTTTTATTAAATGTTTTTTTATTTTTTATTTTTTTTTAGCATTTTCTATCTTTTGATTGGTTGTGTGTCTATTATTCACACTGCACCATAAATCATTACCTAACAGAAAACAATAGTACAGATAATGGACCAATCAGAGTGTTCAGTTAAACTATAGTCAGAAAAATTGGGCAGAAATTAAAGTAACTATCAACTGACCCACACCTTATGAACCAGAGTTACAATTTACACAGACCATACAGAAACAGTTGGTACAGCGAAGAGCCATAAGCATCACTGCCCTCTGGTGGCTAACACATGCTTTACATTTGTCTGCTCTGAGACCCGTGGAGTCTGTCTTCTTCACCAACTCAGAGCGTAAGAGATTTAAGATTTACTCTAACTCTCTTTGACATCTCTTTGTTTCCGCCCTCATATGCTGTTCACAGTAATCCATTATGGGTCTTCAATAGAGGAAGCTGAAGGACTTTTTTTGCAAAGACATCTGACAGATGGATAACTCACAAACAGGATTTTGTGGTTTATCTAGCATAGCTATTTCCTCTCCCTTTAGCCGGAATACAGTTAATTTTTCATAGCAGGGGTTGCTATTGGTGGTTGCAGAAATGAATTTAACATCCATTTGCCAACAATATCCAGGGCCTGTCACTTTGGAGCAGGAGCTTTATTTCATGCACTGATACATGCCGCTATCTCCCCCAACTGACACACTTTCAGTGAATCTCTATCCGAGCAAGCGAACAGAATGGCTACCTATTAAATGTACATGGGCCTGCCTCTCTGAATATAGAAAAAGCTGAGATGTGAAAAGTTGAACCACAGCTACAGTAATTGAATGCCTTTGTGCATAAGAATGCAATTTTGCAGGGGAAAGTGGCATAAAGAGATTGTGCAGATAAGCTTTGATTTGCATGTAAATTGTTTTCTTCTTTGCCTCCCTTGAATGTTTAAGCATCAGACAGATGGAAGAACCTTGCAATGTGTTAGTTTGTTTTGATGCAATACTGCTTTTGAACAAAATGTGTTGTTACTGATGATTACATGTGCGTCTCTTCCATTTATAATGTTTACTGCTTAGATTTAAACACAAGCATGCGTTTTATTCAATGCACTCACACCAGTAGATCTAGTTTGTACTTCAATAGTTATAGTTGTTCGTGTCAGTCTCATTACTGACCAGTTTTTTTTCAGTTCATAACTTAAAGAATTTCTACATGAAATATCATGCAACTTAATGCAGTGCTGCAATATGCTTGCTCTGGTCTGACACCCTTCAAGCTCATGTCATTAATTATGAGGATGAAGGGGCCCCCCTAGCATGCCAGCATGGCCTCCTCTCGCCGCTGGGAATGGGACATCCTGGACATAAAGGCCAGTTGTATCATGGCTCTCCAGCTGGCTCTGCATCTTCAGAAGCTCTGACTGACCCCAGTCCAGCTGAACAGACCGCAGCTCTGGATGTCACCCCTCTCTTCCCTCACTGGCTCTTGCAAGTACCCAGACAGATTCTCTGATGGGTCATCAAACCAAACTGTCCGTATGGCTGGCGAGCACCAAGGTCATGAATGACAAATATGAGAGTCCCAATGCCGCTCTGTGCGCTCCTCTCCTCTTAGTCCAACTGTGAGCTCGCTCTCAGTGCTTCAGGGGATAATGTGTGTAATGTTCTTTGCTGCTTGAATACACAGTTAGCCTGTGTGTGTGTAGTTAATACTGACACTGAGTGGTTTAGAATCAGTCTATTGGCATTGTTTGTTTTATATGCAATGCAGGAGTAATTAAGCAATGGTTGCTGAGTGAATGAATGCAGCAACCACCCTGTCAATAAATCTGTTTCAAGATAACTTAATTTGGCTAAGCACTGTGTTACAGAACACTGTGACACATATTATATCACTCGGTTTGAAACATTCGGATGATGAATTATTGAACATAAATCCATTATCTTGAACATATTTTATTTATGAATGCACCAAGACACTGGAGGACTTTAACACAGCAGGGTAATTATTGTTCCACATTGTGTCACCACTCTTCTCTCCGATGCAACTGCCAGAGCAAACTGCAATGAATCAAAGAAGTGTGAGTTTTTGATTGACATTGTGTGTGTGCACAAGGCCCAAAGCGACATTAGCTGAATTGCTTTATTTAATGCTTTCTCGCTCATTCTGTTTCTCTTTTAGCGCGCCTTGTAAACACTGATGCAATAATGCATTCCATTATACGGAGGAGAAGAGATGAGTGTCTCTCGTGGCTCCTCTCCATCTCAATAATAGGTCAACAGCTGTATTTAAAAAATTAATCACATTCTTGGCAGTTGCAAAGGTTAGCCGCAACACTCTGAGATGCAATATTGGAAGCTCAGATCAGCGGCAAATCTCAGCGGAGATGAGGAAGAGTTGCCTTTGATGAGTACAGCATGTAAATGATTTGTGTGTGTTTATAGGACACGGGGCTGGCCCTGCCTCACTCCAAGACAGCGGCGTCGGCACCACTCTGTGGCAGAAGCTGGCAACAGCAGATGGAAATGAGCAACAGAGGGGAGGGCTGACCCTGCTACAGCACTTCACAGTTTGTACTCTGTACCAGCACTATGTTTCTCTTTCCTGGTCCAGTATTGCTCTGCCTCAAATGAGTCTTCTTCTTTTTTTTTTATTCTAAACATCTAACTCTGGGCCCCTTTTTCAAACAATGTTTGTGAAACAACATTATCAGAGATTTTTTCTGTCAATTACACATGCTAATGTGGCACGATTAACACACAAATACCCTCTAAACTCTCAGGTTTGTGAGCTGTGCGTGTGAGTTATAGCAGCTTACAACCACATTGAGACATTATTGGCCTGTTAGTGTGATCTTTCAAAAAAGTTAAAAAATGCATGCCCTTCACACATTCAAAACAAATTCCTCTCAAAGATACCTTGAGTTACGCAGACACACAGATTAAATATGAATGTCTTTCTTAGATTACTTTTAGTAATTCTAAAATATTGACAGTGGTATTTTTTTTTGGATTGCCATGGCTATTGCTTGCTGACAATTTGGGATGATTTTTTTTCACCTGTGATTCCATTTGGTTGTAACTTTAAAAGGATAGCCTTGATAAGTCAGGAACATCGCTACCTGGATTGTTGGATGAAGAAGAAGAAATAGTGCATGATGCAAGTGAGAGAAAGGAGAGTTGAATATGACGTCCGTGTGGCGTTCCACACAGTTCTGGGAGCTGTGCTGCAGATTAGCTGTTATGCTGTTTGCACATGTCGGCTTAGTAAAAGTCTGTCTTTCTGCTAGCTGCTTTTAAGTTCATGAATAAGTAGACCCTACAATAATTATTACTTACCACCTCCGTGTCCGTCCTTCACTGGGAAAAAGTGATCCTGAAATAGTTTCTTATAATCTCAGGGTCCCACCTCGGTTCATCCATTAACACCAATTTCTTAGACTAATGGAGACTTTTTTGTTCCCCTCCTTGGAGCTAATTAGGAATGAAAACATCAGAAGATAAGTAATCATCCATTAAAAGAGAATGAGAATAGTATTTCAAAAAACAACAGATACCCTTTGGGAAATCAGACGCCGTATCATCTCCTTTCACTCATTAAAAGCAACCATCCTTCCTTCCTGGCTCTGCAGCTTGAAAACTTCCGATTTGATTATCATTAAGTGGCCATATATATCAAACAAGAGTATTTAAACATTTAATATAATTATCAGTTTGGGGATTTTGCGGCACAGTCAGTGAGGCAGAGGTCTTAAACAACTTGTCATCAGGCCTTTTTGTCAGTAAGTAGCTTTTCTCTGGTTAGTGCATTTAAACAGACGGACATGAAGAGTTTAATTACTTTAACTTTTACTATCTAAAACAGCCAATTTCAACAGCTGGCCTTAATTCTTTCTTTACTTCCTAAACCCTGAATTTTAACACAAGTCATAGGTGAAGTGGCTCAAACAAATCCCCACAGTCATCTTATTGATCCTGCTTCATGAAAGATAACAGTAATACCTTTCAAGCTCAACAGGTCATATGGTTTGGGCCCACCGTCACAATTTCCGCACAAAAGTGAATTTCCTATTCCTTGTCAATAACAAGCTCGATGTCACCTCTGAAGCTGAGGGAGCGTGATTCAATCAAGTTCTCCTTTTTCTGTATGACCCCTGGTCACCCTGTTGGTACAGAGGAGTAGAGTTACAGTTTTTCTTAAGTACCCTTCAGATGTCTGAAAACTCACTACACATACTTTTTCTGACTTCTGACAACACAGCTTAACTTGTTTGGAGCTCTTACTCAAGCAGAAAGATCAGCTCAAGCATGCATTTCTTATTGGACAATATTCATCTTACTTCACTTTCGGCTTGCACGATATGAGCAACATTTTTAGTATTGCGATGATGATCAAATCTGCAATGTGAACATTAGCCATAACTTCAAGTGTCAGTATGTGTGTAACATTTGTGATGGTTTCCAAAATGATGTGTCGTATGTATGTGCAATGTGTTTATTGCCCTTGCTAGTATTATGATGAGGATGAAATAATTATTATTTGTACCACTCTAAAAGCAGACAATGTTTATAACATATTTGAAAGGTTCATTGGAGACACAATCATTAAATATACTATCTATATGCTAAATATAATATATATCAGGTTTTTGCACGTGTCAAAGGCTTAAGATATGGCGACTCCTGATGATGTTGTAGTTCTTTTTTGTTATTACATGAACATAAAAAATGTAAATTCCGTATATATTTATATCTAAAACTTCTGATCTGATTTCACACTCCGAGCATTAGTTGTGTCTCCTTAAACCATGAGTCCAGTGTCTGCACTATGCTGCATGAAAACAGCTTTGTTGTGTAACATGGAAGCGGAGGTTTGCCAATGTATAAGCCAGTGTTCAGGCTATGGAAGTCGTGCCTCCTGTTATTGCCGCCACCTGTGATCCGAGTCTTGTAACGCCATGTTGGCAGCCCATAGGCCCCCTTGTGTTTTAAGTACCGGATAGCGTGTGCGCCGGCATCCATGTTTGCAGGATATTGAAAAAGACCTTTGTCAGGAAGCTGAGGCCCACTGGCCATTGGGGAGCAGTGATCGTGCTGCTCCAAATTACCATATCAACTTTCTGTCTTCATCCTAATAAACAACAGTCAGACGTCTGATGGATAACACTCATGAAACACAGTCTTTTACTTTATCCCACAAGAAGTAGCTAAAGATAACTAATATCCTGTTTAATTTTTGACAACAGTAAATGTATTGTGATTTAAAATATTGCATCCACCTGGCAGGAGGAAACATATCTTCCTGAGTGCATTGTGTTTGCAGAATTGAATTGTGACTAGAAATGAATCAGTGCACGTGGTAGCCGTCTTGCTATGCAAACCAGATAGATGGCTTATATTTAATTTATATAATATTCCCCGTAGAATGATTTGTATTACCAAGGATCTCTGTAGGAATATTTGGCCTATAAAGAAATTAACTTTGTCTCTTTGCTAAGCACACCAATGCATCAAGCTATTACCTCTGTGATAGATGAATCATATTCGATATTACGCAAGACAAATGTATTCATATTGCATATTTTTCTAATTTTTTTCTGTCGACCATCTGTGTGTGTTACGTCTTACCAAGATTAATCCGCTGATCCTATTGGGATAGAGGGCAGGTGTTTTTTTTTTTTTTTTTTTTCCTAACACGCAATATTAAGCAAGAGCTGATATCAAAACATAATCCACAACATTAGATTTTATATCATTGTAATGTATCAGGGACAGAGATTTTCACAACTGGGCCACATTGAGAGCTGATTTATTTCATATTATAGGTGTGTGTGTATATGTGTGTGTGTGTTCGTGTGTTCGTGCATCAAGACTATCAAAAGGGGGCAGACCATGCCCAGAGAACTCATATGTAGAGCACTGTGAATATCAATGATATATGAAAAAGTACTCTGTGTCCTTGGATGAGTGCATGACCTATGTCTGGATTACAGGGAGGAGGGTAAACCAAAGTAATACAGGGGCCTGAGCTTTCCTCTATCATGGTCATTGTCGACCCAATTTTTTCTTTTTCAGCCTCAAAGATCTGATGAATACTTTTCCAAGAAATGGCAGCACGTACAGCTGTTTATTCACTTGCTTTGATTGAAGGAAGACAATGATTTACAGAGACTATACACGGACATAGCAGGCCGTCCGGCCTGTTATAGCATTGTTTTACATGTGCTCCCCAAAATTCACTCGTGTACAATGCTTGTCTTTACTTAGGCGTGAGACAGGACGATGGGATACACACACACACAGATTGCAAATAAGTGTTCATGTCTGGCCTGTCAGGCTGAATCTGTATAGCTTAATTTCCCAGTCCTGCTGTACATGATCAAAGCAATGCAAAGGGGTATTGATTTTTACAAGCATCCCTGCTCATGCACTTAAATTGCTCCTCTTACTGCTACCAACACTCACCATCACATCTCAATCGACAAAACTATTTTCATTTTAAATAACCTCCAACACAGCTTCTCTTTTCTGTATTTTAGTCATGCTTATCTTTATGTCTGACACAATATAAAGGGATATCTTATTTAGTGTTATTCCGTCAGCTAACTACAGCTGTAAAATGCAAGGTCTTTGGAAAATCTAGCATTTTTAAATCTGTATCTCATTACAGATATGAAACTTGTCAACCAAAGATCAGGGGATTTATAAAGATAAAGAGCTGAAACAGATGGTCTGCTATTCAATGACCTAAAAAATAATCTAGTCAATCTTTCACATAGGCAGCTTTCTGACACATCATGACATATTGTAAACGTTATATTCAGTGTGATATTGATCATCATCTCTGTACAGACAGACGGTCGTACTTTACTTCTCATATAAGAATATAACTCTGTGGCAGTGAAACCCATTTAACGTCCCGTTCTTGGAATCTGAGTAGCCACAGTGACCTCTCAGTCACAGTGAAACATGGTGATTAAGACAGCCAGTGGCAGAAGAAAATGAATTCCTTCAGCTCTAGAGAGGTGCTGTATGGAATTGTCACAGGTCACTCTCCAGGCGTCTGCAGTTTGCACAGTAATTCATCCAACGCATTATTGCATTAAAAATATTTCAGGTGTTATCAGGCAGGATGTTTTCTCAAGAAAAAAAAAAAGACTTTAAATTAAATGTAGGATAAGGTACAAGGATTATTTGACTTTTTTTTATTATCACATGTTGTTATTGCAGACTTGAGAATCCGTCTTATTTTCAAAAGCACTAATGTTGAGTGAAACCGGGATAAATCTTGACTGGGCACTATGGCATGTTGAAAAATGTGGTGTGATCTATTGGATTTATGTCTTTAATAATGTTTTTTCTGTTATTTTTACTGTTCTTGTCAATGTCTTAATTATATTCAGCTCCTTCAAAACGTGCTGTAACTTCTTTGGCTATTCAGAGGTAGCACAATCAATTCTTGGAGTTTCAGCTTTGTCCGTCTGTTGCTTTGGAGCTGGGGAGGTATTGCACATAGTAATGTTTCTTTTTTCTGTTTTTTTGTATTTTCTGTGGCCCAAAGTATTCAAATAATAGTTGTTAGACTAAATCACAGCTTTAAAATTGTGGGCTGCAAAAACCAAAGAAGCCAAACGACACCAGAGTTGGATAAGAACTCATTCAAATATTTATATCAATGCCAATTTAAGTTGCATCCAAGGCTTATGAAACTTATGTCTCAAGTGTGAGACCAAAAAAATAGAATTTAAATGGAAAAAAAAATCTTAGCAAATCTTTGATAGACAATTATTTTCAACACACTATGGCTGATACAAAAGTAGCTTATTTTTTGGCAAGAAAACCAAACTCTTAACTAAGTCGCACTTGGATTTATATTTTACATTCTATCATTTCATTATTTCACATTATAATAATATTATTATATATTATTATTTCATACTTCATTTCATTTTTTTTTGTCATTTGTTTTCTGTTTAACAAATACAATTATGAATAAAAGTCTGATAGTTATTTGATTCGTCCCATCTTTTTTTCAGATTACAAGTACACTTCATCTAATCAAGTGTTACATTTTTAACTAGTGTATGTAGTTAGATCATAGTATTTAAATCATACAGTTCTTATATTATCTTATATAATCATCCAGAACTACCCAACAAATCTACATTTTACTTGTATTGCAGCTATTCAACTTGTAGGCAGCATGGCTGTTTATTAGCCTTGTATTATTTTAGGTCTAATATCTTTTCAGCAAAGCTGTCTTCTCAACTGAAACACAAACAGTGACTGTTCTCATGTGCGGATGGCACCCTTCAGTTTTCTAATTGATGACTAGTGGGTGCAGTCTGACGGAAGCAGTCTGCTGGCAAACACACGGGAGGAAACCACTGCCAAGACAGCTTTTCTATCAGATTGCTCTTTGAACTTCAGGCTTATGAGCTGCTGACAAACTCAGACTCTGCATGGCGGCGTACTGCAGTACCCCTCGCCTTCCTTCCTCTACTCAATCCCTGAGACCTTGTGGAATCTACAAAGTCAACATTATAGTCTAAGGAAGGGAAATATCCTGCTGGTTTGCCCTTCACAAATGTGTGCAACCTCTGGCGCACTGTGATACCGACTTAACTCTAAATGGAAACAGTGTTGTTTCTTTTCTTTCACGCTACCACCTTGCAGCATAATAGACTGTCCGACTACTTTCCTCTGGATAATTTCAGACATAAGAGACCTGTGTCAGCCCCCCTTTGCCAGCACAGCCTGGCCTTCATTAGTCTTGCTTATTGGTTGCACATGCCTAAAGTGAACTGTGCATTATCGTCACGCGAAAGGTGCGGAGGAAATTGCTGAGTCCTCTGTCATAAGACAAGCTCTGAAGGCGATTTCCTTGGCTTGCTTTGCACGCGTGGCCTGGCGTCAGCCCAGTGGTGAGGGAAATAATGAGGCTTAAAGTGAACAGGCCTTCAAGCCTGGCAGGCCATCAGGCCTTCAAGAAAACTGATATCTACTGTGGGCCGGACATGAAGCCCTGAGGGATCTCTAATGCAGTCCTATGGGAGATAAGCTTTGCTTACATTCTCCTTGTATACTTCTTTTCTGAATTCACTAAACCAATAGTTCACTTACACATCAGAGAGGATAAAAAGATTAAATAATCAAGGAAAGTGGCTGCTGTAATGATTAGCTGTTGCAGCAAATTCATTTGATGAATAATGTGTACGAAAAATGAAAGGCTTGGTGACAGAATTCAGCACAGACTTGATCAAATGTAATGCAATTTAATAATATATGTCTACTTGCAAATATTGAGCTTTGTTTTTTTTTAAATAAATTGAAGATAAAACATATCGGACAATAACTATTATTTATTTCAAAATGAGATCCATGCATAGGAATGAAGTGCTCATCTGAATAATATATTGTTATTGTATATTGTATATTACATATTTCTGTAATGAACATACAGTAGCATAACACAAATTAAAGAGAACATACACCATCACTAAACAGACTTTTATTAGCTTTTGTGTCTTTATGTCTTTCCCTGTGAGTGCTCTTGGGCCCAGGGTGAAGATGAAAAGTTTTTTGGACTTGTAACCCCTCTTCCCCTGCCGGTAATCACCCCAGAGCCCTGTAATCCCTGGCGAATGCAGATGCCGCCGGGGGAATATTACTGTTCCTAATATTAATCTGCTCTCAAATTCCTTTCTGTTACCAAGATGAGGGGACTCGTGCACCATGTTCTTATGGGTATTAAGTGTGCTACAAGAGATTCATCGAGAGGTAGATTCTGACTCGTCAGGGATCAAGCCCAGTCTGAGGTCGTATCGCTGCTTTAAGGAACACCCGCAAGCACGCAAAACCCATCTCCATATTCTCATAAACAGCTTGACATGAAAGACGCCGTGCCATAGCAGGAACACAAATCCACACCTAGCCCACATGAATCATGTCAGCCTGATCCAGAGGAGGGTTAAAGCCTCTTTAAGGTGCTCGGTCCTTGGCTGTGATACTTGACTTAGCAGCAGGTAAACCCTTGTGCCACAAGGTTGAAGAGAGGGCCATTGTCTCTTTCAGCTGATCAAAGCCACAGCAGAGCACCAACAACGCATATTTCTAAAACCACAAGAACAGAAATGAATAGGAACGACAGCTGGATCGGAATCCTTTTCCCATTCAGTTGCTGCTCATCTTCCTGTACCTGGATTTTAGCATTGTTACAATTGTTGTAAAAAGCTTAGCGCCAGGGTGGATTTGTGGCAAAGGTCCTCTGCACAGCAGTAATCATGCTAAGCCTCTGGGAATATATTATTTAGGAAATGCATGGCTAATGACCCCAATTACTTTAATCAAAGAGTAGCTGTCTTAGAGGTGTGGAGACAGAGTATTTAGCTAAAATGTGCTATGAGGAACTTTGATGACCCTTTTCCCTAATGACCCATTTCTAGTCATTGCTTATTATTATTATTATTATTATTATTATTATTATTATTATTATTATTATTATTATTATTATTATTATGGCGATGAACTGCATCACTTGTGTAAACAAGTGTTTTTAAACAAAAACAACACAAGTTTAGGAGTTGAGGGCCAGTCTAATAGATGAAAGGACCTTCCCCCCACTTGTGAATGTGCCGCCTGAGATGTCTGAGCGGTTGTGGAATTGGATGCAGTCCACTGTGTCACTGGGAGTATTTATGCAATCAGGAAGAAAGTAGGCAGAGGTGCGGTGGTGCCAGTGGGGTGTGAAATCTGCCAGCAGGATTGACACTTGGATGACGGATACCTGTAAAATACATTCGCGCCTCTGAGAGTGACGAATTATATGTCTAGTGTAACACAAAACACTCAGCGACACTACTGAGGGATTCCATCCTCCCGCTGTGGTAGAAGAAGAGAAACCCTCACTGAAGTTCGGCTGAGGTAAAATGAAGAGAGGCCTCCGCCACAGCATTCACATCATTTTGATGTCTGGGAAATGCACATTCAATTATAAAGGCAGCGCTGCATGTAAAGCTGTTTGTTCAGTTCCCTGAACAACAGCCAAACTGAGAACTTGTAATGGAAAGTCGTTCTCTTGAAACAGTGAGCATTTACATGCCAGGTGTTTGTGTTCTGCCTTCACAGTAGATTGGAAATGAAATCTGCATTATTTCTACATTATGTATCTCCATGTGCGATTTTGTTGAGAGGAACAAAGAAAAATGGGAGAATCTGTAATGTAGGATATTGATCCTGTTCGTCTGTGTCTTTGTATCGTTGTCCTGTAAGTGGTGTGGCTAGTTATGACCCTTAGTATTCTCTCTACAGGAGTATTAGTCACCATTAGCTGCTCTAAGGTCACCTTGCAATGAGTGGATCGTCCCTGTGGAGACGACACTGACAGTGTCACTTGGCTTGAATCTTAACCTTGACCAAAGAAAACACATTTTCCTGTAGTTAAAGATTTCCAATGAGGCCCACGGCTATAAAGCCTTAGGGATTTGACTGTCCAACCACCTCTGCTTATCCTGCTTCCTTCCATGTTAGCTATCAGTATAAATGCAGACCACCAGCCATGCATTAAGTGCATAATTATTCCATTTCCAAGATAAATTTGGTGTATAGTGTCATATCCATCATGGCTGTCACCTCTTACATGGAGAGTAGGGCACTAAATGAAAGCCTTTTTGCTCATATGCACTTCTATATAGTCATCAATTTTGAGCAGTCTATTCATTGTTTGGTTTGACAGACGCGAGTTAATAATGAATGATCAAGCAATGTCCCTCAAACGAGAACAGCCAACATAAGCACACACAGTACTGAGGAACAGGGGAAAGGGTTGAGGATGGTGGATGGGTGTCATTCCACAACACAGGCAATCCTCTTTTGTATTACCCCTTATTTCTTCAAGGTTGCTGTTCTAGCAGTGGGAACAATGTCAAAAAATGTGTAGCGATCAATATATGCAAGTATGTCTGATCAGGAAGAAGGCCGATATACAAGTGTTAATAAAGAGCCTAGGCCATACCCGCATGGTTTTACAGCTTGTATACACTGGGATATGATGTGAAAACAGTAGTTCAGTCCTCAGACGGTGCCGAAAGAGAAGCTCTGATCCTTGTCCCCGCCTTGTTTCACAATAAATAACATTGCTTGTCCACTCAGTACAGACATGGAAAAGAGACTTAGAAATTGACTACCACATGATGTTTTTTTCCCCCCCTTTATTATGTGTTATTCCGTTCAACATGGGATTAGGCATGTCAGTGCTGATAAAAAAGCTAAAGTAAGTCCTCTGGGGCTGATTGGAAGTAAAGCAGGTTATGTGATGTACATAATAAGAATATTTGGGCAATATTGGGGTTATTTTGAAAGGCTTAGTTGAGGACAGCAATCCAATAGTTACTGCTCTGACACTGGACTGGGGACTAGTGTGAAAGCAAAAAGGCTACCTTTACATGGCCATGGCCCTCTACCACAGTGGAATTATTCTCATTTTTTGACCTGCTCAATATCTCAGCACTTGACCTGGTTTGATTGTACAAAACTAAATAAATTATGATGCAATCTTAAGCAGTTTAAATTTGTTTTATTATATCTGATACAGCACGCCTGGGACCCTTCGTTGGCTGATATCAGTCATTCACAAAGGATGCATTAGAAATGTATCCAGCTTGTTGAGGGGATGTATGTGCTATACATTATGGGTATTAGTTTAAGTAATGTTGGCTTCCTTGCAGAAAATCACAATAGATAGCCAAAATGCTGTTTTGGGCTCCCCAAACTGAAATGCTAAGATATGTCGTGCATTACATGCTTGACTGCTTCTGTTGCATTTACAGTAATTGATTCTTTTCAATGATTTTAAAAATGCTGGGGCCCCTGTCGGCGTCGCATGTTTGAAAGGAGTGCAGGCATGTCACGCATGGCTAGCTCCAACAGATGCTCTGCTTTCTTGTAATTCAATCCAGCCTTTCTGCACCCAGCCCAGGTGATTAACTCTGTAGGACACAAATGCTGCTGGACTTTCTCCTCTGGATTATGTCCACTGACTATCTCTCTCTTGTGTTATGTCATGCATAATGACACTCAGATGCTCTCGTTCTTTGCATGACATGATTAGCATGAGATTTTTTTCTTAGTTTGTGTTTAACTGCAGCAAGGCTCTACCAAGGCAATACAGGTACTCCATTTTATTATTATTAGTTATTAAATGAATAAGATTTCCTGGGATGTTTACTGTGAAAAACTCCTGAGTGTCAACTATATAATGTCTGTGCTCTGAGCTTTTTTCAACTGCAAAATAGAACTACACATAGCACAATTCCACCCAAAAGTCCAGCTTAGGTGGCTTCCCCACCAATGTATTTACAATCTCTGGACTATATTACCTATTGTGTATTTTGCTATTTGCAAAAGAGCCTTGGCAAACAACACAATGTAGGCACAGGAACTAAATGAAATGATACCTAGCGAGTGCAATAGCCTCAGCTTCCCCCCAAAAAATACATGTAATGCTTTTTTTTTTGTGTGTGTGTGTAAAATAGAATAAGCAGATATTTTGATTGTGCACTGAGCTATTTCCACATAACTAAATGAGGCACTGTAGGCTACATCTGCTGATAGAATTAATCCTAATACTAGTCCTGCTTGAGGTCACTAGCCTAACTTTAGCAGCTGCTGTAATGGTTTGAACTTCAGCATTATTTTCTGGTCTCTTGTGTTAAAGCAGTATATGATTTAACAATGGAACTGTTGAGTAGTAGAATGTTGTAGACAGACACCTAGAAATACATTTTTATATTTTATCATTGGAAACCAAATGGAGTGTTTATTCATCCTCTAAAAGCATTTGACAAAAACACAAAAGAAAAAAAAATGTTTTTTTAAAATGTATACTATCTTTTATGCCTCGCACTGTATGCACTTAAAGAAAGGTGCCACTGCTACTTTTTAATCTGAATGAAAAAAAAATATATTTGTGATTATTTATTTCTACTGTACATATTTATTTGTTATGGCGCCAATATTGCCGTCAAAAGAATCGTACTCATTATATTGTATTTTAACCCTCGTCTTGTGTTAGCTTTCTGTTACCATCTCTTATGTTAACGGGTCGGTTTTGACCCATGTCTTAAATCAGCTGTAAAATACACTGAAAACAATTATCTATCATCCAATTTGTTTCTCATCTCTTGGTTACCTTGTTAGGCTTCCTTATCCATGAAAATATTGGTTTTAATATTTTTGGTGTGGGCCATTGGGCCTTTTTTTTGTCAGTATACCCCTCGATTTCAATTTTAAAAAATGGTAAAATGAACCTCAAGAGAATTGTATAAATAAATAAAAGGTTGTTGTGTTACCTGACTATTACTGAGGGGTATTAGAACACATCTCTTAAATAAATTTGTTTTATTTATTTTTTCATTTTAATAATTTTAACTATAGTAACATCTATGGTGTTACGGGTCAATTTCGACCCATATATATTTACTATTATTTTTCCATTACTTGGTGGATGTGGGTCCACAACACAAATGCATTATATGCAGATACATCGAGGATGTTGTAAAACACAACACCTATGGCCCTGGGTTGAACATCAGTGGAAGAAGCTGCACCCATGTGTCCCAGACATCCCTGATGGGGGCAAGCTTGTCAGATCTTGCTCTGGTTGTCAAATCTGAGGACTCTTGATATCATATGAAAGGTCTGAAGTGACATTGTTGCCTGGAAAATATTTCTACCTGTCGATGCATCCCAGAGACTATCAGTGGCCTTATTGCAGGATCTGTACACTCCAGCAAAAAAAAGAACACCAATATAAGCATCCAGGTATTCCTCATCCATGTTTTTCCACATGTCGCCATGGACTTTTTTTCCTTCAAGGTTTGTCATAGCAATGATGACTCTTTTTAGTGACAATGGCATAAATAGCTCAAAACATGTCTTGATGTCAGTGACTCTCGTCACAGCAAACCTTGAGATTCCAGGGGTCATTTTGATGACATTTGCAGCAGCTACCCTGCCATGTAAATCATGATGTAATGAGCTGCAACAGATCTCACCATTTTTGGACTTGAATCTTTCAGCAGGAGTAGCTTCACCACCGGTGAACTCCTCATCAGACTCATCAGATGTGTCTGTGTCTTCTGGATGATACTCCACATTGTCTTTCTCCTCAGAAACCTGTTCATCCGTATCACTATGCTGCTCTGTGTCCACTCCCTCATTTTCAGCAAAAATATTATCCAGAACTTCTTTCACTGTAAATCTTTTTTTCATTTTTGCATGCTGCAAATTGGAGATGTGCACTCTGCAAGTCACCAACTCTATACTGAATTGACCTCACATGTCTGGAAATGCCTGTCGTTGTTTGTTTTGTTTTTGTACTGGATAACAAGGTAAAATGAGAATCCCCTAAAGCTCACATGATTGGGAGAGGAGCTGGCTGTCAGTGTGTGTTCAATTTTGGCTCTAATTATTGCTTTATAATCTTATTTTTATAACTGGGTCAAAACCGACCCTAACAACACCAAGGTCATAATTTTAACCAGAGCATTTTACAATTTAGTGAAAACCAAAAAAAATGTTTTATTTTGTTGAAATAGAGATTCCTGACAAAGTCAAAAAGCCTTGATGCAAAAAAAAAAAGTTACGTGGTTCTTTTATGCATTTAAAAACTAAAACGGGTCGGTGCCGACCCTAACACAAGACGAAGGTTAAAAAGCAGCCTCTGAATTTCCAATAATCACACTGTATAATACACACACAATGCAAAAAGAAAAAAAAGGATGCATCAAATGCACCACCGCACTCCTGTTCACAGCCTTTATCTGTATTGTGCTGGTA
Organism: Symphodus melops; assembly: GCF_947650265.1. NCBI lineage: Eukaryota > Metazoa > Chordata > Actinopteri > Labriformes > Labridae > Symphodus > Symphodus melops. The sequence goes on along the minus strand of NC_136693.1, from coordinate 16,272,197 downwards.
AACAACAGAGAAGTTATTTTAGAAATGAAGCAATTAAGCAGATCCAAAATGAACACAACCCCCTTGTAAACCAGCACATGGCAATGTCATTTGCATGCCTTTGAATAACTAATCTCTGAGGGGAGTTCCTTCAGATGGAATTCTCAATGCCATGCGCTCTTTGTTTTATACACGGCAAACAAACAAACAAAAGCGTCCTGGGTCCAGAGTTACTTGAGCTACCCCCCGCTCTATATTCTATCTCTCTGTCTCGGTGCTGTCAGATGACCTACAGCTGACTGACGGTTCCTGTTAAGGCCAAACAAATGAGGGGTTCCACTGTTAAAAAAGACTGAGTAAATAAAAAGGGAATATAGCACCTCAAGTTTAGATCGCTTTCTTTCTTTTTTTCGTCCTAATTACAATCTCCATCTATCATGGTCAGAGCATTTCTATTCATCCAGCTGATTGGGGACATGACAAATGAATGTGTGAATAAACGGAGTGTCAGGCCAAAAGAGGGAGATGGATGTCCTCTCAGCGGGGAGGAGCGGGTGATGTACAGTTAGCGCTGGCATGTGGCCAAAGCTTCTGGCCTCCACGTCTCTCCTCAGATCACCCCATGGGGCCATGAGCAGGAGCACTGTTCGTCTTCTGAACCCCCTCCTTCACCCTCCCTTCCTGTATTTATTAGTAAATTAACACCATGTCAAATTGATACACACTCAACCCCCCACCACCTGCCCTGAATCTCCCAACTCACCTCTGTGACCTGCAGTGTCTGGGTGTCAATCGCAGAAGAATTGAATTACACCAGAATGAAAAATGGTGGTGTTGTGAGACTTTATATCTTTACAACTTTTTTTTTTTTTTTTTTTTTTTTGTGATGGTGCGATCTAGCGCGAATGCACAATTAGTGTGAAAAGTTGTACTCGATGTTGCCTGGATGTTATTATAAAACCAAAACACTGAACATTAGCCTGAACAGTGAGTAGATTAAAGACAGTTTAGCACAATGCCATGTTTTATTCTGCCCAACTGTGTTCTCGGCAGGAGCCAGAGGGCCAATGGGCCGATTGATGTGTAAAGCAAAGCGAGCGATGCAAAGGGTTGCAGAGTTCAGCCTGAATTAGACACCATTAGAAAGTGTTTGACTGACACACTGTAATCCCCTTCTTCTTCAGACATTATTAGCAAACTCACTTTGATCCTATTATACAGCAGACAATTGTTATCCTGGAAATGAAGAAAAAAAAAATAATGTTATAAAGATAAATGCACCCCTACACCTCATTCTTCCATCCGCCCACTTTTGCATAGACCCAGCTCTCATATAAATCTGAATTGGTTTTTCAATTATTAGAGTGATTCAGCTCTCTCTGGCTAAACAAAGAATTTCCATCAGATCCATTGAGATGAAGTTAGATTATGCACTACCGCAATATCCAATTTAATAACTCAGATTTCCCTTTATTGTTTTTTTCTGTTTGCATTGTATTCCTTTAAACGACTGAACCAGGCTCCATGGCAGGCCGGAGTAGATGGAAGTTATGTTCGGGGCTCATATCAATGAAGGAGAGCATGAATAAATACAGGCTCTCTACAGCAAGGAGAACAAAAAGTTGAGTTTGTGTTTCATCTGACTTAGAGGAGCTGAATAAATGTGATTAAACTAATTACAGAGTGAATCAACATCTGTGTCCGCTAGAATAGCTTTAAAAGTAACTGTGATCGTTGTCAGTTTGTCAGTTCAACTCCTTTTAATCATTTTTTAATCACATTTCATCTTAACGCTTGCACTTATTCAATCAATTGCCTTAATTTAACAGATTTCAATAGTCTATCTGTGGCATATCTCTATATTTCAATGGGTTTTGTAATGTACATGTTTGTGTTTTAAATGACAATCAGCCAGTCTTTGCGCAATCATGATCTCACAGCTCCACTTTCCACAAAGCGAGCATGTCAGAAGTGTCATTTCAAATTTGAAGAATTATAGTGATTGAGCTGCATAAACAACCTGCAGAGGAAGTCAGATTGACTGTCACATCCAGACGCTTTACTTTCTAAAACAAAGAGAGTGGAAAAGGGGATTGTGATCGCAGCTCCGTGGCATATTGGAACAAAAGCCCAGCCTGAATGATTTATCTTTTTCCCCTCTTTGAAGCGAGAAACGCTGTCTCCCCGCTGCCTGTGTTTGAGCTGCGCTGGTGGAGTACCTGGGGAGGGCAGCAACATGCAAGACAGGAGGCTGTGAAGCTCTTGTCCCCATACTTAGTCTATGCAGAGAGACAGTGCATACAAAAGGGAGAGGGAGTACAGCGATTCTGGCCCGAGGCTATCTTGTGTAGGGCTCCCCGAGCTTGAACAAAGTGCATGAGACATTTTCAAAACACAGATGCATTTTGTTACAGAAGAAAAGACTAGATGAGAAGTAATGGCAATTCATGAAAATTAAGAAATGCTCTGATGCATACCATGTTTCCACAAGATCCCCTGCTGATTACGTCCTATTGAAATAACCAACACGATGGTTGCTATGGCTTGCTAGTATTAAAGCCGAGAGGCAGTGTTCAATAAGGCCATTTGATACAAATCTGTCACTTGACACCCCCTCTGGTAGCTGACAATACATGATGTCAGCCAAGAGCTCTGCAGCTAATAGGTGCCATCCCTTTAAGCCTTATTGTATGCATGTCTAAAGTTTTTATTTAGTTATTAATGCATTTCCCTTCATTTCCTTATTTATACCAGAGATCGGATATTCTGAAGACATCTGTTATGTTATTAATTTCACATAAATCTTAAGCTCCTCTATGCTTGAAATGAGGCTTCATTCAAGCTGAATTAATGAAACATGATTGTAAGTCCCTCACGTGGAGAAGGCTGTCATACAATATTGAGTTGCTTATAATCACTGTGTAATCTCACTGTCTGCCAGGGGAGGGCGGCGCAAAAGCCCTCCGTAAAACAATGTCTTGAGGAGATCAGAAGCGTCTGCCTGTATCTGGTAGGATAAAAAGGCTTGGAGAGAAAAAAAAAAGACTCAATCATTGGTCGTCAGCAGAGAAAAAGAGCACATTTATGAAGGATGTATGTTGATGTATGTGATTATTGTTGAGATCAGAGTGCTGGCTGTTGGAACTTTAGTAATGTGGGTTTGAGTGCCTGTCAGAGCACAGTAAGACACTCTGACGCCTCACATGTGAAAAACTGTTGAGGACACCAACTATCATGATTGACATCACCATTTACTTCTAAGCTAGCAGGTGCAAGAGGGTACCAACCATAGCATGGATATTATCCATGTGTGTGGTTTGGCATGTGTGTAAATACCCAGTGACGTATTTTGTACTTAATAATATCCATTTGATAATCAAATTCAATTAAGTTTTATTTGTAGGACACATTTCAAACTCAATGTAATGTAAAGATGATACAATCATACAGTAGACAAACAATAAAAACAGAATACAATGAGTTCATGAAGACAAATCTAAAGTTTAAAACGCTTTCATATAAAAGGACCTTGCATGTCTTGTTGTCCCCTGTCCTATTCCTGCTAAACACCATACATACATTCACACAAATGTGCAAAGACTGGTTTCTAAAGCCATGACAGTGAAGCAGCATTTTAGTGTGAAAATGTCTGTGTATGTCAATCGAATTTCAGCTTTAGTATAATGTTGTTTGTGTTCTGTTTTTTCTTCTGCTGTGCAGACTGTAGTGACCAAATGTTTCAGGTGATATGTTTAATGTCAGTTTTGGACAGAAACAGCCACAGCAGTCTATCAAACAGACAGCCAGTGTTTCCAGGGGTCAGCAGTCACTGTACACATGATGACTGGGCTCACTTGTGGGCTGTTCATGTCACATCGTGCAGTGCTTGTCACACCTCTCCAAAAGTGCCATTGCATTATTTGCCTTGACTTGTTACTTGTCCTGTAAAGGACAAGTCTCCAAAAGAGTCATTTTGTAAATCGTTTAGACAAACCTGCACCTGGTTTGAAATGTGTGTTAATACCCAGTGACGTATTTTGTACTTCATCACCTACACCAGTCTAGGGAGCACAGGGATTTAGCTGCCATCCACATCCCTTGTTGCTGCTCAAGCCCAACCTAATTATTATTTTATGCAAAGCAAAACAAGAGGAGCGAGTGACACAAAAACATAGTTGCAATTGGGATAGACCTCATCATTGTTTGGCTGCACCCACGACTTAATTATAATTCGCAAGGAGCCTGGCTCCTTTGTTCCCTGTGTATTGCAGCATTGTTCATCAGAAGTGAGCAGGAGTACAAATAATGGAGTGCAAACACTTCCTCCGGTGAAGCTAGCCCTTTCTCTAGAGGTTTACCCTACTTTACTTTTCAAACTGACAGAAATGGGTTGTCTCAAATCTGCCACGGCATCAATTCATTAAAGAAGTAGCCCGCTTTATAACAAACAAACAATACACCCACACACCCTAAATCTCTCACCCCGCTAAGCAGGCACAGACACACTTGCCACCCAACCCATCCAAAATGTGTCACATCTCCAGCAATCTGTAATTCTGGACTCTAGGGGTTAATTGCCTGCCATGGCATCAAAGGAGAGTTTTGATGTGCTTTTTGAGGGCTGTCTTTAGCCAAGTTTTACGAGTGAGGTAGAGAGGAGTGAAAAGAGAGGGAGGGGTGTGGTGAGAGCAGACGGAGAGGAGGGCACATGAGATTTCACTCGCGGCGTAGCAGCGCAGGCGTCTCCTCAGGTAATCCTGCCTCTCAAAGGCATTATTGAATTTTCTTGTTTTTTTTTTTTTTTTGCTTCTCTTTGTCAAGGCAAGGGAGGAGAGAGTGTGTGCACAGGGAGAATCGAGGAGAGGGGGGGGGGGGTTAAACAGAGTGAGCCTGACTTCTGAAGGGTCTGCAGCGGGTGCTTGATTCTCATTCACCTCTGCAGATCCACGTCAAAACACAGCCAGACCTTTTAAGGCGCCAGGCTTTGAAGTGAGAGGAGAGCCTCAAATCCGAGCTCTCCGCCACATATGCCCAGTCTGAAAAATTAGCAGCCATGTGTGTCTCCCTGCATGCTTTGAAGTTCCACGGACCACTCTTCTCTCCATGTTGTAACAGAGGAATCAGAAGGTATGCAGCCCGACTCCCAGATTAAGGATAGAGATCGTGCTGCATGGTAGAGCAGGCTAAATGCCTCATCTCTGGCTTTTGTTCAGTCAGACCATGAAAACCTCTACCTTGTTAACACTGTTTACCTAACTCTTCAGAAAAGCTCTGCAGAGTTGAAACAACTAGTAAAACAGTCAGCTGTGACAAAACCCTGCTGTGATCTGCCTGACGTGGATCTTTAATTCAGTCTGTGTGAATCAACCAGAAGCTGCACTCATCAAAGACATTAAACAATTTTATTTAATTTACCAAATCAAGCTTTCAGTGAACATCTCCAGCTTTTTTTTTTCCATGAACAACATATAAGAACAAGTCGTGAATGACCACCTCATACAGCGCTATACGGCGCTAAAAGAGCGATACAGGGTCAGTGTTAAAGGACAGAGCAGAGTCCTGAGGAAATCTATTCAACAAAAAGAGCAAAGGTCTTAAGAATTATGTAAGCTGATTCTGTAAACTGTGAGCAAATTTAAGTCTCCATATTTTTTTTCTTCTATTTTTCTGGTGAAATAATATGTAGTTCAGAGCAGTTGTGAACAATATTGAAATTCTGGTAATTAAGTCTTGCTAGTTCAAGGAGGACCTGTCAAGAGAATAGTATTAACCCACACAATGTGCTGGGGCTGCTTATCTCATTGTAATCTGACCTGATTGGAGAGGTTTGATTAAAAGTGAAGGGGGCCACACGCCTCCTAATCCCCACTGCGCAACGCTCCATGGCCCCAGCTAACCTCCTCATATGCTATACACCCCCCACCCCGTCAAGACAGCTCAGTGCACAGAACCAGACGCTGGAGTGTGCAGGAGTTTAGAGGCCTCTAATCCCCAAGCTTGTCTTGTCCCTTTCTCCTCTTATCCTCATCATTGAGACTCTCTCCTCTCACAGGAAGATTTGGGAGATGACTGCTATTTTGGTGCTGGAAAGTGAAATAGCCCAGAGGGGCTGTGTAAACATTGTGGCTTAGCACTAACCATCATAAGAGAGTCTTCCAGACGAGTCTCCACGCTTCTAAGACAAGCAAATCCGCATCTTGTTATGAGGGAATCGGCTGTGCTAAAGCCTTGCTTAGTGACACGTCTTGTTGTCAGACGGTTTGTCTAAACAGGTATCACAGCTGTAAGCTGTCGTATCACTGCGCATCATTGGCATCCTCTGAACTTAACGTCATCGCATCATCCACCCGGTTCATGAGGAGGCATCAGTATCAGGGGTTTCAGTGACAAACATCATTTTTATGTCAGGAACACAGAAATCACATCTGGGTGTGAGTGCACCTGTGTGTGTTCAAACAAATATGCATTTAGGCAAACCCCCCCATCCTCAAGAGAATCTTTAAGGCTCTGCCTCTGCACTGAGTGCAGAAAATCATCTCTAAAACCCCTCAACTCACTTCTGTTTGGTGTCAGACTACAATGAAAGAAATTGTCTGGTAGAGATGTGTTTGTGTGAGTGAGAGTGGGAGAGATGAGGGGAAGGGATCAGCTCACTGTCAGTGTCAGTCTCACATGGTTTCCTGTTTTTGAGCTCAGAAAAGTGCATGTTTGTGCGTCAGTTTCTCAAGTATTTTGGGTTTTTACATGGTACTTGTGTGTTCGTATACATGTACGTACACATACAGAAGGCGGCCCTGACCAGATCTTATTCAGACCAAAGCAGAATGTGTTGTGACACTCTTAAGAGGGTCTGGTTCAGGTGTCAGAAAGTGAATGGAAGAAAGATTAATGGCCTCTCTTTCCTCCAGTTACCCCAGCCCTGCATCTCAGGGAGGGGTCCGCTAACCGACCGGATCGCTTGGGACAGGTAGGGTGATTTTCTAAAGGCCTGTTTGCTGATTGGTGTGGTGTGTCCTGTTGAGGGGTCACTGAGTGATGGAGTAGGAAGGGGGGAGTGGACTGCCTTTGGTTGCCTTCTTTTGAACAGTTCCTTCATTCATGGGCCTGTCTTGGCAATTTCAGTGGGACGGCTGAAGAAGAAAAGGTCCTAATATGAAGTCAGTGGAGCTCAACTCTCCGCAGCTCTTACTATCTAATAAGGATATAAAAAGAACAAGTTAATACAAACACACAGCTTTCGTTTGCTGCTTTGCTGGGTAATTTTGAGAACGTGTAAACATAAGAACATGAGAAAGGACAGTACCTACTGCTCTTCAGCATTCAGTCATTTCATTTGTTAAATAATTCTCTGTCATGCTTCTTTTTTTTTTAAACTCTCATACCCCGTATGGGCCTATTGAAGACAAAACACATGTATAAGGGAGTCTTTATTTCTGTGTTTCTGCAATTTAACTTTAACAGAGGTACTACACGAATACGTCACAATCAGTTTCATTCTACTCAAATAATAAAACATATTCTAATTTATTTTGGTTGATTTAGGTCCTAAACTGTCCACTTCAATCTGAAATAACCTGCTCATCGTATTTATTTGTGAAACTTGCAACATTGCTTCTCCACTTCAGTCTCAGTAGGTTGCTTGTTTGCAAGCATGTAAAACAAGCAGGTTGCCCAGATCTGAGTTTGCTTCTTCACCAAATAAGAAAAATCTTAGATAATAAAATGTATGACTAAATTGATGTGTTTTTATGTACCTGCCCATACCCTTGGGCTCCATAAGGAGGCAAATCATTGTTAGCATTGCCAGATTAAATAAGGTGTTTTCGTTAGATTTAATTACACGAGGCCACTCAGGGAGATTTTGTTTTTATGAGTAATTACAGCAGGCTGAGACAGAGGACTTTGGCGGGAATATGTAAGAGTCTCCTGTATTGTAGGACTCAGAATCTCCAAGTGTCTCACCTTACACATTCACATTGGATCAAGCACTGAGTCTTTTGTGCTCTTCAATCCAAGCACTATTAGCCAGTCGCAACCAAGGCTATTGAGTGTTATGTCAGAACAGGCTACCTTCCTCTCCCTGATGGACACAGACACTTTTTTTTCTTGGCTGTCGTCTCCATAGTTATAAACCTTTATTGCATAAACATGTTGACAAATGGCCCTTTGTAAACTTTGTTGCTGGCGACATTTATTCACTAACAAAGCAGTTATTTGAGCTGGCTCCCTGGGCTTGCTTTCTATTCAGGCTAGTGATCAGTTGTCTGCACGGCAGTGGCCCCTGGGCTCCTAGCCCACCCATGATGGGAGGCTCAATGAAGGAACTTATTTATAATTGGAACAGAGAAAAGGTTTCCTAAAAGCATTTTTTGCCTTAATGAAGTATACTGGCACCAGTGAGCTGGTGTGTAGCCAAAAGGTTTTAGTATTCTTTAGTATCGTGTTAATATGATTTGTCTTGGCAACTACCAAAAAAGTGAAATTGGCACAGAGGGTAGCCATGAGCTGGAATCTCAATGCCAAATTTGTCATACATGTTTTTACTTTGAGGTAGGGTTGGAGGGGGGAAAAAATGTAATTAAGGCCATTGTTGCAGTTCTCTGTGGGAGAGCATTGGCTTTTGCTAAGCCTTGTAATTATGAATGATATCCTCTTTGGCCTGCTTTACTTTCTGTCCCTGTTGCAAAAATTGGATTTGTTCCACACACCCCTGCAAGACGCAAGATTATCTTTGACCTGAATTGTCGTCACCTGCATGCGCTGCTCAGAGCATTGCTTTTTCCCATTCATTAAGCCCATTCACTTAAAAGCTTGCCTCCTCACAGGTGACAGTTCTAACATGATGAGGACAAAAAATTACCACTCTGCCTGCAGAAAGGCTGAGTGATCCCATCAGCGTTGAGTTACCTGGCTGCCCCCCTGCTCACTGTACCTGTTGAGAAAGACATAAGTGCAGTGGTATGTTAAAGCAAGAGGGTGGGATGACCCCTGAGGATTTGGTTGACAGTGTGAAGGCTCCTCCAGACCTGAGTACTCTCTCTCACTGGGTGTCTCGCCTGACCTGGCCGCTTAGGCCCAGCACAAACCAGGCTTTCATTCCTGTTGGCCCTGCGGCTTCAGCTTCTAATAAAGCTACCATCTGATCCCCTTGAATTTCTAAATCGTTCTCCTTTTGATTCTCTCTTAACTCGGCCCGAGTTTTTCCACTTTGTTCTGAAAGGAGGGTCAGGTTTCTGCCATCAGTAATGGACTGTTTGCTGAACTGTAAAGATGTGTGCAAGCATGCAATGGCCAACTGACAAGAAGTTTTGGCTCACTGACGAGATATTTTCAATGCAAGTTATTGCTGCAAAGACATTCAATTATTGATATCCTTATTTGTATAAACAAAGGAGTGAGAAGATGGAATAAATGAAAAACATGTGCATGTATGAAATAGAACAACTCATGTAGAGTACACAGTTAACATTTGAATGAAAAAAATATAAGACTGATCTGTGGTTTCCAAGCAGTACCTGCTTTTTGAGTCATTAAAGAAAGAAAAACACTTTACACTATTTAAAATGTCTATTTCACCTTTAAGGGTCCATTCCTCAGTTAAAACACATTTAGAGAACATTTGCGTTTAAGACCAAGGATTAGATGCATCTAAAGAATCAAAAGATTCCATCCGTTTATGTTTATATAAATTGCAAATAGCAAGTAAGAATACTATAATATACAATAATTATGTGATTAGTACTACGTGCGTGCAGCTGTTGTTCATAAATAGCTTGAAGACAACACACTTACTGATGTACTGTGGAGGTATTCTTGCTTGAAATTAACAACAGGCTGAGTTGCAAATGATATGAATAGACTTATGGACTTCAGGGGCCCAGAAAATTATAGGTTTGTTTTTACAGACTGAATATTCTCTTGTGTAATGAGCAAAGTACACCCATAAATTTTCACAGACGCCTCCAGGCAGAGCCGAGTGTGTCAGAACTGTATGGTGTTTTCTCTTTAGCACCCGTCTTTAACTGCCAAGGATGGTGTTTAAGGAAATTACACCCTAGGTAGCAGACACTCCCAGACTATAATTGAATGGTCTTTTTATCACTGTTGTCCAATGGTTCCTACTATGAGCTTTGTTTTTTGTAATTATTGCTTTAAATACATAAATGATGGCACAATTATCGTCTGAGCTGTCTGTAGTCAGAAACACTGAATCAGTCTTATCCTATGCTTTCATATTCAGAGAGAAAATCTTTTTTCTGTATTGTAAGCCTGATTGGTTGAGTTGATCATTCAAAAAAACTGTTAAATTACTCGGTGCTATAGAAGTTGCGCAATACGACTTAACTGCAACCAGTGAGTATTTAAGTATCACTATAAAGTGTGTAAGATAAGAGATTGTTTTAATCATCTTGTATTGTATGTGAGAGCAATTAGTTAGCAAACACCACTAATGTTAGCTACTTTGCACTTTGTCTATAATATCAGGGCGCACTCACCCTCTGCTCAGTTGTACCATACCATGCTAAAGCATGAATGTCCTCCCTCCCCAGTCCCCCGCTAGCCTGCACTCACATTGCTCTTGGCCAAAGCGGACCTTTCAGAGCGCACTTGACAAAAGTCCAGAGGGACCGAAACGTTGTGCGTTTTTTGTTTTTTTTTCAGATAAATTGTTCAGGTGTAATATGAGCACACTCACCCTGGAATTTCTGTATGATCCTTTTCCACTTGTGCGATCTCTTTTAAATTTGACATTGCAGTTCAAATGTCAGGGGAGCATTAGTTTGGCTGTGCTCTCTCAGATCACAGAGAAAGTATTTCCTGACATGTGTTGGTGCCCTAGCCTGTACCCGTGCCCGGCTCTGTGTGTGTGCCCGTGGCACTCAGCAGAACAGAGGGAAATGAAAGACCTCTTATGCGGATGCCAGTCACAGATGCCCAGCACTACCACCCGCCTACCTCACTGCCTGCTCTGTCTGCATTCCCCTCTGACACTGTCCTGACGGGGACCCGCACAGACCTGCAGGTGGCCCCATTAGCAGGGAAAGTATGTCAGTGGAGATGCCCAGGGACTGTGAATGGAGCAGGCTGTTCCTGAATTGTGGATCCTCTGGAACCAAATGATGGGTAGAACAGCTGACCAGTTTATAACAAAACCATGAAAATACTGACCTTCTTCACTAATCAATGCAGCTATATGGTGGTTATTGGAGTAAAATTAAATCAGATTGTGACACTTTTTTTTTTGTTTTAAAACTGTATTTCAAATGGTTTAAAGGAATGCAGGGCATTCTTATATGAAATGAATTATTACAGGAGGATGGTCTGATACTAAACGTGATTCAAGCAAACTTAATAGCTGGTTTTAAAACATACATTGATTGGATAGTATGTCCAATAAGCAAAACTACCTTTTTTTTAAAAATATTTTTAAGTCAGTAAGGATTAATTATTTTAGTTCAAAACCTATTTAAGAGCAAACTGTATCCAGAAAATATATTATTTCAATAAGAATCTTACTTTTTGTCTCTACAGGGATGCGAAACATTTTACTCACTGACCCTTCATTCTTTCATGACGTTGATAGTTAAAAGCTTCTTTCTTGTCAGAATCAGAATAGGAAAGTATAAAGTCAAAGCAGCAAAAAGATAAATAAAAACAGCTCAAAAATGTGATCAGTCCATGTTCTCGAAAGCTGAGACATACATTTATTTTTCTTTCTTTTTTTTTGTTTACAGTAGTTGCAACACTGAGCAAATACTATGCATTTCAATGGAAGTTTTTGGTCATATGCAGATCCCCAGGTGTAATGAACAGGATATGAGGGCCTCCAGGATCAGAGCCACTGTGTATGTGAAACCGTGCAGTGCAGCATCCAGACTCCAGGCCCAGCCACACAGCTATCTGTTCCACAAGCTGAGATCAAAGTACCAGTGCTGGCAAATCCACCTGGGCTCCAGCACTGAGTCACTCCAGCAGCTGCTGAGCAGGAACAGCCCCAGCATGCCATGGTGAAGCTTGGGGAAAGGAGCTGCAAGATTCATGGGCTGGAAGTGTCATTAACTCACTGCATGATTGATGTCCCACATGACTGATAATTTCACAACTCAAAAGGAGACAAGAAATAGGCAAGTATCTTCAATTGAATCGTTTCTTGTTTGATTTCACTTTGCCAGTGTCCCTCTTTGGCAGCTCCTTTCACTGTTATGTTGTGCGCTCTCCAGGACTTGTTTGGTACTTGGTAAGAGAGAGAACAAGAAAGTTAAACATTGATAATATGATTGGATCCCGACATGGCTGACTGGGTGGCCTGGAGGCTATTGTGGCCTCATGCTGCCTTTCTACCACTCTGAGATATATCTTTTTTTCAGTTGTATGTAGGAACATACAAACACATGAAATAGAATATATAAAGAGTTTCCAGGCATACACACTTGAACAGATAAACACAGTTCAACTTAATTCCATAACATACTTACTGGACGAGTGAACGTTTGTCTTTGGCATGATGAAGCGCAAACCATCCGTTTAAAGATTCGACATGAAAAATGTAGGATCTGTTCAGGCCGGACTCGACCTTCGTTTGAGAAGTGTTCTGGTTTATGTTTGTTGTACATTTGTTCACAATCAGCAGGCTTTGATGTAGGCAAGAAAAACAGTTGTTCCCATCAGTGTTAATCTGAGAATGCCTTATTTAGCTTCATAAACAGACGTCTGCATGCATGTGCAGCTACGTATCTGTTTCATTCAGAATGGATCAGAAGTGATCCCTCAGACCTCCATCCAACAAAATTGTTTTCTTCTTCTCTCAGACTCGACCTCTCCCGGAAAACTATGATCTGTTCAATTCAATTAAATTACAAGAAAAAAAAAACGTTTCTTGCTGAGTTCATTTCATTGAGGTAATCCTGAGTGCAGTCTCTCTAAATTACTATTTTCAGTAATACTGAGACCTACCAGAAACAGATGAATGGGTGCTACTCCACAAAATGAACCAATCAACCAAATATGACAGAAAAATAATTTTTGGCTTTGAGATGTCTACACCAGAATTGCAATAACGTTGTCCATTGTTCCAAGAGACATATAGAGCTGTCATACATTATCCAATTGGTTCTTAGCAACCAAGACTTTTCAGCATAATGGTTGGCTAATTCTATAAAGTTATGTTTAATGCCTGAAACTTCCATGGCTAGTTAGGTATTGTAGGTGGCAGATGAAGCAAACATAACAGTACTAGACTTTTATTTGTGTTCTCTACAGCAAATATTCTTGGTGTGTTATACATTTGACTTTTAAAAGAAACAGGGATGAGATTTTTTTTTTTAACAACACTTACAGGACAAAAACAGGAAAGAGAAAAGGTACCACTTTGTACACACTGCATAAATGGAAACGACTGTGCACAAACTAATCTTTTAAGGCCATTTAATATTTCAACATGAAATACATATACATTGCTCCTGTTGATATAAAAAAAGTTTGACTTTTAACAACCATCACAAAACCCTAAACAGCCTGCTTTTTCATTCTAGGCATTGTATTACTTTCCAAAAACCTGTGTTGGTCAAAAGACTGTGACATCTCATGCTGTTTGCTGGTACATTCTGTCCAGTTGATCTAATTTATTTCCCTTTTCAATAAAGGGCCTCTTGAGGCAAGGTGGTGCAAAAAGACAGACATGTGAGCCTTTGGCCGTCTGTGAGTGTCTGCTCATTAATTAGGCCTGGGAATTCCACCGGCCCTCGTTCTGAAGGGGAGCAAAGGTACCAGATGGACTCTGAGAGGGAGGACGGGAAGGCCTAGAAGAGACAATACACACACATATCCACACCCAAACAATTACAATGTTGTCAAAATTGTCATAAAAGATCAGCCAACTCTCCTCTCCCCCCGCTTTGTCTAAATCATGTACAACTCTAACTATATGACCTAATAAAAATCAGTATTAAATGCTATGAAATGTTATCACGGCGCTATCAAGCTAAATTTGTGTTTCCTCTGGAAAAAAAAGGCATAATCTGCCATAAAGCCTGCTAGGCTGTGTTTGACCCATAAATACCCTGTTTGCATTTTGGCACAGTAAATCCTCAGCCCTCTCCTGGTAAATTCCAAGTCAAAGGAGCTTAAGAAAAGATAGAGCATTGAATTCGTGGCTCATGAATACAGTTAATGTTGTTTTTTTACATGTCATATGTTGCTTGATTTGATTTTCTGTTATTGTTATTTTAGCGCTTAATCTTCTGGGATTGGAACTCTCCGGGGTGAGTGCGTCTTAGCCCGTTTGATGGACGATGATTTAACACGTGTTGGCTCTTTAAGCAAACACTAAGATGTTTACTGCTTAGACAGAAAAAAGATTTTAACCAGAAAAGTTGTTTTTGACAGACTATCAAGCTGCTTCAAGCAACAGATTTCATCATTTTTAAGAATAATATTTTGGTAACACAATACCATGTAAGACACAAATCTTGCTCACCCAGAATATTGCAAGTCCTTTAGCAGCTGTTTTTCTCACCCTGATTTTCTCCAAAATAATCTGTTGTATTTCAAAATTGTAAGAATAACACAACACAGAAGAGGTGCAATCTAAAACTCTGATTGTGAAATGTAAATATTAAAAAGCTATTTCTGATTCCATTTTGGTTAAGGAAATGATAAAGAAGGGCAGATAGATCAGTTGATGAATTTCAAACAGGAAAATGTGCATGATGGAAAGATTTAGATTTAAAAATTGAGACAGTGAAGATGACGGAGTGAGCATGAACGGGTTTAAAGATAAAGAGAGTCAGGGGAAAAAATGCTGCAAATGGATAGGAGAAGTGCGTGGAGCAATTGTGATAGATAAGGAGGGGAGGGTGAGAGAGGGAGCTTCTTGATTGCTGGTCTCAGGCAGTTTGACTGCTTAGTGACAGCATGCTCCTGCTCCGACCATACGGCCTGTCTCCTTAGCTAACAGCCCAGCTGCACAGGGAATGTCCCTGTGCCTGACATTTTGACACGGGCGCCACGTTGACAAATAGCTGGAGTTTTCACCTCCTGCTACACTGTCTGCTTCCTGCTAAACCAGCCCCGGCTGACTGTATGAAGTGAGGGGGCGGGAGGGCGGACAGATCTGCTGTCGGGGGGTTGGGGGGGTCTGCTGATTTGAGGTCTCTGTGGGTGGCAGGCTTCTACAAAGAGGGAGGGGCCGGCCATTGACAGAACATTTGAGCCGGTCTTTGGGCTCTTCGCACACTGGTTACTACATTTATCTCAACCCCACACACGCGCTTGTGCTCGGACCTATTTTAAAAAAGGAGGTGTTTGTCAGTGAAAGGGTCTACGTAACTGTTTGACACGTTATTTATATTTATTTATGTTTATATCTGTATTACTGTATTGACATTGAGAGATTCAAGGTATACGACCCTTATTGTCATGGTATTCGAAATGTTGTTTGTTGACTTGTTAGGCAAACGGCATCAAGGTGTGTCTTTGCAGGGAGAATCTGTTCTGCAGACTGTTAATCTGAGTTTTGGTTGTCCTGTGTTTCGAAACTGATGGCAGGTCAAGTTTGTTCCTTTGAAGTTGCCCCACTCTTGAGTCCTTAATGCCCTCCTCGGAGAGATAAATCTTGTGAAATAAATGTTGTGCCAGACATGCTTTGTTTCTATTCATGACAAGGAGACTACGTATAAAGGCAGTAGCAGTCAGTTTACAGGTTTACTTTTGTTTTCTCAGCATATACTCATCTCTCTCCTACAAAAGACAGGAAATTTGTATTTAATCTGCGCCTCCTTTTAGCCTGAGGTGTGTACCTGTTCCGGTCTTTTACACAGTCTTGAATGGGAAACACACAATGTGTGACATCTTCCGCTTCTATGTATCTGTTAGTGAGTCTCTGTGTGAGCCGACAGGGTTGGATGCGTTGTGCCTTGGTACCAGTGGGGCTTTAAGTGCTGGTGGTCGGCTGTTATTATGGGACTGTATTGATTAATCCCCTCGCCTGTATAACCTCCAGCTCACTTTGAGGTGTCCCCAGTGTGCCTGTGCCTGCGCTGAGCACACGCTGTGATTAATGCCCATCTCCTGAGTCTACCCTGCGACAGAGCACCATGTCAGGCCAGATTTGTCAGCTCACAACTATAGATTAGTCTACGACTCCTCCGCAACTTTCGAACCACCGGTGCCCTGCAGTGTAAATCTGTCCCCTCTCTCCCCTCTCACTCGGCACCTGTCCCTTGGGCGAGAAGATGGCAGATGCATTAAACAATTCACTTAACAGATAAGCTACAATACGCTTGACTTTCCTTTTCTCATACCCTCCCCTCTCTCTCCCCCCCCCCGTCCTTCATCCCTCTCCTCCCTCGTATCTCCCGCCGCTGAAATGGAATTGGATCAAAGAAGAAGAAGAGGGGGTGTTGGGGTGGTGGGAGGGGTCCTCATTGGGTTTTGTTAAAATATTTATAGGTCAGGGTTGACTGGTTAAATTGAATATCTATGCTGATCTCACTTGCCTGTTTAACTTGCGGCTAGGCAAATATGTTTCCTAGGTGATAACCTTTTATGTACCAGTCTGACTTCATTGAAATGCATAGAGATAAAAATGTGTCACACTTCACAGCCAAAGTCAGGCAGCCACTGATGCTCGATTATTCAAATGATAATTGACCCCCACCTGTAGCTTGCTTATATTCAGTAGTCAATCACTCTGTGTGCTGTTAAGATATGGAAGAAAATACGTTCAGTAATTTACATTACAAACCAGTGGTGAATGTCAAGTACCCCAGGCGAGCCATTTGTGTGGAGAAGAATGGGAAAAATATATGGCCAATTATGATTTCCAATCTTTTTAATAATTTAAATGCTGTTGATATGTGAATTACTGGCAGCATAGCTCTCAGCCCAGCGCCCTGTTTATTTCCAAGCAGTGTTATTTTCTCCCTAACAAATGACTTGATGTTAATCTTCATATATAATTTTCATTTGTCTGATATAATGGTTTCTAGTGGCTTGCTGTCAAGGGCTGATAAATTGACAAGCAGTATCATAGCACTGGAATCAACAATGCAGAAATGTTTGTTGGCCAAGACAGGGGGCCTTTTTCTCTACCATAGGGCACTCATGGAAATGAAGCAATGCATATTCATGTACACACACGTGTGTATGAACACATTCAATCATCTGATACTTTTGCGAGACAAGCTCGATCCTCATGGTACCAAATATCTCAAATGTTTAGGGTTTTTACTCCAATGGCCTGCCAGTATCTCCTCTGCATTACTCCCAACATTACGTTCTCATCTTTTCTAGCATGAGCAATGTGTTTAGACATTGCCAGTTTCATTGAAGAAAACACATTATACGGATACAATTTGCATACATTTCCAAATGGAAGGCGTGAAAGCATGCTCGGCAACCATGCCTGTTTGTTTAAAGCCAGCCAAAGCTCTATAATTAGCAGTGTTTAATTATGGAAATGGCTGCCGAGGAGAATTTCAAACACACTTCTTCCCTGGATCATTAGTCACAGGGGCAAAAAAAAAATGAAATGCTTTCAGCAATGAAGGGTTCATATTTCAAGCTTATAGCTGCTAAAAGGGTGTACTCAGAAAATCAATTTTATGAAAGTCCGTTCAGCACTAAAGGGAGTTCCATGCAACTAAGCAATTTTGAAATAATGTCGGTGGGGGCCTGATTCATGGACGGTAACAGGACTTTGCTCTCCTTGCCTGGGACATTATCCTCTAAGCCCAGGTCAGAGGCCAACCTCTGGTTTAAATCAACCTCTGTTTAGCATAACTCGATTCTTAGAGCGCTGCCGGCTATCCCACGCTGAATAGATAAGTAGTCTTCTGTAGGCGGAGATCAGGCAGTGAAGCAGATCAAAGCTGATGAAAGCTGTCTGAACACTCAAGTAGGAGGGGAGAAAGTTCAGGTAAACTATGGGAGGAAACCTAACCTTGACCTCATGAAGCGCTAGTTACCCCTCACCACAACAATAATGTCTTAACCTTGGCCACAACCTCACACGCTGACAGTAAACACACTGTTTCTGAATGCGTTCCAGCACACAGGCGCCCTCCATGCTATAAATCCAGTCTCGGCTGCTTTTTTTTTTTTTGATAGTCCTTCACATTAAGCCTGGTGTCATTCCCTCGTACGGAGGATATGGATGACACATGTGCAGGATCCTGCAGGGGTCTCCCAGGCTTTCGAAACCACATGCTGCACACACACTCCAGGGGAGGCTATGGTGCTAATAGCTCGTTGTGGTACTTTGGTGTCTTTTTGGTGCATCCTGTGTTCTCTAGTGTTGGTTGCAATAAACATACAGGGACATTTTTTTGGTGGGTTTTAAGCTGGGAGGTCACTTATAAAAATGGCTACAGCTGCACTGGGACGGCTGGCCCACGCTCCTCACAGAGAATTCCCATTAGGCAGATTGATTGTTTCCTCTCCTCTCCTCCTTTGATTCATGTCTTCCATCTGAGCTCTAATGAGCCATCGGCCGTATGGCACCACTCAGGGCATCTGTGCATCAGCCCCTGTACTGTACATGGCTAATGGGAGGCACATACCATACTGTATGCATACACACATATGGAGTATGGACACCTCAGATTTGTCTATTCATGCAGTTTTCTGTCAGTTTTTGCTGCATTCACAAACCTTCTGTTCACTTAGACACAGTTAAAAATCTGACTGGAAGCAATTGGAAATGTACCTACATGTCCTCTGCTTAGTTAGCATCAAAGTACCAGAACAAAGCAGATCTCAAACGAGGGTAATTCTGCACTGAGCATGTGCACACGTGTTATTTATTCTGCCATAGAAGAGAGGGGACAGCTTTACAGCCTTCCACCACAACCATTATTTACAGCCTCAGCCACCCATATATCCTCCATCATCCACTTTTATGGTACACGCAGAATGATAATTATGATAACAATAATAACTACCCATATAAAATACCTTTACTGCACTAGGGAGTATAACAGAGCTCTACCCTGTGTTTCTCAGCAGAGAGTTGAAGCAAGCACACGTTTCCCTTCACATGAAACTCCTGCAGGCCTGCATCTGATATTGATTCCTGGATATGTTTTGGAACATTTTATTCGGGATAATTTTCTACCATGGGAATTTTGGGGGTATAAAGGCTCCATAGCGAATCGTTCAGCAATGTTTGAAGATTGGGTATTATGTTTTTTTATTAAGCTTGAGTCCCTCTACTTTCATAGTGCAACTACAGGTAGCACCCTCTCTCTCTATGTGGTGTTTTTTGCACATCAAAAGCGAATTGAATATCAGTATAATTCAATTTTCTTGCGAATCAGAACCCTTTTTTTGCTGACGGAAACCGTAAAATACATATATGAAAATTTGGCCACTCTCTTTCTGCAGTAGTATGTTAAATATGTGAACGTCTTGCTTGAGGCGGACATACTGTTTGTGTTCTGAAAATATGGCTTAGAATTGTCTTTTGTCCATGATTACCTTTATCAATTTGCCTCCAGATATCTTGGTTTTCATTTAAGTTTAAATACTGCAGATAATTAGATGTGTATCCAGGTGTGTATGAGAGAAATTGATATCAAGAGAGATAAACAGAGATGTATTTGGTATGAACAAGAGATGAGGGCTTGGGGGTAAAACCGTGTTGAAGCTTGGATGAACTGCACTTGAACTGAGTGTGCAAAGGCAGAGTCATAAACACCTGCTGTGTTGTGATATTGATTGGGGAGAATAAATGAATGTTTGCTAAACATATTAGATCAGAGAGGACACCGCTCTCACACTGATCATGCTGATCTGCAGGGTGGCCTGAGGTCTCATCTGTTTGTGCTTGTTTAAATGTGTGAGGGCTGTTATGCACTTTTAATGTGTTTTTGTTACTGTGATTTGCATGTGTGTGTGTGTGTGTGTGTCCCCACTTCTGCTCTTATGTTGATGCATTTAACGATGCATTCAGGCTTGGCCTTGGAGCAATCCACTGTTCTGACTTGGCTCTGATGACACACGCATGTACACACACACACACACACACACACACACACACACACACACACACACACACACACACACACACAGACAAACAAACAAACACACCTACACAAACACACACACTTGCACATTACCTGATCTGTGCCTAAACCCCTCTGATTGCCTGCACACTGTATGTGGGGAGAGCTGTCTCTAGAGGTCACTGCAGTTCCATGGGTGACAGATGCAGCTGAGGCCAGAAACAACATCCTGTTTAATATAGCCACTTAGACAAAAGGCATGAACTGAGGGGAAGAGGAAACACTGAAAGAAACCAGAAAATGTCATGCACAAACAATAGACAAGACATACAGACAACTATGAAACCCACTCTGCTACCTGCAACGTGGATCATGCAGATCCAAATCAGCATGAAGCTGCGTTAAGTGCTAATCAGAGTGATTTCACACGGCCACCTCCAAGGCTACAGCTAACATGTCTGCTACTGTATGAGGAAGGAAATAATATCTATCAAGCAGTTCCCCATCCCTGTGGTGTATTTATCTAACCTCATACTTGTACTATAAAAGCGCACATTTCAAGCTACCCTTTACTTTGTTTTTCCATCTTAAGAATATTTACACAGAATATGTTTCAACCAACCAATAACCGCAGCATATTATTAAAGCTTTGACTGTTAAAAATAGCCACTAACATTAAACAGTATTTGCACAGAAATTACATTAATGTAGCAGTGATTCTAATTGCTAAAATATAATGTACACTATGTTAGTAAGACAATGGTGATTTTACATGTTAAGGGCTGAGTACTTTTACTTTTCTTACTTTTTTATAAAGTGATGCTTTCACTTTTTTACAAACCTATTTAAAAACAGCTATTTACCTGTTGTAACTCTGCAACATATTTTTTTTACACAACCTCTGACTTTCAGGGCTTCTATTTGTCACCTGATTTCAAGTCATTCACTGCTGCAACACAGCGTGCACGTAGCTACTTTATTTTGGTGTGAATAATTTGAACTGTCTCTAGGAACGGTTTTGAACATTAAAAAAAAGTATAAGAGGCCTTTTCTCGCCACAGGCAGCTCATATGAATGGTCATAAAATCACAAAAGCAGCCTCATCCTCTCTTTAGTTTTCTTATGCTTCTCAAACTATTATTTTAATCGTGTACAGGAGTCCAAAAAGTGGGGGAAAACATGCTGCCAGGCGCCTCTTTCCCACTAATTCTATTACACTGGGTTATTTTTAAAGTTCATTTTCTAAACATTTACTGTCAGTAGAGTGGGAGCTGCTGTTCCATATGCTTTGTTTATATTGTGGTTGTGGTCGCAGTGGGGCAGAACCCGCCCGCTTGCAGCGAGCTAGTGGCAGCTACGTGGTCCATCATGCCAAGTTTAAAATTAGTAACAAATTTAATATGTACTCTGTTGGCATCCGGTTCCTTTTGTATAGTGCAAAAATGCCTCAATAGTTTGTTGAGGGGTGTCTCTAGACCGCAACCAGGCCCAGTGTAGAAACTCCAGCTGATGGGGGGTGGGGGGTTGCATTGAAGAAGAAAAGACAAAATTCATGAAGTGAAGAGGGTCTAAAAAAGCTGAAGCACTAACACGGGACCACCAAGACAAACTCAGCCAACCCTCCCTCTTACTAGCAAAAGGGGAACATGCATTTTCTCTGGGCTCCTTCACCACGGACAAAACCTCAAGCCCAAGCTATTAGCATGACCTAAACGACAAAACCATGCTCCTGTTAATGGCATAATCACAGCAGGAAAGTGATTTATGGCTTTCATTTTTAGTGATGACTCTGCCCGTGACTCCTTGTATGAAGGGAAATATCTGCTTTTACTAAAGGAGCCCTCCCATAGTGACTTACAGGCTGTTAAAGAGTGGAAAAGAACATATAGGTGTCATAAATCTGGATTTCTAATGAGACTGCATAAAACATCATGTTGGATTAAAGACAGCGACAAAAGTGAGGAAGTTAAACCAAAGTAAAAGTTTACAGAACATCTTGGCTTGGACATAAAGTCTTGAAGTTCGAGGTGATTTCTTTTAATGATGCTCGATCAACAGATCTCCTCTTGGCTTCCTCTGCCATCCATCACCGGTTCAGCTGCCCACAGTAATAGTTAGAGGATTTACAACACATTTTAAAAATGTATAGTACTTCTTTTTTACTGTTCAGTGATTCTAGCTAATGCAAGAGTTGACAGCATAAATATAATTTGTTCCTTTTAAATGCAATATACTTTTTTGTTTCTGTGTGTCTAATTTTTCTTGACTGGAAGTTTTTTTTTTTTTTGAGAGGCTGCTTGAAATCATATCGATATCTTCAGAATGTAGCAATGCAAAAACTGAAATAAGACATTATTTATGTTAAAATGTATGTGTTTTTTTCATAAACACTGACCCCTTGTTTGCATTTTTCATGGAGGCATTATAGCAGACAGTCAGCAGTCAGAGGGCTTGTAATTCACTCTCCTGTAGTTTGGCCTCTGACCAGCAGAGGGAGGACACTGATTTATTTCTGCCAGGGATCAACATCCGCCTCCTCTGGCTTCTTGATTATGAGTGATTCTGAAAAAATGTCTCAGTTATTATTTTTAGACAATCGCATAATGCAAGCACAGTGGGGCTTTTGAAGGCTCATTTATTATGGAGGAGATAAGCGTGTTGCTGCGGCCAGATTCCTCAGGAACAGGTCACTAGCTCTGATTATAAGTGACTTCACGTCAGGCCATAAATATTTGTCAGCCCACCTTTGAAAGGCAGGCGAGCCATGGCTTCTCTGCTCGTTTTCGCCACATGAAAGTGCAAATGGAAACACTTAGGGGTTGGGAGCCGCATCAGTCATAGCTGGAATAAGATGGCCAATAAAACGAGCGTAATTATGATGCTCCATCATTTGACACAGCTCGGGGGGTTCAGGCTGTTTGCCTGCATGCTGTAAGAAAGAAATCCCACCCGTGAATAATGGGACCTGTGCTTTTATGAGCATGCTGTGTTTAAGGTTGAACTTTGAAAATGTGTGGTCCGTGTGTCACCTCCCTCCTCTGCTCCCCCCCTCCTCTCAGCTGTTTACCTTTCTGCTATAGAATGTGGAGCGTGTTTCAACTGCCCCTCTTTGATGCCTCACTGTATGAAAGCCACGTCACAACTCACATGCCACCATAACAACAACGCCTTGTTGTCAACAGCATGCTTGTTAAGGGTCAATGACTTGTGCATTGATGCTGCTTCATGCAAGTCTTTATTCTGTTTGTTTGTGTTAAACCAAGCCTGTTTGCACCTTTCAGCACTTTGTAGACCTTACATGAGTTTTTTCCACGAAGAGTCTTCTGTAGTTTTTCAACATTATGGTTGCTTAAAGGAGCACGTTTGCAACTTTGAGTCACTTTGCCTGCGTTTTAGTTTTGAGGTCAACATTGTCATTTTAATGATAGGTTCCATAATCATGGAGATACTGTTCTTGGAAATGCCTCCACATTCCTTTGTGTGTCTGTGTGATACATGAGGACCATGAGTAACAGTAAGCAGAACTGATGTAGACATCAGGCAGGTGTGGAGACTCCATTAGAGCTAGCATCCATTTGACTTGCTCACCAGTGTCTAATCCTACACAGGAGCTTCACACAGAGAGGCAGGCCCCCAAGCAGAGCCCAGTGGAGAAGAGTGCTGTCGACACCATACTGTTACACAGCCCCGCTGTGAGTTTTCCTCCTGCCCGCATGATGCCAATGAAAGTAATGTAGTGGAAATAGTCTGTGTTCAGATGGAGGTGGCTGTTCATTATAGGTGCTACTGCTACAGCTTCTCATTGCGCCGCATATCTGTGAAGAAGGGAGAAAACAGACAGGTGTGGAGTCTCCAAGAGAGACAAGCTGCTGGCTTCACATGCTGGACTTCATCTGTCAAATCTGCGGCGCTGTTGGCACAGGCTGAACTCAGGAAATTGGAGACATAAATTGAGGAGAATTGATAGTGCAGCTGCTGCTTTGCAGAGCACTGTTGCTGAACATTGTTGCTGTCTGCAGTCACAATGAACTGCTCCAAGGGGTGTCACCCATACAGCCTCACACACAAAAAAAAAAATTAATGTGACACATTTCTTCTCCACATCATCCCGGATCTCTTTTAAAACTCGTATATTGAACCTTATACTATACTTAATAAAATTGCACTATTCCTTCCCATCCTTTGTAAGGAGTTGTGCAAGTTGTACTGTATATACCTGCTATTTCATTTCTTTTATTTTATGGATCAAATCTACTCCTTCTTACATGTGCCTACTTACTGTTTTTGTTTTGTCTTTATGTTGTTTCAATATCCAGATATCTCCTCTCATCTTGTCAAGTATTGTAATAGTTTTTACCAGTTATTGTGTAAGTATCGCCCGCATATTGATGAAGGCATTCAAGAGTTGTTTCTATACATAAAGATTCAGGATTTAAAAAAATAACTTTTAAATAACTTTTAAAAAGTAACTTTTTTCAACATTTATAAAATAACATGTTTAATATTTGGCAACAACTCAGTTTTAAGTAAAGGTTCAAATTGCATCAACATTAGCTAACATAGGTTATGAAACTAAAACAGTTTGATTGAAGCTGGTTGAAAGCGGCACTGTGATTAAACATTAAATGGCAAGAAAAACCAACCTCATGGCCTCAAACTATTTAGTTGCCGACTGTACTTTCCATCCATAAGACATAAAGCAACATTTTATTCTATTACTTAGTCCAGTGTTCACTTTACTTTTAACTCATTGTTGGTCTCCACCAGTGTACGATAAAGAGCTGGTGAAAGTCTGTAATTACTTCTCTGTGTTCAGAGCAACTAACCCTAACCCTAACTTTTTCTCAATGTTTTGAAAAAGTTGATTCGGCAGCATAGACTCGACCAATCCAAATTTGGGACAGTGCAGCCAAATAAAGAACTAAAAGACACCATCTTTTAGTCACATGTCAGTCAAAATGTGGATTTACACCTTTTTTGTTTTCATGTTGTGAAACGATAAAGCCTTTTAAAGTCGAACTCAGACTCAACAGCAGGCATAAAAGGCCAACAGATGCCCAGCATAAAGGGGAAGAAAAACAGAAGGAGAGAGCGAGATTAAAAAATGAGATGCAGGGGATTATTAAAGGGCATGACACAGAAGATTATTCTGGTGTGTATACACTGGTGACGCCAGTGTAAGGTCACCAAAAGAAAACTGCCAGTCCAGCAGACAAACATAAAAGGGAAAAAAACAAGATAACAAGAACAAGAGTGCAAACAGTTAAGCACACTTTGGGTACAATGTAGGAATTCAGGCTGCACATGAAAGCGCCTCTCGTACTGGCGTTCTGTAAGAAGTTATATCATTGTGCACCCTTGTTATAGAGGGATTGACCCGCTTACGTCTGTATGTGTTTAAAGTAAACACTGTGATCTTTGATCATATTATCACTAATGTCAGTATTTACAGATGGTCCAAGATTGAGATTGACCTTGCCCTTGGTTTAGCATTTTAGCAATTGACACTGGGAGAGAATCATTTGGTTATTAGTAGAAATCATGAAAGCACAGATGTAAAACTTTGTTATCAGGTGACTCTTACCTTAGTGTTTTATTATCACTTTAATAGGGCAAGCCACGTGTTTAACAATATAACAGTGAAATGCTTGAGAGACAGGTAATATAAAAATCCAACATTTGTTTATTTCCAATTGAACAGACTAGGGAAGACTCTGAAATGGGAATTCTCCCACCGTGTCCTCCTCATAATCATAACATCATGTAACATTGTCTCTCATGTTACATTGTACCGAGCCTTGTCACTGACACTGTGTTCATTTGTATTGTACATTGTCATGAATACTGTCTTCAATATTTTGTTGTTGCCTTTGTCCTATCAGGAAACAAAGTGTCAAGAGGTCAAGATAATGCTCTGTATTTATTCTGACATGCAGCCTCTGTTTTTATCATCTCATGCTGGAGAGAGCGGAGGTCCATTTGCAAACGTCTGGATGAAACTGTTAGAAAGACTACTGTTGGCTTGGTGTTGTACTTAACACAAGTTTCCACAACAACGTCAAGGCTGTATTCCCTCTAAAGAGATCAAGGTCTACAAAAGAATCAGATCCTGGGAAATGGCAGCACTAGAATCAATTTGTGCTCCAGCCTGGTACAGCCTGGGTCTAGTCAGGGACATGACTGAGAGGGCAAAGGTGCTGGAGCAGATCACTCTGCCTGGACTACAGCCCAGGTGATGGAGTAGAGGCCTGGATTCTTTCGGACACGAACAGCACAGGTCAAACGCGGGTTATGGAAAGACTCAGGGGTCACAATGCAACATCTACCTAAACCACACAAAGCCAGCTTTTCATCCACTCTCTGGCCATCCCACCAAGTCCGTAATTGTCTTTGACAAAACTCATTAGCAGAGACCTTGTAGCAACATCGGCAATCAGAAATTCCATGGAGGGAGACATGCACAGAAACAATGTCCCACACACATTTCATTGCGCCTTTTGACAAAATGTAATGAAGTGTGTGTATTGTCCCCCTCAACTGAACCCTGAGCCACTGCGACAAAGACTTTGTTTTATGAGCCCGGGCTGCCCAGCGTGGGACACATCACATAGCACTTCCATGCTGCTTCTTCAGCCAGACCAGAGGGCAAATTATTGTTTGAGATGTTGTTGTTGATGTTGTTGTTGTTGTTGTTATGGCTCTTATTTATACGAAGGGGCCCTCGCTATCGTGTCAGAATAATCTATATTATTCTACATCGCAGGCACATGCTCATTAAGAGGGGGCCTAAATGTAAAGTTCCCATGTGATGGATGCTCCTGACAGCGCTTTGTCAGAGGTTAACCCCTCATTGACCTTTAGCATTATAGCCCACCAAACACTGCTGTAACAGTCACCAGTGGCAGCACCTTGAATACCACAGAGTGAAGCAATAAGAATAACAAATGTTTTAGACAAGGCCACGTCAGGCTCATATGCTTCACTTCAGTGTCACTCGAACAGAGCAGGTTTACCTATGACTCATATTAGGGATGGGATTATTCAATCTCATCATTATTTTTAAGTGTGCTCTATATTTCATATTTCAGTTACATGTTGACATTAAGCCGACACATGTTTTCAAGATGTTAAGAAAAAAGAAAAAGGAAGAAAATGTAACACGTGGAGCTCTACATAACGGGGATCACTGCATGCATTTCACTCAGACACTTCAGCTCAAAAAAGAATTTAACTTGTTTGAATGATTTTACAGTATCGCCAAAGAACCTGTCTCAGAATCTCTAGAATTTACACATATAAAGTTCCCAGCAGTCCAGAAAAGTCACTTTACAAAAGAAAACGTGAGTGTTGTGAACATTTTGTTTCTTAATGACCTGGATACAACTTGATGGATATTAAATTTTTTAAACATAACCCCTTGCACAATTAAAGGTGTGAATGTAGTTTCTATAGCCTTTTTACTGCCTTTGCAAATACATAAAAAAAAAAGAAAAGAAATCATGTACAGACAAACTTTCACATGACCTGTTTGAGAAAAAGTTCACTTTAAACTTATTTTAGGTTACAATTCTTCATTTTTACTACTGCGATTGTGAACATTGAATGTGATAGAATGTAAAAATAGCAGACCAACATTTTAGGAAAGAGAAGCGATTCTTTCTGCCACTTTTGAGTTTTCTCACCTCTCTGATTACAACAATGGTACCCCACTCCTGACAGTCAGCTGGCCTGTCGACTGGAAAAGAGCAGAGGATGATAGCAGCGACTTGGTCCAGAAAAGATCAATGAGCCCTGACAATAGAGGAGGGGAGGGGGTCCACTGAATGTACACTTGTGGAGGTGTTTTGTTTAATGACAGACATATGAGTATAAAGACCCTCTGATTGAATACAAGAGACACTCGCAGATTAAAGATGTCAAACCTCTTTAAGTATTCATGTTTATCACAGCTTGTTTTTCTTTTCTTTTTTGAATATGTGTGCCTCATTCACAGCTTATCTAAAATCTGTTTTGGATTATGCAAACAAGCTCTTGTAGAGGGCACCAATTGTCGAGCCCCCCTCCCAACACAAAAATGTAATTTACAAGAAGAAGGGTGTGTATTAGGGAGATTAAGTTGTGCATATATAGGCTACCTATGGAATATATTATTCCCTAACATTGTACTTTGCAACAGATTTCATGTCTCGCCTAAGATTAAGAATGTCAGACAAACAAAAAGTCGTGTGTTTGCCCCCTCCTGCTGTGTCCTCCAACACCAGAATCACCCAAATTACATATTTTTATTATCCCTCCTTCCTCACTTCGGAGTAAATCTCGGTTGTCTCCTTGTATTATAGCATCTGTGAATAGCCTTAGTGTAGTTTCTAATGTGTGGCAGCTGCTGATGTGTGTCTTGATTGTCTCTTCTGTGTGTGGGACAGACTAATTGACCTGTTAGCTGCTGTATGAGCCCATCATGGCCATTATCCCTGCTTTCCCCCAGGTAGCCCACGTCTCCACGGTGCTAATCCCATTGCGCATGCATCATTACCTTCAATGGCATAAGGCCCTTTTTTCTTTACAGCTGCAGATTTAATTTAATTTAGTTGTAAATATTTGATGCACACATATACCCTATATTTTCATGTAAAGAGCAGCTCGTCAAGCGTCAGTACTGATTACTGCTGAGGAGGAGGAAGAGGAGGAAAAAGGCTGCCTGTTAGCAGCGCGTTATTAACAGATGGACAGCAACTGTATCTGTATTTTTTTTTAAATTTAGACCAATTTTAGGGAGGGTGAACCTTTTATCTTTAATATATTTAGCTAAACTTCATTTTTATTCAACTTTTATTAAAGGACTTGCTTCTTTTCCCAAGTTGACTCTCCTATACTGTAGGTCACTTTTTGTATACAAATATTTCCGAGGATGCTACCTTCGTGTCTCCTTTTTTAGTTTTCTTGAAAATGAAATGCATCAAATGAGAGGTTGAGATTCTCAAAATAGTTTTATTTTACATTTTATAAGCCAGATTAAAACATGTTTTGTTCCTGCCACCAGTCTCACGCAAATCATTTATTCGGACTCAGATAATAACAGAGGGGATAAAATTGAACCAGGAAAAAAAAAAAAATCTAAATAGGCCTAAGTTATTATTTCTGACCTTCCTCATCTTCGTCATGTATTTTACCGGATTTAGCAGCTCCGTGCATCACGGACAACTCTGCCTTTGGCCAAGGACGCACAGGGTGGACCAGGCGCCTCTCGACTGAGCCTGAATTGCGCAAAAGACTTTCATTACAAGCGTAATCCCAATAACAAATGACTTAAGAGAGGTTGCCGACTGTTTGCAGGTATTGAATAATAACATTTAAATCATAAAGCCTGTAGTGATGATGTTAAAGTAAATCCTCTGGCGTTAGAAATAATAAGTGAATCTGGTATAAAACAAAAAAAGAAGCAGGAGGAGAATATAACTTAGTGATTTACAATATTACAAAACAATAACAATTATATTACGTACATGTAAGCGCATGTCTCTTTTTTGTTCAACAATTATGACCATTTAACATCTTTGTAAAGGAACGATAAGTGATGGACTTATCAAACTGTAAATGTCCGGCAGAATTGTGCTTCAAAATCAATATTCCAACCGCAATTAGTGCAAGCTGCCAATTCTAATTGTTTTCAACCAAACTATTTGATTTGAGGAGTTAGAGATGTGAGGATCAAAAGTTTTCAGACTGTCAGGAGGCATCTCTACAGTCATCATCTTATTACAGCTGTCTGCAGAGGATTCACCAAAGTTGGACTTTAATGAGATGGACTATGGGCAAAACAAGCGAATCAAAGATACTTTGATGGACCATGTGAATTTCCCTGCCGGGTTTGATCCTACAAATGACCTTTTAATGAACACAATGTTAAGTTAGTGCAGCGGCTCGCTACACAGGGGACAAAGCAGCATTCATCCTGTGTTTCTGCTTCGTTGCTCGGTCTGAACAGTAACAAAGTGTTTGATGCCACTTGTGATTAGACGTTGACAATAGAGAGATGATGTCCCCTTTCTTCCACAACTTGTGGATTTCACTCACGTCCCTCTGTGAGTTATGACCCTCCATCAGCGCCGCGTCGAGTCAAGATGAGAAACTTTGATCAAATGCACATCCGCAAAGCTTTTTTAATTGGCTCTAAAAATAAACACGAAACAGAGGGAAAAAGAAAGCTTTTGGAAAAAATTGTATTCTTAGAAAAAATGTCATGAATAGCAAAAAAATAAAATAAAAACACGGAGGAAGCTTACACAGAAACATTGACAAAAAGCTGTTCAGGTCCACGCGCAACACAGGACGATCCACTCCTTATATGGTCAACGACAATTTCTCTTTTACATCAGGCAAAATGACAAGGAGCCACAGTAAAAAGCAACATGTAACGAACCACGTAATAACCAAACATTAAATAACCAACAAACGGGACAACATAATCAAATAATAATAAATACACACAAAAATAAATAGGGTTGCTGAACACTACACGATTGCCTTACACAAATGTGGCCGTTTTTTTTTCTTTTTCAAATCTGGGCCAACCTCATTCCTTTGCATCTAGAGTTTTTGCATAAAGTCTTTAACACCGTAGGAAACAAAGTTGTGCAAAATGAATGTCCACAGTCTGACAGCTCTCACTGTTGCAGCAGCACCAGGGAACTCCCATTTAGAGTCCACTGCTTGGCCAGTGTGTCCTTAAGTGCATAAAACATGTCCCTTTTTTATAGTGGTGTAGGCTTCAGCAATCTAGGAGAAAAAAAGACAAAGAAATTAAAAAATAAGGCCCTAAATAGGAAGGATTAAGCCATCATTAAAGGGTAAACAAAAGGAACTCCTGTATGTTAACTACAATTGAAATATCAATTCTTGCATTTTGATGGCTGCATTGCTTATGAGTACTCACTTGCACATAAGTTTAATACAAATTTGGAATTGCAATATTTAGGTCAATGAAATACAATTTACTGACAAATATGTAACATGATGATGGGGAAAAAAGTTGAAACGTTTTTGTTGTACAGTGTTATTTTGTGCCTCATGTTTATATGTTGGGGTGTAGATGCGTGTGTGCGTGTGTGTGTGTGTGTGCATGTGTGTGTGTGTGCGTGTGTGTGTGTGTGCGTGTGTGTGTGTCTGTGTCTGTGTCTGTGTCTGTGGTGACTTCACTGATTTCTTCCAGTTCAGTGCCGACCCTCACCTGCTTCACCTCTTCATCACTGGTCTGAACGCAGTGACCTTGTCATCCTGCACGGTCCCGCAGGCTTCACTAAGGTCAGATGGCTGTGTATCTTCTTTGCCACCAGAGAATCCTGAACACACACACAAAAAACACACAGGTCAGAAAGCTGCTTCAAATGTAAGACGGTAGACTTTAAAATAGCCCTTTTTTTTGTTTGAAAACACGATTATTTTTTTGTAATACTTGTGCACTGCTAGGCAAGTCACTACATCAATCTGTCACCAACAGAAAATCTCTGAGCTGGGAGACTCAAGATCAGTAAAATCCTTTCAATAAATAAAAGGTTGCACAGATAGGAGGACATACCTTCAATAGAGTACTGGCATCTTTCTGGGAGTGCAGCGTAAGATGAGCAGTGAAGTTGGAGGTCTTTGTGACTATAGCTGCCTGTGCCGTAGACCTTTGAGTGCAAGGACGAGCCCTCTGGAAAGGGGCTCTCAGTGTTGGTCACATTGCTAGATTCATGGAGGCCCCTGATGCCTCCACACTGTCCAGCAGGAGCTCCACTAAGCCTGGAGCTCTGAAGCTGGCAGTCCCCGCTTGAGTTTCCTGCCCTCAGCTGCTCTGAGTTCTGCTGCTGAGGGCTCAGTATGACCCCAGAAGCTGCCGTGCGAGCCAGAGACCAAATCCGCGGCTTATCGGATGCCTCAAAATGGGACAAGGACACTGTTCCTGTGAGGCCAACCGAAGAGGCTGCCTTGGACACCATCGGGTCCAGGAAGTCAGATGGGAGAGAAGGGAGGGTGGTTACACTTTTGATGGCGCAGGGAAACGGGTGGAAACTGTTGGTTAAACTCAGGTGCAAATCTGAGCTGCAGTCTCTCTTTTGAGGGGCTGCAGACACAGCCATGGCCCTGTGGAGGTCCTGCTCTTCAGCTGCCGCCTTCTCACAGTCACTGTCCAGTTTATCACAGTCATCCTCGTCCATATCGTCCAGATCACTCAGGTGCAGATCCTTCTCCTCCTTGCAATCGCTTGAATCTGCATGGAAGAAAGTGGTTTTTTTTAGGAAATACTCTCTCAACTTTAAAATGTTGCCCAGTTTGAATGTATTTACAAAAAACGTTTTTAATGGACCTTTTGCTTTTTTTTAATAACATACCTAAATTTAGTGATTAATACCCTATTCTAAGTCTAACACTAAACAAGCTACCATAAAGCTCACAAATAATTTACCTTTGGTGACACAGTCCTGTTCACTCTTGTTAAGGTCATCCTTCCTGTCATCTCCAGACTTATTCTTTGGGGACCAGGTCATCTTGTTCTCCTTCTTTAGCCTCCTCCTGGCATTGGCGAACCACGTGGACACCTGGGTGAGGGTCATTTTGGTGATGATGGCCAGCATGATCTTCTCTCCCTTGGTGGGGTAGGGGTTTTTGCGGTGCTCATACAGCCATGTTTTCAGGGTGCTTGTGGTTTCTCGAGTTGCATTCTTTCTTCTGGCTGTGCTGTTAAACTCTACTGTCCCGTATCTAGAAATTGAGAAAGACAGACAGTGGTAGTTAGTAAAGTTCATTTTTGATTCACTCGTGTAGACACCTGCGTTGTTTAAAATATAAAACAGGTCAGTGAAGGTATCAGCATGGAGTCACACTCTGACCTTTCATCTATTCCCTCTGTGAACTGTGCTTTTAATGTACAGAGATGGAAAACGTTAATGCCATTTCTCATATAGCACAAAGTGTACAGAAATGAACTCACCTGTCATACTGATACTGTCCCAGTGAATGGTCATACGGGTAATACGCAGTCGTTTGAGTGATGCCAGAGTGTAAAGTGCCTGTGCTGTCCTTGATGTCGTACTGTGGATTCTGTAAAAGAAAGTAAGCTTGTTGTAACATTCCTATTTTGGCATCCTTTCAAAGTTTATTTTGACAGCATTTATAACAGAAATGTCTGTTATAAATAACAGACATTAACAGACATTTTTTAAATCATGAATAACTCTAATTATGAGTGATGCAAGCAAAGAAATTATTCCCATTCAATACATCTGTTTGTTTGATTAGAAAAGGTTAAACACTGATATGAATAATCATTTTTAGAAATACTTCTTTTAAGTTTTTACACTTTTTCCAATCAAGTGCAACGTTGTCATGGAGATTTCCTTATTTTGCTCACTTTATGTATTGGAATAAAACAGAAATAAGAAATAAACTTTCTAAACACTGCCAAATAAACTAAACACAACCAAATGTTAGTTTAACAAGTAATGTAGTCCAATATCCACTCAAAAATCTTACTCTATTGGTAAATTTTGACAGTGGAGTTATTAACATACCAATATTTAGTTTTAATTTTCAAAGAGGAAAATACATAGTATATAGTAAATTGAATTTGCTATCACAAGTTAAACTAACTTTTGCACTATACTTCCCCTTGTCCTAGGGACTTTGTGCAGACTGCATGCTGGATTAAACGAGCAGATCATGTTGGAAGTGACAGATAAATTGATGAACAAAAACCGGTTGATTTGATCGATCATGTTGAGCCCCCCTCCCCACTTTTAACGCATCGAAAGTTTACCCACCAGAGTAGAGTAGATCGCGGATGGGTCGGTGCTATAGGGGAAGTAGTTGGCGTAGTTCTGGCTGGCTGCAGCCGCTGCAGCGTATGGAGAGCTGTACATGCCCAGCGCTGCGTTCAGCTCCGTCCGGCTGCTCGCCAGGAGCCTGTTCTCGTAGGACGGACAGCAGAAGGAGGCAGCGGCAGCGGCGGTCTGAGAGCCGCCTGTCCCGTCAGAGACCGACCTGGAAATCGAATCGCAGCAAGTCGTACTGGGGTTTGCCGACACGAAAAACTGCATGAAGAGAACCGTGGATAGAAATAGTCATTGGCTGTCTGTTCTTATCTGGATGACTATGCCAGCTCTGAAGTGACGGCACTGCATGTAGACCTCGAAGTTAAGTTGATCAATTCGTATGATGAGTGTGAATGTTATATCCGAAGAAAGAACGTGTGAGCATGTTTCGTTTGTTTTTGTTCGCATCGGTTCACTTTCATGAATCACGTGTTTTTATCCTCATGAGTGACCTGCCTTTATCTAAGGTAAGTTACTACAGAAGATTATGATAACGAGAAAAGGTAGCTCACACTGTAAACAAGTGCAATAGTCCACCTGACATCCTTTCATTCTGATTGTTTTAATCAAAAATGAGAATGACATACTGCATGTCAATGTATTTGTTATCAATATCGTGTATTTTTAGTGGATGATGGAAAGAAGAAAAAAGATGTGCGTAATTTGTGCGTACAAGTGATCTGCTCCTGTTCCTCATCGGCTTTAAAATTAGAATTTCAGTGTGGGATGGAAAAAAACTAAAGTTGTCATTGTTTGGTGAATTTCCAATTGATTCAAAATGCATATGGTTTTAATATCATATCAAATCTGCCAAACTTTGACAATTATAAAGAAGTTGGGTGGCAACTTTTCCATGAGCAACTTTTGTCCCATGATTGAATTGAACTTCAGTGAATTTGTCATTCGGCGCAAAATTAAGTTATTAAAATGTAAATAATCAACTTTAATCTAGACGAAAAATCATCCATAGTGATGAACTGTGTCTAACATTTTGTATGTCTCAGATATGTGACGAGAAAGTATGAGCAGTACGCAGCACAGTGCAATTACACCTCTTAGAGTGAGCAATAGGTGACATTCATTTCTATTGTCATCAGAAAAACACGTGAGTTCATTCATAATTCAGTGTAATTGGACACGGGTGCGTGTATATCGATATTTGGATCAACAACAAACGCAGCACCCGAAAATAGCTGTCAATACCGCCAAAGCGTTCACTCATTCAGGATGTTTATTTTAAGAAAAGTGCTCTGACTTTACCGGAATAGAAGAAAATATACAATGTACAGGAAAAAAAGCTATTTGAATGTGTGTACACTAAAGTTAAGAGAAATGAAAAAGAGCGTCTTACCTGTGAAGTTGCATTGTAAGGGTATCCGAATTGCGAGAAAGACATAGCTGCTTCTTTTGTTACCATCAGCAATATTCTTCACCCTTGATCGATTGCACCCAATTCTACTTCAAATCCACCGTCTTCCACACATTTCCATGCACGGCCTTTCGCTCAATAATAGATGACTTCACTCATAGGAGGGAGACTTTAGGCTGGCACCAGCTGCAGATTGTTTTATATGAATGAATAATCCCCCCCGAGGACCCGATAAGAAATGAAATTAAGCGTCATTAAGTGCAAAAAAAGTGTTGTTGTGTTAGCTGAAGGAGGCTTAAAGGATAACGTAAGACTTGCAAGATATGGACTCTGCTTGTGCTATTATTTGTGGCTCTATAGTTCTTTAGCATTCATCCATGCAAGGGTATCAGCGTGACGTCACTGTAATCCCGGAACGGCAGGGTACCAAGGATGGAATAATGTCTTTGCCAATCACGTCTAACGCAGGCTTTTCTTGAGGTGCACTGTACACAGTGTTGTACAGCTTTTGTAATAGAATTTTTCACCGATTTGCTGCGATAAAGGCTCGTGAAGTTGTTTTTTTTTATTGTTAATCATTATTGAACTGCAGCATGGCAACGCGTGGAAACCCTTTGTGAGGTTAAAGAAAAAGAGAAAAAGAAAGATTGAGAAAATATTTCAAAGAGTTATAGCTAACATACATTCACTGGAGAGGTCTTTTTTCTTTACCAGTATATATTAATGTACAATATTTATTTACTTAACACACATATAAAGTGTTTTTAATATATTTCATATTATAATTATATCTTTTTAAATGTGTTTATTTTTTTTATTTTTTTGTCTTTGCTGTCTATCACAATTAAATCTGTTAAATCTGACTGAATCAACACTTCTTTGACTTTTTTTCTCCCCTTTTTAATCCCGACCTCTGTTCGCCTCTGGCTCTGTGGCCAGAGGTCCATCCCGGAGTTAATGACGATGATGTTTCTATCTTTCTCTATTAGAGGGAAGGGTAGTCCCAGCAGAAACGGTTAGAGGGCTTTTTGGCAGGTCAATAGACCAGTGATTGATGCGCGCCTGGAGACCTACGTGACCATTACGCGTAAAGCGTAATTGTATCAATTAACAAATGGATACATGCCCTTGTTTAACCAACGAGTAACAGAGTGAAAATATGCCTTAGAGGTGAAATCCAAAGAGCTGTTGTGGATAAAAAAAGACAGAGGAAACCCTGCTCTCCAGTCTAATTAAATATCCGTGGAAGGGGGCGACGAGAATTGCATTTTAATTGAATGATGCTCACTTGAAAGATGGGTAAGAAATGATGCTGCCTCACAGTGAATGAAACGAGAAATAATTTTAAGCCTTATTAGATCAGCAGCTCAAGCATCAGCAGCTCGCACGTAGTCACATAAACATAAACAAGCTACCCCCCTCCCCTTCCTGTGATGCTTAGCTGGGACAGCAAGGGGGTGGGGGTGGGGGGGGGGGGATATTTTCCCCCTATAAAAACAATATTTTTATTTACTGTGACAGAGATGAGGAGTCCCACCGAGTCACATGATCTGCCTGTTTCTGACTCTATGACTGTGTAAAGTTTCCCCTGTCACGACAGATACCTCGTGCCAAATCTGTCGGTGCCCTGCCCTTCATCTCTGATGTATGGCTCTTCTTACCTCAGAGACTTGTCTGCGATTATGGGCTTTCTCTCCGAGGGGCGCTAAAGAGCCGCGCGCAGGGGATGAAGATCTCTCATCGAGAGATTGTCCACAGAGATGCAGTGGACAGTGCCTCTGGTTATGGTCCAGACTTCAGAAAGAGCCTGCGAAATAAACTCTCTCTTACACACTAAGTCTTTGGTTCTACCAAGTGCTCATTTCTGCTGAAAAGCAACTATGAGCTACACACCTCAACATTAAGCTTTATTCCCCAAGTTACCAAACGGTATCCTCCTTTAAACTTTAAAGTTGTATTGAAAATAAAACAAGTCTTTTACTTCTTATCGACCAATTTATATGTTGTAATTTCCTCTTCTTTTATTTCACATCTCACTTTGGCTTGGCCAGGTTAAATCTGCACCCATATTTTTTTTTTTAAAGTTAAAGAAACCTGGCAATATTTTAATTGTATCTTCAAATGAAACGGGACTGTTGCCTGGATGAAAACATATATTATTGGGAGGTCAAACCTGAAATAGAGTAAGTGCAAACAAAGGGTTACAAAAAAAGAGACTGTAATATTTATGTGCGATCAAATATCTGAATGAGCAAAACAATGTCTCAAAAACAGTTTCTTCTCAAGGGACAGTAAAAACAGCCCAGTTTTCCGATATGTGAACATGTAATTTGAGATAATCCAGAGGGTTTTTAAGTTGTTTATGGAGTTTAAGAAGTAGTAGTATTTTGTCAACATTTAATCCTGTAGTTTATCTGAAAAGAGCCCAGAATTAAGCCAAACATAGTTTTAACCCGGTCAGGTCAAGCATCTGCAAGGGAATAACATGGAAGTAAACAAGAAGCACAGTTAACATTCTGAACATTTCATTAACTGTTGATTACAGGTACCAGAAAAGTCTATCTGAAGGCTGCAAACTTGCGTAAAACTTTATTTCATAGGAGAATGTGCATATAGAGAAGGTTGAAACAAACTAAATGTAATTGCATGCCTGTGGTCGATGCATATCTACAAGGGCATGCATGATGGCCAAGTGCATATGGACAGACTCATGCATAATGCATGTCCAGCAGTCAGCATAGATCTCCCAGAATCTGGCCCAAATGAGCACTAATTGTAGTGGCAGGCTGACCACAGTGCCCTTCCCTCTAAAATGTGTGACAACTCCACAGTGACACACTTTTTTCTTTGTGTTTTGTCTGGATTACTTAGTGATCACATTGCAACAAGGTTTTGTTTTTTTAGAAGCTAAATAGCTGACAATGGCAATTAGTGAGTCCTCTTTATCAGATGTTTTCTTTTTGTGAGTAGAATTGCTTTTGGCAAAGTCTGCCACCTTAGACATTTAAAAGGATTATTTAGTGTGAATGATAAAGAAACAATATTGTATCACAATAAACAACTTTTTTTAGCAGCAGGGTGATGTAGTAGTAATCCTTAAAGGGCTGGGCCCTGTCGAAATCCAAGTGTTTGATCACATGTACCAATGGCTTTAAATCAGATAGAGTTAATCAAATCTGGGCTGTGGTCAAAAAGTAAGAGAAAAGAAGGCTTCTTTTCTTGTCTCCTTGTTGATTTTAAAAGTGACATGGTGAAGCAAAAAGTTAAGATAATGTCTGTCTGATGCATGCTCAGAGATTATAGGTAGGACCATTGAACATTCCCTTTTGTTGTTTTGTTTTTTTCTTGAACTATCAAAGGATTGTACTCTGAAAAAAAGCAAAATGAAGTAGCATGGCCTACTTAGCCCTTCTGGCAAGGGGCCTCAGTATTTTGAATTGAAGAGTGACAACCCATTCTCTTTTGGCAGGTTGGTTTGTGAGGTCATGCAATTTCTCAAAAAAGAAAAGATTAGTTGCAAACTGTAGGGATCAATGAGAGAATTTGTTTCTGTTTGACAGCCTTTTATTTGTTATGCTGAGAATCTGACTGCTGCTTTACTCGTGATTTTTGTTTGTATCTATACTACTGTGTGAACTGGAATTATTCCTTTTATTTCTTCTTTTGTGGTCTTGTAGCTCTAAGATTTTCTATATTGTTTGGTTGAGAGTCTTCTCGATTCACTATTTCTGTGCCATACTGTACACTTTATGTGAAAAGTTCTACAAAAAAACAGTGATAAAAAGTTGACATACTGAAAAGAAAGCATGCACCTCAAGACAGAATCATTTCAAATGTTAAGCACCCTGCATTTCTGGATATCCATGATAAAGTAAAAAAAAAGAGTTAACTTAAAGCAGAGAAAAACAAACTCCAAAAGCTGGAAGTAGACAAACCAGTTGACCCATAACTGGTCATGTATTATAATATTTAACCACTGGCAGACAAAAGCATTCCCCCCTACAGTACATTCAGTCACGTTATTTGAAATAAGCAAGTCTAAATCTCCAGTATGTCTTGCTCTAACGGATCCCTGTGGTTACTAATGAGACTCAGTTATGCACGCATCCTCCATTAGAAGCATCACTGGGTGGAAAAAGAAAAAAAAAAAAAACCCTGGAAAGGTTAAGTCAACACTCAATAGCTCACAGCCCTATTCTCCTACTTAATACATTTCCTATGCTGACTTAATGAACCACACAAAGCCTTTCTGGTTTTTCATCAGATGGGGGGTGGCAGCAATAGAAGGGAAGGGGTGGGGGGCTTGTATGAAATGGTAATAAGTGCAGACAGACGTAGAGACAGAGGGAGAAGCCCGAGCTGAGCAGAGGATGAAGCTGCACCTACCCGGAGGTGTGTGATCTCATTAAAGCCAAATTGGTATATGCCAATAAATCCAAGGCACTT
This sequence comes from Symphodus melops, assembly GCF_947650265.1. NCBI lineage: Eukaryota > Metazoa > Chordata > Actinopteri > Labriformes > Labridae > Symphodus > Symphodus melops. Next base: position 16,232,550 of record NC_136693.1, on the reverse strand, counting down.
GTGATCTGGAGTTATTACACATGCACACATGCATTGCATGCACGCGAGTTCCTGCCCATGATGAGCATTATTAACACAGCAAAATTATCCAAAATGGAAAGAACAGTAATAAATATTGTAATGAGAAATAATGGTGGATATGGTCAGGGCTGTGATCGGTTTAAAACCAAAAACAAATATCTCCAGGGCTGTAGAATAAATACAGCACACGGAGGGAGTCATTAAAGCTTCTTTAAACAGAGGGAAAGGAAAGGGGTGAGTATGACATCATCACGTCTGTCTCAATGAATCAATCTGCTGCAGAGAAGAATTAGAAGATAACTGTGTGATGATTACAAGTTTGAGTGCTGTACGAGTTGGGCCACAGCGCTGCACTATTCTTTGATAAAAGATCGACAATGTGTTTTCCTTTTCAAAAGAACATAATCACACACATATCCACTGGCTTTTGTTTTCCACAACTGAAACGCAAATCTCCACTTTTATGGACAGGCATAATTGGTGTTTCCTTTATAACCTCGCCACTTTGATTGCTTGTAGTCTGATGTTTAACTCAAACAAACCCTAGGCATTTTGTGTTGGGAGGCACATATCCCAGAGGCCCCTGGGGCTCCTGGGAGAGAGAGAGAGAAACGGGGAAACAGACAGCGGGGAGAAAGAGAGGCATGTGTGTGTTGTTTGTGTGCGCTAGCCGGCTGGCAGAGTCCCCTTGAGGCTCTACTGTAAAGCTATCATCAGTGGTGGTGTCAGGGATTTGTAGCTTGTCACTGAGCGAGTGAGCGAGTGCTGGCAGTGACTCTGGGAAATAACTGCATACGAAGAGAAAGCCTGGCTCGCACAGCCTGTGTGAGTGAAGGTGTGTGCGAGAGATAGAGAGATGCAGAACAAGTGAGAGGAATGTGCGTCTATTTTCTCCCAGGGGTGTCTGGAGATGTGTGTGTGTGTGTTTGTGTGTGTGTTTTTTTGGACGGGTAGGTTGTGGGTCGATCATATGATGTGTGGATCCATGTGTGCGTCTTTCATCTTGGGGCCTAAGGCTCTTTGTCTATGTGTGTTCTTGCCGGCGAGTGGTGTGTGTACATGTCTATTCTGGGTGTGTCAGAGCTGCTGCGGTGGCTTTGCAGAGATCTGCGTCTCCTTGTGAATTAATGTTCAAATTTGGACCTGAATGTGATCAAATATGTATTTTCACTCCTCGGTAATGAGGAGTCTGTACCGGCTGCCCCCGTTTGTGGATGTGTGGTCTTTGCCGAGACGGATGCCGACTTCAAACCCAAGTTTCCCTCAAGGCTGAGGGCCAGCAGCAGCAGCTAAAACGCTGCTGTCGGGTAAATACATGTATCTGCAAAACAACAAGTTCCTCTGCGATGACGAATGGAGGGCCCGTTTGCTCATTGACAACCATGTATTTCTGAAATCGCTTTTTGGCGGTAGACCAGGTTTCAAGGGCCCAAGGGTCATGAAATTCACTCAGCTCATAAATGATCATGTCAGTGTTCAAACGGAGGAGAAAAAAAAAGAAAGAGGAGGAAAATTGCAGTTACATGGTTTCCATCTGACTGCAGCTGCTAAGTCCGCAGCAGCATTGTAGCCCTTCTCTAGGGCTCGCGGAGGCAGAAAGACAGTTCCTATTACTGTCAGTCCAATTACCAGCCACAGCACAGCCACTGCTGTCAACACCAGACAGGTCATGATATGTATCGGCATCTTTGCTCTCATGTAAAGCCAGATTTTCTAGGCAGAAGAACTTGTATTTTATCCCGCAAATCTTTGAGCTACAAGTCACTCCTTTTCAACATGTATATAATCTACGTGCATGAATTCGACATTAAAGGAGGGTCACGAGTCCAGTAGAGTAGGAAGTGATCAGAGAGCTTGCTCCATACAAGATGTGAAGGACACGCACAACAGTGTATGTAAAGGGATGCATACACATTTTTGTAAAGAACTGACTACCATCAACTGAATTCTGCAATATTCACCCAGAGGTTTTATGTGTCCTTGCGACAATCAACCACACATATACACATTTTCACTCAGAAGTGGCAAACCTGATGACAAGTGGTCTAAATATTGAAACACTCTCCGTTACAGAAGACATTGCTCTGCATCAAGCGTGTCTGCTGAGCTGCCTCTAGTGTTGCACTGCAGGGAGACGGAGAAGGCCCAGTCCCATCTGGTCCTGGTTCAGTCTGGTTTACTGCAAAGTGGTGCCAATACAAATAGCTGCGCTTGATGTTTGTTTGCATAAATTGTTTTGAAAGGCTTCACCAAGAGTTTTTTGGGTGGATTACGATGGGGAAGTTGGGGAGCCAGCCGTGGTGGAATAATCCTTGCTGAGCTGACAGTTAGATTTACTCTTCTTTAAGAACAGAAAAAAAAGAAGATTGTTTTGGATTTTTCTGCTCGGTTTCTGGCAGTTAGTTTGGACTGTGAACTTTTTCAGTAGGTCGTGCGTGTGTGAGCGTGCGTGTGCATAGAACATGGATGTATGATGATGGAGAAATCTCAGCTGCTCCCTCTCTTCCCTCTTAGCATAGCAGTGTCAATTTCAATAACAGCAATGTGGCGCTCAACACATGTTAAAAGTTCAGCTGTAAGTTCAGGAGGCCCAAAGAAATGAATGCAAAATGTCTCTCTTCCTAAAGGCCCCACATATCCACTTTGATACTGTGATTGTAGGTCAAGGTAAAGGAAGGGGAAAAGCAAAGTTGGGCTTGTATTACAATGATGAAAGAGAAAAATGAAAAAGTATATTCCATTACAGTGGGCTCATTTTTTTTGTTTAATTGTACACTCTGGTAAAATAGACATGGCGACCAATTGGTAGTCATCATCACTTAGCTTGTTTTTTGCTGCAGGTCAAAGAAAATTGGCCTGATTGATTTCATGTTCAGGTAAGTGTACTAGCTCAGCACTAACTAATACCAGACAGATTTTTTTTGTTGGTTGTATGGATACCCAGGCAGGCCCCTGAGTCTCAGCCAGAACCCCTGATAGGATGGAAATCACAATTCTACCAATGACAGTTCAATCGCTCCGGCCCTCTGTTCCTCATTTGCTGCTCAACCAGTGGAGGTCCCTCCATGGCCCACTCCCAAATAGATCCAGATGCATCCAGATCCAGGTTTTTTTTCCCTCTGCAACATTGGTCTTTGTCTTCAGCTCTTGTGCAGACACATTGTGTCAGACTGCAGAGCTAATACTGGAATCTTCATGTCTGTGGACAAAAACCTGACATGACTCTTTATCCTGAAACATTAATGGGACACACGCCCAGCAACCAGTGTTACAATATGTGGAGAGCTTATTCTCCTCATTAATTTCAAAAATTTAAATTGACAATAAAACAGCAACAAGGATTGTTATTTTTTGCCACCATTCTCCCGTGATACGACAATGTTACATCTACAAACATCTTCTTTGCATGTTTTAATCGTATAGTTGAATGAATAGAGAAATCTTTATTGGAAAGACAGAATCACGCTAAGACCATCCAGAATAAAGCAACATGATGTTATACTTTTCCATGAGCCACATCCTTTGACATGCTTATTTAATTTCCTTCTAATTCTACTTTTTATCTTTCATCCCAGCTCCATCGGCAGGTCTAAACAAAGAGTTTTTCATCACTTTTACCTTGGAAAACTGGTTAGGATCTCCTCTTTGAAAAAAAAAAGAATGGGGCTCCCACAATCCATCCAACTTAAAAGCAGATGTTACATGGTTGCCAACATCAAACAGTCCTGTTAACTGTAAAGAAGGTGAAATCATATATATTTGATTAGCCTTTTCACTGGTTAATGTAAACAAACTTCGCACATGGTTGCTGAGTGAACCTTGACCTCGGCCTCATGGTCGATGCAACATCAGATTACAAGGGAAAGAAACACATTTTTGTTTCAACTTTGCCTTGTTAAGGCTAATTTCTGATTTGCAGATTGTCAAGCTTACTTTGGCGAAAGCAAGATCCCTGGATCGGATCTCCACTAGGCCCCCTGCACTGGGGTAACAGGGTCTCCAAATAAGGGGGCAGTATCCTTGAATTATTGTGATTTTTTTTCTCTGCTATGTTCAAGATGTTTCCCATTTTGAGGTTGAGATGTTTTGAATGTGGACATGCCTTTGATACATCTCAAGGATATTTATTCTAAGAACGATAAGGGGTAAATTAAGAAGCGAAAAAATATATAGCTTAAAAAGGGGGAAGGGGGATGAGGTGGGGTGGAAATTCCTTTTTAAATATATGGTGAATGAGGGTCATTTAAGGAGTGTTGTGTTTACTTTGCTTGTGGGAAAACAAATTGACACAGGCGGCGTCTGAGAGGGCTGTAGAACAGCTCTTTGGTATGGAGCAAGGCTTAAATTCCAGGCAGCAAGTACAGCAGTGTCACCCCAAGGTGTTGAGAGTAAATATATGGTGTTACCTTTAGGCTAAATAGGGGGAAAAATACACAAGATTGAAGTGCACATCATTGCCAAAGTAGAGCAAGTGTTTTACCCACAGCAAAAACTACCACACATAATATAACTCATCATTTCTATTTTTTGTGCTTTTTGTTATTTAATGGTACGGTACGTATGGCACTAAAGCAAATACTTGTGCCCTCACAGAAAGTGAAAATGATCCTAAAAGCTCCCATTTTTACATTTCCTCCCACCTTTATGGGGTGTATTAAGATGATTTAAAATCCATATGCAGTTAGAAAACCATTTAAACGTACTGTAATAGCATTATACTTTAGTGTGAAAACATATTCCACTGTCTCTTTGTTTTGTCTGTCTGGTGACAGTGTATTGTATAGCTGTGTGTTTTCACTGCAGACTGTGTTGATGTGGGTGTAGTAGGTGCTTGACCTTTGCCAGTGAAAGAGAGATATCACTGTGCGCTGATCACCCTAATCTTTTCACTTATAGCTAGGGCTTTGCGGCTCACTTCTCTCTGCTTCATCTCGAGTTTCCTCATCACAAACTCCTGGAAGTCTCCTCACAGAGTACAATCTGGTTTCAGTAACACAGTTACACTGTCTTCTCTATGACTTTTTGATCCCTTTTTTTTTTCACTGACCTGCCCATCTGGTACCTTAGCTCCACCTGACCTATGATGTGTACGTTTGATTTTGGTAAGCACTGTAACATCCTCTTAAGCTCCAGAGGAAGTTCATATCTGTGAGATGAGCCTGACTGCATTTTTACATCAAGCTCTCTTTCTTTCTCTCTCACCACCAGTTCTCTGTGTTTGCCCTATCTCGACCTTTGCATTTAACCAGTCCAGGTGAAGTATAGATTTAGAGGTTTTTTTTTTACTTTGAAATACTGTATTAAAACCTTGAGAACAATTCTGTGGACATGCATTAGTGGAGAAATGTCAGAGTGGGGTTGCTACACACTGCTACAAAGGGAGTGCGTCAGAGCAGTTGGGGGTTCAGTATATTGCTCAAGGGAACTTCGGCAGTGCTTGGGAAGTGACCTGGCACCTCTCCAGCTACTAGAACAGCTTCTGTATATTTGAACCTGCAGCCAAGTCCCTACAAGTCCTTGGTGGTTTATCGAGTCATGTGTCTGTGTAAGCACTGTATTCTTCTTAAAGAGTTAGTTATCAAACATACAGTAAATTTGTTTCAGGTAGGTTACTACACACTGTATTATGTGTATGCATTGTCAGTATGAGCAAAATATTTTTGTAGTTCAACAAATAAATTAAATAAAAAGGAAATTATACTTTCTCCCTCATTTCTTTCATTTACTTTCTTATTGTTTCCAGAAAATCATTTCCTTGTCTATATAATTATTTGTTAGGTTTGATTGGTTTTTGAATTAACATATTGAACATTTTACAATAATACATGTTCTTCCAAGCATACACATTTTTTAAAAACGTTTCCTCCTGCATATTGTATTTATACTATGAACATATTGTATTTATACAAATGACACAGCTTTACAGCTGTAAAGCTTGTAAAATGATATTAAGTATATTTTCCAGTTCCCATTAGATAATTGCTAAAGGTATGCCTTTTGGGAAGAAAAGTTATATTGTAGTTTGAGTTATAATTGAACAACTATGAACTTCTCCTTACTGTTTTCTTTTATTTGTATTTCAAATCATTGGTAAAATTTCACAAGTGTACGCAAGTTGTGTCTTCACATTCTGCAGTGAGACAGCAGGGTCATCAGTGACAGATGAAGGAGCACTGAGGCTGAAGTCTTGTAGCCCCCAGTCCTCCCCCAGGGTGTGGGGTCCTTGCCAGGGGCTTATCACTTCAAACACATTGTCATTTCCTATGGTCTCTTCCCCATTCATCCTCCTCCTTGTCCTTTTTCCTCTCTCTTCTCTCCCAAGCACGTCCTCAAGCTGTCGGCACACTGTTTCTGAGGGTTTCCTTCAGGAAGGAGAGGTCCATGTTCCAACCACTGGCTGATAAAGGGAGCCCGATAAACCCCAAAACAAGTGCTACACTGCCAGATGACATGAAGCAGATGTCCTCCTGACCCCCTTTTCTTTGGGAAGTGAAACTTACTGAGACAAATACCAGGGGGGCTTGAATGTAGCAACACCATTCTCCTACAGAAATGGTGTGATGTGATCCTCCAGACTTTATGAGCTGCAGAAACTGTTATGATAACATTCAAGCTTTGGTGTGACATGGCAAGCATGAACACACGATCAAAGCCCTGTTTCTTATGACTTCTATGACAAATGTTTAGTTTTTCTCATTCAGGTTATGTTTGATGCATCTCAAAAGGTTCTCTTTTAAAAGACAGACTTGGACAAACAATGCAAAATCGCATGAACATTAAAAACAATAACAACAACAAGAATGTGGGAACATAAACAACAACAATACAACCCTAACTCTAACCCAAAAAAACTTATTAATATACACAGTGGTGCTTCAAGCAACCACAATCTGTAATGATTCTTTTGCAAAGTGATGTTAGTGTCTCTTTGGAGATTATTATGCCCAAGGTCTATTATAGATCTGTTAAAATTCTGGTTACAGTGGAGAGAAATCAATTGTATTGGCAACTGGTAGAGTCGAAAGTTACAAAGTTTAGCTTGAAGTTGTGTCAGTGTTCTCGCTCTAAATAAGCGAGAACACTGACACATAAGTAAATAAAATGTACCAACTGCAACACTTTATGCAGTCCTTCCCACTGAACCACGAAGAATGCTACAATGATTAAGTAATGAAGTGAAGAGGTGTGGGATAGGTTGTATGAAGAGTGTTAAGTGAGTGACAATGAAAACTATTTGTCAACTTAATGAATCACAGCAGATCTATAGCTTTAATAGCATTTTATACTAGCCACGACTAATGCTGTCTGGAATGCTTAATTATCAGTAATGGTCAGCCCAGACTATCCAGCTCTGATGACAATAAAAAAAGTTAATTGGTCGAAACATATTAACTATTTTATTGATGGATTTTACCATGTAAAATAAAGGTTTCTTTTATTCTACAAAGGTCCTACTTTGTTCCATGACTCCTTTTTTTTGAAAAATGTTTTTTTGTGAGTTCAGGTTTACCAATGTACTAGTCTCATAAAATAAAAAATAGCACTAAAGCTCTGAAGTTTAGTACTGTAGAGAGACCATAAGAAGTTATGTACAGTGTGTATGTCCTTAAGCCTAGGTTATATCACGCATGCACATACAGGTCAGCATCTTGGGGAGAACGTTGGGGTTGAGTGTGCACAGAGACCTTACAGCCTTGTGACCTTGTTGCTATTCAGAACCAGCGGTGAGAAGATGAGTGCTGACGCGTTCCCAGTACAGCTCACTCCCAGCGCTATGAGATGATGTGCACAGAGTTAAAATACCCCGCCACCACTGGCCGCAATAAAGATACACACACATACACACACACACACACACACACACACACACACACACACACACACACACACACACACACACACACACACACACACACACACACACACACACTTCCTCCTTGGAGATAGGCGGACTCTGCTTTCTGTCAGGGTGTCCTCGACTGCAGACCCATGGGGCCCCTCGCTTGGTGGGAATCCGGTCTTCTTGCTCCACTGCTGCCCCCCTCTCTACAGATGAGAAGGAAAACAAGGCCTGAGGAGGACACTGCAGCTCATCCTCTGCTTTTGACTCCCATATTTTCTCAGCTATTTCTCCTCTCCATCCCTGTCCCTTTCTCTTCTTCACTTTCTTCTTCCAAGGCGGTCGATAGCGTTAATTGGCTCACTCAGTCAGCACTGCATTGATTGCGGTCACTAATAAAAGGGCTATTGATTGGCACTTTGTTTAACACTGGCCCAAGCAGTGAGAGCTGCCCTCTAATACCATCCAGACAGCAACCTTTTCCTGTTTGCCAGTCTCTTAATGTCATAAATTATGTCGGTCAATTAAGGAGATATGCCTTCGCTCATGTTTTTGCCCCATCAGTGTAAGGACAAAGCTACAGTAGGTTGTGTTTCTGAGGAAAAGTGGAACCTGAAGACTGAGAGTAACGATTGGGGTTTTTAGGAATTGTGCGGATTGATAACTGTACTGTGCTCTTGATAGTTAATACATCAGGTATACTGCTGAAGCATTGCTTTTCTCCATTAACCCTTTCATGTGTTACCTGTATATGCTCTTTTGCTTTTTACTCAGCCACAAGTCATTTTAGGAATACATAATGTGTATTCAAATTGTACTATTCCCAGTACATAAACATTCTGTAATGTTTCTATAAGGCAGAAATATTTTACAACATTTGCTGATCATTGACCACCTCAATTATAATAGTACAAGTTGATTTTCACTTCACATTTTGAGTAGACATGTCTCTCCCCCCTGCATTGAGCACTCAGGTTGACAAGAAACAGCCTGCGCTATATTCTCAACATGAACTCAATATCTAGTTTTATTGCAATTAGCTGCATGCTATTCTACAGCAAGCTTCACTGAGTCAAAGACAGGTCTCCTGAGAGGGACGATGAAAATGGGAAATGGGGTGTAAGTACCTCCATGAGAGATTTAATTATCCCCATTAAATATTCAATGATCAATAGAATTTGTTTTAGCCGATCAATAGGTGGACGGGCCTGAGAAGGACAATGTGCATAAGTTACTATTTGCATTTCAAAGCAGCTGTCACGTGGTCCCATCGGAAATCCATACCATTTTGTTAGGCTGTATTTCATATTTAGCTGCTTTATCCCCTTATCACTGACTGCTATTGATTTCCTTCCCTTTATTTACTGCCTGCAAACTGCCTTAGGTTTAAAATGTCAAAATGTTTTTAGGGAATCTGATATCCCTCCATCTGCCCTCCTTATCTTAATTTTGTTTCTCCTCATCCTCTCCTTCTCTCTTTTTAATTCCCTTGTCTCTCTGCCCTCTCTCTCTCCCTCCCTCACTCTCACAACCTCTCTCAGTAGAGTTGGAAATTAAACCCTGTCATTTTCCCACTCACCGTACAGATCTCTGCTCACTCGGGTGTGAATCTGCACATTATTCAAATAAATATCTCAGAGGTGTCAGGGGAATACTCAGAGCCACTTCAAAGACACCCCCAACCCTTCAATGGTGCTTGTTCTTGCTGGAGTCCCATTTTGTTTACCTGAACCGGCTCTAATGGCTTGTTTTTCCCAACACCTATGTCACGTTCAAAAGCAACATTTAGCCAAGTTCAAGTTTAAGCGTGTTCAGGTCTCGCCCTGGCTTTGATTGTTCCGAATGTGATGTTGTTTCATTAGGTCGAAAACATTGTTTGTCTCCATTTACCCTGCAGTCTTTCATCCGTTTTTTTTAACCCTCTGTTTTCTTTCTCTTCTCTGTCACTGTTTTTCCTCCACCACCCTCCCCCTCCACCATTACTATTTCACCCAGTTGGTTTCCCAAGTGGAATATTGTGTTTAGATGCGCAGCACACAGTGTTTACAGCAGAAGTCTTTCAATAAAAAAAGCTAGATCGAAAGCCAACAACATTATATTCCTGGATTACAAGTGTTAGTATTTTTGAATGTAATCATATCATGGTTGGACTCATGATTGCTGAAGCTTAACGGTAGGAATAATGTCAATATGCCAACATGCAAGATATACAGTATTTTGAAAGGTACACATTATTTATCCTTTAGAGCTACCAAAATCATTATATAATCATATAGTCATGGTACACAGATGTACACACATACAACATAAATGAATATGCATGTACAGACAGTTTAAAACCAGAACCAGAATATCTGCAAGAAAAAACGTCCTTGGATTACATTGTACAGATATTAAAAGTTACATATATGTAATAATCTTTTTTAAGAGACACAATTCGATAGGTCTTTAGAAAAGCGCTATATAAAATTAATGTATTATTATTATTATTATTAATAAGAAGGAGCTGCTATTTTGAATATATTAAACTATATCCCTTTTGTAGATAAACTACTAACTAATTTGTAGTGTCGGCTGCTCTCTGTTGAGCCAATACAGCCTCTATCTGTCTATCTGTCAAAGTAGCACTCAGCCAGGAGACCAGAGGTCAGAGAGTTAACCTTCAGAGGCCTTAGGGCTGCATGAAGCATCATCAGTGCCATCACGATACATGGCCTCAGCACTCCTGCACAGCTGGGGGAAGGATAATATTGATGTGCTGATTGGGTATGTGTGGATGTATTTGCTTGCACATCTGTAGGAGCCTCAGTGCATCTGTTTTGATGTAGTGTAAGTAAGAAGGTCATGACGGATGGTTTGAATTTAACTCGTGTTGACCTAAAAGTCCGAAAGAGACACTCAGAGTGTGTGAGTCTCAAACCACCTTCATCCATATTAAGGGCTACCCGAACGATGCATTATATTGTCAATGGTGAGTCATTAAAACATAAATATAGAACATTTGAATATCCTAAAACAAATTTAATAATTATTATAGATATTTAATGTGTTTTTAGGCACTTCATTAAAGTGAAAGGTCCTATTTTGTAGGTAATAATGTCATCATTTTTTATAGATAGTTTGGTAGTACCTTGGTTGTCAAATAGTACATGTACCAACTCCCATTTTAATAAATTTAGCCCAGGCCTAAGGTTAATGAAAAAAGTTTAACAAGCTACAACCTGAACGCCTCATTTTTTTTGTTAACCATGCATTTTACCCTGAGGTATTTGTTTTTCCACATTGAACACATCTAAATGTTCCTTAAAAGTGTTTACTGAGAACAAAATGACATAAATACACACATTTTCATTCAGTAGGCTAATATGCAAGAATCCCAGATCAGCATGTAATCCCATTATTCTTGCATAATGTAGTTTACAACAGTTAACAGAGTGACATTGCCACGCACCTGCCACCTGCCTCAAGAGGCGGTTCACACGCAGGAATACAACTAGGATGTCACCAACGCGATTTTTTTCTTCAAGGCGTTTTGTGCACGCGGACCTTCCTGCTAACCCTTGTGGATAACTTGGTAAGCTTTTATCAACGTTTCCTATAAATATTTTATCCAGCTATTTCAGTGTTAATGTGGCTTAGCTGATTGTGATTTGTGATTTACAAAACAACAAGGGTCAAAGTTACGCTTTGACCATAAAGCTTTTTATGACAAATGAACTGTAAACAGGTATGAATAACATTTTGAAAAGTTAATCCACCAGCTATTTGCTTACGTTTATATAACACACCACCAAATTGAAATATTATCTTGTATCAGTGAGAGTCAACATGTTGCCTTCATTTAATTTACAGACTGATAATTTTAGAAACGCAACACAAAGTTATCAATCTGTGTGATATGTCTGAAGAACGTGTAACCAGCCAATTCAATCTGTCTATCGATCAAAACATTTTAATCTATTATCTGCAGATTTTTCTTTTTCTGTGGCTTTAAAATAAAATAAAATAAAAAACTAAAATTCAGTCCTTTTCATTTCAACCATCCAGACTGCTGCTCCTTCAATGCACAGCGTGTCTGGGTGATTATACATGTTGGAAGACATCACTCATGATTGGGCCAGGACACTTCAGCTTGTATGTTTAAATTGCTCCCAGTAGTATCCTTAATCTGGGTGGAAATCAATATGGCTTTTACTGTCACATTGGAGGGGCGGAGACCATGTATTGACGTTCAGATGTCATTTCAGGGGGATTTGATGTCCTATCCCCTCCTCAGTGAGGAGATGGCACGATAGATCAACTGATGGTGTCTCCTTTGCTTTCTCCAGGGTTTGACCAGATCCTTGCCTTATTTAGAGTTGGATATCAGATGTAAAATTGATACTTAACATGCTGGGCTTACAATGAAAAAAAACAATGCGAAGAAAACTGTAGGGAAAGGTGCTTTTCTTAATTGTTTTTTTGTGTGAAGAGTTTTTTTTAATTAAAGCCTGATATCTTAATAAGGTTATCACAGTAAGCCCTAAACCCAGGACGAGGGCTCTGAGTGGAAACGACCACATACGCACAGCATAGTACACACATTTAAGCACTTTATCCATTTGATCAGTTTGGTAATGTTGTGTGCATCAAAGCCACTTTGCTCCTGGTTGTGGTTCTGCCTCTGGCTTTTACATGTTTTGTTTATTGTTTAATGGAGCTAAAGTGATAGAAGTCATGGCACTGTACTGTATAGGTGGGTATAATGCTAGACTAGCAATAAAGTAGCAATGGATGGATATAGAATAGTGAAGTTATAATTGTAAAAAAAGGGGGGGGGGGTAGAGAGAGTTGTTATGATGGCAGGGTTGAAGGGTTAGTAATACTTCATGCACAGTGCTTTGGATCACTAATTGGGATCATGTGGATTGGAGTAAATAAGGAACATATTTAAGAAAATAAACATTTATGAAGTTACATTTTCAAAGCCACTATGTTTTTATGTTGGTTTTTATGTATTTCTGTTGATCTGTAATGTATGTAATAACATTTAACATGAAGGACATTTTTAGCCTTTTCAAGGAACATATTTCAGAAGAGGAAAGCTCCACGGTTGATGATGCAATCAAGCCTTGCCGAATGCTTTCTTCAGTTTGTATGAAACTGCATCATGGCATCCAGGTAAGCAAAAGAGGCGATTGTCAATGCAGTTCTTTGTTCTTCAGCGTGCTGAGGAGCAGACGGGACATAAAACGGTCTTTTAATCCTGCAGCCTGATGTAAAGCTGCAGTTAGAACACTCAGGTAAATCACTGAAGTCAATGAACATCATCTCTCTGTTAGCGCTTCCAAACAGAGTGACAGCTGTTTCGTATGAACGACTCTGGGCAGGCTGCAGAGGCCTCGTTTGATATTTTGAGGAGCAGAAAAGAGTTCTTTGATCATAATCATGCCATAATCGTTTTACCTGTCAAATGTGATATTATATGTGAAGATAATTCACTGCTTTGTTGATTCATCATCAGGAACTTGCCTGCCTGCATATGAGAACAACTTTTTAAATGCTTCCTGTGTGTGCGTCACTCTTTGACCTTTTCAGGTGTTTTCTGAAGCAGACAGTAGCAACTGAAGTCTCCTCTCAGCTTAGCCATGGCACATTCAACATGTAGCTTTTTTTGTTTTGTTTCTACTTATTTGCCAAACCTAGTTTTAACTAAGATATGAAGCTGGTGTTCTGTTAAATGTCTCCATCACATCACCTTTCCCACCATCTCTTTCATAACCTTTTTATTTAGAGATAAGCTTTTCGCCTAACTTTCAGTCACCATCCCTCTTTGTCCCGTCCCACTGTTTCTCTCAGAGGAGTCTTTCCTCCTCCCTGACAGCCTGTGAGCCCTAGAGTCACATTTCAGGCCTGGCTGCAACTTAAAGGCCCATAATCTGCTTGGCGAATGGCTAAAGTGTGGCGGCCTGTGAGGAAGCAAATTATTCGCTTTAAGGACTCCTGCTGCTGTGGGACCTGAGGCTAGTGGCTGGTGCCGTTAACGTTAGCACACCCTCACAGTGTGCAAGCCATCATTACTTATTTAACCCGTTAAGTGTTTAAAGTGGAAGGGTTCCCCCAGGACGCAGCTTGGTTGATGAAATTATTCCATATATATATATATATATATATATATATATATGTATATAGTTAAACCCTTCAGGGAGAGAAGCAAGAGAACATAGAACGATTAAGGCTACTGTACTTTTTGAGAAAAAAAAAGTCTGATCACATAGCAGATTGAAGGTGCTGGTATGTTAGGCCCACATGTATTACAGACCTCACAACATGGCAGGAGTTTCAATGTGGTATATTCGATGCAAGTTTTTCCCGTGTGTGTGTGTGTGTGTGTGTGTGTGTGCGTGCGTGTGTGTGGGATAGCTAAATATTGTAGATTGTGTGGGTAAGTGTTGTTGTCTGACATAGCATTCCAAATTGGCATTACCATGTAATGCCACTATAACTATTCATGGCCAGTCCTGAGTGAAGAGAGATATCGATATCCTCTCGCGTTCATGTGACCCTGATTCCCATGATGTATCTGTACACGGGCATGGTTGTGAGTTTTTACAGTCGTGTGTCTTTGTCTAGCGATATCTGTTTGATCACAGTAATGGACAGGGTGATAGCATATTTGTTTTCTCTATGTGTGTGTGGAATAAGGAGTTCAAGCATTAATAAGTAATCACTGGATGTTGGCCCTCCCATAACATGTTGGGCCAGCAACACTTGCCCCCAGTAATGACACCATTACAGGACTGAAGTAGCTGGTTGAAAGTATACCTCTGGGAATCTGATCCGTCTTCCCCCTGTCTCACCTCATCATCTGTGCTGGGGCACTGGCACACGCCGCAAGTGGACTTACTGTGCAGCTACATATGCAGGCTTTTTTTTTTTTTACGCTTGCTTATTATAATAGCCTCCAGATAGGGGTGGGCAGTAAACCGTTATCAATAAGAGCACCGATATCAAGTTCTGTCGCGACATGAATTATTGCCCTACCGTCATCACTGGTTTCAAACATGTTTAGCTGTTGCACACTCCGGAGGCAAGACTGATTGCTCAACCTCCCAACCACAGTAAAGTAGCGTTGTAAACAAACAGCTCCACCACCTCCTCAGAGCGGGTTCAAATGATCCTGTATTCTCCTTAGGCTGTAAATAAAAGGTATTTTCCTCTCAGTAAATAACAATTTAAAGTGAGTGTGTTCTCTTTCAGTCTGTCTGGGGCTTTAGCATACAGTAGGCTGTGTGCTGGTATGGCTTGACTCGGAGTCAATTGAGCCCAGTGCAACACAGATTTGCATCTCTATTACAACGGCTCTACCAGCTGACTGTGTGCATGTAATGACTCGCTTTTCTTGAGTCAAAAATTGTTGAGAGTAGGGCTGTGGTCTTCAATCAAAGAAAAACTTTGTCGACTAAAATGACACTCACGCATTAACCAATCAATTGATTTTCAAAAATCCCTGCACATTAGCCATCATCTTGATCTAGCTTGACAAGATGCTGTGTGTAAAGCCTGGCTCACACTGCAGGATAATTGGGTCGATTTGAGGTCCGATTCTGTCCCAACAATCGCAGGGTCGCTCCCGACTCAAGGCTGCTCGGAACCAATTACCGGACTATTTCGGACTATAAGCCGCTACTTTTTGTCGCGGTTTTTGAGCTTGTGCCGCAAAAACATTTGACTTCGTCACATCGGATCTTAATATCAGTCATTTTGCGCTTCATGCACGCACCCTCATCATGGAAAACACACGGAGAAATACATATGATGCAGCTTTCAAGTTAAAGGCGATCGGACTGGCTGTCAAAGAAGGAAATAGAGCTGCTGCACGTAAAGTTGACACTGACAGCGACAACGAAAAAGAGACGAAGAAGTGAGTAATGAAGTCATTCTGAGGCAGTGAATGGATTTTTCCTGTGAAATATATTACGGTCATCTTTTTCATCAGCCGCGTTACAGACACTGTTTGATAAAGGATTTACAGTAGGCTTCATATTTGCGGATGTTACCAGTAGTACGTATTTCATTAAAAGTTAAAAAAATGTCTTTGTGTCACGTCTTTCTGTGTAAATAGCTCTTGTTATAACGTGGACACCTGCGGCTTATAATCAAGTACATTTTTTTACCTATTTTTAGCCGGTGCGGCTTATATACAGGTGCGCTCAATAGTCCGGAATTTACGGTATACACCCAGATGATCTTGTCGTGTGTGTGGCATAAAGTCCCTGATCTGCTCGCAGGCATTTGTTTATTTTTTAGGTACACAAGATTGCACAGAATATCAGGGCAGCACTTTTCTTAAACATTGTATCCATACGTCTACGTCTGTATCAGCTTTCCTGTATGCTACAACAACTTTCACTTTCTTCTCTTTCACCAGCCGCCATCCCCTGAGGAGTTCGTTGCAGTTTTCAAATGAAACTTTGTTAACATTTGTTAATGTTCCGTCTTGATTTCACTTGTACAGTGTGAGCTCTCAGGTTGTGCCTGAAAATCGGGTCGTACAGTGTAAGCACAAATATCTTAAAGTCTGGTCGTGCGTTGTAAACAATTAAGTCATACAGTGTGAGCTGACGTGCCGCCCCGACTTTTATGTTTGCGGAGAAATGGTACAATGTGAACCAGGCTTGAGAGTGCAGGTATGTGTTTGAGCTACTAACAGAAGTAAGTTGAGGAGAATAAAGTTGTTTGCTACACAAATTGCAATGTGTTAGAAAATAAAGCACAATAAAATAAGCTATTCATGCAAGCCGATCTTGACTACACTGTCACTGACTAGGCTGATTCCAAATATGTTTATGTACACAATCTCTTTTAATGTTGTAATACCACAATGCTATATTGTTATCACAAAAGTGATATTAATCTCAGGTCATACCCCCACCCACAGAGTATATATATCCAGAATGGACACACTCCTTGATATATTGTGTACATGATCAGATATGATGTCCAAGTGATTGTACGATTGTACACATGATTTTACCAAAAAACACTCCATGAGTACAGACCCAACAGCTACAGCTAAGCCAAACAAGAAATATCAATCATGAAAGACTCAAATGGAAAATACATTTTGTTATTATAATGTAAAAACAACAAAAATTAAGATGCACCTTTATTCATTAGATAATATATAAAACATGGTGATCACAAGTGAAGACAGGCCGAGTTAGAGAGAGAGAGAGAGAGAGAGAGAGAGAGAGAGAGAGAGAGAGAGAGAGAGAGAGAGAGAGAGAGAGGGACTGAACAGATTGAATGGCTAATGAAATGGGTACCTCCAGGCCTGAATAAATTCTCTGGTCTGGCGATCCCCCAGGATGCTGGCCTCCCAGGGAGATTAATGACCACTGGGCCGTGGTATAATGAAGTAGTTTGCCTTGGCAATGTGCATGTGAATTCATCACAGTGTCCACAAGTGGGCTGGCCGAGCACAACATCTTTATAAATCCGCTTCCCTCTTCTCTCCTGCTGCTGCTGATTTATGGTTCCACCAACCCAAATGGTTTGGCCCCTCTCCCCGGACCCCACCCTGGCTGACCATCACTATCCTAGCTATATCCAGGTCACTGCACTGATGGGGAAGAAATGGGAAGCTAATCAGATAATGGGAGGTGAAAATGGGTGAGAGTGAGTTGGAAACCTCAATCTCTCAGCTGCTGCTCTACTGTCTCTCTTTCTTTGTCTCCGTCTCACATGCATGCACATAGTGTATTTCTATAGAGGGAAATGTCTCATTGAGAACTTCTTTGTACTCTTATGATGTATTCTACTTAATGTTTAACCAGCAGTATGTTTGACCTCATGATTTCAATTACCTAAAGAGGAGAATGTAGCATTATAGATTTGATCAATTAAAATCATTTGTTATCTTGATTCAAATCTTGCTTCTGAACTGGCATGATCTGGGCTTTACCTGTCTTAGAGGACTTGCAAAAAGACATTTCATATTACTTCAGGATTTGAAGTAAATAACACCAAAATATAGTGAAACAAATGCTTGCTGTTAATTCTATTGTGTAAGTTGCAATACCACAATGCAGTACATCTCTAATTGAAATATATGGTGACAAGAATAAACGGGACGATTCTCACTGCTACTAAACTACAGGAGAAACCTCACAATGAAATGTTGCAACTTTTAAAAGATCCATTTTTAGTTTGGACCTGTAAGACACTTAGTTGTTAATAACTATTAGAAAACATGGTGCTGCTGACCTTGTGGTTAGGTCGGGCCCTATGAATAGAGGCTATAGTCCTTGCTAGGTCTGCACCCGGGTTCAAGTCAGACATGCGTTTCCTTTCCTGCTTTTCATTCCTCTCTCTCTCTCTCTCTCTCTCTCTCTCTCTCTTTGCCCTATGCCCTATGCCCCCTGTTGCTGAGACACTGCCAGCCTGTTATTGGCTGATGAGCCCCATCCTCGCTCATAAAGCCTGTCTGCTTGATAACTGGATCTCCATTTGGAATAGTGGCAAGGAAATTAAAGGGGAATAATAAAGCATATTGAAAGATATTCAGATTAAAATGCGTTTCATTGGGTTCTTTCCTAATGCAGTTGAGATGTGTTCTCACATGAACATGCGTTCTGTGGGTGCCTTTAACTATAGCTAAATGATGCTGCTGTCACAGTGTTTGTTGCATACCCTGGTAAAGATTATTAATGAGCGCAATAAATCCAAATTGCATAATAGGAAGTTATGAAAAAAGAAATGTCAGAGTTAAGTCTAATGAGTATTTAGTTTGTTTACCCAGAGCAATCTCCACCCTATGCCATGTGTAGTAAGTAATTGTCAAAGGCTTTACACTCATTCTTTCTCAAGATGGCTTATCTTAATCTACAGTGTCTTATTTTTCTTGGAAAGGGATGGATGAGTCGAGTAATTGTACAGTTGACATCGGCTTAGACAACATCATCCCCTTAGTCCCCAGCTAATCCTACAGAGTGATAACAATAATGGGAAATAAAGAATGGAGATAGTTTTTCTTACAAAAGAAGATATGGAGTTTAATTTGTAATTAGCTGCAGAGGTCAAAGACTTGATCCATCATCTGAAGGTTATCCGCCCATATTTATTTATTTTTTTTCTATTCTTTTTCCTTTTCCCCCTCAGTAGTCAACCTTTGAATCAGATTATGACCTTGTTGTGATGAAACCAACAGTTAATTGTGTGCACGTGTGTGTTTCTGTGGATGCTTCATGACAAATCAGTGACTGGAAATGGGGATATTTCCCATGATTGCTTAACCATTAGTAGAAGAGAAGTGTGTCTTTGTAAACATGTCTATGCGTGTATTTGCTGACAATTGGAAGTGTAATTTATTTGGGGGGGGGGGGTTGGGTTATGACCCTGGACCCTCATCCACCTCCCACCCCATCTGCCCTGCGTCAGATAGCCGCGTGTAGCCCCCGGGGGGCTCTGAAGCAGCAGTGTTGCTCTCTTTGCCCGTGTGTGTTTGTCTGTGTGGACAATCAGGCCTTTTTGAACGTGTGGGTGTATGTGTGTGTTAACATGGGCCTGCGTGGGTCCGTGCTGGTATTGATCCCTCCCCCCTTTCTTATAATGAAGTGGAACTACTGCTCCATTACGAGCTGCTTTGCCATTGGCTGGAGGTAATATGAAATTAGCTAGCGTGCCGTGAGCCTGTCAGTATTGATTTCACTACCCAGATTACTTGTTACAAAAGAATAGAGCTGTCTGTGGCATAATTGAACAAGTTAACTCCTTGTCTCATAAAATGTAGTCCTGTATTGATTGTACAGGGGAGGGCTCAGTGATATGCAGAGAGAAAGAAAGTTGTATGGGTGTTAGCTGTGAAGAGGTGCTGATGCTTTCTTTTCTTCTCCGCCTGTGTCACCCTGACACGTGGATCAAAGCGTTTCTTGCTGAATTGCAGTACGGCCGGCAGCAAATGAGTTACGTTCCATCAGCCCCATGGAACAACACACATTTTCTGTTTTGTTTTTTTCTCCCTCTGTCATTTTTCATTCCATTTGCCATAAGATTTGTCTCAGTCCTGTTTTCAATTTATTACCATATGTAAAAGGTGTTAGAGCTTGACATTGTCAGAGAAGATTGACTTTGATTCGTCATGAGTGACCTGTTTGTAAGTAGAGCACCCATTGCTTAAGTTGTGATGAGAAATGATGATGATAGCTAAAGAAGCTTCTCCATCACACTCCCTTGCTTCCCTGATGAACTGAAGCAAACTGGCCCTGTCTAATCTCACTTGGCAGATTTGTGCCATGCAAAGTGAGGCCCGCTCCATTAATTTAGGGCCTCCTTAAGAAAAAAAAAAAATAGTGTTCAATAATTTACCTGCGCCAAATGCAACTAGAACAGCCGTTGCCCAGGGAGGCAGGGAGAAGCTACTTTGGTCTCTTTATCTAGAATCACACAGTCCCCAGCTGCATGCAGTGTGAAAGCCTATTGCCAGCTAATTCCGAATCAAGGTACTTCCTGATGCCCCTGTGAGGGCATTCTACTTACATATCCTGGGTAATTAAAAAATGGCGCTCAGTCAGCCATGAAAATGGATGATTTACTCAGACAAATTTCCCATGATTGTTTCTTGAAAAGCTCAGGAAACTGAGGGCTTCTCTGACAGGGCAAAACAGTGGGGTGATGAATTATTTGATGTACAAATGATGCTGTTGTCCCTAAAACAGACATGAAGGTAAAACGTTTCCCCCCGCCGACAGGGTGAAGGATTAATGAAATGCTCTTCCACGCACCGAGTTCCTGCACTCCACTGCTGAGTGATAAGTGGCTAACCAACGAAGCCTGTAATTACAATCTTACAGAAACCGGCCTGATCTGTATATAAATCTCGCCATCCAATTACAAGATGTAATAATTCTGCACTCAGGCTGGTAATGAGGTCTAATACTGGTGCATGTGATAATCCCCTCTGGATGCGGGCTTGATCAGATGTTGGCTTTGTAATTAGACTGGCAGAAAATCATTATTTCGTGTTCGTAAAAAAATGAGGTTGGTGGGAAGTTAATTTTCTCCCCATTCTCTGAAGCGTAGACAAGAATTTAATGATTTAATCATGATTGTTAGCTATTTTGCAATCAATTTGTAATGATTGTGTCACAACAGAGGCTTTCAGGGAGAAGGGCCTGTAAAGATTGAAGGTGTCATTGATACAGCATGGCTCTGTCAATAGATCTATACACTGTTATACTGATACAGTTGAGGAGTGGGTGTACACTTTGCATATTTGTGAGGGTGGAAGTGTACATGCTATTTAAACAGTGAGTGAATCAACAATAAGATTGGAGAACTGAGAGAGGAGCTCAATTTATTGCTTGAAAAATGAAGAGAAGTGAATAGAAATGAACTGAAAGAAAGTTTAAAAGGTCTTCAGTCTTTTTTAACTGTGGAGTAGCTTTAGGTTAACAATAGTCCAACAAAAGTTACTCCTAATTGTGTGTAGCTTATACTATTAGAAAGGAAAAGGTGTTTTAACATTAATTACTTAAAATTAAATTATATTTAAATAACAACTTCATGCTGAAATATCTAGAGGGTTTCTTTAAAAAAAAAAAAAAAAACCTTTTGTGAAATTCAGATTTCTTAGTTTGGACTGCGCACAGAATGGTTGTCCTTACATGAGGGACATTTCTTGTCAAGTTTGATATGTCTTTGAGATTTTTGTTCCTTGCAGATGACATTTAAAGTCATTCGATTTTTTGCAATTTAAAAAAACATAAAATGTAATAGATTTGTACGTCTTTTTTGAAGCTTAAGCAGTGAACATTAAACAGAAGTAAAACAATCAATTTTTTTTTTTTTCTTTGAGTAGAGTTGGGTGGTATTAAACTTTTTTATGGCAAAATCACGATCACAATTGTATCATGTTTTTTTTTTTTTTTTTACAAGACTAATTTTACTATTAGCTATCAATTCAAAGAAACTTATTTCCCTGTGTAGTGTTTCTAAATACACAGAAAACTGTGCTAATAAGTTTAATCTATTTTTAAAAATGCCTTTGTAGGGGTCTGGAGGTCTCTCACCAGCTCAGCGTAAGTTCATACAGGAAGACTGCTCTTCTTTCTTTCATTCATTCACCTCCTCATTCATTCTCAAACCACTCCTCCTACTATTGCCTCTATCTCTCGTTCTGGTGATCAGCTGACCATGGGCTTGTATCATCTCGGAATTAACCAACCAGACTCTGCCACAACCTTTCTCAACCAATCACCCTGATGCCGTCAATTATACAGTCTCGCTCTGCCTCAGACATTCTGTCCTTTTAGTGCAACCGCTGCAGCTGTCCTCGATCTCGGTCACCTCTATCCAGCTCATCAGCTTCCAGATTCAGGCTGTAACCCACTCCTCATCACAGCCTCCATTCCTCTTCACCACCACCAATGTCTAGACTCCAGGGAGGTATCCTATCCTGCGTTGGCCTCATTACCCCTCAGAGTACATGAAGCTGTCATGATGGAGTCTAGCCCCCAAAACACTTTGCACATTTCATTGTTAATAAATAATTGTTCATTCTCAATTAAGTCTCTCCTGATTGAAATGCCTTTCAGGCATGTTTTTTTTTTTAACGCCGTTTAGCCTAATCATACATTTGATATCACAACAGATGAGCTTTGAGTAGAGAGGCTTGTTCGTAACTGATGACGCAAAATGACAATGTTTGAGTCATAGGAGGCTCCTTTTCAGAAAAGAAAAAGCTTTTCCAGGTGGGAAACGGTGGGATGCACGACCATTCAAAAATACTGCCAGGTGTCTATTGATACAAAGTGTAATACAAATGGGTGAAGTATCCCTTTTAAATTTAGTTTTTGTTTTCAACACTGCTGCGGGGCAAAAGGATGGGAGGGAGAGACGTGACTGTGTAGGAGCCTAAACTGCAGCACGATAGAACACATTAGTCCGGCTCTACGATCTCTAATTTGACAGATGGTCACTACGTTCAAATTATTGGTGATCTAAGATCATTAAATCGCACATCACGACTTTGAACTGACTTTAACTTAGTTTTGTTTTTGCGTGTTATCTGTTTTATTTTATTTGATCAAAAAAAACGGCGTCAAAGTAGAATAATTGTTTTATGACCACCAGATATCTGTTGCTACTAATGTGGCTAAAAATAAAAAAGTACAGGCCGCACTGACCTTCACAACTGTACAGTGTGTAGTAAAAAAGTTACAGTAACATAGTCAAATGATGATATAAGAAACCCATAAGTACCCATTTTTAATACCCTCCTGGCGCTAATGCTTTTACTCCCATTTTTAATCATTATAACTAAAATACATATATACAATACATAAATAACATATACAAGTTTTCATTAAAACCACAAGCAGTGATGAAGGGCCTGAAGCAGCCCGTGCATGTCAGAGTGATTTGCAACCGCAGGAGTGTAACAGTGAGACATGGCCAAGCAGCAGGCCTTACACTTTGATTTGTGTAAAAGTCATAAGTTTGACAGTTGACCGAGGCCACGCCCTTTCGTGCAGAATCACAGAGCACAACGAGAGCTCTTATAAATGTCTCGAACACACTGACATGGAGTTGCTAATGATTTCATGAGCAGGGTCTTGAGGAAGTATGTTTAAATGGGAAGTCTTAAATTGCAAAATCCAAACGTTTATACATTCAAAAAATGGTGACGGACTTCCTGTTGGTTTCTGACTCTGGGGACAACAGGATTTTTTGTAGGTCCTGACATGGTTCACATAAATAAAAATTGTCACACATGTTGGAGAAAAAAACCTCTATGGGGATGCATTGTTGTGATAACTACAACTCCTCAAGTGTAACAAGTAATAATATTTGGTAAGAAATAATGATGATAAAAATAAAACAGACGCTTATGCACAATCGCAAACCTTCTCTTGTTATATTGATGTTAGACGTGTTTCACTCCCTCGACTCTGCATTGACACCAAAGATCCAGAAGATAATATAGAGCATCACACTCTTAGCCTCTTGTGCCACATCTCACTTCATTTATCAGTCCGAGCTTGAAAACAGTTCTCCTGAGGTTCACACTGTATTAACAGCTTCTTCTTGCGTAGCTAGGAGAAGCAGCATGCAGCGTTTGATCGGAATACCCTCTGTTTGATCATCTGAAGCTACAAAGTTTACTGCAGCATCCACCATGCAGTAGTCTTAGGCAGTCCTCTGGGTTTGCAATTGGCTCATCTCTCCCCTAATCTCTTGGTGATTGCCGCTGAATACTTTATTGATAGGGAATTGACTGCACTCCTCAGAGCCGATTTCTATAATTGATACTTTTTGAAGTTAATCCCAGAGGAGAGAGTGTTCAAAGAGTTGCTTGTGTTTTGATCAATTATATTAAAGTGCAAACTTTATAATCTGGACGGAGTTAATACTGGGTTTGAGCCTCGTACTTCAGCAGTTATGCAGGACTCAATTAAGCACAATTGTTAAAAACATTTAGGAACGAATGGCACAAATGAGAATGCTTGTTAACATAGTCAGGGCACTGTTGGTGTAAAATGTGCTATTGTCTAAAGTGTAACTGTTGCAGGTGCTTCACATGGGAGTTTAAATACAGCACCGAAGGGAAACAAACCCCAAAAAATATTGTCAAGGAACGTTCTCTTGTGTATCCATGTTCCTCTTCTTTTCCCTAACGTGGAGACTTTTTCGGCAGCTTTCTTTGGTTAGACTTCATCCGGGCTGCCCAGCCTCACGCCTCCAATTTCCACCTCTGCTTGGCTGAAGGCTCCTCAGAGACGCTTGGCTGGAGCTCTGGGCCTTTGGACCTCTGAGGCCCCGACTCCTGCGCTTGTTGGATGCAGAAAGAGGGAGCTGCTTTATCCAGCCATGCCCATTTTCGGCCCCACCTGCCCGATACCTCAGAAGAGCTTTCAAGTACTCCTTTGAAAAGGAGAAAAAAAGCACAAAGGCAAGAAATCAGAGACTGTGCTCTTCCAGGCGCTTAGTAGCATGGCACTAGCCTCTTTCAGCTCCCATGACACCACTCTCCAGCCCCCCCCCTCCCACCACCACCACCCCCAATATATTTTTCAGTCCCCCCCCCCACACTATTTTCTTGCCTGTATGTCCCAGACTGTTGGTTTTCTCTGTATCAGAGCTGCAATTCCCATATATATAAAAAAGCAGTTTTTTTAACCCAAACACAGAGTGAAAAAAGAGATGTTTTTAGATAAAGGTAGAATAGCCTTCTGCCTTTGGCCTAATAGAAATGCAGGAAGGAGTAACTGACATATTGCTTTTTCCATTTGACATGAAATCTGCTTAGGTGCACCCCTGGTAAAACATTTTCTTATGTCCACTGGCCAACATAGCAGGAAACCCAGTTGCTAAAGTTAAATAAAATATTGTCACCAGGCTATAAAGATAATTATTCTTATCTAATTATCTCTCTTACTTGCAATTAAATGTGACCCCTTTATGTTTTATGGATGCCAAACGTAAACCCCTTTACTCCTAAAATACCTTGTAGATATGAAAGGGGGAATGTATTGTAAACTAATTGCCTAATGTTGGACAGTTGCCACCTGAGATGACACTCTAAGTTGGTGTTATTGATATTTTACTGGGTCTGTGTAATGAACACACAAGTACTGCGAGAGCATCTATAATTTACACTGTCAAAACTAATTCCCATCCCTCTAACATCTTCACTGTTATGAAGCAGAGACAGTGCTTGGGAAAGCTGTGATTTGAAGACATAAGCCCCAGGCTCCTCATTCCAGTCTTCCTCTGAACTTCCCTCCTGCTCCCTGATACTGAGACACATTATAAAGTCCCTCCCTGTAGCTCCCCTCTTATCTCTGCCTGCTATAAAAACTATCTTCGAGAAATAGGACAGGGTTAAGGTTTGAAGTAATCTGTTTCTTTTCATTCTTCCATGAAACATATGCCTACTTTGTAACAAGGGGAAAACTAATTATAGTCTTGTACTGGAAAGATAATACAAGTGTAGTGATTGCTTTGTACCCAGTGCTGAGGTTGTGTGTCGACAGTGTATGTGTACAGTAATGACGTCTTTATCTAACCCCAATACTCTTATACAAACCCATGTAACCTGTAATTATGTTAGACGCCCACAGAATGGCACACACACACACACACTGGGCATTGGCCATTGTTAGGGAAAGAAGTACGACGCATCTATTAAAACTATTTTCTCTTTGATTGCGCTTCAGCCCATAGGTTACTACGTGGGCAAGGCAGGCTTGAATGGCAGCAACATGCATGCAATACAAACAAAGTCAACACAGATAAATACATGGCTGGGTTAGAGTTCCAGGGCTTCTAGGTCATATCGTCAGTGCAACAGTTTCCACTCTGCACTCTTTGCAGACTGTTTACACATAGGTTGATAGCCTGTCATTATGTATAAGGACTGAGTTTACATATTGAACAATGAAAATACACCAAGGTTGATTTAAGGCCCTTACCATTATAATGTGTGCAGAGTGTACTGTACTTTTACCCTGCATGGATAATCGTTCTGCATATCAAACTGCCAGGCAGCCACCTTCTTCATATGGCCCTTGTCGATGTCTGATGTGTGTTTTCATTAATAACGCGGAGTTGATCATTTCTACCTGCAACAACAGTATTATGCCGATGTTGTGGTGTCGCTGTATAGTAATCAGGCCAGAACACAAACAAAGGAACTGCCAAAACTGCCAGAGAAAAAAAAAGTGACGAGAAGAAGTGAAATGTTTTTTAGAGTATAGCAAAACTATTTTCACTGGTGTGCCAAGCGGCTCCCTCCAGTGTAGAAAAATGAAGTCATTGCAGAAGTGAAAAAAGCTGCAGTTCTTCAAGTCCACTTCAGACTGACTGCTGAAGCAACGGAAGTCACATACACACCCATTCAGAATTCCAATTTTTTCAGCAGAAATAGACTTATAATGCACACAAAATCTGAAATGGTAGTTGATTCAAAATTCAAAATAGGCTTGAAAACTAGTTTGTATTTAGTCACCACTAAATAGAAATGTCAACAAAATGCACAGATATAAGAAACATGTGCAATCATAAAGTACTACTAGATCAAAAACAAAACAGGTCATTTGATCACAAAAACTGAACTTGATTAATGTGTTCATTCTATCCATTGCCGTCTGGAACTGTAACATGTAAACAACAATGAAAACAACATCAACATGTTCAACACAAATGAATCACATGAAGATCATGTAGAACTAGTTCATCATTAAGTCCTGTTGGAGTGTCAGTCCAGCATGGTTTTACCCCCCTTTGTGTCTTTGTGATAACCTTTTTAGTCATATGGCGCAGGTCTACCCGAAGGTGAAGAAAAAGCATTGACGGTCTTTGTCTCTCTCTCGCTCTAACCCATTCCCCCTCTTCTTGTCATCTCTTTTTTTCCACATGTCAGGCAGTGCAGCGTTGGCCAGCCGTGAAGCCATTTGGCGGTGAAGAAGAGTGGGCCAGCTTAAGGTCAGTCTGGTGCACTGAAAAACAGACATCCTTCCGTACATACTGAAAATCATGCCTCCATTAGCTGGCCCTCTGTTTACCAGGGGCCAGTCGCCAGGGATTTGGTGGCATATGCTGTAGCCCCTGGCAGCCCCGTGACAGAGCACTTACT
This sequence comes from Symphodus melops, assembly GCF_947650265.1. NCBI lineage: Eukaryota > Metazoa > Chordata > Actinopteri > Labriformes > Labridae > Symphodus > Symphodus melops. The sequence continues at coordinate 16,205,071 of NC_136693.1, read as the reverse complement.
GTAGAGACGGAAGGCCAAGGTCTGGTTAGGAGCCACCCAGAGGCTGTGTCCTAGGGCAATGCTACTGGGCTGGGATGGACAGTGGCTCTCTGATTGGCTCACCAGCTTATCTACTGTCCATATAAGCATTCACATTTTTTGTGAGGGAAGCAAAGGAGGAAATCTTCATAAACACATTAAAGAACCTATTGCTTTTCATCGTCTTGGCACAAAACCCGTAACCATAGCTGTTGCATCTTTGGGAAAAATACAAAAGTACAACAGTAAGGATAGGTACCGAAAACTGGTACTTTAAAGCCCCATTTCCACATAGTGGTCCGGTATTGGTCAGTACAGTTCGGTTTGGTTTAGTAAAGCCTGATCCTGTTTGCGTTTCCACAGCCAACACGTGCCCTATTTGGTAGGCGGCGTATAAGCCGGATGCCGATAGCTGCATCAGCTCCGTAATAACGTGACATCATAGCAGTGCGACACAGTGTGTCGCCGCCAATGCATTCAATAAAGAGGAAAAATGCGAGTAAACAAAGACCAACATCCATCAATTCATCGACTTTGTCATTGCAGAGAAAAGGAAATGAAGGAGATCTAGCTCATCTCTTTAGAAACAAACTACAAACTAAACGCTAAGGGCTCAAATGTGACCACTACTGCTGACCTTTTTTTATTTAAGAGAGAGAGAGCGAGAAATATCTTCATACTATTTTGATATCAGGACAATTAATACACCTCTGAGTGAGAAACTGTATGTGGCTCTTTGTTTCAGAGAAGGCTGTGTGCCGCGTGGAGAAATCAAGGCGAACAAACAATCGACTGTACATTTAAACATGGCGGGGTTGTGTTTGTCTTTTAATGCTGCTGTCGTAAGGGACCAATCAACAGACTGCATCTTTTAGGGTTGGATCGATATTCTTGGCACCCCAACATCAGCGTACCAAAAAGTAGGATGGTATGTGTTGGTAATTTGTGGATCTTTCCCAGCTTTAGTCGATGGAAATGCCACGTGTGCTGTACTGAGACAAACAAAACTGAACCGCTTAGTGGAAACAGGGCTTTTGGTATCGGTACTTGATTGGCGAGTACAGCGAGAACCATGAAGCTCATGGACAAACACTGCTCTTGTGGGTAATTCTGTTACCAGTCTCTCATTTTTAATGCAGGGTTTGCCATAAGCGCTGGTTCCCAGTAAAACAGCAGAGTAGTCATGCTATTACAGTTGTCTTCTTTTTTCTTTCTCTTGTTGAAGCTGATGAAATGGTTTGGATTAACAAGTTGCAGCTCGCCTTTCCTTGACATTTTAGAAGCAGGTTAGAAGGTTCAAATCAAAATATGAACATTAGAAGGGTGTTTATCTGTCGGTGTCGGCCTCGCCCCTCAGTGTGTAAGGGACCAATCAACAGACTGCATCTTTTAGGGTTGGATCGATATTCTTGGCACCCCAACATCAGCGTACCAAAAAGTAGGATGGTATGTGTTGGTAATTTGTGGATCTTTCCCAGCTTTAGTCGATGGAAATGCCACGTGTGCTGTACTGAGACAAACAAAACTGAACCGCTTAGTGGAAACAGGGCTTTTGGTATCGGTACTTGATTGGCGAGTACAGCGAGAACCATGAAGCTCATGGACAAACACTGCTCTTGTGGGTAATTCTGTTACCAGTCTCTCATTTTTAATGCAGGGTTTGCCATAAGCGCTGGTTCCCAGTAAAACAGCAGAGTAGTCATGCTATTACAGTTGTCTTCTTTTTTCTTTCTCTTGTTGAAGCTGATGAAATGGTTTGGATTAACAAGTTGCAGCTCGCCTTTCCTTGACATTTTAGAAGCAGGTTAGAAGGTTCAAATCAAAATATGAACATTAGAAGGGTGTTTATCTGTCGGTGTCGGCCTCGCCCCTCAGTGTGTCTGTGTTCAGATGCTTAACTGAGGGCAGACTTTGGTGTTCAATATATACGAGTTTAATAATTAAAGTAAGAAAAATAGTTGAACAGAAGGCTTATTGTTTCTATGGGCGGATTCAAATAACGCTAGTGTTAGCTTTTTGACGATTGTTGTTTGGTATCAATAAGCAGTCAGCTAACGGTATTGACACAATCCTACCGACACTCAACTCCAGACTGCAGGGTTTGGATTAGAGGCCTTTCTTTCTATACCTGTGCAAAACTTCCCAGATAAGGTCTAAAATGTGTTTCAAAGGTTCGAGATGGATGAAGTAAGAAGACGTTGTGAGAAAGTAACACAAGTTTTTGTCTTTCAATCATCTTCAGAATTCCCTCTCGAGCATTTAGTAGAGACTACATTATAAATCTGTTGAAACTCAGTTTCCCAATGTGCATATGCATTTTTAATGGCTCCGTTAAGCAATGTCATAGTTTTGTATTATTAATAGGATTGGGGAAACATTTATAAACTGCAGTAATATGTCAAAGGGCTTTTCACCATGCAAAACAAAAGTGTTACATAAAACGCCAAAGAAAACAGAATAACCATTGTGACACTCAATTTGATCATTGTATGTTTTGATGGGAAACCTGAAGTACAGCTTTTAACTGCAACTTTTCATCTTAAGGGTAATACTTGATGCACTGTAATTATCTTTGGCATTTATCCTGCAGCTTTGAGTCAACAACTTTACTTCAGATGTACAGAGCTACTGTACTCCGCACTGTCTGCTGCCTTCGTTTCTTCTGTTGTCGTCTGCTTTGGTCTTAAAGTTGGATCTTCGTCTGCTGCAGTAAGTGACTTTGATTGGGCATTATTCCACAGAAGACAGGTAATAAGTATGTCTGCATTTTAGCGGGGCAGTTTCAAGACAACTCAGCGTGAAGCTGTCTTCATTAGGACCTTGTTAGACTGTGTTTCACCTGACTGACTGACAGACTGGCTGTGATGAGGCTCTATTAGACTGCTAGGCAAGTCTCTGTGGACTGCCCATTTACTGAAGGGCCTCCTCTCTCTCTCTTCCCCATACCGGTGTTTCTGTCTCTCTCTCGGTCGCTCTTCTGTTCTGTCTGACCAATCTAACCCCTGGAGCCCCCTTAACCTACAGTGGTTGAGAGCCCAGTCAATCAGACGCGATGATGTTAAACTCCTCTCCAAAGAACACCCTTCATCAGTCACCAGAGGGAGGGAGTGTCTGTGTCTGGCTGGCTGATGAGGAGTTCATCTCAAGTAGGTTCTATCTAATTTGCCGTCTGTCTCAAGCAAGGAGGTTGTATTCTAAAGCTCTATCCTCAACACTTCATCCCCTTTTACAAGTTCATAGTATAGTATGAGTATATCAACTCCGTTCAAGATTTCCCTTAAAACCTCTCAGCAAAGAAACCCTGAGAAAGGACCAATGTGGAAGTAAACACCTGAATGTCCTTGTATCAACACTGAGCCGGATGTATTTTATCGTCTTGCAGCTGTGTTAATTAACCTCTCATCACCGAGAGTGATGCACCATATGAGAGAGCCAAACTAGTTTCTCTCTCCCCAAGCTGACACCTGTCACATCCTCTAATATGTGGCAGTGAATGAACACTATGAAATAGTGTATTGTATTAATTATCAAGTGCATTATCACTCACTCAGAGTGAATATAGGGATTTTCTGAGCGTTTTTTTGTGGCGTCTCAATTAGATGGTTATCTTGTGGTCTGACAGCTGTGATTGGTCAACAGGACTAGCGTAGCTTTCATTTCACTTAAACAACTTAACTGTACACAAAGCATCCTTGTCTTACACTCCTTTGCACTTTGACTTTCTTCAATAAACTAAAGAGACAGCTTAACATAGTTTCTGTATTTGAAGATTTGAGGAGTCAAGTTTAAAATGAAAGGAAAAATTATAAGTACGATAACAAGCAAATGACATATCATGAGATATCTCAGGGCATGTAGTGGACTATTTTCACAGTTTGAAATGGATCAGTGAAAAAAAAGCCTGAGGAGGAAATTAAGCCCATTTCTTTCCAACAGCTGTGTTAGTGTCTCATTCAGAAATTTAACAGTACTTTTAAAGTTTGGGTCATAACAGTAAAAATGAAAGTATCGGTCTCTCTCTGGAAGGACTTTATATTTCCCCTCAAAAATAGTCATGACTCCACTCTCCTTTTTCTACTAAGTTGCTCACTTTCTTTCTGTGTATCTCTACAACTCCATTTTTATTTCAAATGTTCCCAGCTACTTGAATTACTCCTTTAACTTCTTTCCCATCCCAAACTCTACCTGCTGCACACATTTTGTAGGATAAAAGGTGAATTCTAGTCGCTCCCTCTTGTACTGCCCTCTTCTTTATCCTCCTCAGAGTGTGAAAAAGAAGAGATGTAGAGAGAGAAGAAAAGAACAAACAGTCGGCTGTGATAGTGAAAACAGACGGTCAGACTCTGGCAGCTGTGCAGGCTTCATGCTTTGTTGTGTAGTTTTTGGAGCTTTGGGACCAAGCTTGCATGATACCTTTGGAAACTCTCTTAACAGGCTTATACAGAACACAAATGTGGAAATAAGAGCAGTGGCTGTAAAATCCCATTTTAAGACATCACAACATAAAGAGTGAATTATAGGGCCGATGAACGGTCAGACAAACAGCAAATCCTCTCCATTGTTCTGTTTTTGTTTTTTTTGTAGTCTTTGAATATTGTCTATTATACCATTTAAATTGTCAAATAAGAAGGCACTGTTTTGTCGCTTTTTCTTAACGTAATTATCTAACGATTATAGGACAAGGGGTAAATATTGAGGAAAAAAAGCCCCCGTTATTCAGCCTTTATTCATGGTATTATTTTAATTACTGTTCACACGTTTAGATGAGTTTCAATGTATTATAAGCAGCACCCTGAATTACTTTAGCCTAAGACATGCTCTCAGTAACAGCTCATAACTGGTGCTGGTACTTGTGATCTTAGTTCAGCTAATATCCTCAGTCCTATTTATTAGTAATAACAGTGGTATATTGTTTATAACGAGCCAAGTTTTGTTGCTGTCACTATATCCTTAAAGAATAAAACCCAACATGGTACCCATTACATTGAAGTGCAGATATTTGATGTCAAAATGTGTGCTGTTTTTTATTTACTTGAAGAACTAGGTCTGATCTTATATCATGTAGGTTTCTGTGCAGTTTCTTGTGGTTGTATCTTTGATCCTCTGGATGTAAAGTCAGCCAGTATCTGTTTTTGTAATATTGGTATTTTTCTCATACTTTAGCATCACTAAAACCAGGTGCTGGGCAAAGCTCAACACTGCCTGTCTGAATACTGCCTCACACATGTTTGAGAGTTGGTTGGCTCCTCTCCATAAGGTTCAGTCTTCCAGCGGTTTGGACTTTAAGGGCCATATGATCAAGTGTGATGTGTAAAGATGTTACAGCTTAGATCTGGTGTGACCTAGGACCATGAAATATCTTTTCTTCAGTGAGCTATTCATCTCTATGTTACAACAAACAGTTTGATGTGTCGAAAATTTACTATAGACATAAATCTAAATTCGTTTGAACAGTCCTTTTGTTGAGCAATGCATTTCCAGATGTTTCCTCGCTACACTTGGCCTTTGTAGCATTACGAGGCAAGATATAAACTTTCATAGAGTAAGTTAGAATTCAGTGCTTTAGTACAAAATATCCGTTTTACATAAAACAAAGCAATCGGTTTTTTTTCTAAATATTTCACAATTCTGGATTTTCAGGAATGTGAACAAATTAGCTGTTTCTTGGCCATCTGTGCAATAACTGTACACTTCCATGACTTTACTCAGACCAATACTTCGGAGCATCTTTCTCTCAAGCCCTGCACATACAGACCGGTGAGTCTGAATTATGTTCATTATATCGTCTCAAAGAAGTTAACCAGAATTGTTTTTCGATAAACTGAAAGTGAAACCAAATGATGGTTGCATAATATCATCTGTGCTCTGTACATTTTCCTTCTTAATTATCTTCACCAATCCCCTGTCTGGGACTAACGCAGCACTTCCTCTCTGTGTAATGCTAAGTCTATTAAATGAAAGAGCAGTTTCCAAGAACATCGAGCTCGTCTGTTTTTAACAAACTAGTCTATTTTTAACATTTGCAGTTGTGTAAAGTGGACAAACATTCTTGCACTCTGTGATGGATAAGTACTCGAACGTGCCCCTGTGTAGGTATATTGTGGGTTTATTCTAGGAGTATGAAGAAATAATCACAAGCAAAATTTCCCTTTCAATGGCATCTGTATACTCATTGTTCCAGGGCACTTAGTAGTGCCTGTGCCACCAGACTATTTACAGAGAGGAATAATTCCTCATAGACAAACCCCATCTTGTGGTGAAATACTCAATAACATTTATCTCCAAAACTCTCAAGCTTTTCCTCTTTCACAAACTGCACTTACAGCCTGCCTTAGCATAATCATAAACTCACAATGATAACTATGTTTTTATTTTGTCTCCTACACTGTGACATTTATCTTTCAATCAACCTTGCGAAGTCATGAATTAACAATAACAAGCTATTAAATTTTAGAGATGTGCAAAACAGTACATCATGTTCATTTGTTGAAGTGCTCCTAATCTTAACTTTTTATGTTGTTTTTTATACACGTTTTGTTACAACTGTGAGCACCAAAGGAATCCTGTAATACAATATAATTGAGAACACTTTTTGTATAATAGGAAGTTGTTTGACAGATTTTTCTTCAACACAATCAGAACCCCCCCCCCACCACCACCAATAAAATAAAAAAAATAAAAAATAAAAATAAAATCTACAACTGGAATTAACTTTTGCTGGAAAATAGACACAAAAAAAGAAAGGTTGTTGGATGGACCATGTTTGTGCCCCAGTTGAACCACTTAAATGGCAGTAAATAAAGAGTTCTACTGAGCAGGGATCTCACAGGTTGATTGGAAATGAATCACCTATTTAGTAGGAAGTAGAACACTGCCATCTTGGTATCCTTAGATCATGCTCCATCTCTGCGTATGCAAAATGAAGTTGTGTGTAATTGTGGACTACAGGATGTGATAGGGAGTATAACATCTCCTTTCCATCAATGAAACTGCAATAGATAAATTCTCCCGCTTTAGATTCCTCAAGGTTTACATCAGCGAAAGCTGGACTCAATGAATACACCGACATCGTCGTAAAAATGTTCAACGACAGCTGTTCTTCTTCGGCAGACTGTGGTGGCTCAACATGGACTCCAGGGATACACAGACAATCTCTACGTGCACTACAGAGAGTATCCTGACTGGCTGCATCATTGTCTGGCAAGGCTGTTGCACCGTTAATGTGCTTTACAGAGTAGGCTCAGCAAATAACCAGCATGAAACTTCCATCCATGGAGAAACTCTACTCCCAGCGGGATAGGAAGATGTCCAACAGGATCATTGAAGACTCCGCTCAACAATCCACAAACTGTTCAGCCTGCTGCCATCTGGCTGACAGTACTGCAGCATCCAACTCCAAAGCAACAGGCTCAGGGAGAACGTCATCCCAAGACCACGATGCTGCTACTGGCTCCTACCTGTTTACATCTTTTTTACATTTTTCTTTATGTAATATGTATCCAGAGCTGAGCTTGATATGATTATTTATGACTTTGTTTCATCAAGGTTTGATTACTGTAATTCTCCATTCACATATCATAGCATTAAATTGTTGAACCGTCCACGAATGATCCAAAGTGTTGCTGCTAAGCTGGTGACAAAATGTCCTAAAAGGTCTCAGGTTACTTCTATCCTCATGTATTTGCACTCGCATCCCATTCATTTCATAATCCAGTTGACAATTCTTGTGATTTTGTTCAGAGAACTGCGCAGCCAAGCACCTTCTTACTAGCATATAAATTATAGGTGGAAAAAAAGATAGTACTTCTGAGATTTGAAATAGATTCATCAAATTTTCTTTGGGCTAATCAGTCGCTCCCTGCTAAGTGCTAAGGTTTGCTCTTGAACTTAGTAGAATGTCAAATGGAGCATGTTGAAATTCAGCGAGTCTCACAGGTGACTGGAGCACATCATGAAGTATGAACTAGTTTGAAAATAGACTTTGAATCCACAGATCCATGAATTCAGACTTGTTTTAAATTGAAATAGATTGTGAATTGAATTGTGATGCTAAGAATCAAAATCGAATCCAATCGTCAGACTCCCGGCTCTAACATCAAATACTGTTTGAAGCCGTATAACAGCAGCAGGACTCTGAGGTCTTCTGCTCGGGTTGTTTCTCTAAAAAAAAAGGTCAACGGCTTTTTTAAATATGTCCAAAGAGTTCTCCATTATCAATTCTAGTGGAAGACAGTTTCAAAGTTTAAGACTGTTTTGATATCTAATTAAATTATATTATGTATTCGGTCTCTTTTTTAAATCTTTCGATGTGAAAAACTTTGTGGTTTCTGCTCTTGATAGGTGTTTTATAAACTTGACGCTTATAATACATGTCTAACACTGTACTTACGTTGCAGTTTATCAATTTGACCACAGTATCATACTTCAATAGCTTTTATTTATTCCGCTTCAGTTGGGCACAAATGCCATTTTTGGATTACCTTCAGTTTTTAAAACCATGTTTTAAAAAATACAGCTAACTGCTGCTAAATCTTTATTTTAATGTATGCAGACACATAGGGTAGAACAGACACCTAGCTGTGGGAGTGTACCCCACCGAGGGCAGGGGTTACTTCCCTTTGTGACATCACAAATCTCTAAACGGCTTGTTTGAGCACACATTTTCTGAAAAGTGGAGCTGGCAAACTTTGGGGGATATCATGAAATAAATAACTGTCATTGACTGCCCATTTGTTCCGTTTATACAAACATGGTAATATTTGATAATGAAAGTAATATGTGAAATTGCTACTATTCTACTTATTGAGACTCGTCATTTTGCATCATCTTTCTCTCGAATGGATTTTGAAGACAGACTTCATCATAGGTATTTTTTTTTTATCAGTGACTTTGCTTCTCTAGGTCATCAAAGGAAACTCATTGTGAAGTTAGATAAGCACTGGTGGTGGTGATCAGACTGCTGTGTGATCTGCCATGTCAAAGGTTAAAAGGTGCGATCAGACACTTGCAGTGGCAGATGCAAGCGAGCTCCTCGGCGGCCTTTAAGTACCTGAATCTCCTGTGGGATCTCTTTCAACATCAGTATTCAGGTCCACTACCTCTGCCCCCTCTCATCCCATCCACTCCTGGATTTATTTTCATACTATGGGGGGATATGATAGCCACTTAATAATTCATATTTAGAGTGTATACCCATGCACTGAGAAATTCTGATTCATCCTCCTGAGTAGCTGCCCACCCTCTTGCATCATTTAGGCATCCAAGTTCTATCTGTGGCTTATTCGCTCAGTCTGTGTAATGCTCTTTGGAGTGGGCCGTCAAAATGTTGGAGAAAGACGGAAGTTTGTGTGGGTGGACAAAATGGTCTGTTTTCTTTTTCTCAGCGTTCTTCTTTAGCAACAAGAGTCCAAGCAAACAAAGTTAAGGAGCAACTTAAAACTGTTCTGATGGTTGTAAACGTTGCCATGACCGCTCTGTATAGTCTACAGTCATATGACAGCACCAGTGTGGAGACAGTCCAAATGGGCTCATCAGCAAAAAAAAGTAACTTGGTAATTATCTTCAAATGAAAAACAGTTAGACAATTTTACTTTTTGTGGAATCAAAGCAAAATGAGAACATAATTACAACAAGTGGGTTCTGCCATTGTAATGTAGAGAGACAAAAGGGGAGAAGTTTTTTCTTGTTTAGAAGTACGGATTCCATTTCATCCGAGTGACAATCGAAAATACCAAAGTTAATCCACTGTCCCTGCGTCCCAGTGACACACTCAGTCTTTGATGATCCATTCTGAACAACATGCTCATTTAAAACTGTTTTCCTGAAAATAAAATCATGAGGCGACCACCATCATAAAATGCTGTACTTTTCCCCTGCTTTGCCAAAGTGTGAGTTGTATACTGCGTATTTTCTTATAAAGAACACAGTATTCAAACTACAACTCTCATTGAATAAGTCATTTCTAACTGTAATTATGGTGTTGCGCTTATATGGTGGTAACGCTTTATCAGCATCACAAGTAGCAGACAGCCAGAGGCCGGGCATGCAATCTAAAGACTTCTACATTTATATAGGTTAGATTTAGGACAGTGGAAACAGGGAGTGAACAGGGGAATGACGTGTTTTAAAAAAGAAAAAAATCTCCAAACTAGGAGCGCTATAGGTAATATTTGATCTGTTTTTATAAAGTTGTGAGAACAAAATGTGTATTAATGTGTTGTTGCATGTGGTGTCCAGGTCAAAACACCGTTTTATGTGAACATAGAATCTTCATATTGATGACTTTTAGGGATAGTTTTTGACAAACTCTGTTCTCTCTTATACTTTTTTCATCTTGAATTCCCACCGTTTTTTTTGCTTGAGTATTCACATGTGTGCCTCATTAGACATAAGAAGCTTTATTTAGGCCATGTTTTTGTCAACAAGTTGACCAACAAGTTTTTTTTATGATTTCAATTACATGCCACTTAAAGCATTGCATGAATAATCAAAATGTTGGCTTGGGGAATGGTGGCACTGTACATACTCCAGGCTTACAGTAACGCTTCAGACTTTGAGAGAAAGCCAGAAAGGGAGAGCTTGTTGGGCTTTGGTCTTTACACTATGTTCTTTTTCAAGTCTATTTGTCAGAGAGAGAAAAGATAAATATAGTTTATGACAAACCAAAATAAATGGGTGGGTTCAAAAAATGTGCAGAACAACAAGCCACAAAGGAAGATGTGGCCGACAGAGGCCACATACCAACAGCCTGCCTCTGCCACGGAAATAGATGCTAACATGGAGGGAGAAAAGAGATGTGACACCGTGACAATGATTAGAGCTGAAAATGTTATGCCGAATGTCATCTTTACTGTGGCTGTCTTTGCAATTTTACATCAAAAAGTTATTGATTTCATTCATCACTGTGTTTTTTTACATCATCTGATTGTAACTTATTACAATCACGAGTGTTGGCAATAAACTGCAGGCTGTTTTCATACTTCACCACACAACTGTTGCTGCATCATTTGAAGCTAAAAACCAATCACTCAGGATTAAAGAGTAATTCTGCCTTGCAGATATTTCTGTATGATTATATGAGGGCGGAATGATGCATCGTATTAAAATTGCAATCGGTAAATATTTCCATTGCAGGGTGTGTAATGCCAGTCGTGACCACAAACAAGTCATGCTCCCATGTGATTAGATGTAAACAAAAACCTCCACTTTTCTCTTTCCCATGAATAATTTACATGCAAGGTCTGTCTGATATCAAATGCAGTGGGGACAGAAGTGATCAGTGTGCATGCAGGGTCTGTGTCCTTTGCATTGACACTGTAGACATACAGGAGAAGATGCTGTCCTCACAAATCCCAGCATGACGCTTGACGCTGACGCTCATCTACACGAGGCAGATTTATAAAGATTTTTTTTTTTCCATTACAATCTGTGGTGAGATATATAAAAAAATCGCAAATCGACTTACTCAGATAACCAATACTGCCACATAAGTAATCAGTCTGCACACCAAATCTACAAGAACTAATCGACTAACTATAGCGACAAAGAGCATGCTGGCAGCAAAACTTTTTTAACATTAACCTCCATTTGCTCAAAATCATGTATAAAAAATGTGTTACATTGTTCTGTAAATAAACCTTCTGAAGCGCTCTTTTGATTGGAAAAAACCCCCCAAACCCTTAAATACAATCAACAAGTGACCAGCAGTGGTGGGCAGAGAGACTCACGGATCAGTACGTCTGACCTGAACTGTCAATGTTGGCTGTGAGCTCAACTAATGTATTGTAGCTAGTCGGAGGGCTGCACAGAAACTGTAGGTTGTGTACTTTGCTGAACGCGATGGAAATGCTCATGCAGGAAGGCAGTTCACTCCCAACAAACTGTGCCGTGTATATCGGTGCAATTTATTTTCCCGATTTTACGGTAAGGACTGAAAGAATAAATGAGTACAATTGATTGATTGAAATTCCTCATTGATCTTAATAAAAATAAGTTTTTGGATGGAAAATCTCAGTACGTATCAAAACCAGAAAAATAATCGCAATTTCCTTTTTTCCATCATCACTCAGCTCTAGTTGATATGGCTATGGATATATTTGAGGAGCATTCTCTCCGACTCCATTCTCTGTGCTCCTTCAAAAGCCAGGCCCCTCACTTACATGCACTAACGCCATTGGTCCAGAAGCAGATTTCAGCTCATGCTTTGAGTGTGGGCTAATGCATGCATTGGGTAGAGAGGCTTGATTGGTTTATAAAACGTGTGCCGACTGCCGACTTTGGTCCAAGTTTTTATGCGTTTACAGCTGCCACATATGATGGATTTTTTTTTTTTTTTGGTTTCTTTTTCAAAGCACGTGACTTATTGATTACCATCAGTACATTAAGACAATTTCAACCGAAATCTTAAAAAGTGTATCTGGAGAAAACGATATACCCTGCCTCTAAGTTATTGAATACAGTTTCAGCAATATTTAATGCTACGTCCACTGGGATAATAATATGAGCATTTGTACTCTGTTCTTGCGTGAAGCTTGGAAATAAAGCTATTTGTAGCGATATCTTACTGTGCAGTTCAACATTTATTACCATAGTCACAACCACAAGATCATATCATTTACCCCGAAATCCTCTTAAGTGATTTCCAAGAAATTACAGAGACATGGCAGATGAAGTGCTTGATCCCTCAGACTCGGCGCCTGAACAGATGTAGTGTTAGTACTCCACCAACACTGGCAGTTCCACAGCTACAATTAGCAACTGGTGTTGATTGGCTGCTGCAATTAGTGATACCAAGTGGAGAATGTTTAAGCACAAAATAGTCCTTGTGCTTACTTGGAGGTATGTAAACGAGCCTTTTTCATTTGACAACCATCCTTCTACAACAATTTTGTAGACACTTTTCTTAATTCAAAGCAATGTACATAAGAGCCCAAGAAGTAAAAGAACAGCCATCGTGCACATGTGCTGACAGGCAATGCACCAGATCTCAAGAGAACATTCAATGACATATTATCATGGTTTGAGGGATTTACTTTCACACTGTATTATGCTCGTCAAAAAACAAAAAAACAAAAAGCACGATCTCAAACACTATGCGCATGTTAGGGCCTTCCAGTCGAGAGTTCAGTGTGCAGATGAAATGTCTTTTTTTTGTCGAGGCTTGCTTTGCTCAGAGTAAGCAGTATGTGGCAGAACAGAGCTGTCAGCAGATTAGAACAGGGACCACATTTGAACACATTATTTGTCATGATAGGAAGAAACAAATAATACCCAAGATCAAATTACACACAACTAGAAATGTGTACGAAAGCGAAAGGTCCTGCTCTTTTGTCAAATCTCTTCAGATAACATTTGTTATGAATTAGCGCCATACAAATAAAGATTGATTGCTTGATCTTTCTCAATGATGACTGAGTAAAATAAGCAACTACTCAATAAGGGCACATCCACTGCTAAAGCAAACTTATCATTTTCCTCTATCCGTAGTTATGCAGATCAATATAACAACAGAGAGGCAGCTGAAAGAGGAGGAGCAGGAAGAGGAGAGAATGAGAAGTCTCCCAGGAGATCACTGCCCTGAGGAGGCACGATTAGGAGGTGAAGCAGTCAAACGCTCACACCAAATGTTCTGGCACGTCATGATAACCCCAGGCTGTTCTAGGGTAAGAGGACTGACAGCCAGACTCTCCTTATGGCTGACTTCAGCTGGATTGTTTATCATCTCCTATGGCTGCGCTTCTGACAAGACTTCTACCCTCTTCCTGCTCATTTACAGCCTGCACTCTGGTGCAAGCCTCTGTGCTGACACGCAGCCGTGAGCTTGGTTTCTCAGTTTTAGCGGCTGGAAAGCATGCTCTCGCAGTATGTTTGCTCAGTTACTGCCCTATGGACCTAAACCCTCATATAAATAAAGATTGAATTGAACCCTTTGTAATAGTTTATATTTGAAGAAAAGTGGACATGATGATCTTTTTTATTATTATGATTTAAGTTAAGCAGGGAAGGAAAATAAAACATGGCCTGGTCTGGGATGTACACTAAGAATAAAGGTGTGTGATCAGCTACTAAAACAAAATGCATATTAAATGTTCTATGATCATTACGAACAATGAAGCGGATTTTAAATTGTATGTCTGTTAAATGATTGTAGCTCCAGGTTTCACTGTAGGTTTGATGTGGTTCTGCTGCTTTTCAGGACGTCTCTTATCCTCTTTTACTCACTGGCACCTTAAAGCACCGTGAAGTTGTGAAGAAAAAAAAAAAGATATATATGTGGGATTCGCTTGTTGAGGATTGAGTCAATGGAGTTCAACAATGTTCTGCGAGTATGCAGCGCTCATTCTCAACCTAGTCGTCGTTACTACAGTAGGCACTCAGAAACAGAGTAGGGTGGGTTTTGGCAACTCTGGAAATGTGGGATCTCGCAATGCAGCATGTTGAGCTATGCCCACTATCTAGGTACATTTTCTGCCCATATGCTTGGCTTTTAGGACCAATGAACTCATCGGTGCTCAATGTCCCTCGGTCTGTTCCCCTTACACATGTCGCAGGTCTGCATTACACTACGCAGGCGACAAAAGAGAAAAAGATAGACGTCCTCTGTTACGTCTTTAATGCAAATCTTATGGCGTTTAGCTGCTCTCTGCCTTGGTATGAAGCCTCCACACGCGAGGCTCACCTGTTGTGATTATGGGGTTGCAAGTGAAGCTTTTTGAAAATGAGACAGTGTTTCTCACACACAGATGATTCCTGGGCGGACTGTCCATGTAAATGTATGGCCACCTTAGTATATTTCCGACATGTTCTTACTCAATGTTTAAGTATTAATTTATTCACACTGTCCGTTAATGCCTCTTGTGCAGATGCACTACTCGCCTTCAAAACTGAAGCGTCTCATGCTTTGTTTTAAAAACTTTATTGGACAGCTGCTTTTTCTGTGCTGGACTCTTATAAACAACAGAAGATGGAGTGGAAAAGGAGTGGAGGGGTAGTTGTGTTTGTGTCAGTGGATACATTCAGCAGATTGGAGTTTTGCTTCACCAAAAATACGTTTTAGGGGAACACACATTTAATATTAATACAAACCTAAAAGTAAAAAAAATGAATAAAATGAAAGTCTGTATCGATGCCTTGCTCGTCATTATCCATAGCATGACTCACTTGTGTTCTCAATTAGTCATGAGAGAGAAATGTACTGTAGCAGCTTTTACTGTTGACTGTGAAGGCAGCCAACGGGTCAGAGTGGCAAATTTGCCCTGTTGCACTATTAACCCATCTGGAAAATAGTTCCAACTTATATCACTCACTTATTTCTATGTGCAATTACATTTAGTTTATGATGTTCTCCTAATAACCTACTGATTGATAAACTGTAGCGCTCGACCCAGTCATCACTGTCACATGTGCATTAAAGACAGAGCCCTCTGAGTTTATTAGTCTTTGTTTCTAATAATTGCATGAATGCGTGCACAGCCCCGCGGGCTCAGTGTGCTTGCAAAAGACATGTCGGTAATGAGAGACGCACCTGGTTGCCTGCGGTGGTTATCTTTCATTTCATTCAGCAGCTTGTGTCAGCTCACAAGATGGCCGTAACTATGAAAACACCTAGGGTGTTACTGCTGCTGAATGGCTCCTTTGTTTTTGCATTCTTCTGTTGTGTGAACACTGTTATGGTTTCCTTGGCTGATAATTACTGAAGCAATGTGGGCTCTTTAACACCTGCTGGGCCTGTTACCTGTGTGTCTGTGTGTGTGTGTGTGTGTGTGTGTGTGTGTTTATGTAGCTCCGTGTTTGTGTAGGCCATGACTGTGATAGAACTTGACACCCACTTTAGTACCTTTCAAGCACAAACAGACAATAATCTGCCAAAGTTTTTGACACAGGATGGGAAGAACAATCATCTTGGCACAAACGGATAGGAGAAGGGTTTTGTTTCTCCCAGATAATTTGAACCAGGTCAAAAATAAGAGCATCCTAACATGATTGCCAGGTAAATTGAATGAGGCCCATGGGCCGGGGGGCCCTCTTTGTTTTTCCAGAGGCTGTGACTGGGGGCATTTGAAGGCTTCTAATTGAACACATATTTATTGTGCTTGGTTCAGCCGAAGTGTGACGAATACGATGATGCCTCAATTAGAACCATTAACAGAACGCTTGTGCTTGCTTTTCTGTAATTTTTTCCATGAATGAGCCCCCCCCCCCCCCCCCCCCCCCCACACACACACACACACACACACACACTGTGATCCTTTCAAAGCCCCTCTGGGAAAATCGCCTCATGCTTTGCCGATATGGACGATGGCGGCTCGATTCTTCATCCGTTCTCGAGGCACAATGCAGTAACAATCCTTTTAGCGTATGAAAGAAAAATGCCAGGGTGCATGAGACAGCCAGAAATGTGAGTAAAACTACACTTTAAGGTGTCTGTCGGAGTGTCAACAACTGAACACAAAGTTATCTTCACCTCTGTCTTCAGCGCAAAATGGGAGCAGTCACGGGTGGCTTGCTAGAATGTCAGAGCCAGTGAAGAACTTATAGCTTGTTTAAGGCTTAGCAGAGTGTTGTGACCGTAGAGGCCTGTGTAGCAGCTGATAGGTTTGAGTGTGTCTAACCCTGTGATCTGTGTGCTAACATTGGCCTACTGGGGTAAGATCAGTTCCTCAGCCCTCAGCCTTTGTCCTCTGAGAAGGGAGGCTTACCCAAGGACCCCCTGTTTACTCTGGCCTGCACAATGGCCACGTCTAAACTCCCTTTGTAGGGTGGATTTAGGCTAGATTTACTTCAATTTGATCTGGGAGGGCCCCTTTTCATCATACTGGAGGTCTAATGCCCTTAACTGGCTTAACCTGGCTCCCCTGTGAGCCCAGGACCCTCATGCCCACAATCTCTCGCGTCTGTTCCACTCGCACTTATCCCCCTGCTCTCCTCTTCGCCCTCAAGTCCCCTGAGAATCCTCAGCTTCACTGGGCTTCGACTGTGGCAGAGCATGCCGGGGCACGGTAGGGTGACACCTGAGAGGCATGTTTAACATGTCATAAGCATGCTAGGATCAGCATAAAACCCTTTTTTTTCTGTCCAAACAATGTGTGAGATACCAGCCGTTTGCAAATTCAGGTAGATTGTGTAGACATTTCTTAGCCCTTAGAATGTGGACATGGCAGAGAGAGGGAGTTTAATATTTACTATATCTGCTTTGCTCATGAATAAACACGAGATATCAGTATACGCTTGAAACCCCAGGACAGGAAAGTGCTCTCTTTGCAAGTGAAGGCTACTTTCAGAAAACATGTTTTAAAGATACAGTTAAAAAGCGATAAAAGTGTGTATTTTAAGTTGGCTTTCATCACACCTGTCAATCATCATCATACACTCTATATACTGTAGGTCTAAAACTCATCCTCCGTGCTATTTCTCCCTCCAGCACTTGTGTTTTTTTTTTTTTTTTTTCACTTCACCTGTGATGTGGATGGACCACCATGCTGTGGTGGAAGACGGTCTTCTCGTTGGCTCCAACTTTGATTCCTAGTTGACACAACATGACAAGCACAGCGCTGTGATTTTGTCGTTTCCCAGATAACAAATCCAGTCTTAAGTTTTTTTTTTCCTCCCACACCCAGGGGTAGGGTAACCACAAAAATGGTCTCCTGTTGTTGCTATGTGCATTTTTAAACCCTGCCTCCCAAATTCTGTATTCATGAGAAGAAAAAATATTCTTTTCAAAAAGTTGTTTTGAATTGCAAATTTCCTCAAATCAGCACCTAGCAGAACACAGTGGAAGAGAGTAAATGCAGGGACAGTGTGGCGCTTATCCCTACCCCTGTAAGCCTCCCCACACTGACATGCTGGCTGCCAGACTGTACTCTGACATTTGTGCCCAAATTGTCATGGCATAATTATGTAACCTAGACCATCCAGATTATTCAAATGTCCCCTAAAAAGTGTCATCTTCAGTGCCGGTGAGACTCTTGAAACCTGTCACCCGCTGAATTTGAAATGGTTAAATTTTGAGGATGGGTCTTTCACTCCCTCGTCCTGCCGCTTCCTTCTCTCTCTCCCTCTCTCTCTCCCCTCTAGCTCGGCCTAATCCAGAGGCACAGCGTCACTGCAGCATCAGTTTTACCTTTGATGGGCCCGGATTAAAGCAAATCTACATTCCTTTGGTGGATTTCAAACGCTGCCTGAACAATGATGCCAGCCAGAGGCGAGTTAATGAGGCCTTCAGTGGACTGGCAACGTGTGACTTTAAAATCAACCTGATTAGGGGAAGAGATATTATCTGTGCACCTCCCTCCTCCTCCGCTCTCATTCGGTGCGTCGGTCTCTCTCTTCCATCTAGAAACTTCCATTTGCCCCTTTTCTCTTTCAATTTACCACGTCTCCTCATTTATTTATTTATTTATTGCTCTTTTTCCCCTCCTCTACTCTTCTTCCTCTTTCCTTTCTCCCTTCTCTCTCCTCCTGCTCCCCAGTGAGTGAGGCCTGACTTAATTAGTGGGCTGGAGTGTGAATGTGCCTTTCACAGGGTGTTAATGAAAAGCTTTGCGCTTTCCCTTTCAGTGTATTAGCGACTCACTGCAACCCCCCCCCACAACACCCTCTTTGCCCTGCCTCCTCCCCTCCTCCCTCTTCTCCTCCCTCCACTTCTCCTTAGCCCTTCTGACCAGAGGGAGGTCTTATTACAGGGGCTGTTGACTCTGCGGCTTTATGTTTTGGGTCTCTGTTGTACTGCTGATAGCTTAATTAAACATGCAAATCGGATCTATCGACCACGTCTTAACAACTATTCTCTGTGTAAGTGTTATGTCGTGTCAGATGGTCTTTCTTTGTGTTAGAGCCTTTTTAAAAAAAATCTAATTATACGATAGCAGCCCTTGTGAACATGTTGTTTCGTCTCAAGGTGAATTACATTTAACATACACCTGATTGATTTAGGAAAACACCTTACTCTCAGTATTGCAGGTCACTGGGGGACATTTCAATAATTTATTCATCATTTTAGATTCATCATTTTTTTGTGCTGAATCAGTTGCTTTTGGGTGATCCATATTTTGCTTTATCAAAGGATGTAAAATTGGATTGATGCATGCCACTGGTGTATCTCTCTTGGAGATGGATGGATGTCCAGACTTATAGAAAGTTTAGTAGATTTCATTATGATTCTAAATGTCTGCCATGAAAGTATGTCAAGAATTAAAAAAAAAAAAAAAAAGAGCCAAAACTGAGTCACAGATGTTTCAAACATAATTCTCTCATACGAGCACCTAAAGCCAGTGTTTCTTTCCCCTTGGGTAACTGATTTCTATACAGGCGTGATGAGGAGTATTCAACGAGAGGGTTAAACAAAAACTGAAGAACCATCAGTGAAACTGCTGCTCTGCAACTCATGATGAATGTGGGACATGTATCTCCCCTCTTGTGTCTACTACCCCCCCCCCCCCCCCCCCCCAATCAAACCATTTATACAGCAGCATGTGGATCATTTAATCATACTGTTATTCTTCTTTCAAATGATGAAATATCAATGCCAGGTTGGAGATTAGCAATGTACTTCCATACATGAAACACAACAGATCCTATATAGCAGAGCATACAGCAAACTGTGGTAGTTTCTTATTCATCCCTGTCAATTGGAAATCAAGATGGCCTCTCTTTACTGCATCATTGCCTGTGATGTGCAGGCCAAAGTCATTTAAATGTGTGATTATGTCAGATGGTGGCACGTTTCCTTTCCTTTTGCTGTTTCTACTGTCATCTGCAAGCCAGTTGGTGATGTTTGATAAAGCTGTCTTTCCCATTGACTGTCTCATGGCAGCTCCCATCCAGGGAGCAAGCTAATCCTGTGTAGCAGGGATGTATAATGATATCCCAGGGCGCTATAGGATGTTTTTCTCCGTATGGTGCCAGCTTCCTGGGCCTGTGGCGCTACTCAAACGGGCCCTGGCCCTGCCCCAGCAACCTGAAGCCTGCCATAGCCTTTAGGCAAGGGGCAGGCTTTGTATGGTCTTGCCTTGTCACGTCCCACAAAGAAATACAGAGCAATGACACAAAGAGCAATTTCTTGGCTATTGCTTGTTATCAGGCTAATTGAGAAAGGGGGTATGTGTGGAGTCTGGGGATGGCAGACAAGTACAAGTGGCAGAGGGGGGGGGACTTCTTGATTGGCAGTGGCCATGTGGGAGAAACAAGTACTTATGTATGTCTGTGTGCGTGTGTGTGCGTGCGTGTGTGTGCCTGCGTGCATGTTCTTGTGTGTGTGTCTGGGTCTGTGTGCAGGATAATCCTGGAGAATCTCGCTCTTTGAAGGAGAACAGATGTAGATTTACATATGTGGAGGGTCCCAAGCCTGTGATGAGATTAACTGGTTGGGATCTTTCTTCACAGCCACTGAAAGGTGCATATTTAATAAATGCCTGGAGCTAGGCTGGGGCGTGTGGGGCTAGGCCCTTAGAGAGCCACAGGACAAAGGCAAACGAGGCCCAAGGCAGACTGGCCCATATGGGAACAGGGTTGCTTACAGATTGCACTGGCCTTTCATTGGTTATAAGACTAGTCTGTAAGGGTTTATACACAGAGAAAGGGGAACACTTGGCGGGCCACTTCTGCAGCCTCTTCACAACAAGAGGTAATAAAGGGATTTTGAGCTTGTCAAGGCTCATCTGTGTGCTTGTTTGCTTGCTCGGGTCCTTACGTGTGTGTGTGTGTGTGTGTGTGTGTGTGTGTGTGTGAGTGAGTGAGAGAGAGAGAATGCTTTGTGTGCAAGATAGCAAACGTGTTCTATGTTTATGTTTTCATGTTAGTCTGTGTGTTTTTATGCTTTTCAGAAAACAAACAATATCACAAAGAACAAAATCATTTATACATTAATATGTCTAAAAACGTATATCGCAACATAAACTCGATGAAACCAAACCGTAACCTTGCATATTGGTGGCTGTAGGGAGGATGTTAAACACGAGTCCTACGTGTCTGCTCATAACTATTTATTTCAGGCGACAGAGCATCGGAGTTGTTGGGTTTCTGTTGAACACCGCATTATCCCTCTGTTGCGTCAGGTACGATTGTCAAGAGTTGTTTACACAAAGAACAAGGAGAACAAGTGTCCCGCGCATTTCCCCAATGCTTCCCACTGGACTACTACAAGCCATTTGAACAAGAATAGAGCTGTGTTTCAACACACCACACAATAGATCTGCATAAACCACAGCAGACTTTACAGCTCATGTACATCTGTTATGAATTCCGACCTATTAACGGAGAAGTCGTCATGCGCTGATTTCTTTGTAATGTTTTGGCAAGTCGCTCCGTTCAAGATTTTCTTTCCACAAAAAAACCCGAGTTAATAAGTTTATTCCTTCAACAAAGTCACAAAGTGTAGTACTTTTCATAACAAGCATCGAAACACGTGTGAAAACTTTACTTTATCTCGCCTCATTGTTATCTCTCTCCCCTTTTGCTCGTGTTGCTGTATTGATTTTCTTTTTCTTTTTTCCCCCCCCCAATAACACCATAAAAAGATTAAAAAAAAAAAAAATCCAAGAAATCCTTATACTTGTTCTTAGACTACCCCAATGAGCTGTTCCCTATTCATTGGGGAAGCAGCTTGTCTTTTTTTAAGGGATTGTGGAAGAAAGGAGAGTTGGAGGAGTCTGTAATTTTCCATCTGTCTTTCTGTTGCGCTCTCTGGGTTTTCCCCTTCCAGTTTGAGAAGGGACTGTGTCCACTCAGTACAGTTTGATCATCCTTTTTCTCCCAGGGAAAAGGGGAAAGTGAGGTAGAGTGAAAGATAAGAGAATGCGGAGAGATGAGAGAATGAAGCCGGACTCTCCCTGTGGTACTGTCTTCCCTGGCGCGCGCGCATAATTCAAGAACGTGTGTGAATACGCAGCGCTTTACCTCTCAAAGGCAGTCACCGAGGGTAAAGTGTAGCACCAGATCCGAGCTCTTCGGTCTATGGCTTGTTTACCCCAAGAACTAGTGTAAAGTGGAGCTCTGAGACACACCCCCCCCCCCCCCCCCCCCCCCCCCCCCACATCTGGAGATGCATTACAGAGAACAAACAATATGCATGCAGAGGAGAGTTGGGAGGGGGTGGTAAATGGATGAGGAGGAGGATGTGAGAATAATACAAGAATAATTCACAAGAAAGTAAAGCAAGGTTGTTGAGAGAATCTAGGGTTAGAAGAAGAGAGGAGGATGAGGAGGAGGGGGATAATGATAGCGCGAAGGAGGAGACGCAGAGTGAGCACAGGAGGGCTTGATTGGAAAGGGGGGGTACGGTGGTTGAGGGGGGGCGGGGGGGTGGGGGGGGGGGGGGGGTGGCCTACCCAGCATTCTCAGTGGATGTGGCAGCCCTCTGTGGACCTCCTCACACAGACTCCCACAGCTAATGAATCAGACCTGGTTTCGAGCAGTCAGAAGAACCCCGTCTCCACGCTCACCAGAACAAAGCACACCTCCATTAATATTTTAGCGTTCTTTTTTATCTCAATGCTAACAGCGCTCAACAGAGTTTTTGTTGGGAGGACTGTGAAAGAGAAATATCGAGAATGACGGAGAGAGAGAGAGAGAGAGAGAGAGAGAGTGAGAGAGAGAGAGAGGAAAGAGAAAGAAGGAGAGACAGAGGAAAAAAAAAAGACAGAAAGACCTTGTGTTCTCAGGATTTCAACTTGTCTGTTGTAATAGTCCCATTGGTAGTAAGCATTGCTTTCTCTGTGCCGCCCAGCAGGACATCAAAGAAAAAACCTGATAATCCAGACTACTGTTCACACCTTTTGAAAAACATTTGGACGAGTCCTACACAAGGCACACCTGTCAGTATGGTGCGTTCTATCCAGATCCAGTCAGATAACTTAACTACATCTCATGTCGGCACAGTTATTTACATGTTCCTTTACCATATGTGGCTTTCACGCTGGAAATAGTCATTCTCAGCGCTCAAGGCAGGAAACTGTCTGAAACTTTGCTACAAACACAACCTTAACCAGGGATACTGCTCTATATTTTTCAGGAAGCTGATCTGAGATTTCCCGTCACTTACTCTGATCTCTCATCTTATGCTTGTCTCCTATCTTTTCCCAGTGTATGCCTTGGAGGGAAGAGCTGATACTACTGGGGCGCTATCTTTTTCCAGCTTTGTCTTTCTCTGTTTTCACTTTTTTTTTTTTTTTTTTTTTTACTCCCTCCGTCTTTTTTTGCTCAGCGGCAAGGGAGAAGGTAGCTGCAAGATTCCCGTCTGGCCTCTCTCAGATTGTAACCACAGGAACATCTCATCATTTATTATTTTTTTTTTCCCCTTAATTGAATTATCACACTGTACTCCTCTGGGATGGCACTCCGCCCTCATGAAATGAGACGAGGTAATCCATAAGAAAGTATTGGGGAGGGCAGAGGAGATGCTTAGCCATGCTCATTACAGCCACCGACATTTAACACACTTAATCTACTATTAAATGAAATCTATTATTTTTTAAACGTATCCCAGGAGAACCTTCTATCCCTATCATTTCATAGGTTACATTAACAAAAAAAAAAGAAAGACAAGAAAGCAGAACAAAGTCATTACAATTCAACATGTATTCTACACATTATAGTAATTACTGGGCAACAACAGAAGCTCTGGCTCACTGAGTCGGCTAGACAGAGAGAGATCGGAAAACACAATAGGAAGGCCTTCCTAGACACCCTGTCCCAGACACGTAGATTAATTGCTTCTTTGTATCCAGAAATGGAGGAGCAGCACCTCTACCTGCACGCTGCTGCCGGGGGCCGTACGCCCAGGGGAGATGTGCAGGGAAAGAGGAGGACTGTGGTCATGTACAGGAGCGGGGGGGGGTGCAACATCAGTGGCCTGTTGTGTTTTTTTTTTTTTTTTTGGGGTGTCGCCTGGAACCTTAGGTGGAATAGGTGGTGGGGCGATAGTGAAGGAGGGGGGTGAAGGGTGCCGTCAGGAGATCCTGGGGCAAGCGGCCGTGGGCATTCGGCTGTGAAAAGTCATTCAGAGGGAAAACGCCGGGCATCCTTTATTTATTTGTGTCTGAAATATTTATCTGTCACGCGGGCCGTTTTATAATGGGGCTGTCAGTCTCCTCTGCCCACTCAAGGGTGCGGACATGTTGCCCTGAGCACCCGCTGCGGATCTCCCGTGAATAATTGCTGGAATTTCACTTTTGGGAACGCTGCACTCTGACCCTCGAGCTTGTTGTTTTTCTGCATCAAGAGAAAGGTAGAATGTTTTAAAGTATTTACCTTGGGTTGGCTTTTTTTTTTTTCATCCATCACAAACACACACACACACACACACACACACATCCCCATAGTCTCTCACACAAACATTCAAGTTGAAAAATAAATAATTCATCCCCATACTCCAAGATGAAAACCCAATCAAGCTGAAAATCCCTGTCTTGCTGCACCTCTGAGCTGCCAGTGCTGCTGTGTTAATGTGATGCTCACTGTTCTAATGCGCCGCTGTGTCGACACTCAAAGTGGAGGCCTCTTCTAAAGAAACGTGCGCTCCTCAACATTAATGGGAATTTTAATCGGGTGTAATCGCCTAAATGAAAGCCTGCTTGTGTGTTTCGCGGGGAGCTGCAACGCCTCGCCTCAGCGAAAGCAGCCGCCATCTTTCAAATTGTTTCATCACCGTCGCGTCTTCGGGGAGACGCGAGCAAGTTTGAAACCCTGTCAGGCGGATGAAGAGGCTAAGTACACAACAACAATACAAATATGTTTTGTTGAGGGCGGATGGAAGCTCTGATGAGGGGGCGGGTCAGGTGGGAGCCTTTTGTGACACTCAGCTTCTCATCTGTTCAACCTTAACGGGCTCAGCTAATGTCGGCTGGCTTTCTCAAGCTTTTTGAACACGTGAAATATTTCACCGTCATTGAATCGACTACATGATGATCATTGATTGTGGGCTTAACACACAGACTTTGACCAGCAAGGACATGCATGAAGATATTGCGTCTCAGTATGGCATGTGTTCACAGAAAGATGCCAACTAATCACATAGATATGTAACAGACACACAGTCCTACTGGAGATGCTTTCACACAGCACATAAAAAGACTAACAATTAGAGAAGTTGGCCAAAAAAACCCCCCCAAAAAAAACCACGTAAAATGACACGCGTACAGATACACATGCGCACCAAAATGCAATGCCTGTTTTCTGAGCATGCATAATTAAGGTGTACCTTGTTTGGAGAGAGTGCCGTGTCGCCTCTCCATGTGCACACAACATCCCCAGAAAGAAGCTTTGAATAATGAAGAGTGTCACCTATGCAAAATGCAGGAGATGAAGATGCCAGCCTGTGAATGTACTTTGTGCATGTGTAGGTGTGTGTGCTTGGATTAAAAACAACAACAACAAAAAAACAAAACATATATGGTTATACGATATGATTTTGTAGTTGTGTGTATTTCTATGTGTTTGCCTAGTGCATATCAGAAAACGTTCACTCAGTGTTGTGTAGGTATGCAGATCCACAGACAGACAGAGGTGTCTGTAAAGGTGCGCGTGTGCCTTTGATGACGGAGAGGGAGGGCTCTTTGTCATTTAACATAGTGCTGCTAGGACATTGAACCATATGTGAGTGCACTGAGCTGACAGCTGAGGCCCAGACTTCCCTCATCCACCCTCCCACATCCTCAACCCCCCTTTGCATCCATTTCTCTCTGCACCGATCCTCTCTGACTGACAGCTCGTGTTGTCCTGTGAAGGAGAGGCACAATCGCAGACATGGTCCAGGATGTCTGCTGAGAGCCATGTCTTCATCGCAGTCTTTGTGCTGATGACGAGCAGTGAGCAGAAAAAGGGGGGGGGGGGGGGGGGGGGGTTGCAACCCGAGCACACATGACCTCATGACATAACAGTACTGATACTCTCTTACTCGAAGGCTCGATATACTTTTTCTGAAGTGGCACTTCTTTAGATGCAACATCAGTCTGCAGAATTTACTGTAGCTGCATCATGCAGCTTGCAAGACTTGAAACAATTGTCTTATTAACCATATAAAAACATGGAATATGTATTAATACATAAAGTACACTCAACGTGTAATGTAGCTTGTCATTTGAAATCATTTAATTTCATACTATTTAGCCAGTGACAAACTACTCTTCTGTGTGATATGTGTGTGTCAATAGATGTAATGATGTGACATTTTAACTTCATGTTTGTCATTCTCGGCCCTCATGGACAGAGTACCAATCCAATCCAACTTTATTTGATTTATCACTATGAAACAACCACAGCTGACCAAGTACTGTACAGTAAAATAAATTTGAAATAAAATTAGTTAAAAGGCGTAAAAGTACTTCTTACTGGAAAGACCTCACCAAGATGCCTCTATGCTGTTATTGGCCTTAGCTACACTACAGAGGTTATTGCTGTGTAATCAATCAAATGTATAACTGTCTCTGATTTTCCTTAAATACACTAAGGGACATGACTGCTACTGCTGAAAGACTTTCTTGACATTGTCCCATCCCAAGTGTTGATGACTAACAGGAGGATCCTGAAGTGATGGGTTACAAAGTCTGCTGGAGCAGAATAAAAACCAGAAATCGGGACAGTCACATGGAGTGCTGATCTGTCCTTTAAAGGGACAAAAGCAGTTGCAGAGAGACGAGAGAATGATTTAGAAAGGTATGATTTTTGCCCTCAGAGGCTGAGGTTAGCTGATGAATAAGTAAAGTGGAGAAGTAGCTAGTCGTGTACGAGAGCTGGTTCCAACATGGGGGTAAGATGAGCGGTGAGCAGAAAATCAGGTAGTGGCTATTGAGAACGTCACTTTGGTCACACTGCAGGGAACACCTTCGACAGATTTCACAGACTTATATAATGATTATAGCTGGGTGGGATGCCGGGTGCATCATTTGGAACAAACCAAGTGGAGACTTTTATGTCGAGTCTTTTTGGAGGGTGTCAGGAGGGTCGAGTGTTTTGCACGTTAAGAAAGTGGATTTCAGGTTTATTCAGGGTAAGATACGTAATACTCTGTCATGGACTCAAGAATCAAAAGATAGATGTCCAGATATTTAAAAAAACATGTTTCCATGGTCACCAAGTGTCGTGATGTCAGTATTTATGCAAACGTAATAAATATTCTTTACACGCTCAATAGCAAACCTAAACAAAAGAAGAACTGAAAAATGAAGTGTAAGTGTACCCACTGCTTGACTTCTGAGAGTGACGGTATGATATCATTCATGAGACGACAGCTACTTTAGTTCCCCTCAGATATACACACAGTTCATTCAAACACATCCTGAGTCTTGCTGCTTGTTGATAAATGAAAAACGATGTAAAGATCTGCTGAGCCATTTAACCCCGGGCCGTCTCTGTATTTCCACAGTGAATTTGGATTAATGGTGATAACCCACGGCTGTTTTTGCCCCTTCATATTATGAACAATTGACTGTCAGGTAGAGTGAGAGAGAAAGAGACGCAGAGAGAGAGAGAGAGAGAGAATCTTGCCGAAAGCAGCTTTTTGATGAAAATGGAGGATAAATGTTAATTTTCCTTAACTGTACCTCTAGGGAGGGTTGTTTTTAATTATTCCTGAGTGCACGGAAATAAAAGCAAGCCACTGATGAAGTGTTTATACTCATTTACCATTTCATGATCATTTTGACCTGAGTCATACATGTAGTATTAAAACAGGATTTTAGAAATACCAATATAGACATTGAGGCTTTTTATCAAGAAATAAGGTAAAATTGCTTTATTTTGAAAGAAACAATAATCACATAGGGAAGTGTCGTTGGTAAGGACTGAATGTGTTTTCCTACCTCTTGATGTTTGCTTTTTAGTACAATGCTCCCCGCTCACTGACAACAGCTACCTTAAAATCCACCCGTAGGCACGGATGAGACATAATATCTAATTAAGTTTCTGAGCTGCATTTTCATTTGTTAATCACTTAAGTGCTTCGAGGATAACCTGATATCCAAAGGTCTGGTCCCAGTAGCCCAAAATGTCAAAATGCAATTATATGCATGATTAGCCTGACCTGTTTCTATAGCACCCTCCCTCCCTGCCTCTCGCTGCCGGAGAAGCTGACAACTGCTGGCATGTTTATTTTGATGAGATTAGGTGTGGAAGAGGCCCCCACTGAGTGCAGCAGTCATGGCACCCCCATCTGGTCACTGGCAGAACTATCAACAAAGCGACTCCAGGAAGCAAAGGGGAGAGGATGAATTGAGAGAGAAGGATCGGGTGGGGAGGATTTGGACGAGAGAGCAGCACTTGCTCAGGTGGTGAGGATAATCTTTCAATCTCTGTTTAGCCTTAGGAACTCAAGGGGAGGGGGAAAAAAATGAAACAAATGGAAAATAAATAAATAAAAATAAAACAATTTGTGCTTCTTAAAGGATAATATGATCACAAATTATTAATCAAATCATCTTGATCTGTGGGGTGGGGGGGCCCTTTACTTTGAGGTGCTTAGCAGAGCAGCAATCCTCTCTAATCTGATTGTGTTGAGATAAGGCGGCTTTAGCTTCACCATTGTGCTACTCTGATTAAAGGGGGCAGGAGGCACACTGCTTTCAGCGGTGGTCATGGAGACAGGTGTAGCACACACACACACACACACACACACACCGACTCGCACGCAAATGCTGATGAAGATACGAAGTTGCACAATCACACTAAAAATAACTCACTTTACATTCTTAGATCACTACAGTTACTCAAATCACACCGTCGCTGTGTGCTGATTCAGTCACCTCTAACAGTGTTTACACAAATATGAAGTTGATACCACATGCATACTTCTATTCCAAAATCATAAAAATTTACAAAACCTACAGACACATTTTCAAATGTTTGAAGCTTGAAAAGCTTTTTCCAAATTCATACACATTTAGAAGTTTACTTGTGTTACTTCTGAATGACATAGCTTTAATTTGTTTTTCTTCAAATCATTTCCAGTGGAAGAAAAATATATTTCAAATTGAAAGAAAAATAAATACATTGAGATTTTTATTCTTCGGTCTTTTTATCTCCAATAAATTGCCGATATTTTACCAAAAGTCTTCTTACATTTCTTACTGGAACTCTAAACGACCGTGGGCTTTATGCAAATATTTAACATGTGTTAAACGTTTCAACATTGTTTTGCTATATGTGTCATAATTAGCATACTATTTCAACTCTGTGATCAATCCCTGACGAGCAGTTATGTTAATCATCTCTTCCCAAAAGTCCCACAATCAAACTCTAAATTCATTACACAGTCAAACTTACTGACACTGTATTATCAAAAGCAAACACACAGTCGCTCGTACACTAGACGGAGACAGAACTTTCCCATGCCATGTGTCTCACGCAGTTCCGATGAAGTTAGCCTGCTTAGCCTAATTGGATGTGCATTTGAGTTTGGAGTTAATAGATTTGAAAAGGAATATCTGAGGAAGTGTGCGTTTTTGACAAAGGCTGCAGGCTGGGATGTATGGAGCCCATGTGTCTCTGGAGAATGGCGTCAGATCCCTAGGTAGCCCATTAGAGGGTAAACCCCCTTCCCCAACCGCCAACCCTTCCTCCAGCTCCACTGCTCCCTATACCAAGGGAGACCGCCGCGGCCAGACGCAAAGCAGAATATTCATGTTACACCGCCGTGTGCGTGTGATCCTTCATTCGGCTTCAGCACACAGACCTGCACGCGAGCGTTTACACACAGACAAATACAGCACTCGCACTGCAACGGATACATTTGTGTGCACACAAACATGAAAAAAAAAAACCGAGCACTCCAGTGAACGTTTGAAATGAGGGAAAAAAAATAATAAGGAACAGGCTTAGTCATTTTAAACATCAAGAGTGAACTTTTGAATTACATTTCATCATATAGTTGAAATAGTACACAGAATGTTGAAACAGAGAGGAAATCACCAGTTGATGATTTTTTTTTTTACTACTTTATGCAGTCAATGTTGAGCATTTGAAGCCTAAAGCGGCATGTGGACACTTGGACAAATCCATGCAAAGGATTTTTCCAACAGGGACGTTTTTTTTAAATTATCTCTAAAGCTCAACAGCCGTTTTACGGTGCCACATCAGAGAGAAGAAAGAAAAGAAGACTAGATTGACCTACGACCACGGCTATTTTCACCTCAGCACAGACCACCTGGAAAAGCAATGAGTTAATGTTAACTGCCAGTCACTCAGTTTTCCACCCTCCCATTAACTAAGGAGCAATTCTGCTGTCACTCAAATCTGAAAAAAAGCAGCACTTGTAGAGATTTACAGTCGACGGGTAACATGTTGGGTCAGCTTGAATTTATGGGTTTTACCTCGGCCTGGACAGAACATGGTGGGGGAAAAGTAAAAAGTTATTTTTTATGAGATGAATGTCAATCAATCAGTCTCAATTTGTATAGAAACAGTTCATAACAAGTGTAACGTTCACTACTCTTTGTGAAACTACTTACAAAAACACAATAGAATACACAATAAAACTGCTGAGTCACCACTTGTGAAGTTTGCATCGTGTCATTACACTGAGTGAGAAAATATGGTATAAATCAAATGTCTTAGTGGCAATTGATAAAAAAAAAACAGAAGCATTGAAGAGAAGAGCTCTTGTCCTTTAAGTGTGTTAGCTTGATTTTGTTTTGTGACATTCAACTCTTTTTATATTCAAGCCACATAGCTTTAGCTAACTGAACATCACTGAGGACAACAGTGTCGATGTAAAAACAAGCCAGCACCTGAAAATTATGGGATTCAGATTTGACATCATGTCCCCCCCCCCCCCCCACCCCCTCCCCCCCTCCCCTCCTCAGACTGGTGCTGACTTGATGTGTGTTCACAGGCTGCTGGCAGGCCCAGCAGTCTGAGGTGCTGTGGGTCTGTGTGGCTTTGAGTGTGGCCTCATGTTCCATTCTGTTTCTTTGCCGCTGTGCCTCGGCTCTGCGTCCTCCTGGGCTGACGCTTCACTGTAGCTCCAACAACTGCTGAGGGACACGGAACATCTGTAAGCCACTGCTCCTACTTGCTCAGCCGCCTCTGCACTGGGCTGCTGTGTGTGTTTCTAGCACAGCTTGCGAGGTTGAGTGCAGCACACTTTGATGCTGGTCCTGTTTGGTACGAGTTGTAAGCAGCCGTGTCCGCGTGTGCACAGCGTGTCTTTTTCAACCGGGACTTTTTATATGCTGTATGACTGCGTGAGTAAACAAATTAGGAAACTAGTGTTTCAACTATAGAGAAGGGGAGATATTTCAGTCTCCTGTACACGTGATGTATGTTAGCCGCAAAACTCCTTGGCACTCATTTGTCTTTTTATTGACACTACAGTGTTGCCTTCAGTTACACTCACATTTCCAATGTGGAACCCAGCAGGCCCCTCCCCACAGAAATGTACTGGATTGTTGCCACTCTTCCAAGTCAATCATGTGACTCAACAGTTCTCGCCTTTTCTTTTCTGTTGTGTCGTGTACGAGGAAAAAAAAAAAAAAAAACCTTTGTAGTGAATTCAGCAGTAAAAAAAGAAAAAAGAAATGTTTTATTAAACGCCTTATGTTTATTGACTTCTCTTTCATGTCAGTTCTTTTGTTCTGCCTTTGTAGTGGCAAAAGATCTCTGTGCATCATCATTTGTGAGCGATCTGAGATGTCAGAGGTGTCCTTTTGATGTGGAGTGCAGACCTCATACAAGGCACCACCTGTGTTGCACTCGGAGTATGCCCGTTGAGGTTTAACTGCGCTCGTGTTGAGACGCATGTGGGTGTAGATCTTTGTGTACGCTAGCGTAGGAGCGCTGTGAATGTGTGTGTGTGTGCCTTTTCAATCAACCACCTTCAGCTCCTGTTCCAGAGGGAGCAGAATGGCTGTTGAAATGGCACATTCTTCTTTTCTAACCTAATGACTCTGTAAATGCGACTGTCTGAAGCTCAGAGCTGTTGTGTGTCACTGACTTTGATCCCAGTAATACAACAAACGCGTTCAACACTTTGTGACACATTAACACAGATTGGCACATTTTAAATATATATATTTTTTTTTAATCTTTGCTATTACCTTGTGTGTCATCATGCATCAAGCAAATGACCTCAAGTGAGAAGAGAAAATTGAGTCAGTGTGCTCAAAGAATAGATTTATTCATGTAAAGTCTTAGTCAAGTCAAAACTAACATAAAAAGGTGACTTGATTAGGCTGTGTAGTTTTCCTTCATATGAAGAGCTTCATTTAATGAATAAAAAAAACAAACAAATATTTGCAGAATCAAACATTACACACTAACTGATGGATGCGTTTCAGTATGACTTTAAATCTTCATCTTAGCTAAAAACACAATTTCACAACTTTCACAAGAATTCTGGAACAAAGCTGAGATAACATCCATCCATGGACCTGATACCATCCCAGCATGCACTGGGTAAGAGTCTGGGGTACTTCTAAAACCAGGTTGATAACAGGATGACGCATGTAAACAACAAACACGTCCACACTCTCGTTCACCACCGAAATGTGTTTTTTTTCGGGAGACTATAGGAGTAAAAAGAAAACGTCATGAACATAAAGCGAGCAGAATGAGCTGAACAAACGACTTAGCCAATGTTTTGATAGGTTGTAAATGAACCAAGAAATCAATGTGATTTTTTTTTTTAAAATTTTTTTATAGTCTGCCAACCTTTTTGCTGTTGATTTAAAGTTTCAAACTTGCGGGGAGAAGTTATCAGTCTCTCAGTAACATTTGACAAGTTTGTTTTTCTCAGAGCACGCTCCCTTAAAAGACTTTTTTAAACGTATATCTGGGTCGACCGCCCCCCCCCCCCTTCACTGTCATCTGAAAAGAGGCAAGGCGACAGCTTTTCTCTCATTTATTAATAGTTGTTAACTAATTAATTTTAATGATGTTAATAAATCCCAGATTAATAAGAACGCTCATATATTTATAACATGTTTACGCCACCATGTTTATCAAAATGCAAACAAGCCCCACAAATAAAGCATGTCTTAACATTTTAAATGAGGCGGGTTTGTTTGTGTTGAAGATCGACAAATGATCTTTTAAACATGCCATCGGTGGAAGTTCTCTTAAGTCACTCCAGAAAGCGACTAGAAAGCGGCAACCTGGGGACGAGTCCTCCAGTGCTGCTAATGAACAGAGGACGGGAGACAACAAATTCTCCTGTCCTCGGCTGTTTGATTTTAGATGAACGCCAGGACCTCTTGTGGTTTGGAGCGCAGCAGAGGGATGACTATAAAAAGAGCGGCTATTAGATGGAGCTTTGCTTTCCATGCCAAAGTAACACTAAGTCTGTGACACGTGGGCTGTAGTAAAAATAGGGACATAAAAGGCATAACAAAGCCTTTCCCCATCTGTTTAAAATTTATCAAGAAAAAAAAACAACATCATGTTGTACTAAAATAGGCCTTCCCTTTTGCTCTCTTTACAGACAAAGTTGACTATTCAAAGGCTTTTTTTTTTTAATGTTGATTAATGTCGGTCTAATGTTGTGAGATTTTCATCAAAGTCAGCCTCATCCTTCTCTCTTTCTAATCTCCTAATTTGATATTCTATCACCCACGTTCTCCTTCTATCCATTCTTTTTTCCTGTCCTAACTTACACAAACGCTCTATAGTCTTGATAATGCAGAAAAACTAATACTAATACACACGCGTGCACGGTGCACGTTCACACTCCCAACGTCAATCAGCCTCCCGCATCCTCTCTGCTGCCACCTCATCTACTGCGGGGAAAAGGTCCTGCTGATTAGAACAGGCCTCTCTCTGGGTGCCATCCATCATCATCTAACCCACTGGTCCTCCCTTTCTGATTACTCAATCTCTCTCACACACACACACACACACACCCACACACTCACACTTATGCACAAACACAAGTAGCATACATACAAAGTCGCACGCACACTCAAACACAATATCCGAAGAGTTCACATTGATTGAATCAGGATTAATTAGCTATGAGGTAATCATTGGCTGCAAACAAGGCTGTATGTCAGGAGAGCTGACATTTGGTCGACGGAGGAGCGAAAGAGGAAGTTGTGTGTGTGTGTGGGGGGGGGGAGGGGGGGGAGGTATTGTTGCCGTTTGATTGTTTGATGCTTTTCACAGATTCTGTGCCTTCTCTGCAGACAGAGGGAGGGTCTAACCGAGGCCTGTTTGCTTGTAAAAATCAAGCTGACAGCTTTGTTAACAAGTCCGAGCAGATGAGAGGGATTATTTTATTCCATGGCATGAGGACAGTATTGAGCAGACAGCTCTCAGTTAGCTTTGGATTTGTCGGCTTCTAGTTATTCAGTCACTGATTTTATATACATTTTCCAGCTACACAGTGCAAGCCCATCCTCGCTATCATTATTAGAATAATGATATTATCTTTTAGCGGATGCTTTGTCAGGAAAATCTGCATCTTAATCTTGAAACATTAAAATGTCGTGTGAACTTTTGTGATTTTGCACAGTATGAAAATCCCGCCGCCAGAGGACTTCATCAAAGCAATAACAAAAGATGCCGTAGAGGCTGGTGAGGAATCATGGGAGTGATTCTTCCCCAACCCATGATGAAAACAAAGCACACCAGAGGAAGGGAATATGTTACCGTTGTGTTTATGAATGAGTGTGATTTACATGACCTTTGATCCAGAGCAGAACATACAGCGACAGTACGACAGCTTTGAGAAGCAGTCCCTGCTCCCTTGTGTAGATGTCCATGATGTATCATCAGTGGTTTCCATGGCAACAATAAACATGTCTCGTCTGTCATGGCAGCTGCCGCTGCACTCTTAAATGTAATGATTTATCTGGCTTTGATTACTGTTTGAAATACAGTCACATCAGAGGTTTAGTCCATTTTTAACTTTATAACTAAATGTACATATTTTAATTTAAAACTTCTACACATTGAAGTTTTAAAGGTGGACTCTGTGTTGGTTTTGTACCCTACAGTGGAAGCTACTATGGGTATGGATTTGTTTGTGAAAAAATTGCCATCATAAAGATTCTTTTTACCACTTGAACATATTATAAAATCATACTACAATTTGGCGTTTGTTCTCCCATTTACTTGTAAATGTGAGTCAGCGCTGTGCCTCAAGGTGAAATATTGTCTTCTTAGTGGGTGTGGATAAAAGAGCTCAAGCATTCACTCAATTCTACAGATTATTTCCTTCGGCTGTGTCCACGAGCTTGAATAAAAAAAGACAACTTTGCTTTCCTTTTATCACAATTGTTTTGACATTATTTGTTAACCGAACATGCAGCATGGGGTCAAACTAGTATTCTTTTCATACACATTTCAATTATACGTCTTCAGGGATCTCTCCTTGCTCTGTGTTTGACATTTTTTCTTCACAGCAGAACATGCTAGGATGTGTTGGAAACCTGCTAACACAATAGAGCACCAAGCTAATTATGTTGCTGTCAATTATTCATCGGTGACCCAGGTTGGCGAGCTCGCAGACACACACAGTTTCCTCTTTACTCAGTCTGTCTTTAAGGCTTGCTCACAGGGACCACAGAAGAAGTTATAGGCATCAATATTTGATAGTTAATTATGATACCAAAGCCACTGACTTTCATATTCCTGCAGAGACGCTTGTGGTGGGCTTCTGTAGCCGATTGTTGCTAGTGACACACGAGGCAGGAGGAACGTCAGATCAATTAATAAATACAGAAGGATATGGAAAGTCAAGCCAGTCCTCCTGTTCAACCAGACACGTGTGCATGCAGTAGGGCACATGTTCAAAACTACACAAACAACAAACACACACACACACACACAGATATGAGTTTATAACTGGCTGTAGACCCGTAATATTTTCCTTTGAATTAAGAATGAGACTCTACAGACATTACTCCAGTTCAATAATATCTCTTCCTCAATCATTAGTACGCTTCAGGTGCTCTGTCCTCATCTGTGCGATGCAGTATACGGTATTCTGTGCACCAAAACTCCTTGTAGGAAAAAAAACAAAAAACGTATTTAACAGTAATAATTGAAAAGTAATAAAAATTATATATATTTTTTTTAATTAAGAAAACTATTCTACTATAAGATGACAACAATGTTGATGTAAAAATTTAAAAAAAGAATTTTGTTTAGCTCTTTAATTCAGTAAATGGCAAGTAGAGCAACAAGAAATTCAGCCAGCCTCACAGATGACTGCTGTAGATCCTGAAGTATGTACTCAATCTTAAATAGATCTTGAATCCATGGATCCTCGATTTCAGAATTGTTTGGAATCGAAAATTATTTCTGAATCAAATTTTGACCCAAGAATCAAATTTGAATCCAAAGATTTCCAGCCCTAACGGCTGCCAAGCTTTTTCTTTTTTTTAATGAAAAACTATCATTCAAATGGACCGATTTAACCAAAAAAAAGAAAGAAAAAAGTAATTAAACTTAACATCCTAATCCCTCCTAAAACGATCCCTTTCAACGTGTTGTCCTGTATTCTAACAGAAGACCCATTCACTTAGTGGAAAACTAGGCAGCAATAATGAACTGGCTCCAGTTCATGCATCACATTGGAAAACAAAACAATGAAATACAATTTGAGAGGGCCAACAAATATCCAAATGTCACTCCATTGTTGGTGTCTTTTTTTTTTTGTATCACCACCTGCACCATTACCCCCCCAGGGGCAAAGCTGGGGAGTTGGAAGTGGCAATGTTAGTTTAGTCCCGCCTGTGGGACTAATCATCTAATGAGGCCATTAGAGAGGTGTTAGGGTCACAGTGATTTGTATTAGCTTGTGTGTGTGTGTGTGTTTGGGTGCAGGTGGTATCCCTTGACACGCTGGCACCCCAGGGAGATATTGAGAAGGCCAGAGCAGCAAGGCTCGAGGGCCTGAGCTGTGCCCAGTCAAAAAACTGCTTGGACGGTGATGGATACCTTGCCCCAGGGAGGCCGACCACGGGAGCACTTAACCGTAACCAGGCATAGATAAACGCACGCACACAAATACGACACAGACGGAGCTAGATCCAAGTCCCAGACACAGAGCAGACACAGCACACGGCGAGGTGGAAATGAGATGTTTAGCTTGATGATGCGTGACATCTGTAATGCATTCTAATTCTCCCCATCGGAGCACTAGTCTTTAAGAATGATTGATGATGTTGTTTCATCGTCTCAGTAAACACAGCTTAATAAATGAAGACCATGTCTGATCATCCTTGAATGGAAACATCAATTCAATGCTTTGAACCGAATTCAGCATTCTCCCTTAAAAGCCAACAAAAGCCTTATTCACATTTCTCTCATTTATTACATTAAAAAAAAAAAAAAAAGCCAATCCCCCACTTTGTCAATTTTTTATTTTGCATAACACCATTGTGTTTCATTTTCCATTGCTGCTTACAACACTGAATTGAATAACCTTGTTAATGTGTATGATTTGAAACTGTGTCTCATTCGAGTGTTCCTTTGTGACCGGGTTGCTTGACGGTAAACGCTGCTCCTTTGACTGCTCAGTAAACGCTGCGGAGAGTAGTAATTTCACAATCATCACAACACGCGCTGCAGACAGCATTATTACAGTGGTGTGGCCAACTGTGCTATTATCATTACTTAACCCCAGTGCAGTTACACTGAACATAAGCCTACCATTAACATTAAATGTTAATAACCCATGCAACCAGCCAGTTTTTTCTCTGTGCACGCTTCACTATGATATTCCAATGTATTCAGCATATATCGGACATCTACTGTTTGGCTAATACATTTTGAACCAGGTAGATACTGAATAATTAGATAAAGGAGATCAGACAGACTACATGGAGTTCACACACTGAATGTGTCTGAGTGAATGTTCCACTGCGTGAATGTTGACGTTTGTATTTTTGGCTCCTGGAAGCTACTTGTGTATCCTCAACAGGAAGGCTTCTCAACACAACTTGGGCTCCACTTTTGTATGCTAAATTCATCACATACAGTATACAACTCACCCCTGTGAATTACCTCTGTGTTATTGAACTGCTGTGTTGCATGATGCTTAATATATACAATATATTCTCAAAGTATCGATGGATGCAGGAGGCACTATGCAAGACAGTGAATAAGCTATGTGTCAATACACCAAGACATGAGTTAACGCACACACACACACACACACACAAGGGTAGTGAGATACTGTAATCCTCTAGAGAGGAGGGCATTGAATACGGAGCACAGCAGACCTAGCAGTCAGTGACATCAGTGGGTCTTGCGAGGCTCCTCCACAGGGGACCATCATCTCACGGGAGAAGATTAGAGTTAGGGTGTATAAGCCAGGCTAGAACTCTATTTCCTCTATATGCTATGTATTCTTTTTTTGATATTCCATGATTTCTGCACAGAAACAAGTGTAAGAATACTATAATGATCTTTTATTTAAACATTTTTCTGCAACTCGAATGTATTGTAATATGCAGTTGCTATGTGGTGTAGCGTCATTTGATCAATTTAAAATTACTTACATTTTTAAATTTAAATATTTTTTACAGCAATTTCTCATGCAGAAAGTCAACTATTTTAACTTGTGGTATTTTTTTTAAATTATTTTCCAATTGGATCATCGTCCTTCATTTTATGTACAGTGGATTCAAATAGATATCCATCATGCAGTGATGACAAAGGCCCAATCAGCTGTTTAGAGAGGTGCTGACTGCTCTCAAATCAACATTAGCTAGAAATAAATGACTTCCTCAATGCCAAGACTCTTTAAGCATTCCAGTAAGACAATAGTGTTTCCTGTTTCCATATAACATGTTGATTTGTAAACTTTGGCGATGCTCTGAAGTAGATTTTTAAAACTTTTGCTCAGAGCTAGTCTACCTGTTCCTTCCTTAATTCAGTAATTACGCCAAATGTCTCCTGGTTGTATCCTCATACAAAATAGACAGACAGAAGGTGGTAGGAAAAGCACCTACAGTATGGGTGGGTATGATACTTAATACTTCTCTTCCGCACTAGGCCTGACTATACCTCACGATATGATGCATACCTTGATAAAGCCACGATATAATACATATCACAGTTCGCGTTAGTTTTAGATCATGAGCACGTCCTACAAAGAATTTCCTTCAACAGATATTCTTTTTTGTTGAGAGTAACAGCAGATACATAGATGTAAGGATCCTACCACTTCAACTCACTAAATGTAACTCAAAATATTCTGTTTATAATGCCAGAGCTAATAATACATGCAAATACAATAGAACAACGATTCTTGTATAATGTCATATTTTGGTTTCACTTGACTATGAGAAGAATCTCTTTTTGATTTACATCTGTAAATGACAGAATCAGTGTAGATAGTGTGCTGAAGGAACGAGTGGAGCGACACAGTGTGACTCACTCACTGAGCAACTGTCTGAAGTCTTCCTCACCATACAAGCACAAGTCGTTACAAAACACAGCAGAGAAGTTCTTTTATCATCTTCTGAGCTCGTTTACAGTTCAGTAACCACGAGTCGTCGTTCGGTGCTGATACAGACGGCACACACCGACGGTGTGTAGCGAGCCTAGCTGTCGTTGTTAACTTCCTGTCATGGACATTGGTCGTGTTGTTGCTGTGTTTGACCTCGTTTTTGTGAATCTTGGATGACTCATGTCCAACTCAGGACTGCCTTGTTTGTAAAAAAAAAAAAAAAAGAAAGAAAAAAAACGTTTCCTTAAGCTTGGCTAAGAGTGTAGCTCTTGAAGTTTGTTTTGATTTGGAACGTGCCGTGCATCATTTAGTTCTGTGTCTACTGCCCCTATTGGCTTTAATGGGAACTGCATCATGGGAAATGAGTCTTTGTAAACGACGTTCACAGCTTCGCGGCTGTATCGATACTGTAAAATCTGCATCGATGCACATATTGGCAAGGAGCACATGACGATCTATTGCCTTATCGATTTTTTGAGCACAGGCCTATTCCACTCTAAAAAAACGGAAAATCAGTACCCACCAAAGTATCTTAAACTGTCAAATGTCAAATTAAAGGCCCCAGATTCAACTCAAACCGACGTTTGGACCATCCCCACTCTCTCTTCAATACATACCTGCTCACTTCAATTGTCCTTTCAATTTAAGGCAAAGGCCAAAAACATTACAAAAGATAAAAGGTAAAGTAATGTTTTCTGTGTCAAGGACTTCTATTACTTTGACAAACTGTAAGTCTAATTGTGAACTAATTACTGATTAGATAGAGTTGATATAAGATGTACTCTTTGTGTTAGGGATTTACCTCCCTGTGCTACAGGCAAGCAGCAGACTACCCTTGGCTTAAAGGAAGGAAACCAAAAGAACACTATGAAAGAAGCAGGTGCTTGATGTGGTGTACAAAACTGACAAGGTTAGAAAACATCATCATTTGACAGCCACTGGGACATTCTCTGCTACAAGGTTTACAGACTAACAAATTAAAGGAATAGAGAATGACAATGTGACTACACATTGCCTTTAGTGTCAGTTTCTTGGCCCTGAACCCAAAAATATAGAAAACCAAGGAAAACGCACGACATGAAAGTTAAAGTTTCGTAGAACAGTGGGTAGCTTATTAAATCTTCTTTGATCCCGCTGTCTTTGATATCTGTGCTCTCATAAAGAATTCACTTTCAGCGGTAAATATAAGGTAGTTCAGAGAGACATCGTGACACACACCCCTCATTCCCCTTACAGTCTCTTTAAATTATACAAAACAACCTGGGAAAATATGCAGCAGGTCATATTAAGAAAATCAGCAAAGAGTAGAGGGGATTTCTTGATGTTGTTACATTTGGGGATTTAGAGGTTACGAGTGTGCTGAGGTTTTGTGATAAGTTCAAAAGAAGCTAAAGTAAATTTGTCTTTTGGGCATTGAATGGACCTTTTGCTATATATATATATATATATATATATATATATATATATATATATATATATATATAGGGCTATGTCATCTTGTTGGAAAGATAGAAACATGCTGTGAAACCTGGTTTGATGTTGGTTTTTTATCCTTCCTCTCTTCAACAGACATTCACAATTTTTGATTTATCTGCTAAAACAAAACAATGGTATAAACAATTTCAAATTTGCATTTGAACACATCTGAAGTCTCAGAGTCTAACTACTTACACACAACAAAGATACTGGCCATTTTGAATTCTCACCCACTGAAGTGTATTCAAATCGAATGACAGAAACATGCATATTTGTATAATTTTGTGTTTGTGTGTTTGTTGGTGTCCTTGCTCTTCTGTTGCTGTGTTGACAAATGTGGCTTAGTTAGCTGGGATGAAAAGCCCTCCGCCTGTGACCCCATACTCCAGTTGCCATGGCATCTCTCTGTTTGTAATTGTCCCAGTTTTCTGGGGTGAAAATAATGACCAGCATCTATCAGAGGCCTGCCATCCCATCCTGTCCTGTCCCAGGCTAAACTCTGACCTGGCAATGCCACCCTGCTGAGCCCTCCCTGCCCGGAGGCCAGGCCTGTTTGTTTGCGTTGCCCAAAGGATGACACTGTGCTGCCGAGATGGAAAGGTCGTGGTCGCCCCTGACCTGACCTCCCACCCCTCCGTCTGCTTAATGCCAGGGCACTGGGGGTTTGAAGACTGGATTACACACATTTACCCACAGTAAGATAAATGAGCAAGCACACACGCATTTCAGTGCCGAAGCCACATTCACCCACACAGTTGAAACTTTAAACGTGATCTTTCCCGGTTTTTTTCTCGGTTTCGCGCTCTGCCACATTTTGAACCGTTTGATGGATATAGGTATTGTAGTCAGCATTTGTTGTTTTTTGTCTAGAAAGCCAACAACAAACAAGGTTTCCACAACACAGAGTCTACTCCTTTAAAGCGGTAACTCCACTTCATGTCTAAGTAAAAGTTTACCTAATTGGAGCTGTAATCTGCTGTGTAAGGAGCGCCAGGAAGATTCAGCCCCCGCGTCCTCATTAAAAAAGTACAAACCTACTTTTGAACACTAGGTTGGAGAATTGATTAGGGAGCTAACGCCTGTTGTGATATCCATTTCTTTCATTGTTCTCTGCTGGCTCAATACAGCACGCATTTTCACACTGCATTCCAATTACCTTGGTGCAGATCAAGAAAGGTGCCAGATTAACTAGAGAAACCTTGCTAACACAAAGAGAATTCCTAACTTAACAAGATGTCATTTCTCATTGATAAGCACTGTCAGAATTTCATGGGTTTCCTTTTCTGAATAATTAGGAGGTTTGGATTTGAATACATACACAGAGACTTCAGGAGGCGTTAGATTCACTGTGCAATGCTCTGTTTAATATTTCAAGAATTTCCTTTTTCACTCAAGCCCATGAATATGTGTAATGGGTTCTTTCAACTTCCTTTTTCAAACTGTTGCTCAGAAACATGTGAAGTTGAGCAAGTTTAAAGTATATTTGGAATAAATGCAAAGTATGTTGCAACTGGTAGAATTTTCTTGTTAATAATTAATCCTTGTTCGTATTGCTGTGCAGCTACTTAAATGTTGCGTCAACCCTTTTCTTTGCATGTTAGTTTATTATGTTAATATTTAAAACCTGGCCTCTGTGAACTTGACTTAAAATGTTAAACACAAAATCAAAATTGTCATTAAGAATCCACAATAATCAGAGTGAAAATAAATATGACTGTCCTTGTTTTTTTTGGACCATTTGTCAGTTCAGTGAGCGCTGGAACCTCACGTTTTGATTGACATGTATCATTCTGTATTGCAACTGTCTGAGATATCCATCTAACGGAGCTAACAGCGCCACTTTTTCACAGCCATTTTCATCATGTTGTCAAAATCATCCATGCAAATAAACCAGCGATTGACTATTTTGAAAATAAAGTTTGTGGAATACTGGTTTGTTAGAATAGAAACCTATAATTAAATAACCAGTGGTGAGTGAAGGTCTAGCCTTACTGTTGGACCTCAGGGTGCAATACAAAGCTCTTCGTAGAGCCGGAGCTTTAAGGGCAAACTTGATGAACCAGTCTTCTGGATGTAATGAGTGGAGCAGGT
This sequence comes from Symphodus melops, assembly GCF_947650265.1. Taxonomy (NCBI): domain Eukaryota; kingdom Metazoa; phylum Chordata; class Actinopteri; order Labriformes; family Labridae; genus Symphodus; species Symphodus melops. The sequence goes on along the minus strand of NC_136693.1, from coordinate 16,162,104 downwards.
AAAAGTGCCTTTGCATGACTCCACCAAGGCTCACCAAAACGTTTAACTCTCCCAATAGATGATGAGCCAGGAACAGCACACAAGAGCATCAAGGAACAAAGGGTGGATGGAGAGAGAGAGGAAGTGAGAGACAGAGAGGGAAAGAGATGAGATTGATAGATCAGATAAAAAGATAAGAATGGATGGATGAAACTGATTAAAGGCGCTATGTCGTTTTTTTTTTGTTTTTTTTCCTCAGCCTTGTTAAACTCAGATTTCTAATCGGCATCAAGAGCCTATAGAGGAAAATATCTGCTTTATTGGTGCCACTTAGTCATGTCGTTCTCCAACGAGCCATCTGCATAGAAAATTGGGCCTCACAGAGTTCCCACTGCTCGGTGTTTCTCTTTGTGGAGCTCTGGGGGCATTTTAAGTGTCATCATTTAGGCTTCAGTAGCCCCAGTCAAAATGAGGAGGGCCCTTATGATAATGACCATCACCCTTCCCTGTATGCTAAATGACATTACATCCTTTTCCCTCAATTTAAGATTTGAAATAGATTAGTTTCCCCAGAATAATGCCTGTTAGTAATGGAAACTCTTCAGAGGCTGAGCTGAAAATACACATTCACACATCGGCCCACACACACATACATCATGTTATTATCACACTCCAGGGGAAGTCTTATTAATCTTCAGCTTTTTTTTTTTTTTTTACCCTTCTTCCTCATTTGGAGGCAGCTCATGAACAATTCAGCTTCTGCCTGCTAATGGTGTTTCACAAGGCTCTGTGGGATATCTTTTATACATCAATAAGGGCAATTATCAGCTTAACTGAGAAAGCAGTGTCACCAGCTCAGCCGTGCTCTTCTCCTCCAGTATACTGTCTTGACTTGCTGTTGCAAAGTAATAAACCAGCACTGCCGGAATTAAGGGATACCCTTTTCTTCAGAGCCTACCCATTAAAATCAATGTAGATATCCTGGTTAGATGCTTATGTTTTAAAATAAGTGAAAACACGTGGGGTGGCTGTAGCTTGGCTGGTAGAGTGAGTCCGAGGTGTCCTTGGGCAATACACTTAACCCCTGAAATGCTCCTGTTGCTTCAGCAGCCGATGACTGTGTATAACTGGGATTAGTTACTTCTGATGGTCACTTTGTTGCCATCAGTGTGAATGGTGTGACATGCGGTGTAAAAGCCCTTTGAGTTGCCTGAATACTATAAAAGTGCTCTATGGTCCATTTACCATTTACTAGCTAATGGAATTTACTATCTTTAACACTATGTACATAGCATTGCAAAATAAAGAGAAGGTTGATATGGAGCTTTTATCACTTGTGTTGATTTAATATGCAAATTCAAAGTGCTTTCAAAGCTTCCGGGTGTTAATCAGACACCAAATGTAACGATAAAGACATTTATTCTTCAGTATTTTTCTTGATGTTATTTACAAGGTTTTATTTCAACTGTCTTTTGTTAAATTTTGCATTAATTATGGACATTACCCATGTTCATGCAGCCATATTAGTACACGAGCATCCAACATAAGGTATAAAAGGAAGTACTGCAATGTGCATAAAGGGGAACAAGAGGAAACCTACATGTGCGTCTCAGTCGGTCACATTTGCGCACTTCAAATTGTTCAAGTAATCGAGGAAGCGCTGCCACATCTCATAGTAGTTTTGCAGATCTCTCAATGCGTTATCGTAACTCCTCGAGTTTAAAATGTGCTGTTACATCTCTGACCCACCTTGGCGTGTGAGGGTGGAGCACGGTCCTTCCACTTCAGGAGAATAAGTCAACAAGTCTGAAGGGAGGCAAAGGCATTATTTACAAGGTTTTGTGTTTGCTTCATTTTTACCTCCCGACATCTACCCTCTGGAATAACAAGTTGAAGCAGTTGGCACAAGAGGGCACTACAGCCACGTTTACCCCCTGGGGATGCAACCCCACCCCATTCCAATTGTACTGTCTCTAAACCGTTCCAATGTTCTAAGGGGGTTTGGTGCGGCGAGGCGGCCGTGCACAGCTGGCAGCATTAGCGGCTTAACCCTTGATGCTAATGCTAATATAGGATTGGGCATGGAGCAGACATTGTGAGCCATATGACCACTGGCAGGCGGAGGCAGGAGGGCTATGGGTAGCTGGCGGTGAGCTGATCCATGCATGGATTACTGGACAGTGTAAGTCCCCTTGAGAGTGCCATCACTTGGGTTCAGTTCATTCTACGCTAATCATATCAAGTCTAAGAGATTTCACATGTTGGTGTTTCAACACGTGTTTATTATTCAAAGTCTGTTGTGCTTTCACGTCATTCCTATCAATGGACTGATCTTAGAAGTCCTAGTTATTTCCATTGAAAAGAACACATATATGACCTTTGTTTTTGTCTATTATAACTATCTTTGCTAATCATCAGGCCTTAGTTTTCTTTAACAGTGCAGCACAATCTCCCAGTCAATTTGAAGTAGTGCCCTTGGCCATCGCTCTCATGCTCCAACTGTCATATTGGTGCCACCATCTTTCACTGTGCCAACTCTTTCTTCATCTCTCTGTTCATTTTTTCAGTCCCCTAGTTGGCTGCCCAACTCCTCTCATCTGGTGAGACACCGGCCAGCAGCTGGCCAGACAAACCTGAGGTAGGAGAGTGGCTGTGGAGCTCAGTTGCCCTCAGAGGCCCACAAACCTTTGTGCTCAGTTCCCACAGCAGCTCCAACCTCTGTTTATGAACAAGAGGGATCAGACCAGGGCTTATATTTATAACCACACCACCATGACCGCCGCCGCACCATCACAGTAATCACCACTGTGCATTGAGCCTGAGCGTAGCAGACACTTGGCTTGCTCCAGATGGGCACTGGCCAGCTTGGCCCCTCAGCCCGACAACTCAGAACTGAAATCATAGATGGGCTTTGCCCCCGCCAGCTTTGAACTGGCAAACCAGTTGTTGTGATCTAGGGACGGAAAAAAATGGGGAACATGATGATAATGTTTCAGCTTAATCATTTGAAAGGTCAGTTTTGCTTTGTTCCCTGTTGTGCTTTGTATTGTGATTTGTGAGCGCAGGGTTTCAAATTGCTGGACTAATGTTCTCATGGAGAGTGTCTGTCTGTGTCATACATTTTGGCAGGCTGTATGTTTTTTTCTTTTTTTTTAGGCTGATTAATTTAAATGACTGCCAGAAATATAATTTATACTTCCAAATGAGGAAGATTAAAGGGCTTAGTGTTTGTCAGCTGTTTTTATTTTTATCTCTTTTTGTGTATAACGAGTACTGATCTCTTTGTGTACGCTAATTTTGGTTTCTTTCACTTTCAGAATAGTCTTTGTCCAAACCATATTTTGGTTACACAATTTGTCCCCAGACATGGCTATTTTACTTGGTCTTGAAAGAACATTTTCCCCCCCTTTTTGAATAATAAAAAAAAAAAGAGTTCCTTTGCTGTCTGAACCTTGGAAAGAATCAGTTGTGGTGGCTAGAAGTGAGGCCCGGTCTCACCACACAACTTACCACAACAACTTGACAATGCTACATATCCTCCCTGTTAGTAATCTAGTAGACTCATCTAGCCATAGCCACATCAGCAAACACATCCCTTAAACCACCTTCCTGCATGTCGAGGTCAGCTTCAGTGGCCCCGAGAAGCAACAAAGTATGCTTCACTGTGCCAGTTTAAACTTATCCCACATTGACAGGCCCATTTGAGGTTTTAGGGTGCCTTTCAATGGTTTTCTGTGGATGCCTTAAAAAACACCCATGGAGAGAAAATTGGTGGAAGCATTGGCTCTACAATGAGACCTCAACTAGATGAAAGGCAAACACAGCTTAGCCATGTTAGTCGAATGGCTATTAGCAGCTTCACAGTATGCTACATGCAGGTAATGGTTGTTGTGCATAAATGGTGATCAGATTAAAGCTTTTTTTTTTTTCCCTGCGGAGACCATGGGAATGATAAACAATAGCATACTAAAAACTAATGATGACAAGGGGAGTTCAATGAGCTCATTGTGTCAATTATACATGGGTAGTTTCAACAATGAGCTCAACAATATCATCAATACTTACCTTTCTTTTTTTTCCAGATCTGGCAATTGTTCCCCTCAACCAGAGTGCAAAAACATTTTCAAGCCCAGACATAAGGCCTGAAATCCAAACCTGTTCAGGATTAGTTTGAATGCCTCAGTATAGAGAGTAAATCCCCTAGGATTGACTTGCATCAGCCAGACTGTATTTCTGACTTTCTAATTCTTTGTAGACACAGTTCACACATTGAACATTGTCCATCTAACAGATGTGCATTTGTCTTAGCTCTGCTTTAGGATAAAGTTATACTGAGAGTCACATTTTCACATTGGTATGTCTAAACAATGATTTCATTGAATATTTTCTGGAATGTTCAATAACAGTCTCAATATAAGTTGCTATTTTTTTGTTGATGGGTACAAATTACACATCTGGAGAATACTAGTCGAAGTCAAAATGTTAAATCAATGTATATCTCGAGACTCAGACAAAAGATCCTGCCAGTGTTCACCTTTGCAAAGTCAGGGTGAGACACTGGAGGTTAAAAGGTTAAGTTGCTGGTCCATCGTTTTTGGTATTATCTTGTCTGATAAATAGCAGTCTCAAACTCAGTCCCCAGTTTAGTTGAAATCACCCGAGTCTTGGCTCGTCTCTGTTCTGTTTGTTTTATAATAATACACTTCACAGGCAGATATTTAGTCGTGTGCTTTTGCATTTTAACACATTATCATTGAATTCTGAGGGTGGAAAAAGCCACTCTGGCCATACATATAGATGTGTATAATGTTATATCTCTTTTGATGTAAGCTCACATTTGCAGACGTCCTCCATAATTCTACTCTGTAGAGTTGATTGTTCCTCTGTCCCTCGCATTGACTGTCTGGGAATGATGAAGGCATGTATCGATGGATGTATCCTAAGACCCAGTTGTCTTGTCATCTGTCCAGGGTTTGTGTATGTGCATGTGCATGCACAAGTTTTGCAAAGCTCGTAGTGTCGGCTTCTGAATGAGCGTGTGTGTGTGTGTGCGTCTGTTTTAGTGGAAGAGAATGGGATCAGGTTGCGCTGGGGGATAATCCTCCCAAAGCCTTTTTGTTCAGGCCTAAATCACTGGATATTACCCTGGCCATAAGTGATTTTAATTGGTTGTCTCATATATCACACACTCCCGCCTAACGCGATTGCCGCCCTGTAATAGGCTGAAGGCAGCCTCTGCCTGTTAAGTTCATGGGATAATAATGGGTTAGGTGGCAAAAATACTGGATAGAGAAAGTGATCAAAGGATCAGACTTATAGTATGGCCATCTCACTTTTATTGTCTGGCTTTGGTGCTGTTTTGGGACGAGGAGGCTGAAGTAGTTTTGTGTGTCAGTGTGTGTTTCCTTCCAGGATATTCCTGTCGTGTTTGTGTCCATTTTTTAAGTCACATGCTTGGTCTGAATATAACACTTACGCTCCCCTTGTCTTCCGTTTTTCCAATAATTGAAGACTTGGCTCTCGTGATGATTCCAGACCTCTGTTACCATAGTGATCATGGTGGCTTTGATAACCATGGATGGCTGTAATTCTGCTTCCTGCAGACTCCATTGACCACAGTTTGGCCAGCCATCTGGGGCTCTAGCTGGCTGGCTAGTGGGTCTTTGGTTCATGCTGGTTGGCCGCTGGCATGTTTAACTGCTGCTTGGCTTGTCCATTATTGTCTTTAAGCTGAAGGATTCCAACACAGTGTGTTACAATTTTGTAATTTTCAGCAGAAACTCTCAAACATAAGGACATGAATAATACCAAGACCACACGCCTCGATCCATGAAATGATGGAGACGACAATTCAAACGGTTGCGTCTTTTCTGTGAAAGAACTGATTCATTTAACTAGAGAAAACATAAAGGATATTGCTGAGGCCTCTCTTAAGGCGCGCCACACTCCTCAGTAATGCTGTAATGTGTACTTACTGATGTTGCTAAATCCCCTTGAGTTTACCAAACCAAAATGAAGAGCTTTTGCAACAAAGGATATAGTGATTGGAAGTTTGATGGAAGTGTTTGGTGCGATTGTTGTCACTCAGTCTATAAATCCCAAACAGCCTATGTTCAAACCAAATAAGCCTGATGGCATTGTATATCTCTTGTAATGGTTATGCATTAAGCCCATTCCTTCTTTAAAAGAATGCAGCTGAACAAAGAACATACAGCTTAATATATATTTATCACCTGACAATCAGTACGAGGTTTATTGGCCAGTTGTGTGTGAAAATAAAAGTCTCTTATTTAAGGTAACATTTCACTCAATTCCTGTCACTGGTTTGTCACTTATTTTGAGATTTTTGTGATGAGGTCATATGACTCAGGACGGTTTTTCCTCATACTGCTGCTCTACTTTTGCTCCCCACACCAAACCCTCAAATTATCTCTCTATTGTCATCTGTTGCAGACGAGACTTAAAACATAATTTCCTTCTAATCCCCTTTAAGAGCGGTGCACAATTTAGTTGTGCAAGCCCATTTGTTCCAGACAATATGGACTAACAGGCGAGACTCTTTGCTGCTCATTTGCTCCCCCAGCCACCCACCGACAAATCTCCACCACCACGGCACAGGTGCATGCCGTAACCTTGGGAGCAATGCAGAGCTTGTCTTTATGAGGCCTTGAGACATGGCATTTGTGGCATTTAACCCCCTCATCACTCTGTGACCCCCATTCACCCCCTCCCTCTGCTTTGTACTGTCATCCTCTCTCCACCCTCCTTCCTCTTTGCCCCTCTGCCTCACACTTTACTCTTCCTGCATATTCATCCTCTTCCACCTTCCATGCTTCCTTGTTAAATCTCCTTCTGTCACTGACTTCAGCCCTTTAACCTGGCAGGTAAACAGCCATAGTCCAGGTGTGTTTGTGTGTGTGTGTGTGTGTTTGTGTGTTAGGGTAACCAGACAGCCAGAGAATGTACCCCCCCCCCCCCCCCCCCCCCCCCCCCCAATACACTGGGCTAGCCTGGAGAGGGTAAAAAGATCTTGACAAGGTCAGTGAGCTTTGTAGCTCATAATTACCTGAACTGAGTCTACAGTGGATATGTCAAAGCAGCTGGAGCATGTACGCCTCACACATGGGAGAAAGAACATGCTGGTGGAAAAAAATGGATACAATTGATCTGAATGGATCCTGAGGATTTCTCTCTACAGTGTCTGTACGGTTTCCCTATGTTTAAGATTAAAGAGTCACATCCACATTACGGTTGTAAATCTGTGGTTGTAAATCAGCTTGGGTCAGAAGTAGAAAGTCCTCTAATTTAGGAAGACGAAAAGAGTTGTTTGCCGTTGAATAGAATAACATTTTTGTCTGTGAAAGCCCTATTGTTTGGGCGACATCATTTGTAAGCGCCTTCAAAAAGGAAAGCAACAATTTTTTTCCCACTTTTGTTTAGGTAAGATTTAGGCACTAAAACAATCTTCTTGCAACAGTCTTCACTTGATCGTAGTGGACAGCAGTCACATTTCTCACCGCTGATGTTTGAACATAAGCTGATCTTCTTTGGGGCGTTGGCTGAAAACATGGACTTTTTTTAAAAGAAATTGACCGAAGAAATTGAAAGAGAAAAGTGCAAGGCCATGAACTGCATGGAGCACAACACTGTACCAGCCATACTGTAAGATCTTTGTCTTTTTACAATCTCTCAACTCGGGCACAGTTTTCTACACGTTTCCAGATTATTTCTTCAATGATTTTATCTTTGGGGGAAAGTGTAAATCTGATTCATGTATCCAGAGGTTTATTTTTCTTCCTCTCTTGTAAAGGTTAATGTCTCCATGGCCTCTGCTGCTGTTGTTGGCAGTGCTATCTAAGATGTGTATCTGATTGTTGAACACATCTTTATTCCCTGCTTTCCTTTGTGGATTCCTGGTAATTCAGCTCTTGCTCACCTGATGATTTTACAATGGGGGAAGCCTCTTGGGCCCTCATTACCATCATAAATACGTATCCCACTGTTCCATTTTTCCCAATTTTCAGTTTTTTTTTTTAAGATTTATTTATTTGGCGATGTGAGAAGATAGTACAAAGACGTACCCGAGGTGGTGAAAGAGGAGGGGAGTTGATGTTGTTTTGGGAATGCAGACTCTCCCTTCTCCTCCTCCTCTCCTCTTTGGTTCATTCCCAGGATGTGATTTCCCTCTATAGGTTTTCTCTACAACGGGCCCTTGGCCCACTCCATCCCTCCTCTCTCTCTCCCAATGCTCACTCACAGGTGTTAACAGAAACTGCCATACTCATCACTCAGGCATCAGACGAGGGAGCACGCAGGTTTAAAAAACTGAAGAACAAAAGAGAAGACTTTATTGAGCTCATCATAAAATGTCGTTGAATCAGAGTCAACATTTGCAAGTCTTCCACAGTTTTAAACTTCCAGTTCTTTTTATCCGAACTTTGCAAAGGAAAAAGTTCCACGCACAAAAACTCACAGTTGTCTGAGTAAGGACAGGATATCCTGGTTTGCCTTGTGGTTTTTTCAGACTTTTGATGTCATGTCACGGTCCTGTAACTGCTCAAAAGAGAACAGCTTGAACAAGCCGACGTTAAAAAATTAAAAAAAAAGTCTACGAACAGATGGGTGAAACAATAGAACTTTAACGACATGTGATACGTAGTCTCCTGACTTCTTCTGTGATTTCACAAGATGCCAGTTCGCCTTTTTCAAAGGGAATACTCAAACTGGTTAGATCAGGATGAATCAAGACAAAGCTCCGACATGACTCCTGTATCCAGTTTGCCACTTTATACACTCGCTGGTTGTTTGATCACTACTTGTATCTATGTCTTTAAAAAAAAAGAAGAGGGAAAAATCAGATGAAAATCATTTTAGTGTTGCTGATAGATTTGGCACGCAACCTTCATCTGACCAAACCCTTTAGTTTCAGGTCTCAGCAGAGTCAAAATACATCAAACGGATGTTATTTGATTTCCTTTTTTGTATTATTTTTTTCTCCTTCGCATTTTTTTTTTTTTTTAATATGCAGCATACACTGTCACTTTGTGGTGTCACTTTATCCCAGAAACAAAATCAGGTGACAGTTCAATAAATAATGACACTTCCTTGGATTTGTTGAAACCCTTTCTTAATGAAAGTCTTTACATGCCCGTGCGTGCATGTTCGTGTTCTGTGCAACACACTGACACTGTCATCACTTTAAGCTTCAAAGGGACCGACATCTGTTGTCAGCAAGAGAGCATTAAAGATATATTCGCATACCACATAGTGATGGCATTACAAATACTCAGTATTGCACCATGTAATCATAATTCAAGCTGCCCTCTTTAAAATAAATATCTTTCATCATATCTTCGCTCTAATTTCATTTAGAAAAGGTTAATAAGCCGAGGCACAGACGGTCAAGCGGTTAGGTCATGCCCCATGTATGGAGGCTATCGTCCTCGAAGCGTTCGTTCCGGGTTCAAGTCCTACCAGCGGCTCACTCCCCGTATATCATTCCCAAATCTCACCTACAGATTTCCAACTCTATCCACTGTCTTAACAAACGAAGGCAAAAGATAGACCAAGCATGTACCGTGTTCTCCTTAACCATTACCCGTGAATGCAAACGTGTTCTCTCTTTTGGACACAGAAAGCCTAAGGCTGCATCACATTTTGAGAGCTCCAAAGACGGAGGTGCCTCCTCCCTGCTCCTCTGGCACTTTGCCTTCTCGGTGGGGGGGGGATCGAGGGGACAGGTGGGGACCGACTGGCCCATGCCAGCTGACCTGTCAGCTTTAGACCTTATGCGTTTATTTGAATAAAAGGATGGAGGTGAAAGAGGGGGGGGGAATTTGGTGAGGGGATGATTGGCTTTGGTAGGGTATGCATGCTGCTTCCCTTGTGGATGTGTGTGTGTGTGTAGGTGTGTGTGTGTGTGTGTGTGTGTGTTTGAGAGAAGGAAAGGTAGAGGGGAAGCGATGGACGAACGGAGGATGACAAGAGAGGGAGGCAGAACAGGATGGTACTGCTGATGGAGATGGGATGTGACAGTTCTCCCTGGCATTGTGTGATTAATTGGGATCAGGTCACCTCTTCAGTGTCTGGACAGTAATGCTATGCAGTCTCATATGGTTATTTACATACAGTGGGCTCTGTGTGCTCCACACACACACACACTCACACATGCACTGGAGGAGCACAACACGGCCCTCTATGTGGAATACTGTCATTATTTTTAGCACAGATACTAGTCCAAGTTGTTGTAGTAGCAGCAGTGGAGCTTGTTGGTTTCCATGTTGTATTCAGATACAACTTTTTTTCCCCCTTGTTTTTCTTTTTCATATTTTCCTTGTGCAGGAACAAATATATGTACTTGACAAGAGCTCCTACTAAGAAAGTGGTTGTCGGTGCTGAAGTTCCTGTGTTACCTTTTGCAAACTCTGTCTCAAAGCACCAGCCCCTCTTTCAGAAGGGGGGGGGAAGAGGGGGGGGGGATAAGATAGCATCCCCATGGAAAGCGAAAATACTAAGAAGACACATGGCACTGAATAATTTATGACCCAGCAAAATAGAGACAGCCACTTGAAGTCCTGAGTAAGTAGGAGATATAGACAGTGGTGACATATCAAGCCACAATAAAGACACAGGGAACAGTGGAGAAGGTTGGGGAAAAACGTTCTGTGAATTTCCCGAGTTAAGAGTTTGTTTTGGTTTCCCTGCACTGGCTGCCTCTCTGTTTGAAAGTTGCATTGCTTTGCCTTGTTTACCAAGTCCTCTTGCTGCTCGCTCTGTCACATCGGGGATAGTACCCAGGTGAGCGCCGCTGCACACAAGGAAAAGAGAAGCCAGTGGCTCTTTGATTTCAGACCGCTGGTTTCCTCCGATTAGCTATTCTCTCTATACCCTGATGAATCCACTGGCAGAGCAGCGAGAATAACGGAGGGAGACACTTCCATCCCAATCAGGTGGCAAAGGCACGGTGGCTGTCTGACGAGCTGCCAGGTTGGGTGCTGCCTTCTTGCATGCTAGGTGGGTTCGACATTTAAGACTTAACCCCCATCGGGCACAGAGAGAGACACCCCAGACGGCCCGCTGGAGCTTCCAGGCCCCCTCCAGTCTCTCCCCATTACACCTCAGCAGCACTGATGATGGCAGGTCACAGCGGAGAAGCTGTCCTCATGCCGCCCCTCACATCCCTGCCACTTTCATCTCCTTGCTCACTTCAAAAGTGACATCTGTCATTGCTAAGAAGCTCGGAAGCGCCATGTTCCTGCGATGTGAGGCTTTGATGGTGATTTGGCCCCAGGCGTTTGTCATACATAACTTAGGTGGAGAACAATGTGAAATCAGACTTGGATTTTAAAGGAGAAAAAGGAGTCTAAGTACACTACAGGAGGGTAAAATCAAAATCGCTCTAACCACTGGAGGGAGCGAATCAAAGTGCGTCGTGAGCTGGTAGAAGTGTCGTTCGTTGCTTATATCACAGTCTTGTCAGTTTCCTACTTGTTCGCCTCGTTACTGTGTCCCCCATCTGTGGAAAGGAGCTGCTGCCAATGGCAACCGAAACAGCCCAGTGGTAGAAGTATGTGCCATTTGGAGATCTTCCCGATTATGTGTTTTTGCTCTGCAACCACAGCGTACTTGAAGGACATGACACCAACCAATAGCTTTACTTTGAAGAAAATGCAGTGTGTTAAGAGTGCTCGTGAAGTGTAAGGTTGCTCTCAGATACAGCTCAAGTTCACTTCAACACTTAAAGACTGGAATAGTGATGACATATTTTTTGTAGGCCAACCCGGAAGTAGCTTTGCCATGGGTTTGAACGAGAATTCGCCTCTTGGATTTTTGCATTCGATTTTGGATCACTGCAGAACAATAAGCTCAGTGTCAAACACACGTTTCTGATGCTTAGACGTTTTGTTCAGCAGGATAATCTTTACAGATGAACACCATTAATATGAAGTTTGAAGCGTTTATGCAGTCGAGAGAAGTTAAAAGCTAATTTTATGCTACAAGTGAACCGCACTGCGGTCGGTTCATTTTGACGTCACGACCGTTACGCTTCATCGACCTAATCAGCGGTTTTGACAAGCTAGAAAGATGATAATAAGTTGTTTATTAAAGTAATATTTACAAGAGCACTGAAAAACACGATGAGAGGCTGTAAGGCGGACTAGTGAGAGAGTTCCCGATAAGATGACGTGTAATCTCCCCGACGACCACTGTGGTCTCATTTAGCCCCTTTTTAGCAACCCGCCGTTTTAAGTACACGTCAAAACTTTAAAATTCACATGTGGGGGGGGGGGGGGGGGGGGGGTCTTGGCTAATGTAGTTGAAGTTTGAAATGTTTTCATCATTTTATCTTTTTGTAACTCTCTGCTGGTTTCATTGTTTGGTTGGTGTTTACGAGCAGCTCTGAATGTGCATTTGTGCGCTAAGCTTTTTTCTTGGGCTCTGTTGCTGTGCATGGAACGAGAGTGTTGTGTTTGTACACGTGGCTATTTGTAAATCTGTTTCGATGACCCTGACAACTCTTTTTCCCCCAGAGCTGTCCGAAACACGCCGCTCGTACCGTCCTTGTTGTTGTGGCGTCAGTGACGCTTGACCCTCCGTCTTTAGCACCGTCCAAATAAACTTCAGCAATGTAGTCTTCAAATCTGCCAGTGCAACCTTTAGACCCACGCTTTCTCAACCTCCATTTCTCATTGTCTCTCACTCGTGTTTTAGTCTGTTTGTCTCCCGCTGTCCTTCTCTCCCTCCCATATTTCTTCTCTTTTTGGGGTTAACACAGAGTTCAGCCATCCCTCTGTTTCACCTCTCTCTGACTGACAGGCCTGTCTTCCAGATGCCTGCCAGATTGCCATGTTCCTTGTCAGTTTATATTTATCTTCGTTTGATTAATGAATCATTTAAAGGCCTGTTAAGTTCTCCTCAAGTGTGTGTCCAATTAACGTGTAATGATAAGCCACTGCCTACATTTTCTTGGTTCTCTGCACTTATTTCCTACAGAAAGCTTCAGTCGGGGTAAACGCCACAGTGCTCCACCTTTTTCCCCCTTGTCTAGTCTTTAAACGTGACCTGTCAGTGAAGACTGGCATAGAACTGAATGATCTAAGCTGTTTCATTATAATAATTCACTGAGCACAATGAACGGACTTTTACACAAACAACGAGCAGCCGAACATGCAAATACACAACGACATCATTAGACATTAAAAGACACAAAGGTTTGTCAACGTCGTCCACAAACACATCAGGGACAACAGTACAGCCAGATATGTGCGCCTCCAAGTCCTTTCACTTCCTCTCGATAGATATTTAAAGGTCAGGTAAGAACCCATGAAGCCTGCTTTATTTTCTGCTTTCTGTGTCCCGTGAAGAACTTTGACCTGAGGAGTTTGTTCACAGTTTATGGACTTGTATGTCTGATCTTTAAGTGCAGTTTGAATCCCTTCTGCTTGGACTTATGTCGCCTCATGCTATAGACCTCACTGATGTATGATCGATGCTGTCCTCACCGACTGATCTGATTATTGTACTATTATTTTGATGCCGTCTCCTTTGAGGAACCTAAGCTGGAGTGACACGTCTGACAACATCAGAGCGTGACAGCCTTCTTAGAAACTGTCCAATTAGTTTTCTAACAGTGACCCCAAAAACCTGACCGATGCTCCCCTCTACCACCTGCAGCTGCAGTGCAGTGATTGTCAACCTAAAACGTAAAACTACCCGACATTAAATGATTTGGATTGGATTGTTTTCCTTCAATGTTTATATTATGCAGAAATAAAACATATAAAGGAAAAGGGTGGGAGAAGAAATCGTAACAAAGCAGAAGACTTTTTGCACAGACTGAACTCATGTCAGTTTAAGTGTTCACAGGCTCATTTGAAACAAACACAAGGTGGTACTTGTGCTTTAATGAAAGCTTAAGCACTCAGTGAAGACATCCCTCATCCCTAGTTTACCCTGAGCCTGATTGATAAGTTACACAGCCTGCCCTGTGGCCCTCACCAATAGCATTGCCACCTTCAGTGATGTTTCTAGGGCCTGTTGGGACCCAAGGCAGAAGTTATTTCGGGGCCCTCCCACCAATACTCACCAGGGCAAAGACAGAGAATGAGATCAGATGGGGGGGCCCCCCTTTGGGAAGTTTTCTCCTGTCATTGCATTTTGGGTTACTTTGGTGCTTTAAATTTATAAACTGAGTTCGCCCCTGTCCACCTTCAACAGACCCAGGCTGTGTTGATGCCGGCTCCAAGTACTGATTATGCAGATACTACCTACCCTACCACATGGCCTCTTCTGGCCCCCCATATCTTTACTTCGTGGTATATTATCTTCACCGTCTTCTCCTGGCCTTACACATCACTGCCACAGACAATTCCAATGGTATTACATGCACAAATCGCTACATAACACCTCTTCTCCGCGTGTAAAACCTGTCCTTTCTCATTAGGAGATGACAGTAGTGATGTTTCTCTTATGAATTCTGATGTTTACTTTCTGAAAGGTGAAGTATTCAAATGCAACCGTGTTCGCTATCGCCACATTTTCACAATGAATCCAAATAGCATCCAAGACAGCCAAATAAGAAAAAAAAACATCCTGCGTTACACAATCAAATAACAGACCTCTGATACCACATCAGCTTTCTGCCTCAGAAAAAAAAGAAACACACTTATGCTACATGTGGTAGCTGAACGTAAATGTCACATTCCCCAATACTTGCTCATCAAGTTCTGTGCCGGTACATCAGGGAGGCGGGGCCGGCTTCAAACAGACCCTGCTGGGTGCTGATGAAAGAGTCGCCTCCATGGCACAAGCTGCAACGTTCATTTGTTTAGCATGAGCGCTGACAGATCTATCAGTCATATATATCCTGGAGAGAGTGATGGAGGAAGGAGGAGAAGAGAAAAAAAAAGAGGGAATAACAGAAGCGGGGGTGACACCTGCAGACCTGTGTATGTGTGTGTGTGTGTGTGTGTGTGTGTGTGTGTGTATTTTCCTCTTCATTAAAACACGATCAGGATTCAGGTATCCGCTTGTCAGCACCTGAATCCGTCAGTGTACATCCGGTGACTGTCGTTGAACGTTGCCTTTAAGAATCGCTCACTCATCACAGCTGTCAAGAGATTTGTTGATACAAAGATAAGGAAGAAAAAGAAACTCCTCACACACACACACACACACACACACACACACACACACGATCAAACACACAGATGTCCCCTTTCCTTGGCCTGCCATCCACAAGGAGCAGAGTGCCACAGATTCAAGCGCACACTGCATGCATTAATCATGACTCCGTATTAATCAATGATAGAAACACACACACACACAAAAAAAACATCCTTTAGCGCTAATCATCAGCACTGTCTTTCCCCCCCGAGCTATAATCTCGTCTTGTGGAATATCGAGCACAAGAAGCATTGTTGTCGGTGCATCACAGCACTCTTAGCTGTGGACAAGTTTACACTGATTGTTTCATGTATCTAGGCCTGGGCTCCCGGCGCCTGCCATGCTTTTGAACCTGGCCTTTTGTGTCCTCCAACGAAGCTTTTGTTCTAGATGAAACAGACTATGTATGGTCAGCAGTGAGCTTTGTCAGCTCCTACACAAGCGCAAACACTCGCACACGCGCGCACATACTGTAGGCAAGTTGGCAAGTGGACCCATACTTGTGTACAACAACATGTAAATCCATGCTCACACATATTTATAGAGTGCTGTGATGGGGGTTGAGGGTTAGCTGTTGTTGTTGTTGTTTTTTTTTTGTTGTTTTTTTTTCCATCTGCACTACAATATCCTACAAGAGCAATCGAAATTACAAGAGAGACTTGAGAATTAAAGTTTCATCTTACTGTAACACCACAGCCTCTACCAGGCACATCAGAGCATGGCTGTTTTCTTTTCAAAACACCACCGTGTTTGCTCTCTCTCAGGGATTAAGTTTACTTTTATCGAAAAAGAAATTTAAAGTAGGAAAAAACTTCGGGAAAATGTGTGTGTGTGTGTGTGTGTGTGTATATATATATGGAGTCACCCACATAAACAACCAGGTTTATGTATAATGTTGATTCACAAATCCTCATCTTGCCTTAAAAGCTAATGTTTTTGAATTTAGATGTACTGTAATGGGTTTCTCATTCAGAACAAGTTAAAGTGGAAGAATGAGTTTTGATTTATAAATTCCAATAATTACGGGAGGACTGCCTTGGAGATTCTTACTACATATAGCCGTTCACATGTGCTCATCATAGCTGGAGACTACCCCTGTCAGACGGGAGGGGGGGGGGGCCGGTGGATTTGCTGAGGTACGACGTGATGTAAATAAACAACGAGGAAGTAGCGGATGAAGCAACAGAGTCCTCTACACAATGCTATATTTAAAACATTCCCCCTTCATATCAAAGCTATGTGCAGTCCAACGGAGTGACAACATCCACAAAAGAGCGGAACACAACGAACCGACAAACAGAAAATGTGACGCAGCCGCTTAGTTACGTGCACAAGTATTGTAGTGGTCGTGCGCAGACACTCGACAGCATAGTCCCCGTGCAGCAGTAACAGTATAGAAACGTCACTCCGCTCCCATTGGCTCGAGCTGAGTTCTCCAGACATTATACAAATAGTAGGAGTCTGGCAGTGAGAAACTCTGGTTAAAGTCCGAGCGAAAAAATGGGGCTGTTTGCGTTCACGTCTACACGCCCTGCGGGTAATCTCCAGAGTTGATCAGATTTCCGTTTGTATGAAAAGGTTACGTGTTAAGGTTTTAAAACGTAGTCTTTTTTTTTCCCCTTGCAGAGTAAAAACAGCATACGTATTAGATACAATATGACATAGGATTTCAGTATTGAGGGAATAAAAAGTCATTTTAAAGTAGAGAGAAAACCCGACGATGTTCCACAAGTCAGTGTGTTTCTTTTGAACATGAGTCTGCACTCACTTTCACTCACTACTCGTATACATGCATGTAGTTTTCAGTTAGTTTGGTATTTTCCTATTAGTATATGCTCATTGTCATTCGAGGGACGATCCTCTAAAAGATTCTAATGGAATATTAATATTATTTGGGTGTACGCTCTGAGGAAAATTTGACTGCACTGTCTCTGCAACACGTTTTATTATTCTCAATCAGAAATCATGGGAACAAGATCACAACGAAGACATAACACGGTAACTGAAGACGCAATGGAGACGATGCAGGCCTTTGGTTGTTTCTTTTCTGATGTGGCGGATTCTTGGTCGCCGTTGTTGATGTGATGGTAATGTAACAAAAGCTAATACCACAAGTCTTTTGTGCTTGGCTGTGTTTGTGATAAAGGAGAAAAATGGGGACAGCAAGATTTACTCCTCAAATACTAAGGGTGGTGCATGATAAAGTAAGCGAGCATCCTAATTCTGGGGTCTCTCAATTTTTCAGCAGACGTGATGAATTGAGTTTTGACTGATGTTTCCTGAAAGTGGCAACACGTGTCCCTCTTACCCGGCTGCTGCAGTCCTCTCGTCTACAGATGTGTCGCTTGATGTACCCGTCGAATGGCACACTGCCACTTAATAAAATATCACACTTGCTTTGACAGGGAAGCCTTAATTGAGTCCCTTGTCAGTTTTATCAAACTGTGTGTTATCATCATTTGAAACTTTTTTTTTTCCTTTTATTTTTTTTTCCTCCCGGTCTCTCTTGCTCCTGAAGAATATGCGAGCAGTTGAATTATCCGTAACCAAGTGAGAAGGGGGAAGTTAAGAAGAAGAAGAAGAAGAAGAAGAAGAAGAAAAAAGCGAAGGAGAACAACACGAGGATCGAAGAAGAAGAAAAAATAAAAAAGGCAGAACGTGCGTTAAAGTGAGAAAAAGCCGATGAGGAGGGGGAAATAGCCCAGAGAGACAGTAAGTTGGGGCGGGGGCGGCTTTGGCGGCTATGTTGTCATAGGATTCATAATTCAGGTTCATGATTTTAATTTCCCTCTGTTGTTATCAAAGGCCAGTGAAGCAGCAGGGGGGGCCGGATGGTAGTTAGCTGGATAAATGCATATGAGATGAGCTCGCGGTGTTCTGTCACAATGCCTGGACAACATAATAGGGATGGAAATGTGCTGAGAAGAAGGCAGTCTCCTCTCAAAGTGACTTCCTCTTTCAACCAACATAAACCCACAATTGGGTTATTTACAGGAAAAAACAAAAAACAACAAAAAAAAACAACCCATTGTTTTCTGTTTTCCTCAAAAGCAATGAGCCATCTCTGAGCCCCCAAAGTACATTCAATCACACAGAGACACACAATATGCTCACAGTAAGCACCGTCGAGATTAATAATAAATTCTGAACGTGTTTGGATCAAGTCTTTTGATTGGATAATATTGTCTCGCACGTCTACGATAAAAAACAAAACAAAAAAAACAACAAGCTGTGTATGTGTTTCCTGAAATGTAGGGACACTGTTACAAACTGAAACTGTGACAGGGTGAATCCTTTGGCTTGGTAGTTAGCTTAAACATGCAAATAAGCCTGTTTGAGGGCCTGTCAAGACAAATGGGTGCAAACCAACACAGCGAGCGTTTACCACGACTGTGTTGTGTGTATCGTACAAACTAAAGAATGTATGCTACCAAAACTATTAAAAACACACACACACAGCATTGCAGGTTATATCACATCAATTTCTTGATTTGTTTTTCTTCATATTTTCCACTTTTGTATCCTCTCTTGCATTCCCTGATTTCTCCCCTCTCTGTATCTCTTTAGCTTTGTAGTGCCACTGTACTTCTCAGTCGGCCAGTTGATCATTAATTTATCAAAGTTCCTGCAGTTTGTTTGACAGCTGCACATGCCTTTATCTGACCTCTGTGTTGGGTAAGCAGGTGCACTTGAAGTTCAGTGAGTGAGTAGATGCTTGCAGATTGATCATGTGTAACATTTTGGGCAAGTGAGAGTAAGATAACTCGTCTCTCCCACTAACTCGCTGCCAAACACAGTGAAACCCCAAATGTCTCCATTTCAGATGCAGAGAGACAGAAGAGAGTTACTCCTACTGCTGTATCGCCTGAACCTCCAGTAACGCCCGACATTTTATTCCTGAGGTCATTGAACTGTCTGTTGAATGCAGAGTGTGTGTCCCTGCGTGTACGATGTAAAGGTACAGGAGACCCTGCTGCTGTCATCACACACCGCGGCAGACGCTCATTATTGTGAGGTGGATTTAAAATGGGAGCGTTCCATCTACCAAGTGTGGGCATCGTTTATGCTGTGGCCGTATTTACGCAGAGTTGATGACAGTGAAGGGAGCATGTGTGTCACTGATTGTTTAATGTTAGCAGCTACACCTGAAATGTTGTGTGAGTCACAGGCAGACCAAGGCGTGGGGTGTTTCGGGTTTAGCAGAAGTAACTATCCCTGGGCTGGTCATGCATACTGCACCTTTTTTTTTGTAGCCTTAAAAATGGTTGATGATATAACACTATTCGTCAAGCTTGTGATGGAACGTGTTGCTGATCCTCTTCTGTGTGCGTGTTAAAGCCACTGTCAGAGGTTCTGGAGCCTGTGTGTGACCAAAGTAAGAAGGGTTTTATACCCCAAAATAAAAATAAACCAATTCAATAAAAAAAAATAAAAAAAATTGGTTTAAACAAAAAACACACTGCATTCACCTGGTCATTTTCTGTGGAAAATTGCAAAATATACCGCAGAAAGAAAAAGTATCCCAATGTCGGTTGTTTCCAATATTCCTAGAAACTTGTTACACTTACTACAACTGTAATATATCAGGGTTACCTTCCTCTAAACTCCCTTTTTCACATCTGACCTGACCAGCTCATAATCAGCCCAACGGCAAGATTAGTTTCTTGATGGAAGGCAGACAAAGATCCATACAACAGTTAGAAAATTGCCATTAATCGTTTTCCCATTAGATGTGTAAAAATATCTCCTTTGCTGCAATGTTGAATCAGGCGAGATGGGTCTATCCGAACACAGGGACGTAAGGATCTTGACTTGGACCCTCTTCGACTGGTCTTTAAAACGTTTAGTGAAGTCTCCACCTTTCATAACTGTCCTACAGTCAGACAGCCTTGTTTTGTCCAGTATCCCAATTACAAGGGGACTTACTCAAATAGACGAGTGATAAAATGTGTTTTATTAAACACTGGGTTTGGCACTTTATTACACTGATTTCCAAAAATGAGTGACAGCCACTGTTATCATTGTTAGTTTGCTGAAAGACGCCTCATGTAGTCTGTTATAAAGCTTGTGGACACATGAAGGACGATTGTTTCACTCTTATTGTATTCATCTTTCCACCTCTTTCTTTCTCTGTACCTCGACCTCTGTAATCAATGTTTTCATGCCCTTCTATGCTCTATCAATTCTTAAACTTTCTTTCACTTCTGCTCAGAGTCAATGAAGAATGTTGTAATATTTATAGAAATATGGCTCGGACTGGATGCTCTGAACGACCTGGAAGTAAAGTCCATCAGAGGAGACTAGTGTTGTCTCTCCGGTAAGGACCTTCCACACCTTCCTACTTCGGCCTGTCCTGCAGTGCAAATACTGTCTCAATTCTTTAATTCAGATATATCTAGTTATTGTTCAGTATAACATATTACATTGACTTGCAGTTATTGGTATACCTCAACATTTACCTATAATACAAACCTGTACAGTGTGTCTTTTATTCTTTCCCAGTAACACCATCGTTCTCCTGTGTTTTCTCTCTTTCCAGCCTCCTTCTTTTTTTCTCCTCCCTCTTTCCCCCTGAATAAAGGTCTGCTGGGGCATTTTTGAGACATAGGCTTCCTGGACTATTTTGGTATCAAAGCTTTGAG
This sequence comes from Symphodus melops, assembly GCF_947650265.1. Taxonomy (NCBI): domain Eukaryota; kingdom Metazoa; phylum Chordata; class Actinopteri; order Labriformes; family Labridae; genus Symphodus; species Symphodus melops. The sequence continues at coordinate 16,141,318 of NC_136693.1, read as the reverse complement.
GCAGCAAGAGGCATGCTCTCTGAAGTTGACATGTAAGGAGAGGAGGGCCTTCCTCTCTTGCTGGGTTGTAGGGGGCAATGGGAGGGGGTGGTGGGGGGCACTCAGTATCCCTGCCAGGAGCGGTCTCTTCCGGGGATATGAGCCTCAAACGCTTCCCTTCAAGCTAGATCCTCCCAAGCCATTGAGGAGGCTTACATTTCATGTGTTTGGTGCCCTGTTGACAGTATGTATGGATGCATGGTGATGGGCGTGTTGGGGTGTAGGTACATGCATACATTTGTGTTTGTTTGGGATTCTATTAGCATGGAGAACAGCTGCGTTGGCGTGGTGGGGTTTTGTAACACAATTCCACTTTTTTTTCTTGCGTGCTACATTTGAAAAGAAACAAAGCTTCATAAAGTAACGTCATACATTGGTTGCCCCTAATGGCAGGAAGAGGTAACAAGGTAGCTCAGTCTGAAGGGATTTGGGTTGGGAATCAGAGGGGTCACCGGTTCAAGTCCCAATGGAAAAATATGGAAGTTGGTCTGGTAGCTGGAGGGGTGCAATACCACTTCTCGAGCACTGCCGAGGTGCCCTTGATCAAGGCACCAAACCCCTACTAGCTCCAGTGGAGCCAGCCGCCGCACTCTGACATCTCTCCATTATTGCATGTCCACATGTCCTGCTTGAGCATGTGGTGTGATTCAGGCCTGTGTGTGTGAGAAGCATTTCTCTACAATAACAGAGTGCGAACCACAATTCCCCCCTCTGGGATTAATAAAGTATAAAGTAAGAAAAATATATTATTTTATTTCTTTCTTAATTAAACCTAATATGTTTAGTGGATGTAATGCATTGGGTTCAAGAGGTCAGAAATCTCCAGCAACACTTGTAGTACGACGATCAACTTCATTAAGAAATTAGACCAACACGTTTCGGCCTGTGGCCTTCATCAGGGTCATACAGTACATTGGGTTCAGCCATTACAGCTTTGTCTGCAACTAATACTAATAATAATTGAGTCTACAGTAGGTGTTTCATTTGATATCAACTCTAAGTCTGAAAACTAAAGTCATTATTAAATCAACTTTCTCTAATAAGTCAACAAGAGGGAATTTTGGTCACTTAGATTTGTGAATAATTTATATTTCCCTATTGAGCTCCATTTTTAGGGATTAAAAAAATAATAATAATTTAAAAATAAAAATATCTCTTATAGATTTTTTTTCTTTTTTTTGTGCGTGCGCTGAATTTAATCAGCTCCAGCCGCGTGTGGTAGACTCTTGTCCAAAGGAGCCACTCTTCTTTTTCTCTCCATGGCTGAGGAAGTCCAGCTTACAGAGGATCTGACTGTGAAATCCGCACTGACCTGGCTAGTCTCTCTACCAACACGCTGCTCCCTGATTCATCTGCTGCCAACCCCTTCAAGTTATTCATCTGGAAGAAATATGCATTCATCATTGTATTTTTAATCACACCAAATAGATAGACAAAGAGAATGCCTGAGGGAGAAGGGGAGCAATCTACAATTCCCAGAGCTCAGATGGTATTCCTGCCCTGCATCGCCAAACATTCCCCAAATTGACTCTGAATGAATTTATTTTTAATGTGTGGAAGATGCTCCACCACAGAGAATAGATATGATGTGTACATGGGGTTTGTATTCCTGTCTGTTGGCAGTGTTGTAGCATATATCTGTGTGTTTTCCTTTGTATGTGCATGCATCACAAACACAATTGCTGCAACACGCGTACACCTTTAAATGACTTTGTCTGGTTGCAAGCTTTTGCATATTTGTTGTGTTATTTTGTGCATCTTTCTTGTGAGATTTTTTTAAAATTTAGTGTACATTGCAAAACTGCATAGTTTCTACATTTACCCAGCACAAAGCTCTGACAGTCTTCATTGTGTAAGCAGGTTTTGACCCAACTCCGCTCAGTCCAAGCACAATAGTGTTAGGGGAGCTGTTTGGCCTAGCCAGCCCTAAACAAATGAGCAAGCTCATTCCTCTATTTTCCTTTTCATTGTGTTCATTAATAAATTAATTTATCGGCTCGTCTTGGTTCCAGCCTAATTGAGTCCCATTGCAGCCTTCTAAGTAGGACAAGTACGGATCCGACAAATGGAATAGTATCCGGCCCTCGGTCCTTTGGGCTATGCCTTGGCCCCATACCCTGGATCACACGGCTTTGTTAGCTCCACCACATGTGTGTAGCTTTGTGTCTGTGCGTGTCAGTGTGTGTGTGTAATAGATCTGATACTTCTTTCATCTGCTTTGAGCTATCTGTTGATTATCTCCGTGCAGAGCAGTCGTATTCTGTTTTAGCCTGGACTGGTTGGAATGAGGAGGTGGCTCTCTGAAGATGGGAAGAGAGAAAGAGTAGAGAGAGAGGAAGGGGGCTTCCTGTTAGCCCGTCAGAGATGAGCTCCTTCAGTGTTGAGTAGCTGCATATACACATACACTAATGCACAAGTTTGTGCACCCATGCACACACTCAAGGCAAACAGATGTGGGCTCACAGAAAAGGGAGGGTCCTCTATAGCTTAATGCCATTACATTAAATTTTAAATAATGTTATGCAAATCAGAAATGACAGGAGATTATCTCCTTGGGACCTTGAAAGGGATTCGTCAGTTCTTATTCCAATAGCCCTGGAAAATAGCCCAGACGTCCTGAGTGGAGAAATATGGCAGGGCGTGACGGAGCCTGCCGCTGCTGAAAAAAGGAGACCGTGAGAAAAGGCCCCAAGTGTTGGCTATTAAAATCAATTTACCCAGGAAGTCAATGAAGAGAAATCCCTCAGTGAAGGCACCTCCGAGGACAGCTCAGGGGTCCTGGAAGAGGAGCACAGGCGGGGATCGAGGATGTGATCGCTGCATGCCAAGGTGAAAGTAACGCTCGCCAGAGGAAGGAGGAGCAGATGTTGCAGAGAAAGGGAGGCTGAAGACTGTCTTTCATGTGTTTATCTTGTGTTTAGCTGCTTCCTGCCTGTCACTTTCACATGGTGACGGAGAAGTTCTTTGTTGTAGGAGTTTGATGTGGAGGAGAAATATTCTGTTCGCAAGCTGTGGAGGTCCGGTGGTTTTGTTGTCCTTTTTCTCCAAAGTGCCAGTACACACTGACAGACTGTACGCACATCATGTTAGATGATGTAGGGCGGCACAGTGCTCATCACGACTCCTTCATTGTCCTCGACTGCTGTCAACATGCCTCTCCCCTCCCCTTTCCACTCTCACTGCAGGCCAGGAGTGCAGCAGCCATGCTTGCACAACAACCCGTCTCAATATTGTGTTAGTGACAGAGCCATCCATTACTGAGAAAACAAAGTCTTGTCTGTCTCCAGTGCTTTGGGCCAACAATTAAAGACATCACGCCAGCAGAGGGGCACAGAAGGAGGGCGGGGGATGGGGGTGGGAGACGAGCCCTTATCAGAGTCTTTCCATCAAATATTGATGAACCTAATTGAGGTTCTTAGGCGCTACAAAGCTTCCTGAAGAGTGTATATGTTTTTTTATGGCAAAGTACAGTTCTGGTCTAGCGGAGCAGACAGCCAGAAGAGTGCAGTCTTGTGTGTAAATTGCATGTTATGTAGTCTAACTGCAGGCAATTGCATGTCATTGAGATGGAAGATGAGGCAGAAACTTGTACCAATAAAAATGTTCTCCAGCAGATGGAAAGCATGTCAACACCACATTATTGTTACAGACTCTTTTCTGTTAAATCTCAAGAAAGAAATGTAAATATCAAATTGTGATCATATTATATTTGTATAACTTTTTTCTTTTTGAATATTTTTTCCCTATTCTGTCCCAAAAAAAAAAAGAAAAAGAAAAGAAAAGAAATAGCATAGTAGGCTCGCCTTTGGTGTACGTCTTCCTGTCTCACTCACCTCTCCTTCTCTTTCTCAGATAATACAGGATTACATTTCAATCTTTTTCAAAATATAAAACTTTGCTGCTGCAGTTTTTATCTCTCTCTGTCTCTCAGTGCTGGTCCCTGGTGAAACCAGCCTGAGAATGGCAGCTTTAATTTGCAGAAAAAACAAGTTGAGAATATTGATTTTTTTAAAGTGTTTTTTTCCCCTCTGGTGAAAAGAAGAAGAAGGAGAAGGAAAAAAAAAACAAAAAAAACTGTCTGCTATGCGAAAACCTGTAGCCCTCAATTAAGTGGGGCTTGTAGGTGTGTGTGTTTTCATTTGGGCACGGTGTTCACTTGAAATGACACATTAAAGGCTGTGTTTTACTTCAATCAGACTGTGAAAATATACACACAGACCTAAGTGTCTCTTGAAAGGCTCCGATGTTGGCACACACACACGGCACCATACAGCACCAGACAGATGGGCGGTATTTATCTTAGAATAAGAACCATGTTCTCCTGCTCCAAGAAGGGAAAACACTGGCTTTCCCACTTCTGAAGACGACACGTGTCCTGGAATTCATGTCAGTCGATGTTCACAGGGTCTCAAGTCTCACTTCCCTTTCCCAAGACTTTTTGTAAATCACAATCATCTTATACAGCCCTTTTTTTCCCCCCTATGCACCAAACAGACGTCAGCGCTCTGCTCTTTGGCTCCATCCTCACGCTGGACTATGGAACCACTGCGCCTCACAATAAATTTTCACTCACAATAAACCTTTAGCGGCTTATTTGATCTTATTGGGTGAATAGCTGGTCCCTGTGGTAAGGCTTATCCCCTTTTTAATGTAAGGCCCTATTTGGGGTTCTGATCTGGTGCTTAGGGCCAGGAAGAGTTGGGTATCAACACAGGGACTGACTGGAGCGAGTGGTTGTAACACGCCATCCCAAAGGCTTTCGAAGTCATCCTAATACAGACACGACTAAAGCTCCCTATCATCCCCCGCAGAATGACACGGCATGGCTCCAAGACTTAACTCCGACAAAGAGCTTAAATATCTTAGATGTGTAATGTATAATGGAGGTGTGTTCTGTACTTTGGGAGCGCAGGGTATTCCCATTGCAATACTAGTCTGTACTACAATAGCATGCTCCTTGTTAACAGCAGTGACAACAGTGGAAAAGTGCACGAGGATGGCTGAATAATGAAAGGATGAAGGCCCAGCGAAAACAAAGTGTTTGATCAGCGCTGCGTGGAACTTTACTAGAAGAACAATTTTGATTTCTGTCTGTTTAATGGAGTTGGTTGTTCATTTGCCCTCCTCTGCTGAGTAACAAGGGGATCACAGGCGTTCTCCTTCTCTCTTTGTTTCTCTTTTTTGTCTCCGCCACTATCCCTGTGTGAGTGTGCATGTGCCATGTGTTCCTCTGTGTTTGCACACAGTGCGTACTTGAGTTTGCTGAAAAGGGGGTTGGAAGCTCCCCTAGTGGCTCCTCCAGAGAATTACCTCGGAGAATACTGCTCTGCTCAGCAGCAAACACACTAATGGGACAGAAAATAGCAAACACGTTACTTTTTTTTTTGTTTCCATATCAGCAGTCCAACTGTGCACCTTCTATTTTAGTGAGCTTACATATAGAGGGGAAAGGCTTGTTTGTGAAACACAGTGTAAGCTGAAAATGAGTGTCGGCATTTAGTGTTTGCAATTCAAGTACAATGTTCTCATGAACTACTACTAAATAAAATAAAAGTGTTAGGGGAGAGAGTTGTTTATTTTCATATACATGATTCTCCGCTCATGAGGTGGTAATTTCTGGCCCTCACAGCCGCTGTGATTCAGTCTAACATATTCTGTTTAGTTCCAGGCTGCGGGGTAGAGCTCCTTTGTGAAGATCACATATCACTTTTTTTTTTGTTTTCTTGGACAGTATATATATTTTTCATTGTCTTCAGGACCGTGCTGTTACCATGCAGTGGATTTTGGAGTACAAACATGATTGCAAACCAAGCAAGGAAGTGCACACGTACAATCATAAGTGCTGCAAATAGATTTTTTTTGGTTTGTTTTAGTGCTGTTGGACTGGAAACAATGGAATTGATTCCAACTTGGAATTGCATCTGAGCAATCCTGACCTCTAACACACGAAACAAGATATACTCAAGCATGGAGCAGGTCCTGTATACCGGTGTGTGTTTGCGTACACAAATACGAGTATGATCCTGTTCCTATGGATGTCTGCAGCCTAACACAGTGTCGAGTTGACTTCCTGCTATTATGAGCTCAAAGATGCAAACTGCCTCCCTGGGCACAATGACTTGTTATCTAAACTTCACTTTTCATTTGATCTTTAAGTGGTGTTAACATGAAATATGTGTGTGTGCACGTGTGTTTGTGTGTGTCGGAAAACACGAGCGGTGTGTGTGTGTGTGTGTGTGGGGAGGGGTGTAAGTTGATTACCAGCTCGCCTTCTATTTTATCCACTTGTTCTTCCTCTTTGAATGCACTTGTGCTGCTTGCTGACTGATTGTATCAGGAAGCGGTCAGCAGCAGCGCAGGATATTTGAATTTCATTGGATTTAAAGAGCACTGGGAGGAGGCGCTCACATTAGCGCCTCAGCACAATCACATTTGTCAGCGTGATCCTTTTTAAGTGCATTTCAATTAAGCCGTGATTCCTTGATTTTATTATGACCCCGCTTTGCCGGCAAAGCGCTCGCTGCTGGTTGAACACGGCTCGGTCTAATGTACACAATTTAATTTTCTTAATTGAGCTAACGTGCTTTTCATATCCTAATTCCTGGAATAATCTTTGATTCCTGTGTCTGCTGCGGCAGGCTTTTAATGAAAGAGGGCAGCCTAAAAACATCTGTTGGAGCCATGATTAAATCTTCCGCATAACATCTGCATTTATGAGGGTGTTAGCATGCTGCCTGGCCCTTTATCTATTTTTGGGCAATTATCCTGCGTGTCTGTAGTGATGCACGTTATTAATATGGAAGTGTTAGTGTGGTTACTCCCTGTTTTTCACTGTCATCTGGCTTTGTTTCCACACGACTCTGGCTATTGATACAATGTGCCAGAATGCTCCTTTAAACAAAAGTGTGTGTGTGTGTGTGTGTGTGTAGGTGTGTGTGTGTGTGTGTGTGTGTGGGGAGGACGGGACGCTTTGTTCTTTGTTTGAGCTTGTGTGCGTAAGCTATTTGTGTAGACTCCTCTTCTGAAAGGTGGGAGGCATGTTTAGCAAATCCTGTTTCCTCTTTGGCAAGTGGTTAGGTAATTGATTTAGCTGTTAAATACGCACACATTTGCACATGTACACACACACACACACACACACACACACACACACACACACCATGCTCATGCATCCTTGATAATAGTGACACATGGATGTGTTCAGTGTTTCCATACCTACTGGCTTCACACAGTGTCGCTGGAGGACCAGCAGAGAGCTGTCCAGCCCACTGCAGTGTGGAAAAGTATCTGTTCCCTTTGCTGCTCCTTCAATCCTTCCCTCGCCTCCTCATTTATCAAGAATCAATTGATTTGTGGTCACAGAATAATAACAACCATCGCACTCCTTCCTTCTGTCTGTATTCCATCTCCTGCCACGTTGTCCTGGCTGTGTGGTCATCGGTGCATTAAGATGGGGTTGAGTCAGTCACCTGCCGTTTGGCCCCCTCATCGTATGACACACGGCGGCACAGCATGGCTGTCGTCGCCTCTACCGACCCTGTATCAGGTGACCGGATTATCTTTCTGTCAGCTTCCATTTCCCACATTCTCATGCGCTACTCTTAAAACGATCACACACAATCAGGACAAAAAAAAAAAAAAAAAGCCAAAGACCAACCGGCATGCTTTCAACAGTTGTACGATTTCCACTACACGTGTCAGAGAAAGGCTCTGCTGTCAGACCTTGTTGACTCAAAGGGCTTGTCATTAAGTAGGGAGTTTGATGGGAGAGGTTCCAAAGTAATGCTGCTTGTCCAGCATGCACCTCTCCGAGCTGAAACCATGTTGTTTGGGCTGTTGGCGAGGCATAGTGGTTAGAAAGATTGTTGGGTATCTCGAAGAACACAGGTTTAGTCTCAGGCTGCAGTGACCACTGCGACCAACCTGTCCCAATGGTCAGATACCAAGGCGTGACAAACGACGACTTGTCCCAGGGCTGACTTATCTGCTTCCTGCTGAATGGTCCTGGACTTTTATGTGGCGAAGCAAAGTTTTTAAAACGCACCATTTTCCCACCTTTATTTTCTCGCTGCACGTTTTAAATGAAACTATCTGGATCAGTACAGATATTTGTCCATTCATGACTCAGATAGCTGAAAGTCCATATATTTGCAATGCATTGCTGATCCATTACATTTATGAAAACGCTATTAAATGAACTCTTAAAGCATGAAAGTCTATAAAGTGTACACCAAATGTCTGTAAGGGTCAAAAGGTCAATGATGAAGAGGGACATTTTCTAAGTTCTGCCAGATTTTCTTTGTGTGTGTTAACAGAATGTCACACCATTTATCACATGCCTTATGTGGCCTCGTGTCTTCAGAGTGTAGCCACACCCAGGGATAAGGCTCGTCGCTGCTGTTTAGTCATTGCCTTTAAAGCCCCATTTAGTGGCTGTTGTGCTAACTGGTGCAGCTACAAGGGACACATGATGCACACTGCAATGCCTTTCATGTGGTGGCTCTGAGTTTTGTTTCTGATTATGGAACATGATTATGTTTTTTTTTTTTTCCTTCTCTCATCATCATGGTTTTTTTTTTTTCTTGCTGTCTGTCTTTGTGCATGGTCTGTTTTAACTGCTGGGGTTTGGCTCTTCATGGGGCGGTGCTCTGTCCCCAGTGCTGCAAGAAGGCTGTCTCTGCTCCGCTGGTGCCCACATTACGGTAAGAAGAAGAAGAAGAAGAAGGAAAAAAAAAAAAAAAAACTTCTTCTAACCGCTGAACCCACCCAGAACTTTACCGCCTCAGCCTCGTTTTCCCCTCACTCCTTCAAGATGCAATTTCAGCCGAATAACATTTTAAGGGGTGAGCTTCAACCGTAAGAAAAGTTCAACAGTATTACGTCGAGGTATGATGGCTGACATTTTCAAACGACGATATATCATTCAGAAGAATTCTCATAAAAAAAAAAAAAAAATGTTTGTCTCTGTGTGGTTAGCGTTGCAAAAGGAGAAATGATCTGCTCTCCCTGGCTGTGTTTGATGGCACATGTTTCCCCCAGGAGCCTGTGAGAAATTCTTGTCTTGATACTCATCACTTTAATGTGCAAAATGTTTCTGACAGATGCTCCAGTAAAAGTCCACTGCCATCTACTCATTTTCCCTCTTGGTCTCTCCCCACAGACAAATCTCAGAGCCGTAGAGTGTGTAAAGAGAGAGAGAAAGAGAGCTCCAATCCTTGACCTGCCCCCTGCGTGGGACCTCTCCTGGTGGAATGGAGTGTAGTAATCTGACCAGTGCACTCGTCACGGACACAAGTCTAGTCCCCTCTGTTGTGCTATTATCAGCTGAGTGTTATTACCCCTCTTTGCACAGGAAAATATGCCTTGATTTCCATCGACCCGTCCCTGAATCAATGCTTTTAAAGATTTGAGACACCTTTTACTTAAGAGCAAAAGCATGCATTTTATGTTTTGACATGGTCATATTGATTCGGGGGGTGGTGGGAGACGGGTGGAGTGGGAGTGTGGCGGAGGGGGTGTTGACCTCTCTCTCGTTCTTTTTCTCTCTCTCCTCCAATCTTTGCGCTTCCCTCTTGTGTGCTCTCAGTCCCTGCCAGTGTCTGGTAACACTGCCATCCTTAATGGCTTTCCTGTGCTCCATCTAGCCCCCCCCCCCCGAACATTCCTCCCCACCTCACTTCCCCGCTCAGCCATGTCGCGCTCGCATCCCAGCCCTTCCTCCCTCTTCTCTTCTCTTCTCTTTGGAGCCCCTCTTTGCGCTGTGCATTCCCCCCCCCCCCCCCCCCCCCCACCCCCACACACACACACACACACACACACACACTTGTCAATACTCGGCGCTCCCTCCTGTCCACACCCCACGTCACTCACATTTGGCTCACTGATAAATTATGGATGGGGGCCTCACATCACATCTAAAATTTCTATTGTGTTTGTCAATGGATGATCGATACTTCACCTCGTCTCATCTTGAAGCTTCCTGCGCCTCTGCTCTCTGTCCTCTTTCATCCCCTGTCTCTTCCACCGTATTTCGTTTGTTTATGATTTTGGTTTGTTGAAAGGGCTTCTGGTGCTGGAATCTCCAGGGCTGTAACCAAACAACACATCATCATTAAAAGAAATAAAAAACACTCATCGGCCCTGGCTCTTTTACCTTGCCTTTTCCATCTGCCACTTTTATTCCTTGCCTTTTCACCCGCTCTTATTTCCCCCCCCCCCCATAAAGTGTCGCTAACATGCAACAACACTGGCTTCAGACAAAACAGCAGAATTTCAAAATATGCGGCTTGATGCTTGACAATACCACACAAGACTCCACCTTCCATTCTCAATGGCAGCCTTTCTCCACCCACACAGCCTGAGAGTTGTGAAGGTGAAGAATCATCACTGGGGCAAATGTTTGAAGTGAAAGAGAATTTGAAGAATGGAAAGGACTATAAACACACAAACATGCCCAAAGCTGTCATTTCTGACATGTCTGTATTTAGCTGTCAGTGTTTTTTTTTTTTTTCTTGTAAAGTACATACATATACAGTATGGAGACACTGATATAGCCTTACCATCACAGGAAAAGGAGAACCCAAACACCGATACACTTTGACATGCACTCACATACATGTCTCAGCTTTTGTTTCTCACACTTGTACCCTCAACTCTCTCACTTTCTCCCTCTCGCACACATACAAACCGTGCAAGGTTAAAGCAGTGCTGAGGCTGTAATTTAAGTGGCGTTGGGCTTATCACAGCCTAAGGTTTAGCTGTGATCTCTGGCCCTAAGCAGCACCTGCTCCTCACACCAGATCTCACCTCCCACCTGCTGACGAAAAGAAAAAAACCCTCTACTGCATAATAACTTCAGCAGCGGCTTCCTACCTCCTTTTCCATGACCAATTAACCCCTGATGTGGCCTTTTAAGTCAAGGTCTGGTATGTGTCCGCCAGCCTCGACTTGGCGGGAGAGCTCTCAGTGCCCTTACCTTAAGTAACATGCAATCCGCTGTCAGAAGCTTGGAAATAAACTACTGCAAACCACATTTATAAAAAAGCTACTGGAGATTGACAACTAAACAGCATAATAACTATTGAATGGTGTGGCCTACCAGCTGTAATTTCATTTTCTGCCTTTTTTTTTTTTACATATTTGGCCAGATGGTAAGGTATGATAAGCATTACAAGAGGCAAATCTAGTGAAGCTAAACATACAGCAGGCTCCACTCAGTAAACAAAGCTAGCCAGACAGTTGCTTTCACTCGTTTCTTTGCATTTTCTAGTTTCGGGGGGGGGGGGGAGAAAAAACAAACAAAGCTATAAAGTCAGCTTTTGAACAGGTGTTTGAATATCTGTCATAGCCTGACATTGAATGGCATAACAAATAACAGGCTAACAGTAACTCTATGCTCAGAGGAGGTCACAGTGAGCTGTCTGGACTCTAAAAGTGTTATCTGCTTCCTGTCTGTCTACACTTCTGCACCCTCTTCATCAGGCGCAGGGCAACAGCCCCACCCCATGCACACCCAGTTGTCCATTTTTTAACATTGCATACCCGCCCGTCATCCCCCCCCCCCCCCCCAACCAGTTGATGTAAAACCAACTTTATTTCCAGACTGCCATTCACATGCCTTACTGGCTTACACAAGGAACCCATATTGACCCCTGCCACACAGACAGACACGCACAAATTATCTTATAGACCCTTGTGCACAGACACACACACACACACACACACGCAACCCCACTGACAGACGAGCCACAGCGCAACGCCGCATGCCAGGAAGGAAGAAAATCTCACCCTGAGTAGAGGTCAATGGCTTTTATCTGTGGTATGTCCGACCTCAGCGTGGCTGCATATTCGTCTGAAGGTCTAACATGCATGAGAGTGGCTGCTTATAAATGTTGCGTTATGTGATTCTATTTCGGACTTTGCAGATACAACATGTAACGTTGTTAAAAAGGCAAGAAGCTGCGTTGATATTTAAAAGGACCTGAAGTTGCCTGTATTTAGTGTTTGAACCCCAAGATCCTTGCACAGCAGTTTCAGTTGGCTTTAACCCCTCCCACTCCTTTTAACTCTACCTATCCCTCCTTCTCCTCTCTTTTGTTTTCCACACACTTCCTCTCTGTCTCTCTCTCCTGCTTCCTTCTCCCTTGCCAGACCCCAGTTGTGTGGAAAAGGCGGTGTCATCCTCTGCTCTCTCTGCCGTCTGTTCCGATTTGCCTCCAAGTGCAGCAAGACTTCCTGATTTGTGTGACAAACACAAATGCCTTTAAATTCCCCACAGCCCCAACTCCTTACCAGCCTCATACCTTGTAATGCATTATTCACATCCCAACCCCCCCCCCCCCCCCCCCACCCCCTCACATCAGGAGAGGGACAGCCACACACGACTTTCCTGGCAGAAAATCCATACGGCCCTGACGTCTTTGCTTCAAGTGGGCAATTAATGGAAGCCAAAAACTGGATCTATTTTCCCTCATAACTGTAGTTAAAGGTGAGGTTATGATGCCATTAGATGACAGTGCTAATATCTGTATCAAGGTGACTATGAACGTATGAACATCAGAGCACATCATTGGTTGTTCTTGTGAATCAGCACCAACCTGTATTGGGGAATTATGAGTCTTCAAAACTAAAAGAAAGACTTAATATGTTGGATAGTGTTGAATGGTGTGTCAAAACTCTCTAATAGTGACCTTTGGAATCTAAATGTTCTCTGACATGAATTAAACTGAGATATATTTGTTTTCCAGGCACCAGTAGCTGTAAACTTCTCCATCTAATGCTCGACATGCACTCATAAATATCTACTTAGGTTTACATTTCCGCCACCCTTCTTCTTGCTCTTCCTAATAGCAGGAAAGGAAGTACACTTGTTTTTGTGACATTTTGACGAGGGCCTGTTCAAAATGCTGCTGCTGTTGACCAACCAAAATTTTCGCCATTTGCGTTTCATCAAGTTGCGTATTTCTCAACCGTCTCCTCATGTCGTGCCAGCATGTAAGCAAGCTAAGCACCCCACGCTGCGGCTGCCGCGGCCCTCTCCGTATAACTTGTATTCCTGCCGACTCATTCCCATGTGCTGACACCCCACTGCAGCTGAGCGCAGGCCCGCCTGCCTCTTAATGGTGAAAAACGAGAGCTGTCATGTCGTAATCGTGTAATAACCATGCATGGTGTCACTTTCAGCAATTAATGGAGACGCTGTGACTGGGCTGTGTAAATCCTGGCTAAGTCGGCTGCAGCAGGGTACAGCGGTGGAGGAGTCGGAGAGGCTTATGAGTGTGTCGGTTTATTTGTCCCTACATGTGTGCCCGAGGGGAAGAGGTAAAGATTTCCATGTGTCTGTTTCTACATCTAATTGTATTAAATAGAGGGATTTGAAAGATGTCAGTAAATTTTAGGTTATTAGTTGTTGGGGGTTTTTTTTGTCAGTGGTTAAAAGTCAAACAGAAACTGAATGATTTTTACATCCATGGAGGTTTTGGCGATTGTGATGACTTTGCAGACTTTTTTTGCTGCCCTGATGATTTGTCACTTCACCTCATACTGTCATGTTAAATCAACAACAAAAAAACAAAACAGATTGTAGTTAAAGGACCCAGATGAGAAAGATAGAGCGTTGAGAGGTTAGCTGCATCAAGACTTTGTGATTATCAGGGAATAAAGAAAAATCACCCTCTCCTTTCTTGGAATGGTAGTTTAGTTTTTTTTAGTTTTTTTTTACAAGAAGCTTTTTATGATACATCAAACGTTAGTTTCAAATGTAACTTGGAGAATAAATAAAGCTTGTTGCACCACAACTTAATTGTCAGAAGAGGGTCTAGAGGCCAGAGTGTGAGGATCAGTGTGTGAAGGGGTCAGGGGGGGAGGCTATGATCCTGCCCATAAGGCAGTCTTTATAGAGGGCAGACAGATGAGGTGAGCAGGGCAAGCTGTCACTGAGAGCAAAGTAATGACTGGAGCAGTCTGCTGCTGCCAAACCCTCTGATTGTGTTAAATTTGTTTGGGTGTGGGCGGTCTTCGACTTTATGAGGTGTTGCGATAGCCTCGAGTTTGTGTGTGTGCAGATGTCTTTGTTTGTACTTTTACAGACCCCACCCTTTTTGGAGAGTTCGAAATTCTTTACTTGAAACATTGATTTAAACAAACTTTTAGCTTTGTAGCTTTTAGCAATGTTTGAATGTGTTTTAATTTTCCAGGGAGCTTTTATAAAATCTGGCTGGGGACAGCAGATGAAAATTTGCCTTTTGGCCAACTCTGATATATTTACAGATTTTTTTTTTAATATGCATTGCCCCTGTAAAATACAGTAAATGTAAAACAAGGTCCCAACCTCTTCAAGGATGGACAACATTAGCAGGAGTTTACTCTAAATGCTCTTGAGACTATGAGATCTGTTGAACCCTTTTTATCCCTCAGTCTGTATAATACCAACACACACACACACACACACCCACACACACACACACACACACACACACACACACACACACACACACACACACACACAGCTGCCAAGTCTCTCTATGGCCTACATTTTACCCTTCTTGAGACTTATAACAATTTCTCTTTCTTCCCTTGGCTCATCAGTTTACTTACAAAATAGGTTTTGTCAGTTATTGATGTATAATGCATTGGCATCAGTGAGCATATTTTCACTTTAATAATACTGAAATCTTTTTAATATTATTTGATTTTGTGTCGATCTTTGTGACAGAATGAAAGCGGTATGGAGATGATCAAACAGCTGCTTGTTTCAGGTCACGTCTCCTCTGTCTATCTGTCAAAGCCACTCCAGAGAGGCTTCAGGAATGAGAGAGCACTATGACTGGAGGGAATTTCTCCAAAACAACGCCAAATCACTCACTTTTTCCTGCTCCTCCCCATCCACCATAGAGATGTGTGTCAGAATCCAGCGTCTGTCACAGTATCCCAAGGCAGCCTCTAGATCCAACAACCAACCGGCGCCTCTTGTCTTGTCACCTGTTATCTTTACCGTGTCTCGGAGTTCTGCGTCAGATCACTCACAGCTTTCTTTAAAAAAAAAAAAAAAAATGTGGCGTGGGAGTTTCGCAAAGTGGAACGTGCCCTGGCATTTATTCAGGTCTACTAAAGATTACGGAATTT
Organism: Symphodus melops; assembly: GCF_947650265.1. Classification (NCBI taxonomy): domain Eukaryota; kingdom Metazoa; phylum Chordata; class Actinopteri; order Labriformes; family Labridae; genus Symphodus; species Symphodus melops. Next base: position 16,126,156 of record NC_136693.1, on the reverse strand, counting down.
GAATGTTGCTCACACTTCATACTCCTCTGTGATGTCTTCACACGGATAGCTTGGAGTGTGAGTCTGAAATGATCAACTTGAACAAGTTTAGAGAAATGAAAAAAACGGACTTCTCCTAGAAGGGGTGGTCACTTAATAAATTTGATAAAGTTTATTTTGAAATCAGAATGTGACTCTGAAGTGTTCCTTAACACCATCACCATGGTGCTTCTACCTGCCTGAATATTAAGTACAAATCTCAAATAATGCTTCAGTTGTCACAGGCAGATATTGTTTTGAATGGGAACATTAAGTTGCCCTGGTGAACATTTTCATTAAAAAGAATCCTTACGGCAATCCTTTTTTTTTTAAGTCTTTGTCCCAAATGGCAGCATCTTTCCCCAAGGATGTATTTTGAAAATGCTGAGTTGTTGTTTTTCAAGACAGCTACGATTCATTCAACTATTTGTTTCTAAGTTTTTTTGTTTTTTTTTCACACTTAAAGCTGAACTGTGTCTCGATCCACTCTTTTCATTTTTCTGTATCTATACTTGACTTGGAGCCAGACTAACAGCCCACAGATAAGACAGATGACAACTTCTCTTTTTATCCCCACATAGATTGTAATTATAGTTGACCAATCCCTTAAAAACAGTTAACTCCAGACAAGGCAGACATAATGAATATGTGTTTAAACTGGGCCAGAACATTTCAAAACCGGCTTGTTATCATTCTTACAGAGTAGTCTATGATAACTTTGTGATTTGTTTTCCCCCTCTCACCGTAGGTGAGGTCTGTGATACTAAAACATTCAGAATAAATCAGCAAAAATCCAGACAGCGTTAAAAACGATGTGGTGACAGTCGCTCACGATTTCAGCACTTTGATCAACATGTCGTCACATTTGTGTTAAAAGATATATAGCGAGGTCCAGATTCCTCAAAAAGTTGTATAAAAAGCAAAACCTAGAGTTTGTAAAAACTAAAACAAACAGTTGCTGATCACACTGAAATGCTCTGGAGGTGAAAATAGGACGCATTCAGAGCTGCAGCAGGTAAGTAGACATCTTTGTCAGAGGAGCTTGTCCAAGACTCCCCCCATGCGGCTTCCTCTTTTGGCATCCCCTCTGACAGGCAGATTACGTTTGCTGTTCAAAATCGTTGTAGGTACAAGCATGAAGTATGTACTTGGGATTAATAGGGAGTGATAAATGTGTAAAGAGTAGTGTACTTTATAAACCATGAGGAGTCCTGTGGTGAGTGTGAGGTGCTCAAGGTAAGGATTAGCAGAGCGCTTGTGGCAAAGTGACACCTCTAACAGGTGTTCTGAAGCTGGATTTTGTGTGTGTGGGAGTGGTACTTTATGTGACATTTAAGTACTATAAATTACTCTAAATAGCAATAATGATGAAATAATATGCTATTTAAATTGTTATTCGGCTAAAGTGTATTTTTCTATTTTCGTTTGCCTGAGTGTGTATTTACATGCGTCTGTGGCTCCCTGTAAGACTGTCAGCATTTGTTTTACACAATGTCACATTCCTAAAGTTGTCACTTTGAGTCCACTGAGGTACACAGTGAAAAACCCACAGGCATACCAGTAATCTTAGAGATGCCACAAATATCTATGCTGAGATATGACACAATCCTAAAGTCAGGATATAAAGTGATAAGATTGTGTCTTTGTTTGCCTCTTCGTCTTCTTTGTTTTTCTTTCTTTCCTTCTTGCATGCTTGCTTTCATTTTAATTTTTTTTTTTGCCCACCCTCCCTATTTTAGTGTCCCCGCAGATTCCCCTGCTGTCGGTTTTCGTCACATTCCCCAATCTGTTAGCCTTCTGATACCGGGGCCAGACTTGAAAGGAAGTCTTAAGGACGAGAGCTTATACACTGTGCCAGATTTTGTTAAATAACGACGAGATGTTGGTGCCAATTCATCAGTAATTGTCCCTTCTGGCACAGTCTGTTGAAAGTCCTGGAGAATCCTAAGCTCAAGATCACTGCAAGTGTTAATCTTCTTATACTTAAGGTATCAGGTTTTCTTTTGATGTCGCTAAACATGTTGACTCCTATCTCAGCGCAGAAGGCAATCCAGACATAGCTATGAGCTAGATGGGGGTTTGTCTGCCTTCTTCTTCCAAGAAGCTCATGGTGTATGTGTTCCTCTGCTAATGTTAATTACGCTTCTAAAAGAAAGCAACAACAAATTAGAGGGGAGAAAAGAAAATAGAAAGGAAAAGATTGATCCTCTGCTAATTGTCCTTTTCCTTTGCGCAATTTGGCTGCCTCTAGTACAATGTTAAAAGGCCTCATTTAATTCCAATGAGGTAAAATCCTATTTCTCAGACTCGTCTGTATGATAGCCCAAGGTTATTTTCAAGAACTGCTTCGTCAAAGAGCTCCTTTCAAGATCAACAGAAAAGAAACTTGACTCAAAGTAGAAATGATTTAGTGTCTAATTAATTTTCCTGTCCCCAGGGTGTACTGTATATTTGGGTTGCTATGACACAGTCTGCGGGAGATTTCATAAACACATACAGCAAGAGGTTGATGACCACACAGATCAATGTGTCGGAGAATCTACCCCCAGGGAGTCAGGTGGACAAACCTAAGAAAGGTGCATCGTATTTGGGCCTGAAGTCCTTGGCATGCTTGGCCCCCCCTCAGGTGCTCAGGTGAGCCTCGGTGATCAATCACACATGCTGTTTGTCAGGCAAGATACTCCCATAAGTCAGTCTGTCATTCAAGCAGAGCCTCAGGTGGTGGGTGATAGTGCAGAGGCTGTGGGATCAGGGCGAGCTCCCACATGTGCAACAACACTGATCCCACACACAGGTGGAGATTTGTCATGGGCTGGTTGGAGCTCATCTGTGATTGAATACGGTGTTTGAATGGGAAAGGTGCACACGTGCAGTAAGAGGGCGTGTGTGGTTTTGCGTCTGTATTTGAAATCTGTTAAAAGTCTGCACTGAAGGTCTTTTCGGACTAGATTTTACTTTATTGTATTGACTTTACCAAACAAACATTTTAAGATATTTCACATAAATCTTATATTCAACATTTAAAAAAAACAAACAAACAAGCACTTCCAAACCCAGACACAAACTCTCTTTCTTCCTCAGGTTTCAATCAAAAGCAAATGTCTGCCTGCCTGGAGGGACTCTTTAAACATGCGTCCTGGAAGATTTATAGCAAAGTTTAGAAGTTAATTGTGCGGGTTTGTTATTGGAAAAAGACAGGTGGGGACCGAGCTGAGGCATGTTTTATCAATCTGCCTTTGTGTCTTTGGATGTATCTGAAAGTGTGGGCGTAATACAACCCATGTTTAACTGTAATTCCACTTTTGATTCAGAAGTGCCTGTCTTTGGCAGGCGCTGTGTTTAACGGCTGCCTGTGGAGAAAGTGGCTGAAGGTGATTGGGTGTTGCCAGTTACTGGTGTGAATCCTGTCTCAGAGATGTGTCACTGAGCACGGTCAACAAGTTCATCAGGAAAAGAAAAAAAGGGGGGGGGGGGGGGGGGGGGGGGGGGGCGCTTCAGACATCAACAAGCTTTCTCGTACTGCGAAACTATTTCATTTAAAACCCCTTAAAAAAGGATATGGTGTTTTCAGGTTTGAAACTAATAACATGTTTTTTGCTTGAAGAAAGAGAAGCAACATGTAGTCCACGCAGACACTGTGGAGGCCTTTATAACTGAAGCCAATCTAGGCCAAACTGAGCTGGACAAAACCCATTACAGAGCTCAAATGACGCTTGGTGGGTATACTGGCATCAGTCAAACCCACAGGCTGCCTCGGGGTCACACCAAAGCTGGCACTTAGAGTTTTAACACACAGACAGCACACACATTATCCAGCTAATGATGGAATTACAGCACTGACTCACCATGTAGCTACATGTAAGCGATGGGGGGACGGCAATAGATTATCGTCTGAGAAAAGAGGCACTTTCCCAGGAAAAGCAGCTGTCAGTGAGAAATGGAGAGAGAGAGAAAGACAGACAGAGGTGGATGTGGACATAAACCCCTTAGAATGGAGGATTAGATGATTGTTATTATGACTCTATAAAACACTGTCATTATCATTGAGTCATATGTCCATGGAATAGAAAGGGATGTTTAAAAGGATGTGTCATCAGTGTCTGAGGTTTAAATGGGTAGCAGAAGTTTACACTGGGAGAGAATGAGATATATACAGACTGTCCTTTAAACTGGCACAGTCAACAAACAGTTACAACAATTTTGAGAGGACGTAATGGATTATAGTAACTCAGTCCTTCTGTTTGTGTGTGCAAGTGTTTTTTTCATTTCTATTTGCATGTTTTACTCTTACTGAATGCTTTTGTTCCTCATATGGATCTATTTAAATGTTTACACGCTTGTATGCACATGTACTGCTCTATGGATGGACATGTGTGTGTGTGTGTGTGCAGATGTGTGTCTGTGCCATAATACCTTGAAGCTGTAACTGCTTGTGCACTATAGCCCTCTATGTTGCGGTGACTGTATAAACACTGTGGTTCCTCTGTTTTCTTACTTTGGTCTCAGTGCGAATGTCTGAAAAGTTCATATTTTCAATGCTAACACTGAGAGAACCATAAATTCGCAGGGTGCTTTATTTTTATCCTCTTCACATAATGAAAGTTCCAGAGGACAAAAACAGCCCCAGCCAGGGTGGGGTGGGTTGTGAGAACACAGTGTAGGGGATGAGGGCGGGGGTTGATCGTGGTTTTGGGGACATAAGAGAAGGGTGCAACTGCAGTGGACATGTAGCCTTTTCTGGACAGATGACTGAGAAGTGTTTCCCGTCGCCTGAGCCTTTGAGCAAAACAGTGAGCGGGAAGTGTCTGTCGAATATTCAGAGTGAAATCCAATCGAGCTTGTCTGAATTTTCTGAAGCAACATGGCTCCAAGTTCAATTACACATTACAAGACGCATGACAGTTTCCATTGTGCAATACTCAATCTAACAAGACTGCACTAAATCGGTCAGGCTTCCCGTCACACTGGAGTCAGTGTGCCGAGACAGGAGGGAAGGGCCTGCGACAAGAGACCCTCTTAACTTCACTATTATGGTAACACATACCTGTAGAGAAGCTGACACCTGAGACCTAGAGCCAAGATGCTAGAGGCAACTAGCTAACACGGCTTCCCTCTGCTTGCACCTCTCTTGTACTTGACTGTTGTCAAACTGTTATGGTTCTAATGCTTTTGTGTTGATTGTGGGAGTCTGGGTCATGAAGAGATTATCTGCTGCCTTTGTAGCCTTGAGCTAAGTTCTTGTAATGAATCCAAAAAAGCTGTCTCTTTAATCTCTGCTTGAAGGAGGGAAAAAAAAAAAGTTTCTTTATACTCTATGCAGACGACATTGTGCTAGTCTTGATGAATATCATTTAATCACCAGTGACACTTCACAGGTCCAAGGCATTCAAGTTAGTTTGCACAGGCTCTTCCAGGGTGTAATTTACAGCTCATCCATGTAACCTCCTTTCCCTTTGGTGGCTGAGACAGGAAAAGAGAAGCCCCTCGTAGTTGGATCAGTGTGGTGTGGTGGTGGTGGGAAAGCTGGAACCAACCCTGTTAAAACTTGAAAACATTCCCCCTTCAAACCACCATGACTGAGTAGATTAGACCCCCATCCGCAGGAAGACAATCTTATTTCCTGAAGATATTTGGGGCGTTTAATTCTGAAACAATGGCGGCTGGCGCACTGAGCCTCTTTTATTGCATGCTTTTTTTTATTACCATTTTCGAAGTAATTCACATAAAGTAAATGCGTGGTTCAGGGAAACATGTTAAGATGCACACCAAATACATTTGTGTCAGGCGTAATTATTCCCCCAGATGAGTCCTTTCTTGTGTCTACACCAATTAAAGTCAAGGGAATAGAATCAAAAAAACATGCGTTCCTGTGTACTTGGTGTTGCCTTTGTAGGAGCCATGTCATTGATGACACACGGCTATATACATATTTCATTGGGACATGCATATTTTAAATTGTAGTCCTTGGCACACCAGTGCTTCATTCACAGTGTGTGGAAAGCACTAAAGAGCAGAAGGTTTCCTTTGTTGGTTGTGTTATGTAAGGGAGAAAAAAAAATCAATTTCCCTGTGTAAATTATATTTCACATTATTTTATAGCATTCTAATAGTACGGGAAGGATAACTTGGTTTGTTCAGCTTTACTGTCACCACACCGGGCTGAAATGAAATATCTTCTTCATAGAGCACTTTCTCACAGCTCAGAGGCTGTGGCAGACTCCTATCCCAGTCTCTAACTTTCCTCTGCTCTGTCTTTGTGGTGTTGCGGTCAAAGAAGTGATTATACTGTGCCAGAGAAATGCTAATGTATGTGTTCACAACAGACATAACATCCAGACACAATTAAAAGCACAAGCAAGTGTCAGCCAGTGTTTGTGTTAATAACTGGGTTTGGTGGAGAGGGAGAGAAAGAGAGAGTGCGGTCACAAACACGTGTTGCCTGCGCTCAATGGAAGAAAGAATGGCTGCGCTTAGAAGTGGAGACGAGGAGGAGGACTGTGTGGCTGCTTGGAGAAAAATCAACTGTTCGGCCATACTCTTCCAGCTAAAGTGCCCCCCCCCCCCCCCCCCCCACACCACCACCACCTTCCAACAAGCAGTACCCAAGAGTCTAGTCACTCCAAAGTTCACAGGAGTTACTTCAACCGTATCACTCACATCTAATAGCCCTGTGTACTCTGGCTCCTCATGCTTCAAGCACTTCATCATTGTGTTGTGTTCGATGCCTCTGGTCCTGCTTCCTTTAGATTCAGTCTCGTCCACATAGACAGACAGTGAACATGAAATTCAGTCAGACATTTTGCCCCAGCCGCTGGTCAAGAAATGCCTGCGGTCGGAGTCGGTCTGAGTGGAAACACAAGATTTGATAGAAAGACAAGCCCATACAAGCCCATTCGAGAATATTGCTCGGCTAGACGACATAAAAGACTGACGAGGAGATCAGAGAGGTTTAAATGATTTTTTTTTTTTCTCTCTCTCCGTTTCCTAATCACCAGTTGTAAGCAAAGACTTTCATGCGTACATATCCCCTTCATGTTTCAAAGTGATCATCTTAATTTGCAAACGTGTGTATTGTTGTAGAACACGCATATGCATGTAGACATGCTCACAGGAGGTTTGAGTGTAGATCTTTATCAACATCTGATTGACCAGTATCAGGGTTAGCGCTTGCTAATGAGGCTGGGAGTTCTTCTTCACTGATGTTTTCATTATTGATTGCTGACAAGTACATCTTAATTAGTCTAGTCCCACATGAACCAGAATTACTTAGTAACAGTATGTAGTGTCTTCACACTTTCTTATGTATGCGCTTCAACACTTTATTAACTTTGGTAAAAAAGATGTAATAGCCATACAAGATATTCAATACAGATGTGAAATATGTGCAAGTGATCCAGCTATTAACCTGTTGTTTTTGTAATTTTTAGTGCCCCATATTTTCTTCCAGTGACATTTTTGTTGGATTTGAGGGTGATCCTGCCAGATGTTGGTGTCTGATCGCCTACGGTAAAAACATGACACAACACGAATCAAAAACAGATCCCTCTCTCCTTAAACAGTATTGCTCATTCATTCAGTGGGAGATCACATTTCGTGTTCATCTGTTGCCAAAACACAAAGTGTCTCAAACTATTTCAAGATTATAGCCTGCGATACCTCTGCTTATCCATCTGTCACCATACAAAGAGCTATCTTTTCTTGTTTAAGTCACTCAGGCTCAACGTCTAATCTGAAACGCCTATTTGTGTGTGCATTTTTCTCACTTCCTTACACCGCGGAGCGCTTTTAAATTGGGAAAAAAACTGTACAAGTCAGGCACCTAAATCCTGAACCCAACACCCTCCCACCCAACATTTCACACCCTTCCCTGCATGCTCTCGATCAAATGTCATCGAAGAATAATTGCTCCAAAACCTATGCGAACTTTCTTGAGAAATGTAGGAGGATCTGGTTCACACATTCACCTCTCATCTTGAGAATCTATATATGAAGCTATACGACGGTATAATCAGAATATTTGCCTTTACATCAGTGCTACGTGTAGTTTGACAGAATCACAGTATCAATAAAGGAGTGGAGAAGAACATACTGGAGAACAGAAGACGTTATGCAGCCTTTTAATAACGTGAACGGGGTTGGCAATGGTTCGAGCATACTCTCTACGGTCATGCACCACTCGCATGGAATAAATGTCCCCACTGGCTCAAGGTTAATTTTCAACCGTTTGTGTTCACACATACAGTTTACCATGAAAACTTCAGGAGTTTTGTGTTAAAGTCTTAAAGCACTATTAGCTAACTTTTGATTCTTTCGCCATGTAAACCACTTTTAATATTACAAGTCATCAAGTAGTTTAAAGATGTGATTTTTTTTTTTTCAGGCAGTCTGGCCTTAACTTCTAAAAGTGTGTACAGACAAATTGTACTGGTCCTGTGTACGTAAAATGTGAACCTTGGTTTGCAGACTCTATCCTCAAACCTCCATGTTCCCGTTGACATTCTCAAGAACAAGGAAAGAGCTTTTCCTCGCAAGGTCGAATGCTTAAATGTCACACTCAGCCATCGATAACTGGTGACTTACAAATCATAAGTATTGATCATGGCAACGATCACACTGAATGTAGGGCAGACAGTAAAATCATATCCACTTAGGCTTAATTGCCACATTAAAACAATTATGCACATCAACTAGGACTGTCAAACTGTATGCATATTATGCCAATCCATACATCTTTTATTTCTCTTTTTACTTAGCATTTTTTATCCATGCACTTTTGATAATGAATGAGGGTTTTACTCGCTATCGACTGCTTCAGGTAGAACACTTGTAATTGGCTGTTTGACCTCTCATCAACTCTACACTCTCTAGCTTTGTTGATGACATAATGTGCGTAAGGTTTTTACTGTATATGTATGTGTCAATACTCATGTATTTACTAATGACAGTGCAAGTGCTGACTGGTGACCTGCTAATGAAGTTGGTGGAATTGTGAGTCACTCAATGGGTCAAGGACTGAAGAGAATCTCTCAGTCGTCCTCTACTAGAGCACTGTCTTATTGGGAAAAAAATGCATTTTACTTTATTCGCTTGGCATAATAGTCGCCTCGTTCATTTTCAATCTGTGTGCAGCTTTGGTATTTTTCACAGTTATGCTGGAGCAATTGGATGCTAATTTCTGTGATCAGCACATCAATTTAGCTTACTAAGCTAGATATGTTAAGTGTCTCAGTAATTTTCAGCTGACACTTTTAGGGAGTTCTACAATGTACTGTCTGTTCATAATTCCATATTATGTTACAATAAACCCAAATTTTATTTTTTGAGTGGCTAATACAGATACCCAGGTTTGACACAGTTCACTTACATTTGATTGTTTCTCATTAAATGAGCATCTTCACATACCTCGAGAGATCCAATGTGGCAAACTCCACTCATCCTACACCTTACTAAAATAAAACATGAAAACTACCGTTTAAACACAAGTCAACTACACAAGCATTTATCCAGTCCAGAAAGGCGGAAGTTCATGTTTATGGAGGCTCAAACATCATTCATTAAAATTCCTGCATTCCCAAAGACCACATAGTGTGATTATAACCTCTTGGTGATATATGGAAGTGAACCTGCTGACTGTCGGTTCAGTCTGTTTCCAATATGAGAGACAAACTCAGCAAAGAAGTCTCTAAGAATACAACCAAATGTTATGAGAGGGGGTTTGAACTGTACTGGAGTCTGTTGAATGACAGCAATCATTTACACTATATGCCTGCCTGTCAGAGAATTGAAACGACTTGCGAAGCAAAACATCCACTTAGAAACTTCATTTTTACCGCCATTCTTCAGACTGCTGATTCCGTCTTTTGTTAAATAACCATTTTGCCCATCTTTCTTTTCATCTGCTTTAAGAAGAAACTGGAAAATGTTTCACCAAGATCTGCATAGTCCAATCCCCCTGATTGGGTTGCAGTCTCTGGTTTTGTAAAAAACATTTTTGATTTCAACCCTGCCAGTGGAAGAGGTTATCAGAGTTCAAGTGGCCTGTACCTAAACCTCTCCATCCACTCCATGAAACCGAAGGACAGAGGGAGCAAGAGGGGGCAATGAATGTTTAAATAACTTTAACGGGTTACATATTATACTTGAGAGCCAAAGCAGCACTATATTTTTTTACAGGCATTTAACTACTCTTTCAAAGACTTTATAAAACTTCTAATTTTAACTTCAAATTCTGGGGTTATAATACATGGGTAAATTACATGCATGTTATGGGTGTAACTATGGCATGTGCCGTTTTGCTCCACATTCTTAGAAAGAACCACCATCACTGGAAGCAAACAAGAAAGAGAAAGTGAGATTTCTTGGAAAACTTATGTCATCAAACTCTTTCATTATCTAATGTTAACACCCCAGAGATCAACGCTGCCGAGAAGATATGGGGTTATAATTGTTTTTATTGGTTTATTGTGAGGAACTCTTTGATGTATTTAAGGGACCAACCTAATGAATCATTGAATGCAGAAACAGTCTATCTAGGGATCTGATCTCAAAGAGGCTGATGGTGGGGGTAGGGATGTGTGTGTGTGTGTGTGTGTGTGTGTGTGTGTGTGTGTGTGTGTGTGTGTGTGTGTGGTGCTGTTTGGGGGTTGAGTTGCAACAATGCGTTCTTTAGTTGCCAGCATTGGTGAACAAGCAAAGACTTAATCAAGCACTGTTGGCCAAAGAGTAGGGGATAGGAAGGCATGGGGTGTAATCAAGTGTAAACATCCTATACAATGTTGAGCAGTGAGATGTGTGACCCCAGAGTTATGGGAGCAGAGTGGATGGAGGGGGGGGGGGCTTATTTAGCAAATATGTAGACGTGCTTTTGACCCCACAGTGACCGTTTCACAAGCTAACCCGAACCCGCTAGCCTCGTCAGTCGTTAATCATCATTTGTGATGAGAGCAGGCTTTGTTTGAGCTGAATAGTACCAAATGTGAACATCGTGCTTTCATTTTTCACTTTGGTGTTCTGCTTTTATGTGCGTTTTGCGTTCTAATTTTTGTCAAGTCATTTCTACTACTTTGTTGCGGCTTCAATGTTTTTGTCCCCTTCTTTGAGGCTGGTGCATGGGCGGGGCGGGGGGGGGTAGAACTGTTTAGTTGGTGCAGGGCAGAAGAAGCGCTACAGATCTAGTTACCCCATGGCTTTTCCCACAAAAGTGATCAGGGACTGAAAGTTGAGAGCATGCGTCCCTTACAGCAGGTTCACTCGCGTTTCCAGTTTAACCTTTTATTAAACTGTCCATTGTGCTCCCTTGCTACTCACAGAGCCTCCTCTACATTCTCATGCCCATCAGGTCAGTCGGGTTAACAGCCAAAGGGAGGTAGTAGGGAGGAGGGTGACACTTTCTTATCTTTGGCCCTCTGTCGCTCTGAAGCCAGCACAACACATTGGAAGAAAGGGAGAGAAGTATATACTACAACCGTTTGATGAGCAGCAGGGCAATAAATTCATTAATCATCATTATATGCCTCATCAAACTCTTTGCCAGCCTCTCCATGGGAGTTACACAAATTAGCCAGTGAAAAAGGCAGTAATTTTAGAGGAGCTAGGTAAGTGCTTTTTGATTGCTTTCTTGAACAATGCTTCCCCTGACAAGCTAATAAATCAGATCTTTCTATACTTAAAGTGCAGCTACTGTGAACCCATTCTGAGCTCCCCAAAAAAGAAAAGGAAGGCTGTGTGGGACAAGGGCTTTTACTACAGCCAGAGCTCTTTCACAGATTTGTTTTGGATTCCTCCTCTTTATTCTGCAACAAAAGAGGCCCCGAGTACAAAGCTTTTGATAACTGAATGAACTGCTGTTGTGTCTTCAGATGCAACCAGGGATTTTCTCATATGGGATCAAAATAACCTCATGTTTGACTTGAGTTGAAAAAAACCTAAACCAATAGTGGCCATATGGTGTCAAATTCAATTAGCTCGTCTTTCTTTTTGTACTTTTTTTTTTAAGCTGGTCTGGGTCTTAACATACAAACTCAAGTAAGTTGCATTGACAGACACATGGCTGCAGCTTTAACACACTTTAGTCTATAATGTGAATCCTAGCTGGCAGGTGATGCATACCTACCATGGCGATCATATCCTTTCGTCCAGATGGCCATTCCATGCAAGACCAACAAATGATCCATCAGACTGGAAACGGCTCCTTTATTGAAAATGAGGTCAATAGAAGATTTGAGCCTGGTTTGTGGCTGGCCATGTTAGCCTCATTCAGGTATTAGCACTACTCAGTTAGTGCGTTAGATGAGTGGTCCCATGCGGGAAGGGATGGAGTTGGACGGGTTGGCAAGGGTGGGGGCTAGTTTGAGGTGGTCTTTATCTGTTTAAAGCCCCTCTCTGATGAGATTACCTATTGGAGTTGGCTGTAAACCACCCTGTTAATCAGGGTGCAGCAGCCAACACACTCCCACTGGCATGCAGCCACCACTTGTTTTTTTTTTTTTTTTTTTGTTTTTTTAGGGAGGAGTGATGGGGTTCAGTCAGCAACACAAACCACCCAATATTTTTCATTCGGAATCATCTGCTATGTCTGGATTAATGTTAACACCAGCAAGCACAGACACAAACGCAACTGATGTGTTTCCCTCCATGTTACTGTCATTAGTCTTTTTGATGAAAAACCCAACAGCCACCTGCATTTACCAAAACCAGAGCATTAAGTGACGAGGTTCATGTTTAGACCATATTTCTAGTTGCATCCTTAGCAGGCTGTATTTAGCTAAATTAGCATTGAGACAATGTCAAACATGGGGTCATTGCCGCTTCCTGCTCTCATTGTGTGGAAGTAAGGGCCAATCTGAGGCAGAGTTTTAGATGAGCCCAGCAGTGGTGGCATCTCCTCCTCGCTCCGCCTTATTAACTGAGTGTGGCTCAAAATAACTTTGGGAGGAGGAGACAAAAGAAAAGGCAGTGCCCCGTTTATCTCCTCCTTTGGAACTGATCCAATTAGGTAAGTGCCCATTTGCATCCGTTAGACTCCTCCGAACTCTGAGGAAAACAGGAAAGCTCAGAGCAACCGAAATGGGTCAGCAGTGAGAAGGTCCATTTGTGGTGCAAGGTGTTTTGGAGAGACGAAAGTGTCCCAGAAGAACAGTGGATAATGGTATTGTAACTGGCCCTGTATGTGTGGTTGCTTCTGTGCGTGTGTGAGAGCAGGCATTATAGCGGTTATTAGGACAGATATGTGTGGTAATGTGGAGCAGATGTTGTGAAGAAAGGGATCATTTAAAAAGGGCAAATGTAAATAAACAGTCTGGCAGCTCGGCGCCCTTCCCCCCTCCTCTTAGACCTTCTGAAGTCACTGAAAGAAAACAGTTCATCAATCTTCATCACAACCATTAATATTGTAATATTAGTAGGTCTTATCATATGTTTCACTTAAACCACATTCACTCTATCATTACCATTTAAGACATCTAGAGAAATACTGACTGGTGTAGACCAGAATAAAAAAGATCAATACAACATGCCCTTTATGTTGCGCCGTATTACATTATAAGTGAAGGAATCTGCAAAGTAGGATTGCTGCAATGTATGGGAAAAGTAAATATAGTCAAAATATAGGCGATAGTCAGTGATTTAGTCGTGGGTGTGCTGAAATTGCTTACCTTGTGACTAGTAAAGAGGAGGAGCCTGGCCAGGATGCAGACAAGACCTGTACAGATTCACAGGAAGAAGAACCTGGCGGTGTCTCCATCTCCTCACTGGATGCACACACTTACTGCTCTGTGGCTGTGCATACCTGCGGCGTTTGGCGAAGAGTAAGAGGCCCTCCTCCACATGTGTGTATTGAAATGTGTGTGTGCGCACTTCACCTCCTTCAGGGCAGGGCAGAAACCCCCAGTGTGAGCGCCAGTGAGCCCTTACATGGCCACTGAACACAGACCCTTTGCAGTCACAGGGTCAGAGGCTCACGCCACACTGCTGTCAGAGCAGATTGGTCGATGAGCAGCCCCCTTTCAACAAGTCTGGTGCTTGCAGATAGGGCATGAGTGCATTTGTGCTATGCCATTTATATATTTTTTTTAAAAATCCACTTTTTTTCATATGTTTGAAGTTTTTAAATTATTACCATGTAACATAGAAATATATTTAAATGTATAAAAATATGCATTTTATTTCTATGTTGTCTAATAAACACATGATAATCCAAACATACCTACACAGACATTTTATGTTTAGCCACTGTAACTGAATCCCTTACTTCTTTCAACCCCTGGCCTCCTAGGACTTCATAGTTCATCACTCTAGTTAATGTTTTTTCTCCCCCTTTTTTTCCTTCTTTTCATAGAAATGTTTTATTTATGTAGGGGGGGTTGCGCGGGGCACACTTAAACCATCTCACAGCTGAAAATTACACGTGTAATCTGTCCCAGAGGAACTGCACGGAGAAATAGAAAAACAGTGTGTGAAGTGCAAAAAAACAGTGGTAAATCACTCTCTGCCACCTTATCTGGGCCGCTTTACGCTGGGTTCAAGAGCGTTTTATAACTCCACTTAACATGAATGTTGAAGGTGCCAAACGCTTGAGACTCAGGTTACCTTGACATGAGTTTTCAGGATTCCAGTGTGTGCATATTCACACGCGTCAAAGCCTCAATTGTTTGATTCAACATTAGACTCAATCTGATTTACAAGATATAGTACCCAAACTCAGTACATATCCTGCGTACAGTCTGCACTCTGATGTGCAGTCTCGTCCACTCTCTGTGATTACTGTGCACTCAACCTCACTAATGATTATTTACTAATTAAAAAATTATGAAACTAAATTGTCTTTTTTTTTGGCACAGTATGCATGGTCTGCAAAATCTGAGAAAAAAAAAGAAAGGTATGCTTTTATTAACACCCTTGAAACATATATGAATGACATGTACTTTCAGCTACTTAATCTAAAATGATATACACAACTCACACTAAGTAAGGATTATTGTTATTTACATGGGTGCATTTCCTATTTGGTCTGAATTTTAATAAAATAAGTCAGTGGTGTCCAAACTTTTTTTCTTGCGGGCCAAAATTGTTGCGTTAGAATTGCTCACGGGCCACAGGTTTTTTTTTTTTTTTAATATTGGAAGGAACTTTTTGTATTTTGACCTCTTCAAAAAATAATGTAAATACACAATAACTAATTGCAGTGGGAAACTGTTGTGTTCTAAGTTTTTTGGAAAGAATAGTCAGGATTTTATAGGTCTGATTCTTCGATTTGAAGTCAAGGGCCACAAAAAATCCACTCAAGGGCCACAAATGGCCCCCGGGCCGCACTTTGGACACCCCTGAAATAAGTAATAGTTCCCTTTGATATTACTGTTAATGAATGAAAAGAAGCACCATTTTCATTCGTGCAATATTTATTACCCGGACCATTTACACAATAACAAAAATAGTCCTCAATAACCAAAATCGACAAAGTCAGTAGCGGGTGTCTCCACCATTTGCTGCAATGACAGCTTGATACTGGTATGAGCATCCAGTCGCTGCTTCAGCTGGTCCCAGATGTGCTCTATGGGGTTCAGGTCAGGGGACATTGCTGGTCATACCATATGAGGCACTCCGACTTCCTGAAGTCGAGCTGTGACAATTCTGGCATGAGGGATGGTGGAGCATTACCATCCATGAACAGAACGGTGGGGGTGCGCTGGTGGAACTGGGGCATGATGATGAGTTATACATTGTCTCTGAGGTAAGAACGTGCAGTGACTGAACCATCTCCAATCACCAAATCTGTTTTGAGCTGACTGGTGATGCCTGCCCAGACTGTTGCACCTCCTCCACCAAAGAGAACTTTGGGGACCATGTTGAGTTCAGCGTATCACTCACCTTGCCTTCTCCAGCAACGCCGACGACCATCTTTTCTGTGCAAGGTGACCCGACACTCATCAGTCAACAGGACGGTAGACATTGTCCGGGTCACATGGTCGCAACGGTCGTCTGGCATTCAAGCCAAAGCAGCGGGGTCGGTTGCGAATGGTTTGTCTGGAAACCCTCGAACCCCTCACTTCTCGTAAACAGTCCTGCAGCTGTGTGGCAGTAGCGTAATGGTATAGGTCCTTAGGTACTGCTCATCATTGCGGTCGATCACTTGTGGGGCTCCACTCCTTGGTCTGTCACGAACACTGCCACTATTTCTGAGTATTGCTGCAAATCTGCTGATGACACTTTGAGACACATCAAGTTCACGAGCAACAACTGACTGCCTGCTACCAACCTGAAGGCTCGCTATGGCCAGGTGGCGCTGCTCGTCTGTTTAAGTGACGTCGTGTGTTCATGGCTGCTTGAATAATGAACAGGGAATGATTTACTGACGATACCAGCTTTTTATACCCCCAGAGTGAAATTGATGCCACATTGAGAAGGGTTGTCTTTTTGTATTTTTTGGTATTGGCCCCAATATGTAAGGCCACAGTACACAGTGAGACCATTATGTGGAAAACGCAAAATGAGGTGTCTATCACCCTAATACAATTGCCTCCCTATCCCAAAAAATCACTGAAGTGAAACAAACAACTGATGCATGAAACCCACTGAGGACCTCACAATATCCCTAACTTATTGTGAGTAGTGTATATTGTTTATAATAATAATAATAATAATCTGTTTTCATGTTGAAGGATGTTTTGATCGAGGAAGAAATATCCATAGGCTATGAAGCAATCTCTCTCAACTCCCCTTTCTGCTATCGACACCCTCCTTTTATTCCAACCATCTTTGATATCACATTTGGCACCATCATGTAGTCGATGATAGCCTCTGTGAATAATCTGTGCAGGTCAAGTAGAGCGAGGTGTCTTTTTACACATTTGAGCTGAATTTGACCCCGACGTCGTGTCGAGGGGACGTTTTATCTGGGCGCTGTTTACACTAAGCGCCGTATAACACGCAGAGTAATCTTGCAGGGATATTGGTAGTGTGTTCATGAACGGGCTCTGGTTTCAGCCTGAGATCTGACATACAGTAGCATTAAGAGGCGTCCACAGAGCTGTCCGGTGGCAGGTGTCTAATCTGTTTGCTCCAAGACTCTTCTCGAGTCTGCCCCTGCAGCAAATCTCCTGCCAAAGTACTGAAATCTGAGGGTTGAAGTTACAGCAGCCCCTTTAAGGTGCGTAAACCTATACTCTATTTAAAACGCTGATAATTAGTTAAACTAAAGTGTCGCTCGTTTATATTTCGACAGACTCTACTAGACATCACTATAACACCTTTCGTAGCCTACTGATAGTTTTCTGTTAAACCTGCACACATTCCACAGATAAATCCAGTAATAATGAGATTTGCACGAGGCCACAGCAGCCAGACTCAACTTCCCCCTTCGTTTCATGTCACCGATCCCAAAAGTGTAGAAAACAAACAGGAAACCACGGTTTACTCTTGTTATTCATTAGTCTTCTATTAGCACTATTTTAAGTCTCTCTCATGACACCAGCACACTGAAGTGCACAAACCAAATGCTGCGCCTACTTTTAGAGTAAATATGCAAACATAAAAGCAAAAAAAAGTGCTGTTTATTTGAGATGACAAACGTTTGTCTGGCGGTGTTTCTCTTCCACGAGGCCTCGGATTCAGGCTACACAAATCCATTTATGCGTTTCTGCATTAATTCGATAACAAGACACGATGCGTTTTACTTTTACAGGTGTTGGCAACGAAGATGAAATTATTTTATTAAAAGTTTTACGGTTTATTAAGTTACAACAACTATAGTTGCGGCCCTCAGACTGGATGTGAAGCCATGGCCATTTTTTCCAGCTTTAAAAAACAAACCGTTGAATATTAATTATATTAACTTTAATGACAGTAATAATTGTTGTTGTTTTTTTTCTCCATTGTAAACACCCGGTATCTGCGTCATTAAACTCCAAGACAACATCTTGAATCAGGAGGATACTGACGTAGTCCTCTCTTTTTTTCCCCCTCTTCTGCTTCTTCTGCTGTCGGATTATTTTCCCCCCATTTTCACACGTGGGAACGGTTTCACCCCTACTTAGTATTCTCATATTGTAGCAATCCCAACAATGAACCGACACGCCATTCAAGCAGGAGGGGAAGCCAGGGACCGAGTTGTATAATGTTGCAGAGCATCTCTCCTGTAGGCTACACAGCATGTCTCTGATGAAGAGCTGCACGTTCTCTCGCTCCGCTTCCTGCAAAAATCTGGGGTGTAATTGACTGTCTGTTATCACGAGCTGAAATAGAAAAAGTAGGCTAATAAACCGTGAAATATATAGATTTTAATTAGTGAGAGGGTTATTTTTTCTTCTTCTCAAACGCAGTTCTATCATGAAGAAAGAGCTGATGACAACAAAGCTGTCAATGATTCTCCCTCGATATATAAAAATCCAACCTCTGTATTTTTATTATTAGAATACTAATAATAATAACAATAGTTATAATCGGCTACACATATTACAGTGCAATGTGATAATGCAAAATATTATAAAATCGAATGACGTTTTCTTTTCTCCCACTAAATTATATTTATCTTTGGGAAATAAATATTAAAAAAAATAAAAAATCCCCCACACACGCACAGCGTTCAATGGGCTATTTCAAGTTGTCTCAATAGTTAGAAAGAAGTCAGACATTTTTAATCACGCCTGCATCCTGTTTTCATCGAGCCCTTTTCCCACATTTCCCGTATAAATCTAAATCTAGGAAGTTTAATATCATAATATAACATTATCAACCAGCCCAGCGTGTGGCTTCTTAGCCCACGCACGCACACGAACCTTAAAAAGCCCACTTGCCATATAAACGTCACAGTATTTACCCATACTCACACAGATGATTTACAGCGTGGAAATAGTGCGTATATATCGTCCCTGTGAAACATTCCTAAATCAATCAATTCGGAGAAAAAAACAACGCAATTTCTAATAAAACTCTACTCTCTGAGGGGACATCGCATCGAGCAGTCCAACCCCCCGGGGACCAGCAAAGAAAACACATAATTATGCTATTTAGCCGGCTGATGTGTCGCAATCACTGCTCCAGCACACTCTGTCAGATTAAAATAGAGGGCCCGAATAGAGGACATTAAGGCTGAGGGAATTATAGAAACCTCAGGGGAGATCTCAATCTGGAGAGGGGGAAAGTAAACTATGGAGATTAATTGCAGCCATAAACAAGAGCATGCTGTCCCACTTCAGTGGAGGTCAACAATAATAACATTATTAATAATAATAATCATCGTAATAATCATTATAGTTAAAGCAAAAGTTATGATTAACTACCATTAAAAAATCACTGTTAATACTACTGCACAAACGAATAATAATTAAGATTTCATTTAAAAAAAATAGTAATAATTTAGGCCTATGTGCTAAAAGGCTCAGTGGCCTGTATAGCTGTTTTAAAACCTGATTAGATTTCAAATGTCTTCAGATAAAGGCAATATTTTTTTTCTAAATTTCCCCTTTTAAAATGCATTATTCGTACAAGCTAAAAATGATATATATTTAAAAAAGCAACCCATAAATTAATTTTTAAAAAAAGAAGTAAAAAATAAAAAAAAAATCAGCAAAAAAAACACCGGTAAAATATGCCTAAGATTTTTTTTTCTTTCTCTGCATGACCATGACGGTCCTATCTGTAGTTCGTAAAGAAAAAAAAAATATATATATCGACATGTAAAAGTTGTTATAATCCTTATAATAACTGTGGTCGTTTAGTGTGCCCCATTGGCTCCACTTCTGTTTAACTAGGCCATTTGATCAGGGATGGGTTTCCGTGACGGATTAACAAAGAGTCCCCCCCCCTGAAATTAGGAGCAAGTGTGACACCTACCTGCAGAAGTTGGAAGAGTAAGTGGACAGAGAGGCTGCATGGCTACACCGACTACACACTGCACTGATATCTTTCTGACTATCTCTGCTGTGCACGGGCGGGAGCTTCCCAGACACCACAGTTTCACATCTAACGCGCCATTAAAGAGACTCTACATTAATAGTATATAATAGGGCAGTATGTTCAAAATGCATGGTCGCGTCCCTTTTAACAGCTTTTTCCACGCCTTTGGAAAATAGTAATGAGTTCTAAATTTGGCATAAAATCGAGCTCATTACCAGAGTTCATCACCTGATTGCTCTGCATAAAACAAGAAAGGTAATTGGGTTAAACGACTGCGACTCAGTGTTGTTATTATATCAGTATCCACCTCTGCAAACCTACTCACGTTAAAGTAAACGAGAGGGAGGCCTCTGTTGGATACAGTAAAACAAATAAACTCGCGTTAAACCAATAAATAAATAAAACAACAAACGTATCCAATAGTTAACATGTTTAAATTAAAACCTGTGAATATTTGCACCAACATAAACTAAAAACATTTTTTTCTTTAGATATGAAACTATGCCCCTGCTGGATATAGGCCTGTTCTCTTTTTTTTTTCTCCAGAGATCTCTCTTCACTCTTATTTTTAGAAGATGATTCCCACTGAAGCATCTGTCACGGTGAAAAGTTAAATTCATAATTCGTGTGGATGAATTGGCCTTGATGTCAGGCAATACCAACTGCTCCCCAAAATAATCTCTGCACAAGTGTGTACATTTTTCCATAATTTACTTCAAAGATAGTGTGTTGTCCATTTTAAATACAAAAATGCTACATTAAATATACATGTTAGTCTTTCATACAAATAGACTCAGGCGGCTGCAGCGATTAAGACCATTCTCGTTACATTTTAGGATTAACCATTCAGAAATTAAAAATCTGGAGATAAGCATTTACTCAGAAAATAAGGTTCTCAGAATTTGCTTCATCATTGTTCATGTGTTTCCTTTTTTTTAATGCAACCACAAAGAAAAATAAATAAAAGTCCGCGGTGAGTTGAAAATAGTCAGGTATTAAATGTTTGACATACCTTTCTTTAGTTCATAAGGGGAGTCTTTACAAATATCTACCTGCGTTTGGCCTCTGACTTTCTGGCTCTCCCTTACCAAAGCCTCTGCTCTATTTAACACAGTCTGGTTTAATCCATTGAAATGTGCCGTGGAGCCCGTGGTCACCGAGCCGTGGTTACTGTGAAGATGTCCAAAAGTGCCCCCATAGTTCGTGTAGCCGGGGTAGAAAGGGGAGGTGTAGTACAGGGGCCTGGAAAGGACGGTGCTGTTGGGGATCGGGCACTGAGGGGAGGACCGTGAAGGCGATGCGTTGTTACCCAGTACTGCGCTCTGACCCAAACCGGGAAGAGCCTGTGGCGCGTCTCCGCTGCCTTTACACCTGTCTGATGACGTGGCGATCTCCGCGAGGGACCAGAGTTTAGGTTTCGGGGCTGAGGGGGGCGAGTGGATAACAGAGGTCACGTTGCTGGTCACCGTACCCGTTGCCAGGCTCAAATCTGACGGCTTGTCTTGTTGCACAACGCTCTGGTTCCCTCGAGGCACCGCCGAGGGAGACGATGTGGTTGGTTTTGCGGAATCCGGCAGCAAGTCTGTAGTCCGCTCCTCCTGGTCTTTTAACTCCGAGTCGCTCAGGAGGGGATCTGTGTCTTTGCCATGGTTCTCCTCTTTAAATCTGTCACAGCCAATGTCCCCTGGGTTCAGCAGTTTATGATCTAAAGCACAAATAAGGAACAGAATTACGACCAAATAAGCGGAACATTCAGACGAAGATAAAACAGTAACATATGTGAGGCGGTGAAATCGGATATATAAAAATAATTAGGCTACTTATGCACGTTTCCTTTAGAAGCACGCATTGTGTGTGCAGTAAATCTCATCATAAACATGTGTGCCAGGCTCAAAAAGGTGAGTGAACTCCTCTCCAAAATTATTACACTAAATGTGCATGTGGTGTGGTGACTATTGATATTAACAAATACATTTCCGGTATTTTATTTCGCAGTGATAATAAGCATTCAGCAACCGTTCCAATCCGAGATATAATTACCATACAAAGGCCATATTTTTTAGCGAGCACAAGGCGCAGTACACCAGCTGTATCCTTATTATGCAGTTAAAGATAAATTGACTGCTAAACACTTTGCGTCACCAGCAATTTCAACCCCTAAGAAGTCAAACGAGGGGAGTTCAAGGTGATTATTATTTAAAGCAATTGTCCCATTATAAATAATAAACCACCATTAACCAGCAATCAATTTTGAACCCTGAATGGAAACGACTGCGATGAAAAATTGATGATTTTTTTTTTTTTTTTGCCTTTTATTTCCCTGCGCCACCGACCTGATTCTGTGTCTGTTGAGTCTCCCTTGTCTATGGGTTTGTTTGGCTCGTCGTCGTCGTTTTTCTCCAAATCAATATTCTCGTCTTCCTCCTCGTCCTCGCTCCTGTTCCGGGGAGTCCAGGTCATCTTGTTCTCCTTCTTTAGCCTCCTCCTGGCGTTGGCGAACCAAGTGGACACCTGGGTGAGGGTCATTTTGGTGATGATGGCCAGCATGATCTTCTCGCCCTTGGTGGGGTAGGGATTTTTGCGGTGCTCGTTGAGCCAGGCCTTCAGGGTGGCAGTGGCGTCCCTTGTTGCGTTTTTACGGTAAGCTGGGTCACCATAAGGGTAGGTACCCAAGGGTGCAGCGTAAGGGTGGTATCCTATCGAACCTGCCATCCCCGTAGTGTGGTCATAGGGAGAACTCTGGGGGGGGGAATGGAAAAAGTGCATAAAAGTTTAGTCACAGTCGTTTGTCAGACTGCTTCAAAATAGTTGAACGGACATAAACATGGGCACACACGCGCACGTGCGTGCATGCGCGCGCATATTGACGCGTGCACACGCTCACACGCACACACAACAGTTATGGATTTTATGAAGTAGTTCAACTTTAAATCGATTTCTTTGAACTTTGTTTAAACTTCATTAGCGACATGAAATGTGTTATTGGTCTTTTTAAATTATGATTTGCATAATTACAATATTCATGAGATATTTTTACTCCCATTAAAATAGTAATTTGTTTATATATGATCATTCATTAACATGACACGATAACGGCCTTTTATTTCACGTTTTGCTTATTTTACTCAGTTCAGTCTGTGCAGTAAAAGGCCTGGATAGACGCTCTGTATAATTTCATTTTGTAGCCATTATTCACTCTCTAAATATACAAGTGAAAGTAAAAAAACAATCCACATTTGTCTTTGTCAGAGCCTGCTCTATGTAAGTTTTAAAACTGCCGTACCAATGATCAGAAACTAATCCAACGACCGTAACTGCCTTCACACGGCTCACTGTTGTGCGCCTAGGAGCTTCGGTTAGGCTTTACCCACACTTTGTCATAAAAAACACAATTTACCAAAGAACCATGTAAGAGCACAGCACTCAGTTAAATTAGTTCTGTTTACACAACAACATGCTCACTGGATCTGACATTCTGTAATATATCCGTGCAGTGACGCACATTTCCCTCTTAATGACTTGGCACCGAAAGCACAGCGGGCACTGCTATAACGAGTTAATATCCTCGCTTTTAATTCCTCTAAGATTGAATAATCACCTTGAGTTTACTCACCACGTACGAGGTGAATGTGGCCGCTGCCGCCGCGTCCGCACTGTACGGTAAGTGGGAGTTGTAACCTGGCGAGGCGCTGCTGAACGCAGTAGATCCAGCATAGGGCGCAAAAGCAGATCCTGAAGAGGATCTCCCAAGTTCCTCGGTTCTGGGTCCCGATATGACGCTGGTGCTGTACGCAGGGCATGAATACAGGGCTAGAGAAGCGGACGGCTGGTACAAGTAGCCCTGAGGATACGCCATGCTGAAGCCCGGAGAGTGAGAGCCACTTAACTTGCGCACTTTCCCACCTTTATTTTCTCATGCGCTGCTGTCGGAGCTCATAGAGCCGTGTGTGTGCAGACCCGCTGCCTGTCCCCCCTTCTAAGTGTCAGTGCTGAAGGCAAAAAGTAAAAGCGATTAAATAAAGAGAGGGAAGGATGTCGGATGACTTTTTTTGGTTGTTGCCAGCCACTGCCCGTCGGATGTTTTGTCTCGTTTTGTTTTTCTCTCGCTCCCTTATGTGAGTTGCACCGTCGCTCTCATGCCCGCGCAGAAGTTTTTTTTACCCGTCGGACGGGGGCTTTGCTTGGGAAAATGTCCTGCCAAGATGCTAAGTTGAAAAATTGAGGATCCTGACGCCTATACGCTCCTCCTCTTGGGGTGTAGTCACCGAAGGAAAAGGCGAGTTTCTGCTGGGTAACCACAGCCCTGCCCAAATCCATGCTCGCTCTCTCTCTCTCTCTCTCTCTCTCTCTCTCTCTCTCTCTCTCTCTCTCTCTCTCTCTCTCGCTCGTTCGCTCGCTCTCTCTCGCTCTCTCTCTCTTTCTCCCTCACCCCCTCCCTCTCTCGCGTTAACTAACAATCCTCATTCTCTATTTCTCAATTTTTTTCCTCTTTAACAAGCTTCGTTGCAGTAAGTATCAAGTGCGCCTGGCAGCCCCCCTTTGGATGGCGACATCGTGCGAGTCTGTCAACTCCCAACTCTCTCTCTCTTTTTTTCTTCTTTTTTTTCGAATACGAAGCCGTCACTTTCACAGTTGATCAATAACAAATCGACTGTTGTGCCAGGATATGGGCTTGCAAGATACGGGCAGGAATTAAAAAGGCGCTTCACTGCTGTGCTTTTTTTTTTTTTTTTTTTTGTTATTGTATCTCTCTGCGTAAAAAGTCGTCGTTTTAAGTGTATGAGATAAATCAACAGAATGACGCTCAGTGATCTCCGTGCGCCTTGTGTTAAAATCCGCAATGGGAGTTTTCAAACGGATTACTACGGTTGTGCACGTCGACTTTCTAACGCCAGACGAGTGTTGCATCGGTAAGATGACAGCTGGAAAGTGAGAGTAAAATGTCGAAAACCGATTCAGTTCACTTCTTCAGAATAGTTTGTGTACGATAAGAAACATTGCTTTATCAACATTTACATGTTGTGATTGTTGAGCGATGCGTTGTCTGCGTACTCACGTGTGTTTGATTGATTTACTGCGGCGATTGGCTAAATAGTTTTTGCAACAGATCCTGGAATAAAGCAGGCAGATACACACTCCCAGAAAGTCATAAACCCTCAAGCCAGGGCAGATTAGTGCCAACTACACCAAATCCGCCTGGACCACGGGATGTAATCTCATTTGATCGCTGCAGATATGTTTCAGAGCTGAAATATCGGATAGCCTATTTAATATGGCACAGTTAAAGCAAATGACACTTTTATATTTAATATGCCAAATCTGTGAAGAAAAAAAATATTTTTGTTTGTTAAAATTATTATTGACAAATATTATAATTAAAATACTGTAATTATTATGGTAATTTAGCGTTTTACTAATGTTTAAATGATTAAACTAGCATGCTGTTTTGAATATTATTTAATGAGTTTTTGTAAATCTAAATGCCATTTTCATTCTGGTGATTGACTTTCCAGTTCAAGTCTCAGATAAGCCGAAAGGGATCGCTGTAGGCGCTGCTAAAGAGTGTATGCACACACTGTCACGTGTTTTTTTACGCTCTGAAAACCTCTAGAGAGCAAAGAGCGATGACGCTGGTACAGTGGGAGCCGACGCACACTTTGGAGGGGAGAGAAAGAGAGAGGGAATTAAAGAAAGAGGCATGGCTACACAAAGCGACCCTACATTGTAGCCTAATCAGATGACAGTGATACGATGAGAGTCATTTCCACAGCCTTTTGTAGTGTTCAGACAGTCAACTAATTACTGGAACTTTTCTCACAACACCATCAGAACCAATTGAATCTGCTGGTACTGACAATTATCCTCCTTACGCATGTCACGCTAAAGTTTGAGAAAGGGGCTAATATTGTTGTCTGTCATGTGCAACAAGACTTTTGAAAAATATATTTTTTCAATATATGATTTTTTTTTTCAAACACCTAGTGTTATGTGATCTGTTCACAATAAAAACAGTTACTTATTTGTTCAATGCGTAAAAGAAGATTAAAAACAAAGTTTAAATGGGAGAGAGCGCGCTGAAGGCTTTGTGTCATGTGTCCATAATGCGTTTTGGTCCAGAGTGTCTCTCTGAAGTAGGAGGAGGACGCATAATTTGAGATCACGGAGCCTATAATAGGAGTAGGTTACCGCGTCCACCTCTCATCACCGCTCTGATAATGGAGGAAGTGTAGGTGAGTATAGTTTTGCTCATGTTATGTAGAAAGATGCAACGTTAGTCTTGAGCGATCTGTATCTTAACCTTAAAAAAGCCTCTTTAACTTTGACGTTTCCTCTTCTTTTCTTCTGTCTTTTCTCATTGGAAAAAAAACGATCTCGGTTTTTACGCATGGAAAAGGCTTTACGTGGCGAAGAAGAAGTGAATGAAAGATGAAGCACGCCACTTAAAATGCCTGAGGGAGCAAGTGTAATCTAAATTGGATATAGAGGGTATTATTACACAACACTGTGCGTTGTGGAGGACTAATTGCGCGGCTGGGCGAGTTAAAGAGTCAGTTAATGTCGAGTGGCGGACAGGTTTCTGGTGCGCACAAGGTCAGCTGGGCTGCTCCCAAGCCTGTCGTGGTATAGGCTACAGGAAAAAAAATGCTTGAAGTATTCATGGGATTTTTAACCATTCTAAATCTGTGTCCTAAACCGATTAGTTGACACCAATTTTTCTTTGATGTATTAGCTGAGGGCTTTTGCCACTTGGAAGCCAATTGAAATTCAAAACAGTTTTCACTCCAAATGCTTTGGGGAGATCTGCTGCAAATAATGGATGTAATTTATTTTTGACCTTGCATTTTTTCTCCTTTTTGAAAAAAAAGGGTTATTAAATGATTAAACATATTTGCACTGTGCTACTTGACGAAACAACTGGCATTCTTTACTGATGTTATTAGCTGCTATTTAGCTACAAAAGTAATTTTAGCTATTATATTTCTGCAATTTAAAAGTGACAGGTTTGACATGTTGTTAATGCAGTTTATATTTATATTTAAGTCACTATATCAAAATATGTATTTGTTTATTGTTCCCCCTCTAATGTATTTGATATATAATACTTAACACTTTGTCTCTGCATTTGTTCAGATCCATGAGGAAGGAAAATGCAGTCCTCAACAAAAAAGTCACGAGCACACACTGTTGGAGAAACAACAATAAAATAAAATAATTTACAATTTGAAGTTTTGATTATTGGACATGCATATACTGTAGGCTCTAATGAAGTGATGACATCTTATCTGTTTTAAATGACTTACATTTTTTTTATTTTCTTTGTTATGAACGCTGTCACTGTGACACATCTATCACTGTTTGCACTGTTTATCTGAGGAAAAAAAAACACAACCACTCTTCACATGTACTGATTAACACATTTAGCATCACTTGTCTTTGAAAATCAGACAGTTTCCATTTGCAATTTAAGCTTTCAGGAGAGAGAATCTATTTTCTCATCTCCTTTTCTTTTCATGTGATCTCTTTTTCTTTCTATTGACCTGAATGAAGATGTATTGTGTGTGTGTGTGTGTGTGTGTGTGTGTGTTCAGTTAACTCCTGATAGGGCCGCCTGCGCTCTCCCTCCATACTCTCTCCACAAACCCCGCCAGGCTGAGTGGCAGGGCTCTGGATGGGCTAAGTGATGAAATGATGACCCTATTATGAGAAGCGATTCCAAAATGAGAGGTATCAGACAAAGATTGCACCCTTCTCTCAGTGCCTCGCCGGCCCCCTGCACCACACTGGCAGCTGTGCAGATGATGATTGATTTGCTCGGGATGGATCACAGGAAGCAGCCATTGATTTCTCAGTGTTTTATCAAAAAATACTTATTTACAGTTGTATCCATGCACTGTATATGGACTCACCCCATATCCCCTTCGTCTAAATGGGGGGTGGTATAAAAGGGATAATTCTCCCTACTCCATGACATGACAAATGGCCTATAATATTATTTCAGTATTGAGTCAATAGGCTCAGTGACTAAATGAATATTGATTGGATATAATGAAGCCTGAGTGTGACTGTGAGCTCTTTGCTGGAGTATCCACTGTCAGCATCTTTACAGTGATTTCAGACCATTTCCAACTGAGTGTTTGACACACAATACAGACCTGCTGCTACAGCTGGGACGAAATAAACCAGTTAGTGAAAATCACAGATGGTGAATCCACATACTCAACATTCCCTTATTCCTCTCACTGGAGTGTACATGTATGTTTTGATTCATGATCTGAGAGCTTCGATGCCTATCTAGCATGTTTGTTTTGTAGGTGCTATAGGTGCCTGCCTTATGGTAATCATCTAAATCCCATACTACTTAAAGCTCTCGAGGCATGTAGGAGGTACTCCTGCAATGCCTTCATGAAGGTAAAGTGATACAACGAACAAATCAAATGACTAGCAGAATGCTAAAACCACAGTGTGGGAGCTGTGCCCCAGATATTTGCACTGACTTAATCCAATTGAAATAGTATGAGTGAGTTGCAGGGGCTCCCAGGTCTGTTGCTTGCTTATGTATGTGATGCATAATAGAAGTTGACGAGGTTGGTGATAGATCACAGCCCAGGTAATGTAAACACATTAATCCCTCAGGGTTCATGTGCATGTTCTAGCTCTCTTTCTCATTCTATCAGAGTCTGTCTCTCTCTCTCTCTGTCTCTCCCCACACTCTCTCTCATTGATGACCCCCCCCATGTTCATCATCTTCCCTAAATGCGTTAGAGTAGCACAAACCAGAAGCCGCCTTAATCTGTCAACATGCCCTTTAATTGGAGGGAGAAAACAACACATGCTTCTGGTTGTGCCATTCCTAAGTGCACATGCCAAAGAAACACAGAGTTCATGGAAGAAGTGATCCCGGGAGAGCGGGGCATAATTAAAAGTATCTTTTAATAGGCTTGTAATGCTGAGCCTGACTCTTGTTGCCTTAAGTAGAGGGCAAACTCTGTGGCTGGAGACGGACATGTGAGGGGCTTCTGCTGAGGGAGCCTGTAAGCGATACGTCGCCTGGCCCGTCATCAGACATGCAGTCTCTGCCTCGGTCACCACACTTTGGACAACGGCCGCTTCCCCCGCATGGCGGACACCTCGGCTCACCTATTCCCATGTTCTTTTGTTCCTCAAATGAGAGATTCTCCTCCACAACATCACCTCTCCTCCTGGGCCACTTTGGCAAGTTGTGTTCTACCTCCTACTCACAGCACAGAGAAATGGGACTAAGGGGTTGATTTGGGGCCTGCTACACTGTAATCAAATGAGACTGCTTAGGGGAGAGGAGGAGGTGGAGTATTATGTTCTGTTGTGCATTCCACTGCAGCATTGTTGCTTTTTTGTTTTTGTCGGGGCAGACTTTGATGCTGTATCCCCTTACCTTTGTAGTCCCGGCAGCCATGTTTCATAAACACAGAATGGAAACATCCTCAGCATTAGAAATTTAGATTGCTGCTTTCCTCCTGCCACTCTGCATTCCACACGTGCCCAGTCGCATTCTCCTTCTCCCTGCGCTGTGGTATTAAGTTTCCTCTCCCATGCCTCTGATACATTTAAACATCTTACAATCATCGGTTTTTATTCAGTGTGTCTTGTATAATCTGTGGAAACAACAATGCCAACATGGCTCCGCGTTCTTTTCTCTCTCTTGCTACTGACATATTCTGCTGCCAGTGTTTTGTTTCAGGACAATTGCACATGCAAAAAGCTGAGTTGCTTGAAATTGAGAGGACTCCAGGTGTTTAATTTAGATCTTGACTTTATGATTGAGAGTAGAATATTTATTTCAAGCTAAGCATTCTATAGTATACGCAATGTATTACAACACATAAAATAGGAAGCACTGAGTTGGCTTTGTAGTTCACTTTAAATCTCAATGGGATACAGCAGACTGCTATTCTGAATCTATCTTAACTCATCAAAAACAAAGGTGTTCATCTCTGATTCCCATATCTTATTGCAGTCTCTATAATATCAGAGGACTCATTTCTCATGTAATTGAATATTTAAATGTTAAACACTGATGAGAATCATAGCACATTATAAAATTACCTCTGCAAAAGACTTTTATTGGGCATTTATTTTTAGAAACCGTCCTCTCTTCGCTTTGCTGAGTCCCGAGGTCTTCCTCCTTCCACTCCTTTTCCTTTTTTTTTTTTTTTTTTTTGAGAGTATCAGTTTTGTCCAACATCTGACACACTGCCCTGGGTGATCGAGCCAGACGTGGAGAGCTGAAGCGGAGATGCTCTCCTTAATGCCTGACACCTGGTGCAGATTTGGAGGGGATTCCACTACAGGTACTGTTTTACCTCTTCCCAACTCCCAGAAAGTCCCTGAGGTATTTCCTCGTCTGTCCGCGGCTGTGTTTGTTTCTCCTCCGCTTTGCCACCCAACTCTCCAGCCTGTGTCGAAGTCGGCCTCTGTGTTGGGATTAGGGTGATGAAATGTGATGCCAATCATCCCTTTGATACACTCTACTCTGATTTATTAACATGTTATTTTAGGGCCCTCAAAAGATATCAATAGGATTAAATTCTATTGCAAGTGTATCTCCGGTTTTCAACAAGAAGCAGCTCATGATAAGAGTTCTGTCAGCAAAGAAAGACGTTTTTTTTTCACAGTTCAAATCTTTTAAAAACACCAGAACAAAACCATTAGCTTTAGATACTTTTATTTCGGAGAAAGAATAATAATAGCAGCAAGAAATACTTATTGATCTCAAAACATTTCCTATGAACATCATTAAGGTCCTAATCCCACATGTCTCTACCTTGTATCCATCTGTTCCTGTTGCATACACCCCCTCCCGCCCCTGCCACACTCTCTGTTAGGGTGTGCTTTACAACTGGACACCATACTCCGGAGCGTTGTTGCTCACCTTACAGCTTGCAGGCACATCTGCAGGCTGCGCTGGGACAACGCTTCTAGCCAACACTAGCATGGCAAGGACATCAAAGGCTGGCAGCCCAGACCGCCCCACCTGAGCATGTTGATTGTGATGCACTGTAGTGTCCTCTGACCTGGGAATGGAGAGGGCTTTGTTTTGCCAAGTGGAGGTATTATATCCAGGAAGTGCTGAACAGGCTTGCATCTTAAATATGAAGTGGTTGTAATACATCTTAAAATTAATACATTCATATGAAAGCTTTTGAGGAGATATATTTTTGTTGTATCAAAATGTTTGAAAAGTGTACATCTGAAAGGATGTACAAAACATGACCTTTTGAGGCGGTTTAAAGACAACACAAGTGGTGCGTTTACACAATCATAATAGCTCAGTTGTGAAAAATACTCAGCAATAATGCAATCATCTTTCCTGGATATTAATAGTGAATTTATTTCGAGCATCACTGAAACCTAAGCAAGTGCTCTCTCTGGAGCTTCATAGGCACACTGTTTATGTTGACACATGCAATTCTCTTCCTGATGCAAATGCAATCTAAACATTAGGTGAAGGGAAGGCAAGCGTGGCCCATAAAGGCTGTGAGCCCCAAACACTTTGAACAGACAACTATCACTAATCACTCCCAGAGCAGTGCGGCGTGTAATTACTCTGCCAAACGTTTGCCTTTCACAGCTTAGCACCGGGAGCCCTGACCCTGCGCTTCCCTGTCTTTCCTCACCAGTGTGCATGTGGAAGGGACCCCCCCCCCCCCCCCCCACACACACACACCACCCCCCTGACCGAGGGGATAGGCAAGCTGAGCCTCCCTCTCAATATTTAGAGAAAGAGCTGAGGAGGAAGGAGAGAGGGAGAAAGACAGGGAGGGAGAGGACTGAGGTTGGTGCTTCCGGCTTTGTGGGAGCCCGTTTAAACAGGCTTTGAAACCCTAGCCATCCGGAGATCAGAAATAGCCTTATTGACTGCATGGGCCCAGAAGTGACTGAGCACGCAGGGTTCTTAGAGTTCACCCTTCCTCACCGCTTCGAACAGGAGGGGGGCATCACATGCTAGGGCCATCTACAAAGAGACATTAATTTTACATCAGGCGAAAAATAATATTGTTCTGGCTATTTTTAGCGTCATGAGGTTGTGCTGCTGCATAATTTCGTAGTGATTTTTATTCTTTTGCAGGGTGAAGGCCGTTTGATTCTCCTTACCCTCCTCTCCCTCTGTCTTATTTACCCATATAAGTGATGCGCCTGTCAATCTGCACTGTGATGTGTCCTCTGTCTGGGTGAATGCTGATAAGATGACACAATGCAAATATGAAGTGTGAGGGAGCCGCTTTGGCAAGCAGGTAGGGTGTGTGTAGGGACTGGGATCCCATAATGACTATTAGCTGGATTTCACAGACTGCCTCTGATCTCTAGCAATGACAGGGACCTTTATAAGAGGGTGGGTACTACCCCTCCTAGTAACTCGCACACTCACAAAGGGGGATAATAAAAGACTGTGTGATATTTTATATGAAGCTCTATATCATATAAATAAGTGCATTGGGGATCTTTTTTTTTATCTCTGGTATTCTTCTTTCATCAAGTGATTTTTCACTTTTTAATACATGAATTAATAAAGCAAGGGCTTCATATTTTTAGCTGACACTGGTTCAGTGAAAACATACATTTAAAGCAGAAATGATCATTTCATCAAATTATAGACACATAATGTTCCTTATCTTAATTTGACTACTACTCGTCTTCAGCATATTGTCATGC
This sequence comes from Symphodus melops, assembly GCF_947650265.1. Taxonomy (NCBI): domain Eukaryota; kingdom Metazoa; phylum Chordata; class Actinopteri; order Labriformes; family Labridae; genus Symphodus; species Symphodus melops. The sequence continues at coordinate 16,093,558 of NC_136693.1, read as the reverse complement.
ACTCCACCACTGTTGTACAAGTTCCTTTAGACTTGCAGTAGCTTAAAGAGCTCTTTTGGTGTGCTGCGTGATCTTGTAAAGGCTTTCTGGGGCCTTCTTTTTTATCACTGATGTAGTAATTTCACTTCATCAGTCAGTTGTGACTAAAAATACATCAGGGATTAGCTTCATGGCCAGACTATCTCATACAGCTTTGATAACATAATGGGGGCTGCTTGCTGGTGCTTACAGTCATCTGATATGAAGGTTCATAACATTCAAAACTGCACTTAGAATACTACAGGGTAAAAAAAAAAAAAAAAAAAAGATCTTGCTGGAGTGTGATCTTTTTAAACTCTGGTGAAAATTATGTGTGTCTTCCCTTTTAATTCCTTTGTAGGAGCATTTTGCAAAGATGAAAACAGCACCCACCCCCACTCCTTCCCCTTTTCTATTCTAAGCAAATTAGCTATGGTCCTGGAGGGCAAAATGACAAGAGGTTACTGGAAGACTGTGTGTTTAATTAATTGAAAAATGCTTAAATTGCCTTTACAGTTGTTATGTGGAGTGAAAAAAGGGAATCCGTGTTGCCAGTACTCAACCATAATTAGCACCCGCGGGAATTAAATATTTAGCATTAGCTGTGTTGCAGCACTTAGGACACAAATTTCTATTTTAACTATGAAAGAGAGCCTGTCTTAAGTGCATGAGTCTGTGTGGACAGCTGTGCAAAGGGGAACAGAGCAGGATATTTCAGTGAGACACCCCAGTGGCATTCCAGGTCCTTCCACATCACATGTGTAAGAGATATGGCAGTTGTATTCCCCAGGGTTAGGCATTACTCAGAGTATTTAGTTTTCTAATTAGGCTGAGGGCTTTCGTCCATGCCTGCCACCACCATGGGAGCCAATGAGAATTTCCTCTCTTATGTGTCAACTCTCTCCCTGAGACCCACAGAGAAAAAGAGACATTGAGGAAGGGAGAGAAAGAGAAAGCGTGTATGAAAACAAGGGAGGGATACATACATGGTTGAGGGAGAAATAAATGACTTAGGGAAAACAGCTTTGTTTATTCCAACTTTAATTACACATTGCGTTTAATGATTCCACATGGTGTGTTTGAGGCTGGAGAGAGAGGGGCTGTGGAGCCTTAATGATCAGTGGCCGTAGATGTCAGCCGAGCCGTTGGAGACTTAAAGCCCATTTTTAACAGTCCCTTTTGGTTTGGGCCTAGAAGCGACAGCGTAAATGAAGTTCATGCTAAGCTACACTAGACTGGACTCACAGACTACTTCAGGGTCTGGTCAGCCTCATTCGCAGAGGGGGCCGGGGCCATTTGGAGGCATCAGCAGCTGACCGCAGCAACTGTTGGACTTGTCAGTGAGCATCAGGTTACCCACTAATGAGAAGTAATAAGGGCTATCCCAACTATAGGACTTTGATCTTTGGGCACATTGGGATTTAGACATTGACTTGGAAAAGGTACAACAAGATTGGAACTTGAATTTGACCTCCATTTAATGTGTGCAGAGGAGTGCAGAGAAAAAGCAAAACCGAAAGAATTCAGAGCTCTAACTTTAATGTTTGGATGAACATATTTAGAGTGCAACTTAATGCAAGCTCAACGGAAATGCTATCTCAGATTTGTCACCCACAGGGAGGGACACCGCCAATGTGGAACGCTGTCCAAATTCATTGTGGTCAAACACAGTTGCTGTCAAAATAGTTGAGAACAGAGCAGTCCGCTGCAAACACCATATATCTTTCCAGGCTTGGATCGTTCTCTGGGAAAGATACATTAACACATTACAGTGAAAACAGAGGACTGCTCAGGATTAAATCACCGAGTCGTGTTCAATTAACACAACAGAACACGTTACCCTGTGTTATTTGTTTTGACACACAGTTCTCTAAGAATTTAACCACCTCAGCTTCAGTGAGGAACGTTAAAACCTCTTGTTCTGTAAAACAAATTCTCTGGATTATTCAAAGCTCTGAGAACTCAAGTGGAAAAATTCATGCGTAAAATTACCGTCCATTAAACTTCAGGCAATATTTTCCTCTAGAGGCAAATATGTTAATTGGGCCTCCTAAAGTAGCTCAATCCTCAAGTTATTTAATTTCCCCAAAAAGCCTTAGCGGTGCTGAATTCAAAGGGAATATGTGTAAAACTTTTCACACCAAAAGACGGCAATGAAGGAGAGATAGCAGAAACAGGGAGGAATGGAAAAGAGACATTGAATGTTACAAAGACGAGAAATATTTGTTGCGCATAAAACTGAACTAAGCTTAAACTGCCAAAGAATCCCCATTTCCACGACTGTCATCTAATTACTTCTGTGTGCTTTTCCCAGAGCCTGTGTGCAGCTCAGTTGCTGGCCCTTAGTCCTCCAGCAGCCTGGTCAAAAAGACTTCCTGGCAGGGTCCCAGGGTGGATGCATCGCCCACGCACACTGCCCTCGCCAGCTCCCAGAAGTCTTTGTGGTAAACCACTGACCGTGCTGCTCCCCATTTTCCTGCAAGCCAGCAAATAATGTGTCAGAAAAAAGATTATTGATAGGCCGTAAAAGAAGAGCCAGAATGTTGTTGCTGCTCTGCTTCAACTTTTCAGAACAACACAAGTGCTTAACCATCACTTTGAATGCTACGCTGCCTCTGAAAGAGCAGTGTTTATTTTTTTCTCATTGTGGTTGTGTTTGTATAAAATGAGTTACAAGTGGAACATGAGCAGACAACAATGAGTGCTATTTGTTTGAAATGCTGCATGTTACATTTAAAAACCTTGTAAAAAGATGGGCACCTTGGAATGCCTCTTTTTTCAGGGGAAATGAAACATTTACATTGCCTCCCTGCTCCTTTTGAATCATCCACAGTTTTTCACATTATCAGACCTTGACAAACTTATGCTCATCTGGCGTAAATGTGGCCTGAGTAGGTGATTCTCAGACACATGAGGGAAAGTATATTTGCAGAATTAACGACACACTCCATCCGCCACACAACAGCTGCCTGCTACACTTAGCTGATTGCGACTGCAGGCCCGCTCCCATTTGCGGAGCGCCTTGATTGAACAGTTGGGGCAGCTTTATGTGTGTTTAGCTGTCCTGATGCTAGAAATCAACACTGACACTCCCATGCAAAAGCAAACACTTGTTCAGGCAGATTGACTGTGTTGGGACCGCTTGAGAGAAATCCAGCCCTTTGTTCAGCAGTTTCCTTTTAAATGTTGATCGGCCATCTTATCTGCGTGTTAGCTTACCGGGAAGTAGTGCATGATGTGTTGCAGGGATAGAGCAAGGTTCGGCTTAGCAGTGATGCTGTTAAATGGGAGAAGAAGCAAGCGATTCAAGTCGATGTGTATATACAACACTGTTTTTCTGTAAAAACTGTGTTTATGTTCACTGCAGGCATAATTCACAGTGTGTGTAAAAGGGCTCTAGGCTATGCAGACACACGACTGGCACACTATTTCCCCCTGTTGCGAGAACAAAAAATTTGAAAATCTAAGTATGAGAATAAAACACTATCTTGACACTTCACAATAAAGGGGAATGTTTGAATTACATGTCGAGGCTAAATTTTATTTCACACCCTACATTATGTTTGTTGCTATATTCTCAGTCAAATCCAGATGTCAGTAACGTATACAAAGCCAGACATAAGCAGAGTATCATAACGCATAATAGGAATAATGGCCCTTTGATTTTTGGATTTCCTATTGGAACACCTGTCACTTTTTGGCAAGGGCATATCCCAGCACCAGGTCTCCTTTGGTAGCGCTGGGGGAGGAGTGTGTGCATGTGTGTGAGAGTGAGTGTACGAGAGAGAGTTGAAGATGAAACAGCCGCCGCAGAGGCAGTGATCACACAGACAGACGGGGTGAGTGACAGACAATACCTGCTGTAAAATTCCCTCACATCTCTCCTGATCTGTATTCATAGATCTCGGCTGCTACGCACTGCAAACTGAAGCCCACACCAACGGGCTCTTTTGGCGCACCGCCCCGCTTAGTTTCACTCTTGCAACTCACTACACAGACCCCCTTTTTCTCTCCTTCCCAAAATATTTGCTGTCTTTTGTTCTTTGTCTAAATGATGCCTCTGATCACGGGGTGAAAGCTGAAAGGAGCTCTCTGACAAATATGGACTTTTTCCCATCTCTTCTAATGGCACCTAATTCTGCTTCTTCAAATGTAGGGCTCCCCTTTAAGTGTGTTCTTAGACTCAAATACCTCAAGAGATCAGTACTTTTTTAGGTGATTTTTTTTTTTTTTTTTTTTTGGCAAATGACTGCTCTCTCTGCTCAGCATGATAAGGGATAATCCTCAAATTAAATGTTTATTTAGCTTCTTTTCACCTGCCGCCTGCATGAATTATATTCAAGTAACTCACTTTCCTGTCTTTGTTTCACCACTTTCGAGGAAATCTTCACACCTTTATTTACACTGTTTATACTCAGTGTAAGTCCTTCAAAAGAACTGAGGCTCGGCCATTATCAGCAGTATCTGAACTCTTGTTTTTGTGGTGTTACATCCCCCCCTTGATGACTGACTCCGGGACTGAAACTTCCTGAAACCTAAGCTGTGTTACAACAGAAACACACTCACTCTGAGGACACCACAACACAGGGGCTGCTCAAACTGGATTAGGTTTGTTGTGGCAGATCTAGGTTTCAGGTTTGACTTGAGTAATGTGTCGTTTAATTTCTTCGGGAATTGTTTTGACAAAACAAGTTAGCGTAAAGTCGGAAGTGTCGTCTGAAACAAAAAAAGGGTGTGTGTAGTGTGTTTTTTTCCCCCTTCACGCTCGTGTGAAGCATATGTCAGTCATCAGCGAAGTGTTAGACTGGAAGTGACATCAGAACCCTGGAGGGCTTGCACTGCGAGAGAGGCTTTTTGATATGATTTCTGAGAACAGAGAATTTAGCGAAAAGAAAGGAGTTGCTTGCGTCTGTGTTGTTGGAGGAGAAAAAAAAAACGGTTCTATACAAACAGCGGTGATGAACTGGAAGGTGCTCTGCTTCTTTTTGTACTGAATCTTTATCATTGTAGCTGTCAGCAGAGCTAAATGCCATGATTTGTGTTGCCAAATTACACAGTGGATGTGACAAGGGTAATTATTGTGAAGTTAGCACAAACAGATGGAGAGATGTTTGTCAGGCATGATTATAATTACAATCATTCTATCATACTGAAACTGAATAGTGTTGCTTTTGATTGACCTGCATGTTGGAACCAATTTACTGCACTGCTTTGTATCTTTCCAACTGTACGTGCTGGTGTGCACTCAGAGGCAGAAAAGTAGCTAACTCTGACCACAAGTGGATAGTTTGGACGAAGTTGCTGATTGGCCGGAGCCTGCAGAGCTGATCTTTATCCTGGCTTGTCTCAGGCTCGAGGTGATGATGCCCACAGCAGCCAGAGATTGATGGGGGGCCAACACAAGCGGGGAGAATGAGCTCTGGCCTTTGAAGTCGTCCACATGGAGGGAAATTGATATATCAGTTTAAGCCCTGGACCCTATTAAAGGAGCCCCCGTCAGGTTAATGTGATAGCCTCTATGTTACCCTCGGACCCATTCAGGTCAGCCCTAATTCCTGCCCTCGCTTTCCGCAATCTCATTTTAGTTTCCCATCAGTAATGTTTTTCCATCGGAGGAGCTCTGCTCGGGAGTATATCACACAGGCTAACGCTGGGCCATCTCTCTCCCAGGGTGATTTAAACCTTCAGCCAGCACGTTACTCAGCAGCCAGAGATTCCCATGGTTATTTGTACAGGTTGGACAGTCTTTAAAGTGGGCTCTGTAGTGGTATACATCTCCCTAGACAGCACTTCTGCATTCTCTCTTATTTTTTACTGACTTCCCTCTGCACTCACCTCCTCTTCCTTTAAGTCTGGCCTTCTGGAGAACTTCCCCTTCGTGCCCATGGTCAAACAGCTGAGCTGGGGCCCCTGGTCTGTGGGGGTGAGCCCTGTGATCATTCATTTTTAATTGCATGCAGAAATACATTTACATTAAAAATGCAGAGAGGTGTCTTTTTAATTCAGACACAGTGTATTCATTATTAAACCATTGTCTTGGAGGTCAGCTCACAAGGAATCATCTGTCCATCAGATTCAGGACGTTGTATTGCACCTTGGTCGGGCCCGATCATCTGCACATTTTAAACACGTCTATTATTCACTTTGATTTTCTTCCTCTGTCATAAGTTATCTAGCTGCTCCAAACCACAGCATCAAAAAGAAATTCAACATCAGCCAAAGACTAAAATCTATGTCATAAAGAGACAGCTGACAGCGGGTGAAAGCATTAGAAATTCAGAAGATGATCATTTGTGTGATCTTAATAAAGTTCACATCAAGAAGTGAACTCTGGCGCTACAGTCATGTTGCTACCCTTTGGCTTTCTTTTAATTCCTTAAATAAAAACTAGGTATTTCCATAAGTAATACAATAGTTTGTATAAACTTCAGTGTTTTCTTAATCCATCAATTAGTGTCCAGTCTTAATAAAATGTGTATTAATATATGGATCACCTTTGAAAACTCCCATTCTGTATTTCAAGGAATTATCAAATAAGCTTTACAAACCTCGAAAAACCATGTGAATAAATCCACTTCTGTGAGATTCACTCAATTCATGTTTTCAAAAAGGTTATTGTCAATAGACCATGACTCTCTTTTCTTTTTATTACAAACTTAAAATGTAATAATGATGTTACAACTGTTGATGTCTGATACTAAGTGAAGGCCACATTGTCCTCATTGTATCTCTCAAGTCCTAGTTTGTGACAAAGACATAAGTCAGGAGCACATGTTCATTAGAACACAGTCATTCTCAAATGAAGTACACTTGCATTTATACAACTGTTTGCCAATCAGCTTGTTCAGGGTCATGTTTTGAGAGATGAGTAACTTGTATGTGCTTGTCGTAATAAATGTCGTTGACACAAAAACACACTATCTGTTGGTTATACTTGTTTTTTAGGCCCTCTTTACTTTTACAAATCACCATGTATTCCAAGCTGTATAAAGAAAGGAGGAAAAAAGAGAAAACTCTCAAACAAATTTGTTTATAACACCATCCTTTTTAGATCTATGGGCCCATGCATATTTAGTCTCGTCTGAGGCGAGAGTGTTGAGATTAATCCCATGTTGTTCCTATTATTGGCCTCTCCTGAGACATTATGATTTGAATGGCTGTCTAAGCGCCATCAGATCCATCAATTGGATTCAAAGAAATGTTATCCATTACTCTCTCCAACCCGGCAGATGTTGAGGTTTTTGTAAGTGGAATTCCTTTATTATGTTAATACCACTGTTTTGTCACATGCACCATTTCCATTTAAGAGGGGTGGAAAAATCATCAGATGGATTTGGCTCCCTCAATGAGCGATGTTTGACATTCAATGAGATGAGAAACAGGAACAGCACATTTCAATGGCAAGTGGCATATGACAATCACAACAAGACGGCCCTTTGAATGAACGGAAGATCACAATATCATTGTGGCCCCATGTTGTGTTTTTAAGACACTGCCTTGTATACATTTCGCATTGATTATTTGGGTTTGAAATATACAGGATACAAAGGAATGGGACATTTTGTAACAACAATGCCAGTTTTCTTTTCTGCTCTTGCCCTGTACTTGTTTTGATCATAAAAGCATCAAACACGCAGCCATATGGAGATGAAGCCTTGAAGAAACATAAGTGAAAAAGATTCAGCTGGTGTTCAACATTTTTTAAATGAAATAGCACAGAAGTACCTGTTTATAGACACATGCTGTCTTGTTTGCACACCAGGGTGTGGCAGCGAGTGTGTGTAGGTGTATTCATGTGCATTTTTTGCAAAGGAAACTCCTCTGCCCCACTTCTTGAAAATAAATTCTAATTGACAAGGAGCAAGTCAATATAGTCAAGGTAATAATAAACCTAATTTAGTTAATAAAGTGGATTTTATTCTAATGGAAGACAGATATGTATGTGCATAATATGTCCTCGTGTTTCTGTCTATCTAAGAGGCCGAGTGCATGTTTGTTCTTCAATTTTGTGCATGCACTTGTGCTGGGTGTCTGCATATCTGCAAGTGTGTGCGTGTGTGTTAGTCGTCGGCTCAGAGGCATAGCGTGGGTCTGCATGAGGGAGTGTGGTGGCTGAGAACTCCTCTGATAGGCCAGATCCAGGGTGCACTGAAGCCTTTCGCATATATATGGAATTTTTGAATATCTAAACCATTATTTAGCATCCAAATCAGTTCTGCTTGTCTGACTGATGGACAATTCCAGTGTGACCCCGGTCTTTTTGCATGTGACCTATACTGTCGGGATTCTTGCATATTGTTTGGATGTTCGCGTTGACTCCTCTCCTATTTTTTTTTCTGTGATCCTTTTAGCATGCTCTTTGTGTAGGAATTCATGAAATATTCATAGCTGGACTGTGGCTTTTCCATATCTTTATGTACAATTATTGGCAGGCGTCCTGTTATGTCGAGCCATCTTAATAGTAGGTATTGGGCTCGGTTAAGTGTGACTTCAGATTTTTCTGACAGTTTAGCCGCTCTGTGTTATGAATTGATAAGGTGGGGCATTATATTTGCAGATTGTGCAGCTCGGTTGCCTCTTTAACCCATTAATATTGATAAACGCAAATAATATGTCTCACATGACTGACTATCTGCCTGGGAATATAGAATATGGGATATATGTCATTATTATTTTTTTATTTTTTTATTATTATTACTAATAATAATGGATTTGTATTCTCTAAACCCCATGTTTACTCGCCTTTCCTGCTTTGGTTTCACCAATAATCACCCTCATCGTCTCCTTAATAGAGTCCTGATTTGAGCTATGCTGCTTGTGTCGATAATGCTAACAGGGTTAATAGTGTGTTCCTCTCCATCATGACCAGTGCTATTGGCAGTTGGCGTAATTGGACAGAGGATGTCATTATCATGCCCCGCGTGCAGCTGAGGATTTGAAGGAGCACAGAGGCCCCATGGTGTGGCCCGTGCTAAACACACTGCTCCTCTGGAGTTTCGCATGTAAATACTGTCTATTCTCCCAGCATTTAATAACTGTTTCTTAAGGTTTATTAATGTGCAAATGGGTGCGAGTGCTGCTCCCACAACACCCCCCACCCCTACCCACCCTGCCGGCACAACGTGTGCACAGAGGCACAGAGCTGTTTAAGTAGAAGAGATTCACGAATCAGCCGGTGTGGAGCTAAGCCTGTGGCTCTCTCCACCAGGGAACCACTAAGAGTATTTAATTCTCTCTTCCCCTCTCCCCTCTTTTCTCTGGATGTGCGGATGAGACCTGTGTGTGTGTGTGTGTGTGTCTGCATGAAAGCCCATTACTTGTCCAAGAGTCTCCCATGTTTTCTCATTTGTACTATTCTCCATAAGTTTTCCCACTGTCTCTCTAACCCGTGAGTGGCAGTGGCTGTGTGAGAAAAACTGGGGCTAAAGATGGGAGAGACATCAAGATACTGGTATCGTGCACAGAGTTTCTGCACTCACAGGGGCATACAAATGGGCAAATCTAAGGATAAAGACTCCCAGGATCCAGCTATAGTCATATGAATGCAAATAGGATTAAAGTGCCAGCTTTAGAGGCTGATATACAATTCACAGCTCTTATAGGAGTCTGGCTGCAGTCAGACTCTGAACACCATTCTCTGCTCCTGGAAAATAAGGATGTTTATGAAGATGGCTTTCTTGTCACAACACACACACACGCACACACACACACACATATTCTTACCCCACTAGAAACAAGGCTCACAGTGATTAGCAGCTTGGATGGCTCCTCTCATTAGCATGCACTATCTCATCTTTCAGGTGTTTTTCAGTCAATATTAGTTTGATCTTTGTCTGGGGGATAAATGATTGGCTTGATGTAGCGTGCATTTGTTTTTACAAACCCAACAGTGAACTACAAAGGGCTTTTCATTCAGGTTTAGACAGCACTCGAAAGGGTTTTTTTTCCTCCTTTTTTTTTACTTGGCTGATTTAACAAGCGTTTAAACCGAGTGATCTCGAAAACAACAAAAAAAAAAGAAGAAAAAATGTGTTTCATGCTGCGGCTGGCTCTCACTGTTTCACAAAATGGTTAGTGAGTGCAGTCAGGGCCTCTGTGTCCATAACCTCTCAATGACTGCTGATCGCTATAAATATTACTTGACGTTTGGCTGCTGTTTTTTCTTGTCAGAGGAGAGAATAACAAGGGCCATTCTGCTTCATATATTTACACTCATTAGTTTCTCTTTGAGAAACTAAGCCTCGTCTTCCTCTCTTTCTCTCTCCCTGTCTTGCTTTCCGTCCCCCCCGCCCCCCGCCCCCTCTGTGCTCGTAGCAGGGTTCTGTCAGAGACCAGGCCTGCTTTATCTCCATCCATGAAGTTAAGAAAGCTGGCAAAGCTGTAAATTTGGACGCCCTTCGTTAGAGGAGCTCCCCTGGCTGTAATTCATCTCAATCCTCAGCGGTCTTTAGTTCCCTTTCAGAGGCTGTAAAGTACTGCCTAACACTCACTGGGAGCAGGGGGAGACAGGGGTACAGAGGGCCCAGGGGTTACTAGAGAAGGGCTCGTGTTTGAGGGGACAGTACAGGATCTGTGACACGTGGGGGTCAGGTGACAGACCTGGGGATGATATATGGACACTTGTGTGACACTGTGCTAACAAGACTTGCTTTTACAATGGGTCTCCTTTTCCCTTTTTCCCTCAACTCCCCAGTGTCCGTGTCTGTGTCTCGCCTCCAATTTTAAATCGCCAGGTGCTATGATCCTTTTCAAATGTAATGCTCTGACAGGTGTCTCAATTTCAGAATGGAATTTATTTAAAAGAAAATCAGAAGAATCCTGAATCTTAAATGAAAAGATAAATAAATGATCTCTGTAATGATACACTACCAGTCAGAAGTTTGGACACAACAGTAACAGTACAATCAATAATACAGTATCATATGTTATTATAAAAAAGCTACTGTAAGCTGTATCAAGCGCAGACCTATGATTGAAGGGTTTTTCTTTGTGTACTATTTTTCACAATTTGGAATAAAAGTAGACATTAAAACTATTTTTTTTTAAAATGCCTTGGAAAGAAATGCACATACGTGGGCTTCACTATTTCTATTTATATAAGATACACAGGTCAAACATTTAAGCATAAGCCTGTAGATCAAAATGACTTTTGATTTTTACTTCATATCTAAAAAAGCATAATTCCTTTGTGCAAGCAATACCTAAGTTTGATCTATATTCAAAATATTTAAAACAAACATTTTATCAAATACCAATAATCATGAGATGAGAAAATATATTAAGAATTAAACTATCTTAATAGCTAATTAATTTAACCTAATCAAAGTTGAACAGCAGGATTTCAAAGTGTCTAAGGAGTTATCAGATGAAAAAATAAATAAATACTAAAAGGTAGGCAACGTGTATAACCTGTTTTGAACCAGAAGCAATAAGCTAATTCTATTATGAGGATATGACCAGACGTGCGTGTGTTAGATCATAGTGTGAACTTTGTGTAACTATGTTCTGTATTTATGCAGGCTGTAGAGGATCATCCTGTAAAACTCGAATTGGCTTCATGGCAGCCAGGCTTTATTTAGGGACGAAGGAAAAGGAATCGAGCCGGCTGTATGTGTGAGTGGGTGGGTTGCTGACGACTCATCTAATGGGGAATCAGGGAAATGGGGGTGGGGGTTACTGGGCATTAAATAGGGGGTTAAAATAGTACTTGGAGTTTGGCCCCTTTATGTCCCAATGTCCAGTAGACGCCAGTCAGCACAAAGCGGGTTTCTCAAACTTCTCTGATCAGGGTTTATTTTTTTCCATATCTCCGTATGTAAGCAAGCCAGCTAATAAACTTTACTTTAAAATTTATCACTGTCACCTGCCCGACTGATTTGCTGTGGGGTTAGATAGCTTCATGTTTTTATTGTTCCAGTAACATCTGGGATCACAGTTGTGAGGTTAAAAGAGAAGGCTGCTGCTTTAGGTCAGAACCTAAAAATAGGACAGTCTTCAGAAGCTGTGCCACAGGCAGCCAGGAAATGCTTTGATTTCTCTTCCCCCTTTTTTGATTTTATAAGAATATTCAATAAAGCCGCTGGATCTGGCAAACAGGTGGCAGAGCTTAGGTTCCCTCATAGTGCTAAAGCAAACTTCCCCTACATATTTTAGCATCTGAAAGTGCTGTAACGCATGCAAAAAAGTGCTCCTCTGTCACTTCCTCAGACTGTAAATCGAAATAAGTGCATTCATTTTCATTCTGATTAAATGTGGTCAAAAGTAGGCAACTTTTTGGTATTGAAATAAAGAGACACATATGCCCTCTGTTTGCTTAAAGTCTTAGCACAGTAAATCTGTAGTGTGAAGCAGTCCAGAATAAATGAGTAAGAGTTTACACTCTTCAGTGTGTATCCATGTGTGTGTTTGTGAGCAAGTGACGCACATTGTGCCTTGTCTAAGTAACCTGAAGCCAGGCTTAAGGGCCCACCTGTCTCTAGTTGTGGACAGACGAGGCCTGGCTGCCAGGCGCTCCATTCATCTCTACTGCTAATACTAATACTAATGCTAACATTAGTGCTAACATTAGCTACTGTTCTTGTTTCACCCTGTCAGCCTCATGCCATCCCCTGGCATGAGCCAAAAGGGAGATGGATTGCCTACTTATGCTGATGGCCTTGCTCTACATTTATTAAATTAGGGCCTGGTAATAAATAAAATCAAATATGTTTTTTTAATGATGCATTTTTAAGGGTCCTTGAGAGCTGACATTATACTTTATAAAGCCTATGAGGATATCATTCCTGCATTTGACTCATCCTAAATATTTAGGAGCACTGGGCAGCTACATGTATAGTGAATTGCCAAGAGACAGACTTCATGTACATTGGCCAATATGACAAACTTTCTAATAGCTGCAGTAGCATGGACATAACAATAACATAACCTATCCCACACAGAAGAGAAGGGGTTAGTGGATATATTCACTGCAATTACAAAGAGGAAGCAGAAAGAGGTTTTAATCATATTACATAGTTAATGTTTTAAATTTGTCAGAAAACAAACAATTGAAGACATTTAGCCGTTACTGTCATTGCTTGACCAATATCCATTAGCATCCTCTTTTAGAGCAATGTTTGGTCACCACCAATTCATCAGCAAAATATGTATATTTTTTTTCTCAGTGTAACAGCTAATCTCTCCACTGCATTTTCCAGCACATAGCTAAGTGCGTCTGACTGCTG